>NC_069388.1:33267977-33892977 GCF_027475565.1 Acinonyx jubatus | reverse complement strand
AAATTTTTTTCATGTTTATTTATTTTTGAGAGAGAGAAAGACAGAGTACAAGTGGGGGAGATACAGACAGAGGGGAAGACACAGAATCCAAAGCAGGCTCCAGCCTCTGAACTGTCAGCACAGAGCCTGATGAGGGACTCGAACTCACGGATTGTGAGATCATGACCTAAGCCAGAGTTGGATGCTCAACTGACTGAGCCACCAGTCATCCCTGATTTTTTTGTTTTTTAGATAAAAGGCCAAATTTTGTATTTCTATAAGTGGAAAAATTCATCAGTAGGGTAAATTAGAATAAGACAAGGGTCTAATGGATTAAATAGTCTCTGTAGTTTTAAAGATTTAGGAAAAGTTATGGGTCGTTTTATAGAACTTCTAGAAATAGAGCCAAAAAGACAAACTTAAAGATATGGGATTTCTTGTTCAAGAAATATGCATTCAGTCACTAGGTAAATTTAAGATAAAACAAATGACATTTAAGAAAATGTTTTATGTGCACATACACATAACCAGACACTTAAGTTTTAAAAAATTCTATCTCTAATTGAACCACTAGTGATTCAAGACAGAAAGGAAAGCAGGCATATAAACATGGGACCTAAATAGTCCTTGTTGTGGATACCTACAAAAGGTGACCCATTGACAATTAGAAACCAGCTTCCCTACAGTGTGGGGCAAAGTAGACTGACCTTTTTTGGCAAGGCTATCGTTGGGCTCATACTTCTCAATCAGTACTTGGACTTGCTCTTGCTTTAAAGGTGGGTAAAGTATTTCATTTAGCCGAGGATCTCGCTGCTTCAGGTTGATAAAATCCATCATCTGATCAACTGTAAGGTATGGTTTGCTTTTGGCACCACTAAAAGCAATTAAAAACCAAGAAATTAGAATATTTGTCTACAGAGTTTCATTCATATATTTGCATTTAGCTACAGGGAAATAAAACCCTGCCATACCTGGAAAGAGCAAGCTATCTTGAAATCCTATCTTGCCCTAAAAACGTGCTGCTCCGTCACAATTGCTGTATTCTATGGGATGCAAATATGTTTTGCAATCACTGCCACTAAATTGCAATGGCCTTGAACCATACTGGATTCATAAGAAAATTCTGTTGCCTTTTCATTATAATTTAAGCTTAAGAGTTTTCTCCTTCTAAAGGGATTTTAAGGCAATTTAAAAAAAATAAAACATATTGCAAGTATGTTTTGCAATCACTGCCACTAAATCGCAATGGCCTTGAACCATACTGGATTCATAAGAAAATTCACGAAGGAAAACATTGCATCTTGTGCTTAAGGATGCACCACTTTCAACTGAACATAGAGGTATGGGTGTTTGGGTTTTTTTTATTATGATGCTAAATGTATGGTTGAGTCATCAAATTCCCATATCCCATTTAATTGTTTAGAGATGTATTTATTACTCATTACTAAAAAAAAAAAAAAGGTAAACAATCTGGGTACATTTTTCTTGTCAAAAGTTTTGTTTCAGCAAAAGTCTATAAATCTTCAACATAGTACGATTCAAACTTCCCTTTTCAATCCTGTTGACAAACCCAAAGCAAGTTCAATGGTGCAAATATTGCTGATGTTCAATAAACAGTTAATGGCAATAAACATCACAAAGTGAGTATATCCTGCATCATTCTTAGCGCTGTTCGCTTGTCTTCCACATAATAAAAATCCTTATTTTGTCAATCAATTTGGGATTGATTTTCTATTGTCATGTAGATTTCAGTATACTAGGAAAGGTGAATTGCTGCTGCTCTGCATTTGCCCTGGTGTTTTGGTTTGTTTCTTTTATTTATTTTTTTCATTTATTTTTTTTAAAGGAATGCCTATGAATTTTCTAAAATAGAAGCAAATGATTTTCAGCTGGGGCAGTTCTTAGCAATCCAAAGTTCTCATTTCACTAATGTGATTCAGAGACGTGACCTGACTGGTCCCCAGGTCAGAGTTCTTCCTGCACCATGGATATACCTCCACTGAGCCAAGATGCTGTGTTCTAGCCATAATCTTCAAATCAAACAGAGCCCCAGATGATTTGTAAACTAAGAACGCCCAGCAACAAATCACAGCAACCTTTCACTCATTAGAAGCAGGGGTTGCACATGAGGGGTAGAAATGTTGGTGGTCTCCCAACAAATTACACACAAGAGCTGTTATCGTACACGGTGCATAAAGAGTTCTTCCATATCCCTCTATTGCTCAAAATCCTGCCCAAGCCACCCCGAGCACCGCTGCAAGCCGAGAAAAAGTGGGTTAAAAGAACGTGTTCTCTTACAATTCAGAAAAGATGTTATCAATTTCAGGTCGAGGGCAAAGGTTGTTCAGGAAAACTCTGTACACTTCTGGAGTGAAATCTTCTTGAGGTATTGAATCATTCTGGGAAATAAAGCAACATGGTCAGTAGAATGTCTTATTCTTTCTCTATCTTCCCCCCTCCCTGTTTTCTTGTCTCTCTTTTCCTTCCTGTTTCTCTCGGAGGTCAGGGTGAACATTCAGAAAACATCATGAGGCTAGCTGTAGAGTTCATTTGGACACTGGCTTTGAGCTATCAAAAGTCTAACTTTCTGTTGCTTTTTCATTATAATTTAAGCTTAAGAGTTTTCTCCTTCTAAAGGGATTTTAAGGCAATTTTTAAAGTACATTTACAAGTAAGTTAGACTTAGCACAAACAGGGTCTGTTTAGCAGATTTTCCTTTTAGGCATTTTTTTCTTTTTTAGTTTTAATCTTTTTAAAAGACTGTCATAAAGTATACATATCATAAAATTGGTCATTTTCACCATTTTTAACTGTTCAGTGGCATAAAGAGAAGTCACATTGTTTATGTGCTGTTTAGCAGATGTTTGAATGAATTCTTTTTTTTGAGGAGCAAAGAAACTCGAGACAGACATTTTCTTTTTTTTTTAAGTTTTTTTTTTTTTTAGTTTATTTTTGAAGGAGAGAGAGAGAGACAGAGTATGAGAGGGGGAGGAGCAGAGAGAGAGGAAACACAGAATCCGAAGCAGGCTCCAGTCTCTGAGCTGTCAGCACAGAGCCTGATGCGGGGCTCAAACCCAAGAACTGTGAGATCATGACCTGAGCCGAAGTCAGTCAACCAACTGAGCCACCAGGCGCCCCGAGACAGACATTTTCGAAATGAAAACATAAATTCGAATTTTGTATCTTTTTTTTTTTTTTCAAACAATGTTCCTTCTGGCTTAAGTAATCTGTTAAGTTGTAAAACAGTTTTTGTAAGTAGGACAGCACCAGTCATTATTTCTCACAGACTTTTCTTGGTCCTACTGTTTGGGAACCAAGTCATTGAGATAAAAAGTCATTTCTATGACTTATTTTTCTGTTTAGTCGGGCTGCCATGGAAACCGGAAGCATGTATTCAAGCCTTTGTTAACAGGAAGGACATTCTTCATGCTCCTTTCCTATTTCAGCTAAGTGTTTGTATAATTATTTTTATTTTCAAACCCTTAAACCAAAAACACCCCTTCCTTTTACCATATGCATATGTTTTGAAATGTACTTTTATTGAAATACTTAAAATTGTTGTCTGAAATTGTACACTGCTTGCTAACAGATAAAAGACCTTAGCTCACTACTTGGCAAACAGCAGGAGTCTCATATTTGTGGAATGAATGAATAAAATAATATTTCCTTTAGTAAATCCACTTATGGAGCAGGAACAAAATCTATTTTGCAAAACAGAACTTTGATATAACCAAACAACACATACAGCATTACACATAGCAAGGTCCATTAAGCAGCAATGATCCAAACCTCTTATTTTTTTTTTCCTTTCTTGCATTAGTTTAAAAGCTCTTCCTCCTGGACTGGGTTTTGTCTTCCCTTCTGTGCTACCATTAGGTTTCACTGGTGTCATATTTCAACACTCTTTAACTGTATTGTGCTCCCGGCTGTATGGTTCCATTTCTTTCTAACCTGAAGAACTACACAAGCTAGGACCTGTGTGTTGTTTGTTAACTGCTGTGATTGCAGTGTGTAACATATAGTAAGTGCACAATAAATATTTACTAAGTAAATAAATGTAATTTATGAGAAAGGTGGAAGTTGATAGAATAGAATTCCCATAGGATAATCAGATTCAACTGAAGTCATTTATATAAGATTCCATACACATAATTTCAGACCATAATATGCTTTCTTAAAACTCTGACCATTGTTTATTTGCCAGCTATGAATTAGGACTTTCTATTAAAGAGAAAATATTAATGAGATAATCTCAATAAACACAATATTATTTTCATTGCCAGTTAGATGTTAGCACATAGGGAAAAAAAACCCCATTCAATACAGCTGATTTTCTAGGTCTCATTTTTCTTTGCCCAACTTGACTGATGAGGATATCCTAAAGTCTTTTGTGTCTGTATAGGAAAATGGGAGAAGAAATAATTTGGAAACATGAGTTAAAATGAGTTAAACATGAGTTAAACATGAGTTAAAATGAAAGCTAAACTGAAAGGATATAGGGGAGTTATTTTTGGAAAAGCTATGGACAAGTCTTACTTCCTTACATCTTAAACAGGGCTGAAATTCACAAATCTCATTCATATATTTTCTTTTCCTGGATCTCACAATTTGGTAAAGTGGATGTAACAGATTCATTTTGTCTTATCTGAGCAGGAGGAAGCTCTCGGCCTTACATTCTAAAGATCATGCCCACTATTCAAATACTCTTCTGCAATCTTGCTGGACCACACTAGCTAGAGATGGTGTATTCTTTTTTTGTTTCCACAATCCACATTTATATATCTTCATTATAGCATCTATCATGCAGTTTTCCCCATATTTTTTATATGTCTGATTTTCTACTAGACTGAGTTTTTGAGTGGAGTGACTATCTTTTATTTAACTCCTTTGTGTCCTAAGCACACTGCCAGGCATTTAATAGCCACCTAATTAATGTTTGCTGGTGAACCCAGGATATGGGACCTGACCTTAAGTCTCCTGTCTTGTAGTCCAAGACTTGGCCCTTCACATCATGCTTCCAATACAAAACAGATCATCACTGATTATCTTTGCTATTGTTATACGAAATTTCTGGAGGGAGGGGCATCTGGGTGGCTCAGTCAGTTAAGCTCCTGACTTCGGCTCAGGTCAAGATCTTGTAGTTTGTGAGTTTGAGCCCTGCGTGGGGGTCTGTGCGGACAGCTCAGAGCCTGGAGCCTGCTTCAGATTCTGTGTCTCCCTCTGTCTCTGCCCCTCCCCTTCTCATGCCACCTTAAAAAAAAGAAAGAGGGGCGCCTGGGTGGCGCAGTCGGTTGAGCGTCCGACTTCAGCCAGGTCAGGATCTCGCGGTCCGGGAGTTCGAGCCCCGCATCAGGCTCTGGTCTGGTGGCTCGGAGCCTGGAGCCTGTTTCCGATTCTGTGTCTCCCTCTCTCTCTGCCCCTCCCCTGTTCATGCTCTGTCTCTCTCTGTCCCAAAAATAAATAAAAAACGTTGAAAAAAAAATTAAAAAAAAAAAAAGAAAGAAAAAGAAATTTCTGGAAGGAAAACTAAGAAGGGTAATGTAGTCTGAATCAGGCCCATTTTTTTCCAGAAAAGTATTGCAAACTTTAAAAATGAAGTTGCTTCAATTCCATGCTTGTATCCAAAGAATCTCAAAAGGGAAATTAAAAAAAAAAAACCTCAATAGTAGTATTGGTAGCATTTGCATTTCCAGATTCCTTAGACATAGTTATCACATATTCACATACCAAATTAAAAACAGGAAAAGGAAAAAAAACCCATATACATATGCATGTGAAAAAAATGCTCAGAGGATAATAAGAACTAATATATATTGAGCACTTACTGTGTGCCATGCTTACAGAACTTAAAAAAATTTTTAAATTTTTTAAATTTATTTTTGAGAGAGAGAGAGAGAGAAAGAGAGAGCAAGTGGAGGAGGGGCAGAGAGAGAGGGAGACAAAGGATTGAAGCAGGCTCCAGGCTCTGAGCTGTCAGCACAGAGTCTGATGCAGGGCTTGAACTCACAAACCAGGAGATCATGACCCGAGCCGAAGTCAGATGTTTAACCAACTGAGCCACCCAGGCACCCCCATGCACACAGAGCTTTACTTGTATGTTTTCATTTGATCCCGTGTCAACTCTATATGGTTGGCATGGCTAGTGACCCTTTTCAGATACAAACACTAGGGACATGGCAGGTTACAAAACTTGTCTAAGGTCCCAAGTGTGTGTGTGTGTGTGTGTGTGTGTGTAGGTGCTATGGCTTTGAACCCAGGTCACTTGATTCCATAAGTCACACTGTAATCCAGCAAACTAAATGTTCACATCAATTTATTCTTAATATTTTTGTTCTAAAGTTATAAGGCAAAAGTTGAGTTGGCCATACAGTACATGAAATAATCACAAGTAAATTACTCATAATAAACCAAATTCTTAGTGTAATTTTAAGACAGAATTTTGAGACAGAGTCACAGCTACACAAATGATTATATTTTTTATTTATAGGCTGGGTATAAGTCATAGGAGAAAGACAACATATTACAGTCATCCTGGGAGAAGTATTTTTACATTTTATTTATTGTATTCTCCAGTAATATTTACAGTATTCTTTAAATCCAAAATAGTTACTGTTTGCCTTAGCATTATATGTAAGTTCATAACTATAGTCAACTTTATTATTTAAAACTAATACAGTTGATCCTTAAACAATGCAGGAGCTTGGGGTCCCGACCCTCCATCACATGGTCAAAAATCCATGTGTAAATTTGACTCCCTCACAAATTTTACTAACAGCCTACTGTTGACTGGGAGCCTTCCTGATAACATTAGTAGTCGATCAACACAGATTTTGTGTATTATATATATTCTATCCTGTATTCTTACAATGACATAGCCTAGAGAAAGGAAAATATTACAAAGAAAATCACAAGGAAGAGAAAATACATTTATAGTACTGTACTGTATTTACTGAAAAAAAAAATCCACATGTAAAATCATGTAAAATCCATGTAAAAATCACATGGACCAGTGTGACTTAAATCTGTGTTGTTCAGGGATCAACTATCCATTGATTTATTCCTAACTTGTTCATTACAGTGTCAGTGCTAGGGGCACCTGGGTGGGTCAGTTGGTTAAGCGTCCGACTTCGGCTCAGGTCATGATTTCGTGGGGTTCGTGAGCTCGAGCCCTGCGTGGGGCTCTGTGCTGACAGCTCAGAGTCTGGAGCCTGCTTTGGATTCTGTGTCTCCCTTACTCTCTACCCCTCCCCCACTTGCAGTCTGTCTCACTCTCTCTCAAAAATAAACATTAAAAAATTTTTTTTAAAAAGTGACAGTGCTATGCAGTGACTATAATACAAATCCAAATGTCACTGAACTATTTTCAAGTTAATAAGTCTTAAGTCAAAGGGAATTTGGTTCAAGAAAACCACTTTGAGTTCGCAAAAAGTTTATGGGTAAAGTGGTAATTTTCTGAATATGGAAAGGTGTTCAAAGGTCTCCCTGGAAAATATGTTTGGGTTATTAATAGAAAGACAGTAATTGCTTTGTCTCTCTTTTTAGATACAGTGCTACTTTTTAACAATTAAGGTAACTTTGGCAAGCAACTGTAGTCTCTAAAGGAGTACCCTCTAAAGGAATGTGTTATTCCAGTGGATCCAGTTGGCCAGGATACAACTTCAAGTGCATTAATTATTCCTAACAATGTGCACAAAGATAATGTTTAAAAAATCTCAACAGGATATCCACTGTGTTTCTGGTAAAGTACTATTTACAGAACACAATTAAATCTAGTCTGAACGACCACTGGCTATGAAATGAGGCTCCCAGATATGCGGCCCTATCTACCATTTATGTAGCCTTTTCTTCTGTGGGGTGTTTCAAACACCTCTTGTCAGTATATCCAGAATCGTTTTGCTAATTAGTGTATTTTTTTTTTCCAGAATCACTGTTCTGTAGATATGAAATTACAAGGCTTTAAAATATATCAGTTCATGGAAACATTTATTTCCCAGCTCTTAACCTGTCTTTGGATTTTAGATCTTTTTAAAGCATTCTAATTCTACAAGTCCCCCAAGTAAAGTATACTTTACTATACTATGAATAATGATCTTTTAAGACTTCATTATAGAGGCTGATTGTTTTTTTTTAATCTCCAATTTGTTTTCAGGAAATTGTCATAACATCTAAGTTACTAAATATAAATATTTTTTTTCATTTTTAACAAAACTCTTATTTGAATCTCATTTTCTTTTTAAAATGTCTCCAGCTGATATTGGTCTGAAAGCATGATCCTATAGTAGACATAGTGGATTGTAAAAACTCAATTTATATTTATTGACTGAATTTTCAGTATCCAATTGTTTAGAAAATTGCAATTTACAGAGAATTGCTTGATGGATTTGATTTTCTATTCAGCTTCAATTTCTATTCTTTCTTTCCTTTAGCTAGACTTATAGTAAGTTAAAATTTTTGAGCATTATATTCACAAGATGTTATCCAGTAAAGGTAAAATCAGGAGTAATTGCAGAGGAAAAAAATTTTCATGGTTTTCTAAATTCATCCTTCAAGTTTTTTTTTTTGTTTTTTTGGTTTTTTTTTTTTTGTGCTTAAATGCAGAAGTCTTTGTCATTGTTATTCAGACCAGTAAATTTGTTCCAGCCTCAGGGTTTTAGCACATATCCTTTCCTTTTTCTGGACTGATTCTCCCTTATTCACAATGGTAGCACTCCATTCCTTTTGCTCACAGCAACCCCCCAGCCCCCCCCCCCCCACCCATTTACATATATGTCAATCCACGTGTTTGAGGAGCACCCCCGGAAACTGTATGGTCCTTGGATCCTAGGATTATGTTTTGTTCACTAACACATTCTCAGGGCTTGAGGGCAGGTAGTATAAGAGCTCAAGAAATATTTGTTGAGCAATGATGGGACCTGAACTGGCACATCTTTCCTACCCCAAAGCATTTAGGAAAGAGCAACAATGAGCAAATTCGATCATTTCAGTTTACATATTCAAGGGAAGGTTAGCATGTTTGGGGGAGCCTTTCCATGGCTCTGTCCAGTTTTGTAGCATCACCCACTTTTTCCACCTACAGCAGGAAACTCAGAGTGGGGGAGCACTCTTCTTTTTCTTTCTGTTACCTATTGAAGTTCTTAATAAACTGCATTTTCCTAAAAAGTATTGACAATAAGAATGGGCTGTTACATTTAATAATAGCACTCAATACTTTTTCATAACTTAACAAGTTTAGGAATGGTTTCTCAACTTCATTCAGTGCAAACTGAACATTTCCAGAGTGTTTCAAGAGGCTAAAAGGTTCTTCCTATAGTTTAAGTGTTATCCTTGGGAAAGAGCTTACTTGTTGCTTAGATACTAGGATAAAAATAATTTGCAATAGAAAGGCGAGTTCTGCATATAGCCTGAGAAAAAGATTTTATATAATAGACTGCTCTCCCAGAAATAATGGTAACAAATCATTTTAGAGCCAGTTATATAGGACTGCACTGAAATGAAGGCAAATTATTTTAGGTGGGCAACATACATTGAGTGCCTTGAATGTGCTGGGTCTCTACTCTCCTCTATCTTACCACCTTATGAGCAAAGTAGGCAGTCTCCAGATTCATTCTGCATCCCTCCATGCAAAAACTGTATGAGCACAGCCCAGCAGAGAATGTAAATATATTTATTTATAAACATGTACTCTCATGTTAATTTCTTATTAACCTACAAGTCTTAAAACTAGACATTTTAAATGGTTAGAATAAGATGGATCGATATTTTAAATATCTTCCTAATCACAATCCATACTGATTAGCTAACGTCTCAATGGACGTCAACAAAGGATTTGTTAATATGAGAAGTTTAAATTCTTAACAATAATACTTTTTGGCCCATATCTTTTTATATTAGATGTTTCTAAAAAATTACTGTTTACAAAGAACAAGGATCTTTGTAGATAAAATATTGGGTTTATGGAAATGAAAGAAAATATAATTACAGTGGCCCCATGTATTGTAAATATTAATATTAAGTCCTAAGGACTTCTTAAAAAATGTTTGGGTAATATGAGGGCAAGCTATATTTCAGTATGATTATTACAGCTGTTTAATACTACTAATTCCAGAAAAGCAACATGCTCACCCTTGAAGATGGAAGACTACAAGCCTCTAAAGCAGTTTCAACTCGCTTCCGGTCTGCTGAGAACAAGCGGTATATGCTGTGAAATGAAGTCACAACACATGAGATATGGACCACACACTTACCGATGACACCCATTAGAAACATCCCATTGAATAAAACCTCCTCGTCATTCATCTTTAAAGAATTAAAATATATGCATTGCTTCATGCATCTGCATATATGTTCTAAAAAAGATCTATGTATGTGCTTTTCACAATCACAACATCTAATATAAAATCAACCTTTTGAGGCAAAGGTGATGACCCAATGAAAAACCATGGCACTAAGTAGCCTCTAATATTAAGTACTTAAATAAATCCTTGATAACTCTTTCTCTTTTGCTGCTACCTATTGCTCTAAAGGTGTAGGTTATTAATATTATTAGTAGATAATGAATTACTCTTAATAATAATAATAATAATAATAATTTAACATTGTTATGAATAAGAGCCTACCAGTAAGTCAAAGGTTAAAGACTAAGGACATATTTCCTTTGGTCAGTAATTTGGTTTTAAAAAATAAAATTTATGTGCATCAGCTATACTTCAATAAAAGAGAGGTCAATTTATTAACAAAATAATATTTAAGTACTGCATTAAAACTGGATTTTATTCAATAATTTGAATTTATGGGTTCTATTGAAACATGACAAAATCTAGCATCCAGAGCCCACTGGTCCCACAAGGAATATGGTAGAGGTGAGCTGTCATTGTCTCCTCTAGATAAATTTTACTCTAGTTCTTCCCACTCCTGGCCTGCAACATCATGTAAGTTCCCTGCCTGGTTTCTGTTGACATTTGAGTTTGCAGCTCCTCCTTCAAGGCTAGCGTCATCTTGGTAGAAAGAGGCATTGAAGTTGCCCAATTTCTATTCCTAGAATAGATCTGAATCTCAGATGGCCTTTTGGGTTTAGCAGTAAGGTTTCCCACCCTTTCTACCCATTTCCTGCTTTGTTGTTTCTTGAAAATGATGCCACAGGAAAATCCCTATGAGGAAACTAGCTGCATTGACATGAACATGGAGCATGAGGGAGAACAAGGTTACCATGCATTTTCACGCTCCCATTGGGCCAGTGGATAAATGAAACAGAGCCATGGCATGTAGTCAAATCTTTGAGAAAAGCACATGAACACTGGGAAGGGCTCCCGAAGCTTACTTTTTGAGAGGAATGCGCCCTTCTGGAGTGACTTGCAGCTTAAGCTTCGTATAGCTGTTGGAGAAGCAGAAAAACAAGTGTTTAATCTTTAAAATGCTTTCTATTAAGGAATAAAATACATAGAAAAGGGCTGATGCCTATGTACAATTTATTGAATCTTACAAACTGTTTAGGTCTCTGCAATCAGTACCCAGATCAAGAACTAGAACATGATCACCTTAGCAACATCCCAGAAGCTCCTCTAGTGCCCCTTTCCAGAGCCCAGTCCCCAAAATGGAACCATTATTGTGACTTTAAACAACACAGATTTCATTTTAGCCTGTTTTGCACTTTATATAAATGGAATAACATTCTTTTGTGTATGGCTTCTCATATTTTTGAGATCCATCCTTATTTTTCGCTTATAGTTGTAGATCATTTACTCTCATTGTTGCAAAGTATTCCATTGTGTCAATACAGCTACTGTATTTATCTCTTCAACTGCTTATGGACATATGGATAGAGAGAGAGCAACAGAAATTTTGAATGCTGCTCATGGGTGTGTGGATTGGGATTACCACTTTAGGAAACTGCACATGCTATGACCCATCAATCCCATATCTAGATATATATGCAACAGAACTGGTTATAACATGTTCATCAAAAGGCATGTTCTAGAATGCCCATAGCAGCTATTCATAGGGATACACTTGTTTGAAAGGGATATCCGAACTAGACAATGATTAGCCAAGTAGATGTTTTACTAGCTATAACATGCTATGTTTCAGATACAATGTCTTCTTTATCTGTGTCCTCTTCCACTAACTCTACCTGGCACATTAGATGTTCTAGAAAGTTCTCATAGATGAAGGGCGATAAACTCAAAGACAGTAAAGAGAAGAAAGGCAGCGGGTAGGGAGAGGCATTAGAAAGGTCATCAAGGTGACAAACTAGAGAGGAGATGATCAGATGAAAAAGCATTTAAGTAATGACCTGTGCAGTATTAACAGTAAAAGCAATTCATAGAAGAGTAAGAAAGAAATGTAGCCTGGAGTCTTAGGTCTGGAATGGTGGGTATGTCTTACAGAAGAACAGGGAAAAGAGAAAGTTAATAAGTAAACAGAGGACCACCTAGTAATGTTTCTGCTTGTGGTTTTGATTTCAAGGCTTTCCAACCCCCTGGACATCCATAGCCTCCAAAGTGAACACAGCAAATTTTCCTTGCTGCTCATCTGGCAAAAATCATTATTTTCCTTGGTCAAATTATTTTTAGAAAGACTGTGTAATTCCAGGGTGATTGAGTAATCTTGTTTTGCTTGTCTTTCCTCCTCCTTTTTATTCTGTGCCTTCCTCTGCATCTTTTCTCTTTCTCCTTTCTTACTAACACTTTCTGGGATCTGCAGGCAGGAATCAGGACATCAGTTTATGACTTAAGTAAGCAGGGAAGTTATTATAGAATCTATCAGAGATCTAAGACTCTAGAGAAATGAGTACTGTATGTTGTTCTTTTCCTTCTTCAGATAAATAATTGATATGACACAGGCATATGTATATAGAAGCAGAGGACCCTCTGAAATTAATAATTTTTGGTTCTGAGCACAGCTGCCAGGATTTGGACGTGTCTCCTTATTGTGTGTCAAAGGCATTGACATTCAGGAGAGCTCAGCCTAACACGGATGTGCAGCTTGGAGGAAAGAGCAATCTTTCTTGGAAGTTTACCAATTCTAAACACTGGAGGTATCAGTTCTCTAACAAATCCCAAAGGGAAATTTATGTTTATCAATGTAAGAAGCCAGTGCAGCATAAACAAAAAACTCACAAAGGACAAAGGAAACTGACTCAGAAGAAGCAACACCCTTAGCAATAAAATTAGGGCTACTTACGCTTTTTCCAGAAATGCGTCTCTGGACATGTTTTGGGCCAGCAGGTTTGTTGCCAAACTGAAAACCTCATTTGTCCATTCCTGAAAGATGTAAATCACACTTGCATTAGCTTGCATACTGTACAGCCTCTAGACACATGTTTTTAGCTAGGCTACCAGGAAGACAAATTAGTTCAGTCTGTATGCCTTAGGGACTTTTTCCTTTTCTTTTTTCTTTTCTTTTCTTTCCTTTACTTGTCTTCTCTCTCTCTTTCTTTCTTTTTTATAAAAATGACATAATTAAATTTAAAGCCCTGAGTAACTGCTCCTTTTGAAGGAAATGTTCTTATCACATAAACAAAATTTTGTCTGCTTTTAAAAATCCTTACTGATAGAAAACTGGTATGTTGCCTTTCAGTAACCAAGTACTTTTTACTAGTTTCCTAGCATTGTAAAGAGAGAAAGAGTTACCGAAGAGTTTAAGATAGAGTCAAATATATTTTCAATGCACCTGCAAATGTAATCTTCCTACTTTGCTACTCAAGCCAAAGCAGCTATACCAGGGAACTTTAAAATGTTAGTTATAGTTCTACAAGTTCTTAAAATCAGTTGCAGTCACAAAGTCATACTGTATACCATACTCTGTCTCCCCAGCAATTCTAGCAGCCTCTCACTACTCCCCTAATCCAATCCCTACCTCACACTGCTCACCAGTGTTCTCACTTGGCTTCCAAGAAAACAGAAAAGAGTAAATCTACAAAAAAAGTTGAAGTTCCATTCTGGGTGATAATTTTGAACACAGAATTAACATTGTGCCTCCACTCTACCCACCCCCCCCCACCCAATTCTTTAAGAGAAAAGGACATGAGAGCTAAGAAACCATGTTTTTTTAGTTCAACGGCTTTTCCATCTAGTTTATTTCTACTTTGTTTTGTTGGTCTTCCGTATTTTGCCCTCTGACTTAAGGTATTGATAATATACCATCAGGTAATACAGTAACATTTTAGATAGGACTTGGGGTATAGAGTGGTGAAGAAGGAAGAAGGAAGAAGGAATTCTAAGTAAAGAAAACTGTCTGGGAGAAGAATCAGAGGTAAGACTTAGAGAGAATGGTGAGTAGTCTCATAGGAATTGCAAAAAATAAGGGTAGTTGCAGTGAAAAAAAGGAAAATTGGGGCAGAGTATGGAGAGCATTTAATGTCTGTTGAGGTATCCAGAGAGAATCTAGCAAGAAATTCCATAGCACTGAAGGCCTTTTTTAGGGTGAGAGAGGAGGAGAGCCGAGGCTGGATTGTGCGTTAGGGGGATTATCTCTTTCTTGGCCATGTGGAGAATGGAGTTGAGGCTGAGAAACCAAAAAGAAGGAACTCAGCTAGGAAGCTATCCCAGTTTAGGAGGTAATTTTGGAGGCCTTGAACTCTATACACTATTGGTGGAAGACTTGGAAGATGTGACCCAGAGTAACTGTGAGGGAAGGAAAATAGCTGACCACGAAACTTCATGTATAAGCAAATAAGCACTGGAATAACTCTTTAATAGCTTTAAAATAAATTTCCTCAAATTTGATCATTTTAAACTAAGAGTAATTACCTACTGGCCCTGATTTTTACAATACGCTTCTTGTATAATATTTTCTGAGCTAAAGGTCAGACTTTAGACATTTCTACCTCCATGGCAACTTTACGCATCAGTGAAAGTATCTGTAATTGAGGTCAATGTACCATATCATGTTTACTAGGGGGCCAATTCCATACCAGAAATAGGTACAGTGAAGGCATTATGAAGAGTTGGGGAAACTTAACTGGGTCTGACCTTCTAGGTTGAAAGATAAGATCTCTATTATAGCCAGCCCAATAGAAATACAACATCAGCTATGTATGTAATTTAAATTTTTCTATTTGCCACATTAAAAAATTTAGAAACAAACAGGTGAAGCTAATTTTAAATAAATATTTTTAATGTTTATTTATTTTTGAGAGAGAGAGACAGAGTGGGAACATGGAAGGAGCAGACAGAGAGGGAGACACAAAATCCAAAGCAGACTCCAGGCTCTGAGCTCTCAGCACAAAGCTCAGTGTGGGGCTTGAACCCATGACTGTGAGATCATGATCTGAGCCAAAGTTGAATGCTTAATTGACTGAGCCACCCAGGCACCTCAAGCTAATTTTAGTAGTATATTTTATTTTAACTAATATTTCAAAAATATTAATCATGTAATCAACATAAAATGTAGCTATTTTATATTCTTTTTTTAAAAAAGTGTTTATTTCTTTATTTTGAGAGAGACAGAGAAAGTGTGAGCAATGGAGGGGCAGAGAGAGAGGGAGAAGGAGAATCCCAAGCAGGCTCCAAGCTCAGTGTGGACCCTGACATGGGGTTTGATCTTATGACATTGAAATCATGACCTGAGCTGAAATCAAGAGTCAGATGCTTAACTGACTGAGCTTCCCAGGTGCCCCTTGTACTCTTTTTGTGTACTTAGTCTTTGAAGTGAGGTATTGGTTTTACACTGATAGCCCATCTCAATTTACATTGACAACCTTCCAAGTATTCACTAGCCACAGGTAGTGGGTGGCTGTGGCTGTGGCTGTAGCCTTTGGTCAGTGCCCATCTTCTAGATGCTTAGCTTTTTATAATGGGTCTTTTATAAAGCCAGCCAAAGGATAGCATCATCACCACCCTCACTACACAGCCACGGTTAGCTAATTCAGAAAGTAAAGCACAATTTATTTTCATCACATTGTCAGAACATGAACATCTAAATTTCTACGTGTGGAATTCCTAGAATTCATTGGCTTCCTGCAGCTCTTTGAGATATTCAAAAAATCTGACCCAGGCTAAACCAAAGATTCAGGGACTAAAGCAGTGGTCAAGGGAACTTTAGAGATAACCCAACTCTTACCTGGGTACTGGTTTCTGTCTCTATCATCCTGAGCTAAAACAGCACGTATCTTACTTTGGATTCCCCGGAAGCAGACCCTGAGCCAAGGACTGACGAGGAATGGGTTTATTATAAAGCGTTCCATGGCAAATTTATAGTGGACTGAGCAGGACTGAGAAGGTTAGAAGGTAGAAGGGTGTGACACCAAACAAACTCAGGCACATGGGAACTTTGGCCTTTTCCATCCTGATGTAGACCACACATCAAAGTTGAGTTTTGATGAAGAGCATAGAGCTGGAATATGGCAGTCCCTGTGCCTGTTACTCTTGGTTAAGGGCTGCTGGAGGTGATGGAAATCCCCAGGTACTTCTGCTTTTCTTGATAGTACAAAGGGGATTCCAGCATTCAGAAGGAACAGCCAACAGAGGCAAGGGTGCTGGCTGCTGGAAGTGAAAGCCATCAAGGTATTGTGTGTGAAGATGGAAAAGGATTGGAAAGGATATGGGCAGAGCTCTGCTAGAGTCGGCTATGGCAGGATAACATATTTCAGAACTTCTGGGTACCAGAAGTAGCTACATTGTGTAGACGATGTGCAACCAATGCCTTGAGGGAATTGATTCCCATATGTTCAGTGCTTCTGAAACTTGCATGTACATAGAAATCTCTGAGGGTCTTGCTGAAATGCAGATGCTAATTCAGGAAGTCTGGGTAGGAGACAGAGAATGCACATCCCAAGTGAAGTCTATACTGATCCATGCTATGGGTAGCAAGGTTCTAGAGTAGACTTGCAGCACTGAGGGAAAGTTTGGTAGAAATGAAGGACTTTAAGCTCCACACCAGATCTTCAGACTCAGAATCCACATATTTTTCGAGAAACCCTTGTATTTTTTAGGCATACTGATGTTTGTTTGAGCATACTGCTAGGCCAGGAAGAGTATTTTGAGTAGTAATGTGTGCCAGGACCTGGTTTAGGAAACATTATTCTAATCTTTGTCTACTTGCTCCCCAAGCAAATAAAGAAATTATTTTGGTTATTTGTTTTAGAATAACCAAAGAGATCTCACAGCTGCGCTAAGAACAGCCTGCTTAAAAAGACATGGCCAAAGTCGCTGAAAGCAGCCTTGGCTCTTCCTGAGATACGGCATATGCTTTGCTGCAGGATAGACTGATCCCACCCTGGCAGTGTTCTCATAAATTCAACACTGGGCCCTGGTGAGTTTGGCACTGGAAGGACAGCTTCTAATTTTAATCTGGAGGGTTTGTTTTTCCACTTTCATAGACAAGGTTCTGATGATTGCCACTAAGCTTGGCCCAACTTCTGCTGTTTCAACCCTGAAGCTTCTTAAATGATGTTTTCTGTCCTATGATCAGTCTTTTCCCATGAAGGGGACAACAGAGACCTGACCTAGATAGAGATCTGAACTAGTTGATCTGAAGGTTAACTTCCATGGAATTTCATCTGGAGTTTAAATGCACCTGTTTGTGTCTTAACATATGCAAGACTGTTTCTGAAATTCCCTCACCATCCCCCCCTCCACACCCCACCCCTGCCAGAGGTTCTGGTGCACTTACTGTAAGCGCCAGTCTTGACACCATTATGGATACAAAGTTTCCCTACCGGGTCACAAAGTTAAGGCACTTGCATTTCTAAAGGCATTTCAGTTCTGCCATTCTTGGCACAGGATTTAGGTGTTTGCTTAATGCTGCCAACAATTGTTTCACATTTGTCCATTACTCTTAAAAGTACTGTTTGAGTGTTTACTATGCACTGACCTAGGTCCCTTGCAATAATACCGTCATTAGTTCTCACAACAATTCTCTAGGAGGTAGGTACTGTTACTAGCCTCATTTTACAGAGGAGGATTCAAAGTTACAAAGCACTTGTGAATTACATTCTCAGGGCTAATAAAAGTCACAGTTTGGGATTAGATCACTAGTTTCTTGGGCTCCAAACCCTGTACTCTCAGATATTGTGCTCTCTGTCATTTTGTTCTAGAAAATTTTAAGGTGGCTGATACAGTTAAACAAGATGAAAAAGACAAGTAAATCCACTTAAATGTATTCCATATAAAACAGTGACTCAGCATTTACCAGGGGCTAGTCTAGGCATTTGGCAAATAATTAGCTCACTGAATCCTCACAAGCACTGTAGGAGATAAATTCTGTTACTACCATCCCATTTGTATAAATGAGAAAGCTAAGGTGATCAATAATTGGCATAAGGTCACACAGCTCATTATAGGCACCCCTGAGATTTGAACCCAGGACATTTGGCCCTGGAATCTGTATACCTTACTGCTGTACTATGATGATGAAGCAACCTATGGAGTTTATGAACTAAACACCTTATCGACATGCTATAATGATGAAATTAGAGGAGAAATAAGATGGAGACAGGGGTGAGCCCAGTCACAGAGTACAGGTCTAAAGTCTTGGAATTTTGATAGAAGTGGGTCACAAATTCTACTCACACTTGCTTTAACCAATGTAAGGAGAGATCCAATCACAAATGCTCGACCCTTGCCCTAGATGCAAATGCCATTCATGAAGCAGTTCAACCATAATGACTAGTTCTGAGAACAGAGAGAAATTTCTCCCTTTGGCATTCACACTCTTAACTTCTTGGCCTAACTTTTGCTGCAAGGGATATACAGGCAAAGACAGAGGGTTCTGGAAGAAATAGAATTCTTGCAGATGTTTCTCCTCCCAAGGTTCGGAGTTATGTTATCTTTAAAACTTTAATGTATTTGTTCTAATCTTTTTTTTTTCTTACACATTATGTATTTTTCTTACACATAAAAATACAGAGAATAGTTTAAGTAACACAGATCAAAATGTAACAAATGTTAACACTGTGCCATATTTACTTCAGTACTTTTTAAAAATATATCCTTAAGATTTTGCAGTACAGATTAATTCCATGCTGTGCTTCTCTCTAGTTTCATTTTTCTCCCTTTCTCCAGGACCAGATTCTATATTGATATCTGGATGTCAATACCACATCTATTTTCATGGGGGATAAATTAGGATTCAGCAAACTGAGGACTGAGGGCTAAAGCCAGCCTGTCACCTGTTTTTGTAAATAAAGTTTTATTGGAATACAGCCATGCTTGTGCATTTACTTATTGTCTATGGCCGTTTTCAGGCTACAATAGCAGAATTCAGTAGTTGTAAGAGAGTTTGAAAAGGGCAAATTATTTACTATCTGGCCCTATACAGAAAAAAAGTTTGCTGGTCCCTGGTATGGACCCTTGTATATTTAAAATATTACATAAATCATATCATACTTTATGCATCTTTGGCCAGGGACTATTTGCAACCAATATTATATCTTTAAATGTATCCTTGCTTCTGCATGTGGGTCTAGTTACTAATTTTACCTACGATACTATTCCACTATAGGAATGTATAATTTATTAATCCGTTTTTTTATTGATGAACATTTACGGTTTTTTCCTTCAGAAAGTCTTGTTTGTACAAACCTATTTCTTATTGCTTTAAGCCACATCTGGGAGATTCTCTATCAATATAGAATATTGAATATATTCAATATCATGAATTCCTAGAATCCATGGATCTTCATCAGTACCAGATGCTGATACTTGCTCACCAAAATGATAAGGACACGATGTTCCCATTGGCAGTGTAGGGGAGCTTGCATTTTACCAAATGCTCAAAAACACCTGCTATTATTAGGCTTTCAGAAAATGTTCACAAATCTGATAAATGCAATGTGGGATCTTGCATGTTCTTAATAAACACCCCTGATTTACCAGGATAGTGGAGAATCATTTTATATGTGTTGGGACTGTTCTACTTTTTTGTTTCTGCAAATTTCCTGTTAACATTCTTGCTTTTAAAGTTTATTTATTTATTTTGAGAGAGAGAATCCCAAGGAAGCTCAGTGCTGTAGTGCAAAGCCTGATGTGGGGCTCAATCTCATGAACCATGAGATCCTGACCTGAGCTGAAATCAAAAGTTGGATACAACCGACTGAGCCACCCAAGTGCCCCCCTGTTAACATTCTTAACCCATCTTTCTTTTAGAGTATTTGTGCTCATTGTCTTTAAAAAGGGGAGAGATTTGTTTGTGGTTTGAGCTCAAGCACAGGCCGGTGGTCACTATCAGTCCTATTGAGAGAAACAAAGTGCCACACAGTGACTGCGTGTTGTAAATGGCACTCAGGGCATCATGGCATGCAAGGCATCCACCCAGGCCATGGCTGTGACCTGATACCAAGCAGCTGGAGTCACACAGAAAAGGCAGACTGTAACCTCCGCCCTCTGAAACATGTCTTCATGCAGTGAGTTCTTTGGGAAAGAAAAATATTCTAAAAGGAATACCGAATACACATAAAAGTTATGAGTCAATGGTTACCCTAATAAAGTAAAAGGATTGACAAATGATAATAATCTAAAAGCAAGTACTTCCAAAGGGCCTCATTCAGATGCCTCAATCTCTCCATCTATTGTATTTAATCAAGTTTTAAAAGGTTTCTGGAATAAATAATACTTTACATAAGATATATCTTATTTGTGAGATATATGAAGGTCCTAACAATTTTAAATAGCTGTCCACCTAGTTTTCATTTTTTGGCAACCCCCCTACTGCCATCACTGATAACAGTATCATTCCCATTACCTCTATTCAGAGGCAGGTAACGGTTTGGGATTTAAGTAAGAAGGGACATTGTGCAGCTCATTCAGAGTTGCATTGCCTGGCTGAGCACATTTCTCTCACTTACTGGCATGCATCAGAATTCATATCACTGAGCATTTGTCTTAATGGTACAGTAAAGAATCTTTTCACGGCAAAAGATGGTCTATGGGTTACAAAGGCTTTCATTAAAAGCAAAAAGGGGGGTGCCTGGGTGGCTCAGTTGGTTAAGCGTCCGACTTCAGCTCAGGTCACGATCTCGTGGTGCATGAGCTCGAGCCCCGTGTCGGGCTCTGGGCTGATGGCTCAGAGCCTGGAGCCTGCATCCGATTCTGTGTCTCCCTCTCTTTCTGCCCCTCCCCCGTTCATGCTCTTTCTCTCTGCCTCAAAAATAAATAAACGTTAAAAAAAATTAAAAAAAATAAAAGCAAAAAGGACTATTGGAGAAGTCACTGCATTAAATGATAGTATATCGAACTTTTAGAATTTTCGTAAAATTTCTGGTACAGTTTCTCTTTTTTTTAGGTGGCAGTGACAGTTTTATATCTTATAGTCAAAGCGTTCATCTCATCCTCAGCGAGAAATGGTTGTCAAATAAAATATAGCTATCAAAAGAAGAAAAAAGACAGGGAGCATATTAGGATCCAGTATTATCACTATTGGGACACTAGAAAATTATATTACTCAAATGATGTAATATCAAGGAAAGATGCATAATTACTTTCAAAAGACTATGTGATTCAAACAACTTTATGCTGCAATTGACAAAAGCACAAGTCAAGCTAGCCTAGGAAATAAGAGAATTTATCAAGGACACTGGGGATTTCCTGCAATTGAAGGAAAAATTGTGCAAACTGCAGCAAAAAAAAGATACATATAAGACATCAGGAACCTGGGGCCTAAAAGCCAAGGAGATCGTCTTTATTGCTTTTCCATTGCTCTCTACTCCTGGTGGCATTATTTTTTCTACTGATATTATTTTTGTTCCCATGGGCACCAACTGCATCAAAAGTTGTGGCACATGGTACCTCCCACCACCGGAGATAGTCTGATGACCTCACGGTCAGTATGCAAAATCCTGACAAATGTCTCTGATTGGTCTACCTCTAGAACAGTCTAGTCAGGTAAGAACCTAGTAGTATCCATGAGGCCAAATCATTGGAACTGGGAGAGAAGCAGTGAGCAGAGAATGGAAGAGAATAAGAACAATACATATATCCATTCATCGGAGTACTGTGGAAAAGCAGGTGGAAGAAAAGGATATGTGTCGTTTACACCTTGGATCTCATAGTTCTGCATCCCATTCTTTTTTTTTTTTAATGTTTATTAATTTTTGCGAGAGACAGAGACGGAATGCCAGTGGGTTAGGGGCAGAGAGACAGGGAGACACAGAATCCGAAGCAGGCTCCAGGCTCTGAGCTGTCAGCACAGAGCCTGAAGCAGGGCTCGAACCTACAAGCTGCAAGATCATGACCTGAGCCGAAGTCAGACGCTCAACAGACTGAGCCATCCAGGTGCCCCTGTGTCCCATTCTTTTTATAAAATAGGCAATAAATCCACACTTTTGACTTGGGTTGACTTCATGAATGAATGAAATGTGTCAAGGAAAGAGAATGACATCCATGCTTTATAATTAATGCCTTTTAAAATTAGTTTTTATGTCTTTTTCTTTGTTATGAGTATTCAATCACTATTCCTGGCTACAGCATTTGGGTAATTACTTCATATATTTTTTAATGTAACTTGAACGATGCCACAATAGGTTGTAAGAACTCAGAGTACTGTGTGCAACATTGAGCTCAGGAGGCTCCCCAGTTAGTAAAGTAGAGAAGCTTTAGTGTTAGGGCTTAGGGCATCTACATCGGCTTCATAGACATGCTTTAGTTTTGCTTTACGCTTTGGGCTCTATTCCGAAGAATTGTTTCCCAAGTATCTTTCTCCAGATAAGTGAAACACTGCTGTAGTACATGGGTACCCTGATGACCTAAGGAAGAGTTCACACGATTGAAAGTGCAATGCTCAAGATGAATGTGAAGAGAGTTCTTCTAAGGGAAAAAGAATAAAGCCTCTCAAAAGAACAGCATCTGTGGCACAGTGTGAAAGAAAGGAGAAAGATACTTGGTTTGGCGACGTTCTCCCAATGATAGGTTTTTCAGCTATACCATTGTGAATCTCAGGTGTATGTTGAGCCTCAGCTAAGGGACATTCTCCTCCCCCTCCAGCTAGTTTACTGAGTCATTGCTCTTTTGTACAATAAAGAAAATGTTGACTGAGTGCCCTGATATGAAACCCCTAAAGCTTCCTTTCCATGGCTTTCATGTCTACCCACCACATTCTGGAAATGGTTCTTTCCAAAAGCCTCATGGCACTATGACGAAAACACTTGCTATTATTTCTTGTAAGCCTAGCAGTATTGACGCTAATCGTTACTTTGGTTTGAACCCGCTGGAGTGCTGTGTACTATAGACAGCAAGTGTGTGTAAGCAGGGTCTGTAATTATAATTGATACCATTGTTTATTTGTTAAAAAATAATTCCATTTGAGGAGATCAAGTGAAAAAAAATTTTAAAGAAAAAGACAATCCAGCTGATTTTTTTGGTAAGATGTATATCAAGCGGAATAAAAGGAACAATCATAATTTCTTGGGAGTAAAGTAGTGTTGCTTTCTCCATTAAGTGAAATCTCACAAAATTAAAACTGCATTCCTTGAAATTTGATTAGTAAACTACACACAGGTACTTCCTCGTTAAGTTTTAACAACCTATGGAATTTTGCTAAAATATAATTTTCTCATTTGGAAATCAATTTGTTTCAAATACTGTAATTATACCTCCCCATCTTTAATTTTTTTGTTTTTCTTGAGAGAGACAGAGACAGAGTGTGAGCTGGGGAGGGGCAGAGAGAGAGGGAGACACAGAACCCAAAGCAGGCTCCAGGCTCTGAGTTATCAGCACAGAGTCCGAGGTGGGGCTCGAACCCACGAACCGTGAGATGATGACCTGAGCTGAAGTTGGCTGCATAACTGACTGAGCCACCCAGGAGCCCCTATATCTCGCCCATCTTTATTTCAAATCTTTTATAAGCTGGATTTTTTCCCCTTTAAATGCAGGGGTATTTGGCTCTCAGTAAGGACTCTATCTGTCAGCCCTTCCTATACTGGGAAAACTACTCTTTGCCTGTGGTTCCAGTTGCCTGATCTTTGGTCATTTTCTTACTGCTTTGGAAGAATGAATCTTGAATACAACTTGTGTTTGTCTACTAATTTAACATTAAAATACTGTTATTAGTTTATGTAATCATTCTTACTGACTCTCTTATTATTGATGCTTCTGCTAGTTTATTTAAATATAAATTTTATTGGATTTCAGACCCCACTCTGCTACTCTCTAGCTGTAGGACCCACTGCTCAGTACCACCTAATATCTATTTTCTCCTTCTCTCCTCACTGAAACCTGACATTATTTAGGCCAGCAATATATAATAACTGAAAAATCTGTAACTCCAGCGGCAAGGGTGGCAATGTGACACAGGAAACCACATGTTAGCAGAAGTTTGGGAAAATGTGGTTTCTGCTGTAGAGGCTCGTTTCTTTTTGCTGTTGGGAACACACATGTAACGGCTGGAGCCACAGAGGCATTTTGTCTATGAGGAAATGGCCATGGGAATCACAGGGTCCAGAAAACCTACCTTTAGTCTTCTTGCTGCATGAGCGGAAAAAAATTAAAAAAAAAAACAAAAAAACCCAAACCAAACAAGACGGTAATAAATGAAAAATCCTTAATTTATCTAAGCTACCATTTGGTTTGCTTTTCTATTATTCAAGGTCAAATGTAACCCCTGCCTGATAGAATCATCATGGACAAGTTTGTTTTTTTGTTTTTTGTTTTTGTTTTTGTTTTTGTTTTTTACCTGTCTAATATCCATTTGCCTTATAAAAAGGAGGAAATCATAGGTTTTATTTCATAGGCTCTTGTGACAATTAAGGGACATAATGTATATTAAATGTTTAGACCAGTGACAGCCCCAACACATGCCTAGTAAATGGTACTAATCTAAAAATTTATTATTTATTTTGGCACCTGGGTGGCTCAGTTGGTTAAACGTCCGACTTTGGCTCAGGCTATGATCTCATGGTTCGTAAGTTTGAGCCCTGCCTCAAGCTCTGTGCTGACAGCTCAGAGCCTGAGTCTGCTTCAGTATATGTGCTGCTGAAGTGAGCACAGCCTGAGCCTGCTTCAGACTCTGCACCTCCCTCTCTCTCTTTGCCTCTCCCCAGCTCATGCTCTGTCTCTCTCTCTCTCAAAAATAAACATTAAAAAAAAATTATTTATCAAATAAGCACATACATTGGTTTTAAAAATAAAAGTGTCCAGAGGGGCTATAACAAAAAGCAATGATTGCTTGTGATACTCTTACCCTAGTTTTGCTTCTTGACAGCTATTTTCATTTCTATTCTTAAATTTCTGGGACTTAATTCCATATTTCCAAATGATATATTTGTCCTGCTTTCTCTTGATTGACTGATTTTAGAATTTAACTATCAATATCCAACTCTGATCTGTTGTCCTGTCTCTCTTCTTCCTTCCTCCTGATAGAATTCTGTTACCACTATCCTTTCTCCTGGTCACCTCTACAACCTTAGCAACATGATTAAACCATTTCTTAATCCACCAGTTAAAGACAGTATCACGTGGCTTCTAAGAAGAGAACATTTACCTGCTAATACTTTTACCTTCAACTTCTGTTAGCTTAAATTTGCTTGTAAAATGATCAAAGTTGAAATGTTTTTATCTTGCTTACTGTTCATAATTGACTTCAGTTATTTGCATATAAATTGATTCTAAAAGTCTAGAACCGATAAAATAAAAATTTACATGATTACAAAAATGCAAATATAATTTTCTGCAGGGTCACGTATTAGACTCTGATTATCTTTCTTGTTATATTCCCATCACCATGAACTACATGGCTTTCAAAAGACGAGTCTCTTTAGCAAATGGTGCTGGGAAAATGAGACGGCAACACGCAGAAGAACGAAACTGCACCACTTTCTTACACCATACACAAAAATAAATTCAAAATGGATCAAAGGACTAAATGTGAGACAAGAAATCATCAAAATGCTAGAGGAGAACACAGGCAGAAACCTCTTTGACCTCGGCCACAGCAACTTCTTACTAGACACATCGCCAGAGGCAAGTGAAACAAAAGCAAAATGAACTACTCGGACCTCATCAAGATAAAAAGCTTCTGCACAGTGAAGGAAACAATCAATAAAACTAAAAGGTAGCCTATGGAATGGGAGAAAATATTTGCAAACAACATATGGGATAAAGGGTTAGTATCCAAAATCTAAAAAGAACTTATCAAACTCAGCACCCAAAAAACAAATAATCCAGTTAAGAAATGGGCAGAAGACGGAGACACTTTTCCAAAGATGACATCCAGATGGCAAACAGACACATGAAAAGACACTCAACATCAGTCATCATCAGGGAAATACAGATCAAAAGGGAACAATCTCATTACCAACATAGTATACATCCTTTTTGGACTGCTCCTTCAGTTGTTGAAAATTCTGCATGCTTTTAGCAGCGCTTATATTTGTATAATACTTTTCTTATACATTTATCTCTCCTTTTACGTTAATTTTCTTTGGGGGAGAAGAAACTTAAGCTGTTTTCATTTATCTAATATTTTCCAGCCTCCTACTCATTTTGCCTAAACCTAGTCCATTCCTATGTGTGCTATTTAATCTTCAAGACAGTATCTGTTCTTAGCTCTTATGTATTTTTTTGCACTATGTCTTTCATATTTTCCTCTCTTCTGTTTTCTCCTTCTCTCTTGCACTCTTCAGATTGATTGCACCTGTATCTCTTATCTTTTCTCTCTCTTCCTGTGTGTGTGTTTTAGTAATCTCTACACATAACATGGGGTTCGAACTCACGACCTCGAGGTCCAGAGTTCCATGCTCTTCCCACTAAGCCATCCAGAAGCCCCTTTTCTTTTCTCTCTGAAGGCTGTTGTTTTGTCTTTCATGTTTCCTTGTCTGTTTTCTGCCTTCACTGTGGTTTTTGCTTGGGTCCACACTCTGGGAGATTTCCTTCATTTCTTCTCACTACAGTTGTGTAGAACTTTGACTTTTATTCCATTATCTTATCTTTAGATTTCCAAAAAAAAAAAAAAGATTTTATTTTTGTTTCCTATTTTTCATAACATCTTGTTATCTTATGAATATAATATATTCAAAATTCTCTCTGGAGATGGTATCTATTTTAATTTTTTAGTTTAATTATTTGTTTCTTGAATTACCCCTGTATCTTCTGTCATCATTTCTTATTTTGTTCTTCTTGGCCTCCTTCATCATTCAATAATGTAGGCTTTCTCAGTAGCGTGTGAACATTTTGTTGCTACTTCACATTATAGGATGACAACAGAGGGGATAACTGGGAGCTCTAAGTATGTGAGATTTTCCAACTTGTAGACTTATCCTTCAGGTGAGCACGTGGGTGTCAGCCACTCTGGTGTGGTATCCACAAGAGTTTTACTCTGGATGCTTGACTCCAAAGCTGGCTACAATGATGTTTTTCTTTCTTTCTTTCTTTCTTTCTTTCTTTCTTTCTTTCTTTCTTTCTTTCTTTCTTTCATTTGTTAATGTTTATTTATTTTTGAGAAAGAGAGTGAGAGACAGAGCATGAGTGGGGGAGAGGCAGAAAGAGAGGGAGACACAGAATCTGAAACAGGCTTCAGGCTCTGAGCTGTCAGCACAGAGCCTGGCGTGGGGCTCAAACTCCTGAACTGAGAGATCATAACCTGAGCTGAAACTGGATGCTCAACTGACTCAGGCACTCAGGCGCCCTCTGATTTTTTTCTAATAATTTGTTCACTTCCACAAGAAAACAAGTTCTCAGCTTTTTGGTCTGGGAAGTAATTGGTTATCAATTATTCTGTATGCAGAGCAAGAGGAGGAGGTGGAGGGGCTGAGAGTTTTGTCCATATTCCTTTAATTCCTCAGCCTTCTTTCCACCCCTAAGTCTTGCTCCATGTTCTGCTGGACTGGTAGTTCTCAAGTTTGGGGGCATGTCTCCACTGCTTTTGAGTGGGGGTCAGTGACCTCATTGGCTACAGTTCTCTATGGAACCTAGACCGTGCAGAATTCTCTCCACTCTGTTTCATAGACACTCTCCTCACAACCTTCCCTGCAGACTTACTGAAAAATGTCATCTTGTAGTGCCGTATCTCATTCTCTTCATCACTGCATACTTATGTTCCTTTACCATAATTTTCACAGTATCTCAGGAGAGGTAGCACGTCACACCTGTGCTTATTCTGCTGTTTTGGACTAATAACCATTTTATATTTTATGTCCAAAATTTTTTATTTTCCCTCCCTAATTAGCTCTCCAGCTCAATTAATGCAATTCCAGAGAACCTGACATCATCTTTTGTTCCCTCTTTCATGCCATGTGTCCAATCCATTAGTGTATATATATATATATATATATATATATATATATAGCTTTACACT
Source organism: Acinonyx jubatus (assembly GCF_027475565.1). Classification (NCBI taxonomy): domain Eukaryota; kingdom Metazoa; phylum Chordata; class Mammalia; order Carnivora; family Felidae; genus Acinonyx; species Acinonyx jubatus. The sequence goes on along the minus strand of NC_069388.1, from coordinate 33,864,777 downwards.
CAGAGTATATCCAGAACCCAGCCATTTCCCACCATTCTACCCCAAGCACTCTGTTCTCCTTGTTTCTGCTTCTGCACCCCTACTATGACTTTTCAACAGAGCAGCCAGGACAATCCTGTGAAAATATATTACACCAAATTAATCCCTTGCTCAAATAATGCAATAGCTAACGGTGTCACTGGAAGTAAAGCCATATTCTTACAGTGGCCACCCACCACTATTTGGGTCACCTATCACCCCCTCCCCCAACCTCTCTGACTCATCTCTCGCTGCTCTCCTTCTTCCTCATCCCATGCCGAGTACACACCTGTCTCAGAGTCTGCTGTCCTCCATGAGAATTACTTGACCCACTCCATCATCTTCAATTTTCTTCAGAAGTCATCACCTCAGGGTGACCTTATCTGGCCAATTTATTTAAAATTGAAATATGCTCTCCCCCCTACTTCCGGCATTTTCTATTCCCCTTCCCTACTTTATTTGTCTCAGCATCTGGCACCGTCTTATTGTGTTTATCGTCCACCTACCCCCACCTTTATGGAGGCTTCATGAAGACAATCATTTTTGTCTATTTAGCTTATCCCTGGCACTCAATATCTTGCCTGGTACACAGTAGGCAATTAGGTATCAGTCGAATGAATGAATGAATGAATGACTATTATCATATAGCCATTAGGGAAATCATTGACAAAATATTAAAAAAAATATTCTCAGGGACGGCTTGTTCATTGAGAGCATTTAATGCATTACGAACATAAAAATGACAGGTGATATTAAGGCAGTAGATGACGCAGATCAACCTGCCACTCTTATAGGATGCCAGGTGTTTTCCCCCAGTAATTAAACAAGGAAGCCAAATTTTTTAGAGCTCTTCTCCCTTCCAAAAATATTATGGTTTTGTTTGTCTGTTTGTCTTAATCGCTGTGCCTGCTTCAAGGCAATCCACACAAATAGACAATTGGGGCTTTACTCAGCTTCAAGGCTCAGAAGACAGAGGCATAGGAACAAGGGGGAAGCAGCTAACTTCTGTGTTATGGGGTGTTCGGAAGGAAAGGGGAGGCATTGCTGCCTAAGCAGTTTTCTGCCTTTCTTTTCTGGGGTAAAGTGGGTTTGTGCTAACAGTAGCTCATACTCTGAAATCACAGTATTTCTGTGTCTTAGGGTATATATCTTCCCTTCAGTTTGGCATTCATTCCTTTACGTGGATCCTGTGAATGCTGCCCAGTTCAAAAGAAGCTCTTGCTTAAGGAATGCAGAAAAGACACCCAGAAGATGGAGGGCAGAGCACTTTCCTCCACAATCACAAAAATAGCAATTGCTGGTTCTTATCTAGGTGTAAGGAAGAGATTAATGTCCAAAGTGCCTGTTCCCGCCTCTTTTTATTATCAATGTCTCTCTGTTGACTTTTGAACTTTTAAACTTTTGTACAGTCATTCCACATGGGTGACTTTCTTAACAATTTGAAAGTTTAAGCTGTGCATCTTTCATACTCCTCTAAAACAAAAATGTAGCATGTGGACTGAGTCTCATTTGCCAACAAAAGACATCACGACTACAAAATCCCAAGACTAATAGTGCAGTATATTGACTTGGTAAGGCCTTGGCCCTTACTTAGAGTTGGGTAGGGGAATATCTGAAGATAACAACATAGGCTTTTTGGCTAGCATGAAGAGGTCAAGAAGAACAATGAATGAAGATCTCATAAAACGCATCAATCCAGAAGGCTAACTTTTTACATTTGTAAACGACTATCTTTTTGGCATATATATTCTACCCCCAAGGACGTCTTGCAAAATGTTCCATTATGTGTCAAAATACACTGCTAAAAACAATACATGATACCTCATTCTATTTTTCTTAATCATTTTTGTTTGAAGAAAATCAGACCTATACCCATTGCTCACTCAACATAAATTGGTCCCAATTTCAAAAAGGAAATGGGATAAATGACACATTTTGTACAAAGTATATTAGTGTTTGAAAATTCTTTTCTCAATGTATATGTTCCAGAATAAAAAGAATATATATAAGAAACTCATGTCTCTTGAGGTCAGTTTTAAATACACTGTTAATTTGGAGGAAGGTCTAAGAGAATTCCCAGTTTTTGATGAATCAGGTTCTACATCAGAAACAGCTAGTGGTGGTGCTGGCAGGTCCCTTCACTGGATCTTCCTTCTCTTCTCTTTCCCAATTTCATTTTGTAGACTATAATTTCTTTTTCTTTAAAAAAAAAAGCCCCTTCTCTGTGGCTCCTTTTCTCATTCTCTTCACCTAAAAGGCCTCAACTATTTGGTCATTCAAAGCCATCAGGACTTGGCCATTCAAAGCCACTGTTGGGGGGTGGTGGTGATAGGGACAATGACTCTCTGAGTAGGAACAAAGCTGAATTTGGGAAAGATGAATAGGATAAAAGCCATTGTGGTTAGTGTCATCCCTTTCTTCTACTGAGAATGTTGGCAAACCATGGAGACAGATCCATGCTGGGAAGAAGGGGCCTGCAGCAACTAGCTAGTGAGTGGGTCTCAATTTCTTCAGCTCTAACAAATGAGAAGATCAGAGTATAAGACATTCAAAGTCTCCATGGCTTAATAATTTTCATGATCTATCAGTTTTTTTCAAGGGCTCAAAATCCCCTTCTTCCCTTTCTCTCTCTCCCTCTTTCCTTCTTTTTTCCCCAAACACTCACATATTGAAAACCTACTACACACTAAGCTAGATCTTGGGAACACAGAAGTGACTAAGCTGTTGTTTCTGACTTTAAGTAGCTCACAAATCCAAGGTAGGGTGTCAGACACACTGACAGATAATTACAGTGTGATACATGATGGAGAAAATATGCATGGGGTTCACCAAAGAGCAGAGAAGGAAACTCCATTATTCATGGAAATCATGAGATGGAGGGGGAGATGGATGAGCTGTATTTAAGCTGAATCCCCAAGGAGGCTTCAAAGTTCTCCTGGTGGACAAACTGGAGAAGGGAAGTCTAACAAGACACACAATTCTGCAAGCACCAAACTTAAAATTATAAAGGTAGAAAGAATCACAAGTAGTTAGGAACTACTGGAGCAGAACTGTGCAAGGGTCCAAGAGGTGAGTTACCAGCACATGAGAGGAGGGGCTATGTTTGTTTTGTCACTAATCTATCCCCAGTGTCCACTGAAGTGCTTGCTACATGCTAGGCCTTCATTAAATATTTGTTCACTAAGTGAATGAATGAATGAATGAATGGATGAAATAATCAGGAAATTTATTTTTTTAGGTAACAGGCAATGCAAAAGATTTCAAGGAGTGCCTGGGTGGCTCAGTTGGTTAAGCAACTGACTGTTGATTTTGGTTCAGGTTATGATCTCACGGTTTGTGTGAGACCTGCATCGTGCTCTGTGTTGATGGTGTAGAGCTTGCTTGGGATTCTCTCTCTCCCTCTCTCTCTGCCCCTCCCCAACACACTCTCTCTCCCTCCATCTCTCAAAACAAATAAATAAACTTAAAAAAAAAAGAAAAAGATTTCAGGCATGATCAAGTTTAGAGTTTTTTAAAAAGATCATTCTTATGCAGGTGGGCATGTATATAGTTGGAGAGCAAATAGAGGGTTCAAGGAAAGTAGGTAGAAGGTGCCTACAGATGAGAAGGGTCAAGAATTTGAACAACATAGCAGGAGGAAGAGGGAGACAAGAAAGAGATGTGAGAGCTAGTTAGGAAATTTGGAGAGCCTGCAAGTTATTTGGATGGTAGGCAAGCATCTGGTGTGGATGAAGGTAGGAAAATTTCTAGGGAAACCCAGGTCATATCCTCAAAATGAGTGAACTAGATTCTCTATGACATTCATAGCTGCAGAGGTTCCCTGAAAAATCTAAAATAACAGCCATTCAAGGCTGATGTTCAGTTACAGAGCATATTTTTGGAAAGCTCATTATTCTGTAATTTCAAAATGCAATCATTTAACATACAGGCATCCTCGATTAAACATTTTTTTCATATGTGAATTAGTGTTTAAAATACCAATGGGCACAACCAGTTTGGTAAAGTGCCATTATCTATCAAAGCTGAACATATGAAGATCTGTGATCAGCAATACCTATCTCACAGAAAGGCAAGTTTGTAACAACACTGTTTGTAATAACCTTAAGCCGGAAACTGAATGTCCATCAACTGTAGAATAGATTAGGGTATACTATAACTATGGTATACTATTTAGGAAAGAGAATGAACTAAGCTATAACCATATGTAAAAATTATAGTAGGATTTCATATATCTAATTTGAATAATAGAAGTCAGACCAGAAAGAAGACATGTTTCCAGATTCCATTTAAAGATTTTAAAGATAGGTAAAACTCATCTGTAAAGCTGGAGGTCAAAATAAGGGTGTGTTAGTACAATAGACACTGGGGTGTTCATGATGCCATTTCTTGATCTGGGTGCTATTTACCTGGGCATGTTCTCTTTTCAAAAATCTTTCAAGGGGAGCCTGGGTGGCTCAGTTGGTTAAGCGACTGACTGCAGCTCAGGTCATGTTCTCATGGTTCGTGAGTTCGAGCCCCACGTTGGGCTCTGTGCAGACAGCTCAGAGCCTGAAGCCTGCTTCAGATTCTGTGCCTCCCTCTCTCTCTGACCCTCCTCCCCGCTCACACTCTGTCTCTCCCTCTCAAAAAGAAATAAATATTTAAAAAATATTTTAAAAAATCTTTCAAGTTATATAGTTATAATTGGTGCTGTTTTCTGTGTATATTATATTTCAATCAAAAGTTAAAAAAAACAATGGGTGGCTCAGTCAGTTAAGCGTCTGACTCCTGACTTTGGCTCAGGTCATGATCTCACGGTTCATGGGTTTGAGCCCTGTGTCAGGCTCTGTGCTGACAATGCAGAGCCTGCTTGGTTCTATCTCTCTTTCTCTGCCTCTCCCCTGCCTATGGGCACACGCGCCCTCCCTCTCCCTCTCTCGAAATGAATAAACAAACTTAAAAAAAAGTTTAAAAAACAATTTGGCTGAGTTCCTGCTAATAGCATGGCTAACCAAGAAAAACAAATTTGTTTATTTTGTTTTTCCTATTTATAAATGCTTAAGAGAATTTAGTGTGTGCAGAATTAAGGATTGAAAGCAAAGGCATCTGCCAATCCTTGCGCAGAGAAATGAACACAGAATTTCCCCTGCACAGCTCTGCCATTAGCCATCTCATTCTTTTTTTTTTTTAATGTTTATTTATTTTGAGAAAGAGAGAGACAGAGTGTGAGTGGGTGAGGTGTAGAGGGAGAGGGAGTCATAGAATCTGAAGCTAGCTCCAGGCTCCAAGCTGTCAGCACAGAGCCCCACGCGCGGCTCATACTCACAGACCATGAGATCATGACCTGAGCCAAAGTCGGACGCTCAACTGACTGAGCCACCCAGGCACCCCAGCCATCTCATTCTTATAACCCACTGAATCCTTACTGTTTGAACCCACTGCATCTTAACACACTGGAGCAATGCCTGGGTTGGAATTTGCCAAACTAGGTAGTGGTTCAACAATATGTCCACTGAGGGGGCTTATCAGAGTGTCCAACTATTTAGGACTGAATATCAGAGCCTGGATCTTTAATCCTGTTTCTCAGGGTGATAGGTTATGTCACTGATGTATTGCATTGGACAAAGACTGGAGATAAGACTTGGGGAGGTAATGGAGGGTGTGAGCTTCCAGGGACACAGCCATGGAAAGGGACCAGAACCCAGAGGGAAGACATGGTGTCTTTGCACACTGGGATTCCTCTTCACTAATCATGAATCAGATTTCATTCCTTGTTGAGTTTCTCTCAATGAAGAGTCATCTCCCAACAGTTACACACTGCATACCTGAGACCTGAAGGTAGACACTAGCATATGGGAATCCTGTGAACCCCAGCCGTTGGCTTAGAGCAATGTGTTTTACTACCTTCAGAATGCTGTTTAGACCGTAGGACTGCAGGAGGTAGTATACACAACTAGAAGTCTCTTTCTGTGTAGCCCTCACCTCAAAGAAAAACAGAAGGGCTAGAATTGGGCAGGTAGAAAACAATTATTTCGTCTTCAAGCTACTTGACCAATGGAAGAATTTTCATTGATCCGATAAATTGGTTAGTATGCTCAAAACATTATTTTGGGGGCTGATATAAACAATCTGTCTTTCACAGTTCATGTTAACCTTACCAGTTAGATCTTCAAAGAAATGCACTAAATGGTACTGAAAAAAGCTTGAGAGTTCAGATCATCTTTACTCCCAGATGCTGACATCTGTGTCCTTTGTCACTGAGAAAGTAAAGGCAATCAGAAAATGTCTTCAATTCTCTCCACAGCATGTACCCTTTACTAGCATCCTAACCAATATGCTCTACTTTTTCTTCTTTTATTGATTAAATGTCCTTGCTCGTGTCTAAGCCTAGCTACTCTATGTCTGAACTAGGACAGGGTTAGCACACTTTTTAAATAAAGAACCAGATAGAAAATATTTAAGGCTTTGTGGTCTGTATGGTCTATGTCATAACCACTCAAATTTGTCTCGCAAAAGCAGTCATAGACAATATGTGAACAAATGGAGGTTGCAGTGTTCCAATAAAACTTTATATAAACAGGTGGTAGACCAGACATGCCCCCAGGGTATAGTTTAGTGAGATCTGCACTAGATCCTACTGCTTCTACTCAAGGACTTGCTCCAGCAATTCTCCTTATCTCATAAATTGGCACCTTGTTTTCTCTCTATGGGACCATTCCACTTAGCATATATGTACATTGTTACTTCTCCCATCTGAAAAATCATCTCTGGACCTCACTTCTCATTTTTCTGCTCTCTTTCACATCAAAACTTCTCAAAAGAGCTTTTGGCTTCTTTTTTTCTCTTTACCAATATTCCCCAGAGCCCACTTCAATAGGCTTTTGACTACACCACTCCACCAAAGTTACTCTAATCAAGGCCATGGATGACCTCCACATCACTAAATGCAATGGTCAATTCTTGGTTTTCACCTTGGGCAGCATTTGACCTTGTTGTTGATACTTTATTCTCCCTGAAACATTTTCTTCCCCTGGCTTCTGACAACACACACCACCTTATTGCCTCCTCACTGGCTACTCCTTCTCAGCTTCTTTTTCTGATTCTTTCTTAGCACAGTTTCTTCATGTTGGAGTATCAATGACTCAGGCTTTGGGCATCCTCTCTATCTATAGTCACTTCCTGGCTGATCTCATCCAGTCTCATTAGATATTATCTATAACTTGATGACTTCCAAATTGATGTATTAGATTTGGCACTTAACTCTAGGCTTGTATATCCAACTCAACATATCCACTTGGGTGTCTAATAATTATCTCAATCTGAACATAATCAAAACTGAACCCTTGCTATATACCCCCAAATGTATGCTCTACTTTAAATTTTCCCTATGACATAAGTGGTTATTTCCATCCTTCCTGTCTCTTGGGCCAAAACTCTAACGTCATCCTTGATTCTTCTTTTCTTACATGCAACATACAATTTATAAGCTTATGTTCTCAATTTTTCTCCATATATATATATATATATATATACACACACACACATACAGACTTCCTATATATATATATATATATATATATATCCCTTCTCATCTTTTACACAGCTCCACTTTAATCTAAGTCACTAACAACTCACTGCAAATATTTTAGTAGTTTCTTCACTGGTATTCCCTGCTTCCATTATAGCCTTTCCCCATATGGTCCATTATTGACTAAAAGGTTAAGTCAGGTCGTGTTCATCCTCTGCTCAAAACCCTCCAATGGCTTCCATCTTCCTCACAATAAAAGCTAAAGTCGTTCAGAAGCCCATACTATAACACAAGGAATGAACTTGTTTCCTTAGCTGGTTTCCTTTGCTGTTACCTCCAACTCTGCCACAAGGCATGTAGCTGTGAGTGGAGAACTATTAGAAGTTAATGGTAGAAGAGTAAAAAGGATGGGTGGAGATATTCACTTCCACCCTGTGGTTCCAGGGAGTGATCAGGACATCCCAGGGAAGGTGGGGGGGGGGGGGCGGGTACTGAAGTACAGGAGTTCCTGAGGATAGCAAATGTGGATGTGGCCATTGGTCCTTACAGGAGTAGGAGATTCAGGGAGAAGTATTTGACCCAGAGGACAAACGTGAAACCACCTATCCCTAGCATTAAAGGGAAGTGCCCCTGCAGGGAGCAGGGAAAGCTGATCCTTAGAGTACAGAGTGGTTGGCAAATCAAACTCCATAACAAAAAGTATGACTGAGATATGCAGGAGACACCATGTTTTTAGTCCAACTGTGGAGAAAAAAAGAAAGACAGTGTTCACCCACTTTTTTAAAAGAGTCACTTGTCTTAAAGAATAAAACAAAAAGTTCAAATTCAGGTAATTTATGTAAGAAAGAAAGCATGCAAATCTGGAATAATATATTTAGGAAAGTTCAAGTCCTACTTCTAATTATTTTTTTTAAATTGATCCAAGAGATTTCTCAGAAATCTATGATATTGCTGTAACTGAGCAACTTCCTTCAAATTTTTTTGCCTTCTCTGTGCACCCCATAAAGAAATAGCTTCCTTCTGCCACCCTCATACCCTCTCCTCCTACTTTATTCTTCTACACAGATCTCCATCTGACCTACAATATGTTTATTTCATAACTGTGATTTATCTGTTTATTTCTCCCAGAATGTTGGCTCTGAGCATTCTAGAATGCTGTATCCATAACACTGGAATTGTGGTTGGCACAGAGAAGGCAACTGACAAATATGTGTTGAATGAATGGATGAGCCAGAATCTCTTTGTAAATAATTTCTTCTGGAGATATTTGAGTTTCAAAGAAGCTCCGGTTTCTGTCAGACATTCTACATAATGAGAGAGGCTGTCTCCTTTGGTGTTGACACTACACAAAGCATCATGTACATTGGCCCCAGAGATTAAATAAAAGGTGTGATGTTATGAGACAATTCTGACAATTAGAAGGGGGGAAAGTAAATTTTCAGAGTAAAATGGTGTTTGCAAATCTTAACATTCCAGTGAGCAATTTCAGTGGGGAAAAAAATACCCTAAAGGGAAGGCAAAGGAGGCAAAACATTCTGTAGCCTCATTAATTATACCAGGAACATCAAGTTGCTGCTGGAAAAAATGTCTACAGATGCAGTCCTGATGGAGAATATTACAGTGTTCAGAAATCAAAATCCCTAAAGAAAATTAGTGGGAAGGAATGCACAGAGAGAAGGAAATTGAATATGTTTTAAACCTAACTGCACAAAGGTTTAATACAGTATAAGATATGTAGATTGACTTGCAATATAAAATCTATATTCATTCTTAGTAAAAGCCTCCCTGAAAGTCACTGCCATTTTTTGAATGTTTTTGAGAGTTCATGAATCTCGTGAATTGGTTATTTTTTAAAGTGAATATGGTTGTATTTAAGGAACAATATTTCAAAAATATTTTGCAGGTAGTTAATATTTAATTATCTGTATTCATTCATCCAACCATCCAACCAACCATCCGTCTACATTCTGAGAAATGAAGTATATACAACTCACAGATTACCAGCAGTATACCAGAATAAGAACTCATGGTAGGCAAATTAATGCTGTCATGCAGTGTTTCACAGAACTGAAGTCTCTCCAAATGTCTAAGTTATACTACAGAAGCAAATGGGTGACTTGGTTCTTAAAGAGAGAAAATAGATTAGGTCTGTAACACGGTTTTGGAGAGTAGTTTCTAAAAACCTCAGACTGTTAAAAGTGGCTGGCACTTCATTCATTCCATTATAAGAAATGAAGTCGATGTTTTTGTAAATGTTGGAAATAAGGCTCTACCATGATCACTAAAGAATAGAGGTCAGACCATTACTTCTGGTGTAATTCAGGGAACTGTCAGACCACTGAGGGTTAAACATTTATAAATCACAATGATGACTGGCTTGACAGAACCTCATAGTTGTGGTCCTTGACATGAGAAGTTCTGTAAGAGCACAGATATGACATACAAACTTAAAAGTATTTTTTGACTCATAATCTTAAGTCTTGAATGAAATGTATGAAGGGTAAGGATCATCACTAGTATCCTATAAACTATAAACATGAAAAAAGAAAGTTCTTTCAATATTTTCATTTTAGCGCTCTTTTCATGGCAACTGGACTATTCGAGAGAAAGCATCAAAGTTGAGTCCAGGGTTCCCAGAAGTTCACAGCTTCCTGTTTGATAGAGCTTGCTTATATTATAGTTGTTTCTGTATGTATCTGAAAGGCCTGCTATGTTAGTGAATTAGCAACTCCTTAATGGAGAGGCCCTTTCTAATTTACCATTCTAGTGCATAACTGAATAATTGTTATTTATTGATATTATTTGAATTTTTTATTTTAAAATCGTTTCCTTCCTTAATTGAGCAGCTACCATGTGCATGGTGGTGAGCTAGGTGCTACTCAGCATAAAAGAGGTTAAAAAGGTGCTAAGGATGGTTGGAAAAGAGATGGGGCTGGAAGTGACATGGGATGAGGCTAAGAGAGAATGAGCTGGGATAAGGTGTTTAGGTAAAATAAAAAGTTGTTTCACCTGTATTTTCTTCTGCAAAGAAATTATATCAAATGCCTCATTCCTAATGAAAAATCTCCATAATTCTTAGTAGATGCCATTATTTGGAAGTGTTTGAATTACACTTCCACTTGGCAGCTGAATTATTTTTAGATGTAATTTTAACACGTGTTAAATATGACAAAAACCCAGTCTTTTGCAGGCATCAGTACAATATCGTAAGGGTTCAGAGTGAGGTGACAAGCATCAGAAGTTTCTATCCACCATACCTTGGCCACTTCCTCTTGGAAAGCCACGAGATTCAAATGGGAGATGTTAACTAAGTCAGGCCCATACACCACCGTTATCATGCGATGCTCCAAGCGTCCGATGTTCCCCACATCCAAAAGTTCACGTAATTTGGGGTCCTGGATAATAAACGTTGAAAAAAGTTAGTCTATAGCTAGAGATTCCAACATGGTAGCATAGTTCCAAAAGTGTTACACCTACAATGTCTTCAAAACAAAACTGCCTTTTATTAGTACTAGAAAATGGTAGGATTGAAGTCCCTAAGCCCATGATGGACTAGAGAGGTGAAGTAACTTGCCAAAAGTTTGTGGAAAGAGAATTTCTGACTCAAGACTTATGGTGTTCATGTCATTATATGAAGAGAAATGAATCAGAGAAAGACAAACACTGTATGATATCACTCACAGGCATAATCTAAAAAAAAGCAGAATTCATAGAAACAGAGAATAGAGTGGTAGCTACCAGGGGCAAGGGTATGTGGAAAATGGAGAGATTTTGTTTAAAGAGTACAAACTTCCAGATTCAAGATGTAGATGTTTTAAGGACCTAATGTACAGCATGGTGATTATAGGTAATAATATTGCTGGAAAGATGCTAATAGAGTAGATCTCAAGTGTTCTCACCAGAAAAAAAAAAGAATGGTAATTATGTGATATGATGGAGGTGTTTGCTAACTTTATGGTGACAATCATATTGCAATATATACTTGTACCAAATCATCATGTTGTACATCTTAAGCTTACACAATGTTACCTGGTAATTATATCTCAATAAACCTGAAAAAAGAAAAAGACTTATGGTCCTTGGTCAATGGCTCTTTCTCATACATCATTTAGTAGCAGCATATTTTTATGTGCCATAATTCTCCCTTAATTTCCTCCAATCATCCCATGACTCAAATATTGAAATACAAAATCTCATCTCTCTCTTCAGTTCATGACACATTAAGACGAAGAAGATGATTCTTATGGAATCAAAACATGATAATGCTGTCTTGAGTTGAGGCAGAAACATGGCTGAGAATCACAGTTGTGGACCTTCTCCAACACTGAGTTCATTGTAAAGAAATAGGCTGTTAGCAAGATGGTGGCACCTGCCATGAATATGTTCATTTCAATTCTATCCTCAGAATGTACTGGGATTTGGACATAGAGAACTTTTGCTGTCTTTTCAGAGCAAGTTTGATTCTCTGGGGCACCATAAGTGTGGATCCCTTGGCAATCTAGTCATGATGGGAAATGGAGGTTTCTAAAACCTCCTGAATTCAGAGTAAGACCTAAAATAAAACTCATTCATCTTGGCTGAATTTATTTTCCTCTCATATGAAATGAGAGATCCATGCAGAAAATTAATCAAACCAACCACTTAGCAAATCTGCAGCCAGCTTCAAAGCAAGGAATAAAATTGTATTCTTATTTATTTAGCAAAATGCTGGACCAACAAGGCCTGGTTATTCTGACCTCCTTTCTAAGGTTTTAATTTATAGCATCCTTACAAAGAAAAAATGGACTTAAAGAAAAAAAGAAAGAAAATAAAATCTTTCCAGCTAGATAATTTGATTTGGTGCCATTAATTATGTCTTAAAAGGTATTAAATGTTTCTCCTCTGTTTGGCTGTGTAAAAAGGAACATTTTCAGGTAAGTTATGAAGAGAGAAAAATCCATTTCAAAGATGTGCCTAATATAATTAAAACCTCAACTCCACTAACAAGTTGAGAACTTATCAAGTACATCAGGCCTCCGAGAAAGATCAAATGCTATTACAAGAACATCAGTTTGCATGGCCTAGAAAAGGAGAAAACTAGAGTAAGGATTTTATTAAGTAAACAATAGCAAAAAAAGAAATTTTTAGCATTCTGGCATTAATGAAAGATTGAAGGAAAATGGTCAGGAAGAATGGACTTTTTTGTGAAGGCTAATATAGAATGATTCTAGCTATTCTGTGAAATGAATTACATCATGATTTTTGAAAATTTTTATTTATTTTTTTAATTCAAGTGTAATTAACATACAGTGTTATATTAGTTTTGGGTGTACAATATAATGAAGAAACAATTCTGTACATTTCTCAGTGCTCATCACGATAAATGTATTTTTTGTCTTATTCACCTTTTTCATCCATACCTTGACTACCTCCCCTCTGGCTACCACCAGTTCATTCTCTGATTTAAGAGTCTGTTTTGTTTATTTGTCACTTTTTTTGCTCTGTTCATTTGCATTATAGTTTTTGAAAACTGCTTAGGCAAAGTTAGAAAAGAAAATGATCAGTCCAAAAATTTTGTGTGTGTGTACTTGGAAGAGAAAGATAATTCTCAGACACCATCTGAAATTTGTAATTATAAATCACAAGTTTTGAATCAATGAATACAGAGTCTATCTGCGATATTGTGATTTATAGAAAAAATAGATTTGGTCATTCAGATGATGAAAATATATTTCTCATAAGTATTTTGTTCTAGTCTGAGGGTCCTGGCTCACAGTCCCTAAAACCCAAGCATTTTCTGTTCAGTCTGCACTACTTTACCACTTGATTCTCATGTCCTTTTGCTCATTTATTAAATAGCAACTGATCAAAGAGTGCCACCTCTGAGAACTATAGAGACAAGAAGTGGGGATCAGGATGTTCACCTGAGTTGTCCTTGAGCTATAGGAATGCAAGGCAAGTAGAGAGCACCCAGCAGAGGTGCCAGAATAGAAGATAATTCTGGAGGGGTGCATGGTGACTCATTGTTATGCCTCCAGCTCTTGATCTCAGCTCATGTCATGATCACATGGTTTGTGAGATGGAGCCCCACATCAGGATCCATGCTGACAGCATGGAGCCTGCTTGGGATTCTCTCTTCCCCTCACCTGCTTGTGCTCTCTCTCTCTCTCTCTCTCTCTCTCTCTCTCAAAATAAATAAATTAAACTTAAAAGAAAACAAACTTGTTAAAAAAAAGAAAATAATTCTGGGAAAGGACAATATTGTTAGGTACAGTCAACAAGAATTTATAAGATGATCCGCTCTTTGTGGTGTCTCTGTAAAAGTTATCTCACTAATGGCTATTAATATATAATTAAAAAAAATAATTGACATTTATGTAATTAAAAATGTGGAATAAAGTATTTGGAGGTAATGTCTGGATTTGGGAGGATGAGAAAGGCTAGCAAAATGAAGATGTGATGACTGAATCTGAGAAGAAGATATCTGAGAAACCATCCTATAAGTCTCTCTACATCTGAGATGGTTGTACAATAAATAATAAAGAGTATTGAACATGAACTGCAGGCACAGTAATATATGAGAAATATTCCTTCAATATTTAAAATTATGTAATCTGGAAGTAAAGAGAAATTGTTTAAAGTATATATATAATAAGCAAGGTTCTTACTAATGTCCTTTTTGGTGATGGAGTATACCAATTTTTAAACTATATTTTACTGTGTTTGCTACCATTAATAATTTTATTTGTCTTTACAACTATGTCTTTCTTTTATCAGCATCAAACTTGGGTTATGTTAGAATCCTCTCCCTTAAGAAATGACTTTACTTTTCTTTTTACCTATACTCTGAGTTTTCTCAATTTGAACACAATATCCCAAGCTGACATGGTAGCTTCAAACCTCGGTTTCATTATTGAGCATGTTGACATCTGAGGGATATACTGAATAAGATATTTGTCCTTTCAAGTACCAAAAATTGCCCTCAGCTGTTTACAGCAGAAGAGACCCTCAGAGAATTATCTGGAAGGGGGATTTATTTGGAAGGATAAACAGCAAAGTGCTATTTGGAAAACTTTACAGGTAGAAAGAGTTTAATGGAAACAGATGTCCAAAAAATGGCTGCTTCTGGGGTACATCAGTCTCAGGTCTGGGAATATGAGTGGCTGCATTTCAAAAACAAATGAATAAAATTAAAACAGGAATAATAATAAATGCCTACAGAAAATTTGCATGAAAAACACCCCGTTGTAAAAACCTATTCTACAAAGGATTTTATGCCTGAGGTTTTTCTTATTGATTGAGACTCCTGACCAGTTTTCAGAGAAGTACTTAGCTACTCAGGTTACTACCAGACTCAAACATATTTCTGGACCCCTGCACTTGATACACGTTACTTGAAATTTTTATAAAGAAAGCAAGCTATCTTTACAATTCTGTAAACCAGTTCATGGTCTCTGTTGAAGCATACTAAAGAATATAGCTCACAAAAAAATAAGAGGAGCGATGAACTTGGAATTTCATATTTTCACTAAGTTGTCACTCAAGGACTGCTTTCTGCAGAGAATATCCTAGATATGTCTCCACAGTTCGAATTAACCAGAACAGCTAAGAATCCTGGCAGCTATAATTTAACTGCACTGTGAAAGGTAAGTCTTAGATCACTTCCATTTCCCTAAGAGTTACAAAATGGAGACTGTCTCACTGAATAAGTTCACTTTCTTTCAATCGTTAAGATTCATGATTAACTTACTTCATGTCTGTCCCAAAGAAAGTTGCTCAACTTAATAATTCTCCTTCCAGGTAATAGACCACTGAAGAAAGTAAAGGCCATTCTATATCTGAGACACAAGGACTCCATTACAGCACGTGTTAGTGTAATTATATCTTTAAAATTTTTAAAATTAATGGAAGGGATAAACACCAGCCACAGGATGATTTTTCAAAGAGGTAAATGCCAGTTTCAACTTTCATTCCTTAATATGACTTTTAAAGAAAAGCTGTCTTATTTGTATCTTTGATATCTACAAAATAAAATACCTTTTTTTTTAAAATTTTTTTTTCAACGTTTACTTATTTTTGGGACAGAGAGAGACAGAGCATGAACGGGGAGGGGCAGAGAGAGAGGGAGACACAGAATCGGAAACAGGCTCCAGGCTCTGAGCCATCAGCCCAGAGCCTGACGCGGGGCTCGAACTCCCGGACCGCGAGATCGTGACCTGGCTGAAGTCCGACGCCCAATCTACTGCGCCACCCAGGCGCCCCTAAAATACCTTTTAAAGACCTGTACATTGCATTTTTGACACCAGAAACATTTTGGTACTGAAAATATACCTTACTCACCCCCATGAACTAGATCTTTATTGGATTTTAAGTTTATGGAGTAATTTGTATACTGGGTTAATTTTATTCTCGGTACTGAATGCAACATTTTCAACCTGAATTGCAGTTATATGGATATAACTGTAATCTATCATTTATATAAATGATCAGGGAAAAATCTTTCCCTTAACACTCAATACAATAGTCAAAAATAAACATGACAGATTCCTTGTTATACTCAAGTGACCTTAGTACAGCCAAGATTTGTAGGTATAAAGCTACCTCTTCTTTGAAAGCAGAGCAAACTCTTTTTTGTTCAAATTTTGTTGTAAAAGAAAGATATTAACTTATATCCAGGATGGTTCTTCATCGAGTACCTGAATTTAACATTTGCCTCTCAAAAAAAAAAAAAAAAAAAGACTAACAAATTCCCTTGGAATCAATACTTATCATCACACCTTTCATTTTAAAAGTTTCTCTCTCCTAGATATTTGCAAATGACATATCCGATAAAGGGCTAGTATGCAAAATGTATAAAGAACTTATAAAACTCAACATCCCCAAAATGAATAGTCCAATTAAAAATGGGCTGAAGACATGAATAGACATTTTTCCAAATAAGACATACAGATGGCCAACAGATATATGAAAAGATGCTCAATATCACTCATCATCAGGAAAATGCAAATCAAAATTACAATGAGATATCACCTCACAACTGTCAGAATGGCTAAAGTCAACAACAAAAGGAACAATAGGTGTTGGTGAGGATGTGGAGAAAGGGGAATCCTTTTGTACTGCCAGTAGGATGCAAACTGGTGCAGCCACTCTGAGAAACAGTATGGAGTTTCCTCAAAAAGTTAAGAATAGAACTACTCTATGATCTGGCAATCGCACTACTTGGTATTTATCCAAAGAATAAAAAAATACTAATTCAAAGGGATACACTCACCCCAATGTTTATGGCAGTATTATCTACAACAGCCAAAGTATGGAAACAGCCACTTCGCTGAAATGTCACTCAGCCATAGAAGAAGAATGAAATTTTGCCTTTTGCAACGACATGGATGGAGCTAGAAACTATAATGCTAAGTGAAATAAGTCAGTCAGAAAAAGACAAATAGCATATGATTTCACTCATTTGTGAATTTAAGAAATAATACAAGAAAAAGGAGAAAAAAAGAGAGGCAAATTAAGAAATAGGCATTGAACTAAAAAAAACTGACGGTTTCCAGAAGGGAGGGATAGGGGGATGAACTAAACAGGTGATGGGGATTAAGGAGGACAGTTGTGATGAGCACCCTGTGATGTACGGAAGTGTTGAATCACTATATTGTACACCTGAAACTACTATTACATTGTGTGTTAACTAAATGGATTTTAAATAAAAAACTTAAAAAAATAAAATAAAAGTTTCTCCCTCCTTTTAATGAACGTGATGAGGAATGTCATGCTCACTAGGATGTAGCTCAGGCAGCTGACACAGCCAGCAAGCCTTTTTAGATAAAACACTACCCACTTGCATGGACCACAACTCTGAAATACGGTGCTGCGAACATTCTCCTATGCAGGAGGAGGACTTGGAGGATGTGGTTTATGCTTTTCTTCCTGCAAGTGAAAGATGGGGAGGGCTTGAATGTTTTTCAGCTATTCCTTTAGATGGAGGAAGCAAGAGGAGAGCAGACGTACTATGACAAAGAAAAGTGACTATGGGCAAATACTAGAAAGAAGAAAGAGCAGGTAGAGTACTGTCCTTCATATTTCACAGTGGTATTATCATAACAAGATCATTTATATTTGTTTTGGACAGAGTAGTGATGAATGTATAAAGACATTCTCCACTCCACTCATGGGGAGCCTCAGTGTACAAGTGAATCTACTAATGGAAAAAAAATATAGTTGGCTTGCCTAGGCACCTCCATCCAAAATAAAATAGCTTGAAGATGCCAGGCATGAATTGCGCTAAAATTAACATGCTTTTCAAATCTAAAAAGAAAAAAATAGTTTGGAAAAATGTAAAGGCAACCATCCTGTAAAATATTCCCCTTGAATATTGATGTATCCATGCAGCTAAAAATTTGGTCATCCTTGGGAATAGCCACAGAGAAAACAAAAATAAAATTCAAGGAGAATGTCCAAATAGCATTCTAGTGACGAATTAAAAAATTTAACTGTTTGATGTTTTTCTCCTTTCCTTACAAGCTCAGAGTGTAGTTTCATGTATTTTCAAAAGCTAGAAGGAAAAGAAAGAGAAAGAGGATGCTGGAGGCATTTCAGGTGGCTGACACTCAGAAGTAGCAGAAAAAAGGAATTAAAATGAAATGCCTAGATTCCTGGGAACAAGTGAGTTAGTTCCAGAATGTGGAGATGTTCAACGGACATTATCCAAAGCTGGACCAATGTGTCTGTTTCGAGAAGTTGCATTATCTAAGCTGGGTTGGATCATAGAATGTTTGGCTTGGATAACAGAATGTTTGTCTAATAGACAAACTTGGTTTGGCTAATAGAATGTTCATCTTGATGCTCCAGAAGCAGACCTGAGTCAAAGATCTGGGAGCAAGTAGGTTAATTTGGAGGTAATAACAAGAAAGGCAATGAGGAAGTGGGAAAGTAAGACAGGAACAGAGAAAGCCAATGAATGATGTGTTAATGACAGGTTTTACCACTTTGAACAACTGAGGCTCAATTCATCCAGGGTCACTCCAAGGGACCGTGAAGAACACACCTGAGAATGTTCCCCAAGGAGCCTGGAAACCAGAGCATTGATCTGTTCAATCTCATCTATCATTGGTGGGGGGGGGTCTCTCCTGGGGGGCTCTCTCACATTATGGCCAGAAATTCCACATCCTCAGGACTATATGGGAACCCTGCAGGCCACCCCCATGGGCCAGTGGAGTACAAATGCCCTGAAAATGTCCGTTACAGTGTTGAAGTAATGACTAAGAAATAAGAAAATGTTACCCTGATACTGATGAATCTCCATGTATTCTATGGGATCTACTTTTGAAGAAATTTCCACAGGGCAAATAGATAAATTCTTATCTATTCAATTCTCTAATAAAAATAATACAGGTAATGACAATAGGTTTTTAAAATTAGTAACTTAGTTATGTGTCAAGCAGCACTCTCACTGTTCTATATTGCCCCCTTTGTTTAATCAACAAATTAACACTGAGAAGTAACTATGTTGTTGTTGTTGTTTTTCCCCCTCAATTTGCAAATGAGAATTCTGAGGTTTAGAGGAGTAATTTGCCCAGTTTTATAAAATAGGGGGAAGGGAGATTTGACTCCAAGTACATCTGATTGTAAAGTCTAAGCTGCCTCCATATCATATTGTGCTAAAGGGGGTAGCCAATTGCATGGGGTTTCTATAAAAATAGTGCAAATAGTTCAACTAGCAGAATAAACTTAAATTTAAATGAATCAGCTTCTATTCAAATCATCTCCTGTAGTGATATTTTAGACAGCTCGTAAAAATACAAAATAAACCAAATGTGAAATTAAAATAGGAAAGAAACAGAGTCTAATGACACCACTTGTCTTCCTGGGGAAGAATGGAAGCTGAACGGCCAGATTTAATCATCATTTGGACCATCATCCTTACTGAAAGTAAAAGTGCATGAAATATATAGCAGGTTTTTTTTTTTTTTTAAGTCACTGGGAAAAAGTAGTTAGCTTCTGCCTCCAGATCTAGTCAGTATTTGTCAAACTTCAAAATTCTAAAGTATAGAGAGCCTGTCACTCATGTTTAAACTATCCCCCAGCTTTCTCTGACACATGCAAGCATTGAACCACTACGAAATTCATAGGTGCAGCCACTCTCACTCCGGTACATAAAGGTCCATAAGCCCCTGTGGGTCGTGCTGTGTGCGAACCAGGCACTTGGACGTCATTGTTCCTTCTTATTTAACCCTCTCACTGAGATGGTGAAATGTGTTTCCTTTTCCTTCAACTTTTGGGGAGGGAGTTGGTGCTTCTAGCTAAGTCTTAATATCGCTGTGCTCAAATTTGGGAAGAATAAAGAGGCTTCTTTGTTGAAAGAATGCAGGTATATTTACTAAGTTCTCCCTGGTCTGTGCATCCTTTATAGGTGAGATTTTTTTTCTTCCTATTTTGTTGTGATGTCTACTTCCTCACATGGTATTTGATACATGGTACCCCCTAGATGGTACCAAAGGGGCTTCTGGAATCTCAGAACAGAAGTTAAAATCAAGTATATCAGAAAAGAAGGCCCAATAATTCCTTAATAAGGGCAAATACAAACAACATTCCCTTTGCAGTTTCTGGAAAATCCAAGTATACCCATCCTAAAGACTTTTGGCACTTGGAAGAAGACTGTAGAAATTTTATCCTGCCTGTCTGGAGTTTTGGTTCCACCAATTAAAAGGAATGAGACCTCGTGAGGTTTCCTTAACCTTTCTATGCCTCAGTTACTTCATCTGTGGGATAAGGATACTAATAGTGTCCTCTTAAAAAGTTTGTTATGGGAGGGGCACCTGGGTGACTCAGTTGGCTGAACGTCCAACTTGGGCTCAGGTCATGAGCTCAGGTTTGTTGGTTTGAGCCCCACGTTGATTCCGTGCTCACAGCTCAGAGCCTGGAACCTGCTTTGGATTGTGTGTCGCCCTCTCTCTCTGCCCCTCCCCTGCTCATACTGTCTGTCTCTTTCTTTCAAAAATAAATAATAAACATGAAAAAAATTTTAAAGTTTGTTATGGGAACAAATGATTAATTATAAGTTAAGTGCTCTGGGCAACACATAACAAGCTGTGATTACTTGAAAAAATATACTAATAGCTCGAAAATGAAAGACAATTTGGGGGTATCTACTGAATAACTTAATCTCTTATAGGCACCAGAACATCTTTCTGTATATATTTATAAATATGTGCTTACTTTATGACTTATCAGGCAAGACATACATTTGTATTTACATTTATACGTTTATGGCTTGTGTATATTTGGTTGACTTATTTAAAAATGCATTGTAATTTTTCATTTTTTCATTTTTTATATTTTTATTATTTATTTATTTTTTAATGTTTATTTATTTTTGAGACAGAGGGAGACAGAGCATGAGTGGGGAGGGACAGAGAGAGAGGGAGACACAGAATCTGAAACAGGCTCCAGGCTCTGAGCTGTCAGCACAGAGGCTGTTGCGGGGCTCGAACCCACAAACCGTGAGATCATGACCTGAGCCGAAGTCGGATGCTTAACCAACTGAGCCACCCAGGCACCCCAATTTTTCATTTTTTTAAATTTACTCTCCCATGGGAAGCATAATTTAAAGAGTGCAAAAAGACAGGTCATTTCTAGAACTTTATGTGTCTGGCTCCTACATTTAACTAGCTTTGAAAATTAGGCAACTTGGTTTTTTCAGAGCTTCAGATTGGTTTCCACACAATATGGGTGATAGTAATGTCTGCTCACCTTAAAGCATTAGTGTGGTGACCCAAACAAAACTGCAAACCGTAGTGTAACACATAGACAGAAAAACTCATATATATTGTGATCACTGACATAATTAAGTATGACGTGAAAAATTATTAGCTCTGTACTTTTTCTTATTTACAATTATAAAGGGTTGTAGAGGTTTAAAGTACAGAAATCTTCCTTTCAATTTGCTATAAATAACTGCAGGGGTTTGAAGTAAATGGATAATTTATCTATAACTGTCTAAATACACATGTGAATATGTATTTTCTTTTTTTTAAATTTAATGTTTACTTTTGAGAGAGAGAGAGAGCATGAGTGGCGGAGGGGCAGAGAGAGAAGGGGACACACAATCTGGAGGGGAGAGAGACGGGGGGACACAGAATCTGAAGCAGGTTCCAGGCTTTGAGCTGTCAGTACAGAGACCAATGCAGGGCTTGAACTCTTGGACCGTGAGATTGTGACCTGAGCAGAAGTCAGATGCTTAACTGACTGAGCCACCCAGGCACCCCAATGAATATGTATTTTCTAAAGCTGCTAAAAATATTCAAGATAAAATATTATTTGACTTTCAGATTGATTTCCTTGTTTTATTTACATCTCTTTTCCATTACTCTAGATAAATGAGTTAACTATATTCCATAATGCACACAGATCAATAATGTAATTATTCTTTCAGAAACACAAGGATACAAAGCTCTTTACAATTCAGAGTCTGGAGGTGGTCTCATGTGTACTTCATAAGAAAAAACTAGTAGCATCTAAATAAACAAATAAGCCCTGTCTTAAACATGCCTTTTCATGTGTTGCTTCTCTTTGAAAGTAAGAAAACATCTTCAGAATGCTTTACTATTCATGTATCAAAATAATCCAACATTATATATGAAGATCAAAATTGTCAACTTTCAATGAGAAAAAATTATCTTGAAAGTTATACAAATGTCGTCTACTTCATTATAATTAGGCAGGTTAACTAGATCTCCATGCTGTTAACACCATCACTGAAATTCTCAGTACAATTCTAAATAAGAATGAAAATGGAATTCAAGGAGTTTGAAGTACTCTTAATTTGATAAAAGCTGTGCAAAAATGAGTAAGTATTCGCAGGACATTATTAGCCTTTTCTTTGCATTTTTACTTGTTGACCTACACTAATTTAATTTTTAAGCAATTGTTTTTACCATTGTTCTCAAATATCACTTTCCATCTTTTCAGCTTTTTCCCTCCTTCTCACTCTTCTCAGCCATCTTTTGTCTTCCTTATCAAAGTTTTCCATAGGGGATTTAGTAAATCCTTTACAACCTGGCAAGTCAAATGATTTTACATCACCCCAAGAAGACAGCATTTAATGCATGAAGTGTTTCAGGTTGAATTGTAATGTCAACCAGTTTCCTATCAAGAGAACTCAAGTCATGCTATCATCATGGACTAATTCGAATTATTCCACTTCTTAAGTACTCTAATTAATTCATTCAAATATTAGACTAGCAAACACTGTCCTAGGTACTCAAGAAACAGAGCAGTGTATGAAGTGGGAATGAGAGGATTCATACGTTTTCCTTTTTCTTTAGTGGTTCCTACTCAATACTTTTCTTGTGAAATATAGTTTAGAAGATATTGGAGATTGGTTCACAGTTTCATTTCTATCTAGAGAATTCCTAACATTGCTGGGTAATTTCAACAATTAAGGACAAAAAAAAAATAAATTGCACTGAACCATGAATAGGTTGCTTCTCATCGTTTACTGGTACATACTTAAGGCTTTCAAAGGAAAAAAAGAATCAACAAAACCCCAAAACACAAGCAAACAAATAACAAGAACAAAAACCTTCACAGCCCCGAATTGTAGCATTTACTAATTTTCATGGTGTAAATACTTCCCATAGCCAACTTCAAGCTACTCCAATTCCGTCACTGAATTGGGAAGTGGAAGGAGATGTACTGTAGCATGCTATTATGTAGTATTTCACTCTACAGATATAAGAGGTATAAATATCCTTAGGATCACAGATGGTGGTAAAATATAGCAAAATAATTAGAAAATGATGAGTTCTGAATACTTATTACCTTTGTTTCTAAATACAATTTTAGTTGTAAATTTATGTTATTTGATGTATAATAGTGATTGTGTTTAAAAACCAGTAGCAGGGCACTTGGGTTGCTTAGTCAGTTGAGTGTCTGACTTCCGCTCAGGGCATGACCTCATGATTTGTGGGTTCCAGCCCTGCGCTGGGTTTTGCTCTGACAGCGTGGAGGCTGTCTCCCTCTCTTTCTGCTCCTCTCCTGCTCATGCTCTCTCTTTTTTTCTCTAAAAAATGAATAAACATTTTTAAAAAATTAAAAAATACAAATAAAAACCAGTAGCATATTTACCAAACATTTAACAATTGGTTATCATGACCTGGTATGAGCTGGCTTCTGCAACTCACTGGTCGTGTCCAGATGTGGTCTGTAAAAGCTGAAACTTAGGAGAGAGACAGCTATGATACTGGGAAAAAGGGAATGGTGTCAATTTGAACAGCATGGCCCCAAATCTCTGTAAGCATCAATTTTTCCATTTTTATGTACCTTCTGATTTTCTTCTTCCTGGCAGAAAATTGCTTCCCAATTGCCTTATTGTCACAGATCTCTCTACTCAGGCCTATTCAGAGATATGTAAAAGGCCCCCACTCTGGGTACTCCAAGAATGGTTCTGTGGGCAGATCTCAGCTTTCTGGGCTCTGTAACAATAGAGTTGGGTCCTGGACTATCACCTTCAAATATGATATAGTCCAACTCAAGAGGAAATGTAATAAGGGCATTTCACTCCAAAGTATAATGACTTACATGGCTTTCTCCTCAGTAGAGAATCTGTTTCTCTAGGGGCACTCTGCAATTGACTGATGTTCCAAAGGCTCCTTTGGAGAAGATCATTTAGAGTTTTTCTAGTGTGTGGGCCATCTGCCTCATGCTCTTTATCGAGTCAACAAATGTTTATTAAGCACCTACTATTTACCTGGCGTTGTGATAGTTGATGGAGCTACACTGGTAAACGAAACGGATATGATAAACCCTCACGGTGCTTACAATTTGGTGAGGAAACAAAACATTAATCAAATAGTCTGTAAATAAATGTAAGAGAGCTTAACAGGAGAGCCTAATATAATTAATGGAATAAGGAATAATGGAATACTTCCTTAAAGAATTATTAGATGAATTGAAATTTGAAAAATGGGAGAGTCTTAACCATATGAAGGAGGGGTAGTGAAGAAACACTACAGGCAGAGGACTAGCATAAGCAAATGCCCTGTGGTAGGAGAAAGAGCAGCAAAGTTCAAAGCTAGTAAGAGAGCCTGGGTGAAATGAATTTGAGAGATACATAGGGGACCAGACTATACTAAGAAATATGGCTTTCCTTGTTAAGGAGTTTTAAGCCCTTGAGCAAGGAAGAGGAATGGTTTCAAGCAGAGGAAGGACTAGACATGATTTGCTAGACGTGGACAAAGATTGGAGGGGAGGCACCTGGCAGCATTTCAGGAGGGAAGGGCTGGTAGCATGTTGATGCAACTGGACAGAGCTGAAGAGGTAAAATTAGCTTGAAGTGTTGTTGGACAGTGTCCTGGGATTGAAGAGATGGCGGTATCCGCGATGACTCCCAAATTCTGAACAACTGAGACAATGGTGTCTCTTTCAGGAGAGACAGTGATACCTGAAGGAAGAACAGGTTTAGAGGGAGTAGATGGAATGATAATGAGTTTGGTTTTTAATCCACTAAATCTGAGGTACTTTCAAGGCTATTCCTATTTGTTGATCATAAATCTGATTGCAAAGGTCTTATCTACCAGGGGAATGGCTAGAGAAAACAAAGTCCCTGGTTTCAGTTTTATTCTGTATAGGATGCTAAATACAGCACACACACACACACACACACACACACACACACACAAACCCAAAAAACCCTGCCCAGCAAGATGTCAAGTAGATTTGTTACCCTTTCTCCTCTTCCATCCATTTTGAGCCATTGTTCTTTAATCCCTCAAATATTTTTCCTTTTATTCCCATGTTAAAGTCATTTTATATTTATCAAAATGTAGCCCAAGGAAGCCAAATGAAGCATGTACATTTAAAGAACAGTTTTTGAAGGGGCTTAATGAGAAGTGACACATTTTGGATGTGTCATGGAAGTCTCCACAGAGACAGATATTAACAAAGATTTCTGTGTATTGTTATATTCAGTAGTGGAAGGGGACACTTGAGTTATAGGGGTATTTTATGAAAGCATTGATTTCTAAGGCTATTCTCTTTTATGAGGGTGGTTTTAAATAGTGATTTAGAACAAAAAAAAGCATCTTCAAATTGTGATATATGAGAGGTTTCTCTACATAGTGCTTCATAAAAGTATGAGTCACTGCTTTCCTTGTGAATTTGATTTCCCCAAATCCAAGCGATTTGCAAAATTCTTCAATATTTTAGTAGTATTTTCAGGCCAACGTGTAAAACAAAAATCATTTGAGTACGCAGAATGGAATAGTATATACAGCTTTTAAAACTGATATTTATGAGGAATTTTAAAGAATAAGGTGCAATACTTATGGTATAATATTAGCTGTAAAAGCAACACTAAACCCTTGTACATGTGGTGTTATTTCTGTGAAATTATAGGTAGAGAGAGCAAAGACTTCAAGGAAATACAACAAAATTAACAGTGCATATTTCTTTTTTTTTTAATGTTTATTTTTGAGAGAGAGAGAGAGCGCGAGCGCACGTGCGCAAGTTGGGGAGGGGCAGAGAGCGAGGGAGGCACAGAATCAGAAACAGACTCCAGGCTCTGAGCTGTAAGCCTAGAGCCCAACACGGGGCTTGAACTCACGAGCTATGAAATCATGGCCTGAGCTGAAGTCAGGATACTTAACCAACTAGGCCACCCAGGTGCCCCTAGGAGTGCTTATTTCTATGTGGTGGATGATCGGTGGTATTTTTTTTTTTCAGATGAAAGAAACTTCTGAATATGAATATATTGCATACTCTAAATTCAAGTAATTTAGAAAAGTGTAATGAAATGAAATTAAACCTGAATTCTGCCAGCCAGAAGCAACCACTGAAAACATGTTGGAGAACATTTTTCGAGACCAGCATTGTCTAATAGAAATTTCTATGGAAATGGACCTGGTCTATATCTGTGCTGTTCAGTGTGATAGCCATTAGCCACATGTGTCTACTGAATACTTGAAATGTGGCTAGTGCTACTGAGGAACTGAAATTTTAGTCTAATTAAATTTAAATTTAAATAGCCACATGAAGCCAGTGGCTAGTAAGTTCTAAACATTTCTAGTGTTTAATGTAGTTCTAAGTATTTCCCTACATAGACACACACACACACACACACACGATTTTATATAAATAGGCTCAAACCACATATAGTTTGATGAAATGTTTATAAACACAGGCATATATTGCTTTTAATTGATTCTGCAGTATTCCATTGTAGGAATTTATTTAACACATCGTTAGATAATATATTTAACCCCTCTCTTATCATTGCACAGGTTTTATAATTACAAGCAATGCTTCAATGAACATCTTTGTGAATACATTACCATGTACTTTCACATCTCCTTGGGATAAATTCCCAGGTTTGGAAATTCAAGGTCAAAGGCAACTTGAGGTACCTATTACGAGAGGCTCACTAAAGAGGCTTCACTAGTTTATGGCCCACAAATAGCACATAAGGTCCCAAACATGGGTTATTGACCATTTTTTCATCTTTGGCAGGCTGTTAAAAATAATATCTTATTATTTTTATTTGTGTTTTAAAAATTACTAGTGATGGTAAACATGTCTTCTTGTTTATTGGCATTGACATGTCTTTTACACTATGAACTGTTCATCCTCCTATTCTATTAGGATATTTCTCTTACTCTTATTGATTTATAAAAACACTTTGTTTTTACTGACTAGCAAATATCTTGCAATATTTTCTCCAAAGGTATCATTTTCCTTAATGTTTGTCATCATGTATTTTTCCTCTAAGAAAATTTAAAAATTTTTGATATTCAAGTCTATCAATATTTTAAATTATCTTTTTAATTTATTGTTATGTGTGGAAATGTCTTCCTTATCTTGGCATTATAAAAATATTCCATTTATAAGAATGTATTTTCTCTTCACTTTTTACCTACTTTGCAAATGGTTAGGTATAAAGACTATGTACTCTTAATACATTATTGTATTATTGTGAAAAGTATAAGAAAGGTACTTGAAGAAATAACTGTGAATCAAATATTCCTTTAAGTGGAAGTGCTAATAGTTTCTTTACAGTCTATAGATGAGGGTCTACAAACGCTCGACTTTATGGGAGCATCTTATATTGATTGAAGGCTATGTATTATATACCAGCACAAAAAGGAGATAGCTACTAGTCTGTGTTCTGAATTTCTCCTTGTGAGACTATTACAATACTCACAAGTATACTTAATTAGGGCACAGCTAATGTCCCTGAAGTTTACTCAAATGTATGTTGTTGAATTTATTACTCTTAGAAGACCTTGAATTGGCTCTGCAATAGTTGTGCTCTGACACATGAACAAAAATGCCATAATTAATGGTGGTCAGTGATGTCACTTTACATGATTGCTGTTTTGGCTATGTGGATGACACATAGCTCTATAATGCACAGAGAGGTTATAAATTCAGCTTTGTGTTATACAGTACTGGACACTCCTTGAAGAGTCTTTAAATGTCTTCTTTTTTCTTTTAGAGAAGTAAAGAGATGCACTTTCAGATATTTAATATATGCAGTAGAGCCAGCATTCACAATTCCAAGCTCTATTGCTTTATAGTTAAAAAGAAAGTAAAAAGAATGGCTTTGGCCCACACATCTCACATCTGGATCCACTCCTATTTTACTTGTGTGTGAAGCTGTGTCATGTACAATAGATACACTTGAATGTGATCATCCATTTAGAACCCCCAATTTTTCCTGGAAAGTCTTTACAGACAGTGACTTCTTCCAGATTTTCTCAGAAAATGTCTCTCATACAGAAGGGAAGCGTGGCCATTTCATTAATTAGGTTGGTAGTTTTGTTTATGTGTAATGAACCTCTGTTGGGCAAGGGCCACAGGAGAGGGCACAGAGGAGGCTGTGGGAATCCAAATAAACTGGGACATGTGATCCAGTCAGTAACTGGGGCAGAAGGGTCTGTGGTAACCTACCGATCTGTGGAGTTTAGTGTGTTCATGATAACCCTATGCACCTAAGGAACATAGGACATGCAATGCCTCAGGGACATTTCAACCAGAGGGTATGGAGCCTCCTGGTGGGGCCTCTTGGTGAAACCTCTGCAATTCCACTAGGTTATGGTAGAGAAGAGGCTGTTAGGCAAATAAAGCTGCAAGAAGATGTAGAAATGCGACAGGCCACTGAATTGAAGAGGGACAACTACCTATCGTTTCTATACTACTCTTTCCCTGCTTGCCCACCCAATGAATAGCAAAGATGACATCTTAAGGACTACCTTCTTCCAAACTGTCTTTTGGATCTCTGCATCATAGAATCCCAGGAAAGCTCTGAATGATTCCTTAAGTGACCTTCAGTACAAGAACTGATTCGCCTATATACGAATGACCATTCTGGGAGCTTTATAAATAAATACCACAGATATACTTCTTTCATGTGTACCTTTCTTTTTCATTCATTCATCTAACTTTGTACTTTTATTTCCATTCTCTGTGCTAGGGTTATGTTTATAAATGAGGCATAATCTTTGTCCTCAAAGTTCTAATGATCTGGTAGAGGAAAAACATACATAGACTCTTTGAGTGTAATGAATGGGTTAAGTGCTTTTGGAACACTGAAGAAGGCCACCTAACTGTGTTTAGGAAGTTAAAAAGGGTGAGTTATAAAGGTGGTTAGTTTCCCAACAGAGAAAACTTGAGATGACTATACCTTTTAAGAATTTGCAGACACAAGAATAGGGCAAAGGAAACGTTCCCCAAACACCAGCAGGAACACTAGGACAGTTGATCAAAGAGTTGTTGAATATTCATTGCATGCTCAACCAACACAACTCCAACTGTATTTGGCCTATAAAATTTCTTCTAGCCCATGTTACTAGCCCTCCTGAAGAAGTTGTTTTTACAAGTTCTGCAAGGGAAAAACATATGGAAATCAAGTTTTCTGGGATTAAGGAGCTCTTAATTTCTTTATTATGAAAATAAAGTCTTAATCAAGACTTCTAACATTTTAAGATAGTCTGTGCAGGCTGACAACTAGGTAACTCAATGTGAATGAACTGGCTATAGTGGAAACGGTTCTAGGTGATCTCTTTGTTAAAGACACTAATATGTTTTTAATTTTAATCTTATATAAGAATTTTTAACACTAAGGCTTAACGTTAATGAAGCCAAATTATTTCCCTGTATTTTATAATTAAAAATTCAAGAAGTTGGACCCCAGTGGGCTCATTTTTTGCGTAAATCTTTTCTTAACCTTGAAAACATAAGGGCTTAATAAATTTCTACATTCATATAGAGCTTGGCACATATATGGATGTCAACCTCCATCCCAGTCCCCTAATTTTATCCTTACTCTCTATAAATTAAAATAAAAATAAAAGTAAAAATTTAAGTGTAAATTTGTTCAGTAATATGGAACTTAGAGTGATATTTCTGGAAAGCCTGAAAAAAATCATGGCATATTTCCTCAATGCTTATAGTTTAACATTTATTTAATTTTTTCTTTAAATTGACAAATTTCTTATATTAAAATACACTTAACTTCAAACGAGACATTATCATCATCATAATGAAGCTGGATCCAAATTTCAGACTACTAAAAAAAAAAAAAACAAAACTCAAAATGAACCATAGGGCTAAATAGAAGAGCTAAAGTTACAAAAATCTTAGAAGAAAAGGTGTAAATCTTTGCAACTTTTCATAAGCAATAGTTTCTTAGACCAAGAACATGTGCAACAAAGAAAAAAATGGATAGATTGAATTTCAGCAAAACTAAAAACTTTGTGTTTTAAAGGACACTATCAAGAATGTAAAAAAACAACCTACAGAATGGTAGGAAACACCTGCAAATTCTATATGATAAGGGACTAATTAGAAACACTGCTAATGGGAATGTAAAATGGTACAGCCACTTTGGAAAAATTTTTTAGTTTCTTAAGTTGTTAAAAATGGAGTCACCATACAACTCAGCAATTCCACTCCTAGATATATGCCCAAGTGAAATTAAAACATATCTAAACAGAGGCCACCTGAGTGGCTCAGTTAAACGTTTGACTTCTGCTCAGGTCAAGATCTCCAGGTTTGTGAGTTTGAGCCCCAGGTCGGGCTCTGTGCTGACAGCTCAGAGCCTGTGTCTCCCTGTCTCTGACCCTCCCTCACTCATGCTCTCTGTCTCTGAAAAATGAATAAACGTTAAAAAATATTTTTAAATATCCAAACAAAAACTTGCACGTAGAAGCTCACAGCATTAACATTCAAAACAACCAAAAAGTAGAAACAAGCCAAGTGTCCACCAATGGGTGAATGTATAAACAAAATGTAGTACAGTAGTCCCTTTTATTTGCAGGGCTGTGTTCCAAGACATGCGTTCCAAGTGGATGCTTGAAACTGCAGACAGTACTGAACCTTATATACACTATGTTTTGTCCTCTACATACATACCTATGATAAAGTTTAATTTATAAATTAGGCACAGTAAGCGATTAACAGCAATAAATAATAATAAAATAATTATAATAATATACTGTAACAAAAGCTATGTGAATGTGGCCTCTCTCGCTCTCCCAAGATATCTTACTGTACTGTACTCATCCAACTTCTTGTGATGTTGTGAGATAATGAAATGCTACCGGATGAGATGAAGTCAGGTAAACAACATAGGCATTGTGATGTAGCATTAGGCTACTAATGACCCGACTGTAGGCCCAAAGGAAAATCATCTGCCTCTGGGCCCTGGTTAACTATGGGTAACTGAGACCCTGGAAACCACAGATAAGAGGGGACGCCTGTAGATCCTTACAAGAGGATACTACATAGTAATTAAAAGCAATCAAGCAGGGCACCTGGATGGCTCAGTCGATTAAGCATCTGACTTTGGCTCAGGTCATGATCTCACGGTTCGTGAGTTCGAGTCCCACATCAGGCTCTGTGCTGACAGCTCAGAGCCTGGAGCCTGCTTCAGATTCTATGTCTCTGTCTCCCTCTGCTCCTCACCCACTTACACTGTCTCTCAGTCTCTCTCTCTCTCTCAAAAATAAACAAAACAATTTTTAAAAAAAACAATGAATTAAACTTATATGGGTGAATTTTGAAAATGTGATGCTAAGTGAAAGAAGCCAGTAACTAAATACCACATATCTATGATTCCATTTACATGAAATGCCTAAAATAGTCAATTCCGTGGTAACAAAGAGTAGGTTAATGGTTACCAGAGTCTGGAGGGAGGTGGGGTGAGAAGTGATTGTTAATAGAGTGACGAAAATATTCTAAAATTATATAGTGATGATGGTTGCATAACTGTGAATATACAAAAAATCACTGAACTTTAGAAGGGTTAATTCACTGGTGTGTGAATACGGGTGTTCATCCATCTGTCCCCCAAAGTACTTTTGAACACTCACCA
This sequence comes from Acinonyx jubatus, assembly GCF_027475565.1. NCBI lineage: Eukaryota > Metazoa > Chordata > Mammalia > Carnivora > Felidae > Acinonyx > Acinonyx jubatus. The sequence continues at coordinate 33,832,906 of NC_069388.1, read as the reverse complement.
AGCTGTGAAAGGAGATATTCTATGTCTCAGACAGAAGACATGGGTGAATCACGGAATTCAGTATTTTTGGAGAAAACTTCAAAATATTTGTACTTTTGGTAGGTGATTGAGTTTCCCTGGCCTAATGATAGGTGGTGAATTGAAGGGAAAGAAAATACTTAAAGCAGCAGAGGCTGACTGGATGGATGCGTTGGAGTCAGCATTTATAATATGAACGGCTTTTGAAGGATACATTTAGCTTAACAAAATAATTTTTAATTTTTAACTCACCTGTCCCACTTCTTCCAAATGCTGGGGAGCTTCCAAACTTTTAATAGCCTCATTCTTATGCTCTAATACAAACAGAAATACTTGAGCCACAAATAAACTGCTTGAGCCAGCTTCTTTAGGAAATGTATAGTTCTAACGGATGTCCTTCTAAAATCAGTAACCTAACTTCCAGTAGCCAACACTATCTTTGCTCCAGTGACTTGCATGCTGTGTAAGTAGTGGGGGGAATGTAGTGGGGGAAAAGTGAGTGAAAGCAGTGGGGGAAAAAGTTGGAGGAAAAGAATACCTTCCAATCAGTAAAGTCTTTCTTGTTTTGGCAGAGAATAGAAGAAAGGTATTTAACTTCCTATAAGCTGAAAAGTCCCAGAAATCCTGGGGCCGGTTTTTTAGGGTACACTTAAATGATTAGGATGTCTGGAGCACCTGGATGGCTCAGTCTGTTGAGTGTCCATCCAACTTTTGGTTTTGGCTCAGGTCATGATCCCAGGGTACTGGGATCAAGGCCCATGTCAAGCTCTGTGCTGAGAATGGAGCCTGCTTAATAATCTCTCTCCCACTACCCCTCTCCCCTGATTGCACATTCTATCTCTCTGTTTCTCTCTCTCTCTCAAAAAAAAAAGTTTAGAGTGTCTATGTTTCAGTATCTCAAAGATTTTAGGAGCTAATAGTGCTAAGTGACACAGCCCATCACTACTATGCAATTAATTGATAGTTGTTACAGCCTTCTGATTATGTAAAGTAAAAATAGAATTCATTCAAATATTAAAATCTGAAAATAAAATAAAGGCTTCTTTGGAACCTTAAATAATTACCTCTAACATTTTTATTTTTTATCCTCATTCATTCATTTGGGAAATATTTGTGTTTCTACATTGTGCATGTCACTATGCCAACTGACTCACATTCATGTTTTTATAAAATGCATTTATGAAGTGTTTTATGAAAGGGATTAGTGTCCGAAGCATGAAAGCACCCTTTAAATCTAAGCATCATTTTCTAAATAACAGAAAATATTTCTTATTCAGATATTTAACAGATGTCACATTGTAATGTAAAGCTATCTAATTTAGGTGAGAATGATAAAATGTTTTTGGAGCTGCAACAAGTTTGCCCCATGGCCATACTCTTTTCTTTTACGCCAGAGATGATTATCAGCTAATTTTGAGGTCCATTTACTACCTTGAATAAAGAGAGCAATTTTGTTTACCAACCACATGGTAGAGCCCCAAATCTTTATGAAATCCCAAAGCTCATTCTCAAAGAAATTTTTAATTTGCATGTGATATTAGATCCCAGACTGTGAAAATGGACGCTTCTGAGTTAGGCATACGATTTAAGCTTTGCACTCTCTCTAGCTGGCTGTTACCTATGGATAACATACATGCATTAAAGAACACAGAGCACATGAATTTTAATTGTACAGCTTGGTATACATATATTCTAGTCATTTTTATCTCTAATTTAAAAAATTCTCATTCTTCAATTTCTCAAATCCATGCATTTTAAAATCATCCTAACTTCATTCATTCATTCAGAGTATATTTCATGAAGGTGAATGTGTGCCAGACACATGTGAGCAACACATGTAATGTTTACATTGTAGAAGAACGAACAATTATAACAAACAAGAAATTTTCAGAAAGTGATAAGAATATTCATATTTCTTCATATTTTCCATTAAGAAAATAAAATGGGGGAAGGTGAAATAGTGAATGGGTTGGGAGAAAAGACAACTTTAGATAAATGGAGTGGTTAGGGAGGGACCCACATAACAAAACCCAGATAACAGACCCACAGTTTGGAGAAGAATGTTCCAGGCCTGCGATGGGAATGCATTAACATCTTCAAGGAACATAAAGCCCAGAAAGTCTGGAACACAGCAAGAGAGAGGGCAGTGATTTGTGATGAGGTGGGCTTGGGCTGAGCCAAGTCACATGGGCTCTTGAAGGGATGGAGTTTAGATTTCTATTTGAAACACAGAAGAAGGGTAGGGTTTAACACAAGGAAGTGACACGACTTGATTTATATTTTTGGAAGTTCACTTCGAGGCAGCAGGGTAATTAGGAATCTGTTTCAAAGTCTGTTTCACGGTGGTTAGACAAATGCAGAATCCATGGAGATGGAAGTGGATGCATTCTGGATGCAATTTAGACATGGAGCCAATGGCCTTTGTCAAGGCATGGGATGTGGGGATGGTCCTTGGTGGTGCTGGGGGAAAGGAAAAACCTAAGGAACCTAAGGAACACTCCCAGCAAATCGTCCAACAGGGAAGATGGCATTGCCATTTATTGCACCTGAGGTTAATTGGGAAAGAGGTGAACTTAAAATTGGGCACCATTATCTCCTGCATAGACTGTCAGAACCACTTCCTTATTGGTTTCTACCTTCAGTTATCTTCTCAGCAATTCATTCTAGAAAAATCTCACTTGCCAAAACTGATCCAAAAGAAGAATTTTTTTTAAACAGGTCAAAAAAATCAAAGAAAACCCTGAAATGGTTTTCAAAGCCTTGTCTTTCAAAAAGGTTCAGGGCTCATAAAGGTTTGAGAGAAATTCTGTCAATGCATCACAGTGAAGATAAATTTTACACCTAATAAGATAAAAATAAAAAGATATAGAACATTAAAAAAAATGAAACTAACAAGTCTTTCATGCAAAGCCTGGCAAAGTTAACACAGGCACAGGCAACACAGATCATCTCACTTATGAATATAAATATAAATATCCTAAAAAGAATACTAGTATATTGACTTGGAGAGGACAATGATAATTAAATAGTACAAATCCTAGTAGTAGTAGTAGCAGTAATGATCTAATGCTGATCGAGTGTTTATTTTGTGTTAGAGACCTGTTAAATGTTTCCCATATATTAACCAGTTGAGGGAGGTGTTGTATCTTCATTTACTCAGAGGAGGAAACTAAGGTACACAAAAGTGAGGTAACTTGCTCTACTCCACACATCTAGTCTGATAAGCTTTTGTTTCAAATCTGTGAAAAAAGCATTCTATTGTTCAATAAATGGCAATGAATTAATTTTCTAATCATTTGGAGAAATTATGTTAGATCTTCTTAACATCTTGCAGATCATAATAATGTTCAAATAAAGAGTCAATGTAAAGAACAAAACCTTGGTGATGAAACACGTGGGGTTTTTGTTAATACACTATTGGGATAGAAAGTCAATATCCTGAAAGAAAATGTCAAACATCCATTAGATCCTTGCCCCACAAAGGTCAATATCCAAGACCTTTGTGTTGCACAATTGCAGGGGGCATCCTCAGACCATGTTATAAAATATATTCTACTTATAGAATATATTTTCTATAATGTATTCTACATTATATTCCCTAAGAAATAAAACTACTCATGAAATACAGCATGAACTGACCTCCTTAGGTTTTACAACATGAAGGTGGGGGTGCTATAACACATTTCCTAAAGTTCAATTTTAAAAGTCCAGTTTTTAGGGTGCCTGGGTGGCTCAGTCGGTTGGGCATCTGACTCTCGATTTCAGCTCAGGTCATGATCTCACGGTTCATGGAATCAGTTACTGGGATCGAGCCCCATGTCCAGCTCTGCACTGACACTATGGAGGCTGCTTGGGATTCTCTCTTTCTCCTTCTGTCTCTTGACCCCTCCTCCTCTCTATCTCAAAATAAATATTTTTTTATTTTTTATTTTTTTAATGTTTTATTTTATTTTCGGGAGAGACAGAGACAGAGACAGAGCATGAGAAGGGGACGGCAGAGGGAGAGGAAAACAGAATCGGAAGCAGGCTCCAGACATTGAGAGTGCACAGAGCCCAACCTGGGGCTTGAACCCAGGAACGGTGAGATCATGACCTGAGCTGAAGTAGGACGCTTAACCAACCAACTAAGCCACCCAGGCACCCCAAAATAAATATTTTGTTTAAGAAAGCCTGGTTTTTATGCTTTCTGCCTCTTTTATAATTCTCACTCTAACAATTATAGGCAATGAATAATGATTTTCCTTGTTCTATTTGTAGTTGACACTATTTGACTCATCAAGAAATTCTGATGAGAAACTTTCCATCATTAGCACTCAAATCAGATTTGCGGCTACTCTATTTTCCGTGTATACTTGGGAAACCTTAGTAAGTATGTAATTAAAATATATAATATCGTATGTCTAGAAAAAATAAGAATATATTCAAAATATGAAGGATTAGGGTTGGAGAATTTTTTAAACTTATTTATTTAATTTTGAGAGAGAGAGAGAGAGAGAGAGAGAGAGAGAGAGAGACAAAGCACAAGTGGGGGGAGGGGCAGAGAGCGAGGGAGACGTAGAATCCAAAGCAGGTTCAGGGCTCTGAGCCATCAGCACAGATCCCCATGTGGGGCTTAAACTCACAGACTGTGAGATCATGACCTGAGCTGAAGCTGGACGCTTAACTGACTGAGCCACCCAGGCACCCACAGAATTTTTTAATCTATGGGTTTATTGTCATAGACTGGCATGTCTAAAGTTCTTGATTTCCAAAGTGCTTTCACTTACATTATACCTCTAAAAAGTTGTGGTAAAATTCACATAACATAAAATTAACCATATTTTAAAGTGAGGAATTCAGTGGCATTTAGGATATTCGCAATGTTGGACACCTACTACTTCTATCTGGTTCCAAAACATTTTCAACGCCGCTAAATACCTGGTGTGCATTAAGCAGTTGAGACCATTCACTTTTACCTGTACAACATAAAAGATCATAAAAATGAAAGCTGCTAATTTTAAGTGGTGGAATTATTGGTTAGTGTCAGTTTGAAACAAGCTACAAAACCGGTTCTCAAACCTTAGTGTTCATCTGAATCACCTATAGGGTTTGTTAAAACACACATTGCTGGGCTCCATGTCAGAGGTGTTGACCTGATAATTTGCATTTCTCCCAAGTTCCCAGAAGATGCTAATGTTGGTCTAGGGACTACACTTTGATAACCACTGATCTATGAATTCAGACTCAGCTGAATTGATGAGCATTGAGTCTATGTTTAAGACTCCTTGCTCTTAGTAGAGAGGGGGAAATGGCTCATTAGAAGCCAGCTGGTGATGCTAAAACCTACCAGCAGGGAAATCTCAAAAAGTTGTTTGAACTGCATCTCAGAGTCCCACTTCAGGGAAAATGCAAATGTTAACCCGATTTTGGATCAGAGACACTTTGAAAACCTTAAACATTGGGCTTAGCCATAGATTTAGAAGGATATATACAAAAGGAGGGCACATGATTCCTGATGCGTATTTTTAGTGACAGGTTCCATTCATAGTATGTTCAAGTCAATGAGCAAGAAAAAGAAAAAAGAAGAAAAAAAGCAAAGTAAAGCATTCTGGAGCATTTCATTTCTTTAAGTAACACACGCATTAAGGGGTTAAACCTTGAATGAAAAATCAAATTTATTTTTGCTAGCGTATTTATCCTGTTTCTCACAGACAGTAGATCTTCCTTCATTTTCTGTAGTTTTAGAGTCCTGAATACAGTATAATGCAAATGGCCGTGCTCTATAACAAGGTAAGACTTTAACAGTGAGTTTTATATAGCCACGCTTTTTGAAAGCAAGGTGTACTGGGGGAAAAATGCTGGATATTGGACCCCTAACAGAGAAGCACTCACTGCTTTTGGACCCCAGCTCCCCCTATCAGGCAAACATTGAGAAAATTTCTATTGCTTGGGAAAAACAGGGGAAAATTCTCAGCTGAGATATCAGCTTTTAACTGTGCTTTTGGCTTCTCTGACTTTCATAAACCACAGAAACTAAACTCTCTCTCTCTTTTTTAAGAAGGGCCTACATATTTGACACTACTGTAATTAAAGTAGTCTAACGTGCAGCACACGGTTTTTCTAAATCACAAGAAATAGATCAAGAAGGGAACAATTAAGCTTAATTTTGAACACTTCTTTGGAAACTCACTCCTCTTGCCCTTTCAGCAACAGAAGCTTTTCTGTTAATATTCTTTGACCTGAATGCATTCGTCTATTAGAATTCTAGAGAATGTGATTGGGTTTCAGCTACAATCCATAACCTCTGGTTAATTGTCATGTATTACACATTTAGTGGGTAAAATACATTTGGACAGGGATAGATAAGTCTATTCATATTAATTCGCCATTGACATTCAGTGTTTAATTTAATTTTCCGAAGTGATGATATCCCTGGCATTTCAGTAAGTCCATTTTAATTAATATCTCTACAGCTCTTTAAACACCATTTTGTATTCTATATGCCTGCTTTAAATTAAGGCAATTTAAGGTCTGTTAAAAGAGCCCCTCTTTTGGGATTTCTAAGAATCCACCTTGCCTTTGTTTGATTAAAAAAAAAAAAGAACTTGGTGTCAAACATGTCCTTTATGTTGAACATTCTTGTGGAGATTGGAAAATTATACTTTGTTTCTTATGATCAGCATTAAATTAGTCTCATTAGAGAAATTTAATTTGAGGCTAGAAAAGGTGGTGCCCTGTGTAAACAATTGTTAAAAATCCCCTTAAGTCTGAACCTTATACAGTCCTGGGAGATGAATGGCACTGGCGGTAGATGTGGTGGTGTTGGGAAGAGGGAAGGAGGGTGGGAGAGAGAAACACAACTGTGAAGGCACATAGCTTTTGTGCCTCCACAACAAGCTTTGTCTCAAAGCGAGGGGAGATCACACCAGGTAACATTAGGAGGTTTAGATGAATTTTACAATCCAGACATGGCTCGCTCTTCCTTCCTTCCTTCCTTCCTTCCTTCCTTCCTTCCTTCCTTCCTTCCTTCCTTTTAAGTTTATGTATTTATTTTGAGAGAGAGAGAGAGCATGCAGGGGAGGGGTAGAGAGAGGAAGAGAGAGAATCCCAAGCAGGCTCTGTGCTGTCAGTGCAGACCCTGATACGGGTCTTGAACTCATGAACTATGAGATCATGACCTGAGCCAAAATCCAGAGTCAGACGCTTAACTGACTAAGCCCCCCCAGGCATCCCTGGACTTGGCTTTTTCTAAATGTCTAAACATTTTACAAAAAATGTTAATTCCTCCACTTTACTCAGGTGCATAGGAAACTTGCACAGAGGCATTCTAGCTCGGGGACCAACCATCCAGTAAGTCTGGCTATGGAAGTGGGGACGGTTGTTCAACTTCTCCATTTCCTCCTCTGAACAAGGGGCAGAGAGTATTTAGCTCAGAGGCTTGCTGCTCAGGGCAGTCATTAGTCCATATTAATACAAAGGAAGTGCTCAGTAGATGTTAGTTTTTAACACAGCTTTTGACAAGATGCTGTCTGAGACCTAACTAGACGGACTCATCCAAGCCCTGTGGTCCTTGACTGGGGCAACCTCTTGTCTAGTCTGCATCACCCGGTTGTGGCAAGCACCTTGCTAAGTCAGTTCAGAGAAAACTCCCCACCACTGATAGCTGGTCACCCTCAACCTCTGATCAAATTCCTCATCTCCTACCCTTGGCATGTCTGCAGCCAGAGTCCTGTCAAATCAGATTAGCCAGAATTCCCCTTTTACTCCTGATGCTTCCTCCTCCTGGCAATTTTCCATCCACTGGCCCCCACCTGCTGCTCAGCTGAATGTGCCCTCTTCTCCTTGCTCTGCTCAGATTGGATCCCGGTCCTACACTGAGGTTTCTTTTCCCCCACTGCAGTAGTTCCTGAATAAGAGCTGCTTTTGCCACTTTAATCTCTGTTGGGTTCTTTTTTTCTTTTTATTAAAATTGCAGTTATTACCAGTATTATTTTAAAAATCTGTGGTTATAAACATTGTCACGTTGGGCATCACAAGTCTGGGAAATGAATTAAAATCCAACTCAGTTTTCTCTTTACTTGTTTAGGTATATTTAGGTTAGTTTCAGTCTCATTAAAGGTCTTCTTTTTCTCCATGTATGTTGTAAAGGCTTATTAATTATCTTTAAAAACAAAAAATCTGTGTTTTTATTTTGCACCTACGAGGTTGATATATACTCTTGAATGAAAATTCACAGATGCATCCTAAAAAAATTACCTAGGTGTTAGAATATGGAATATAAAATGCAAGACCCGCTTTTAAAAGCAATAAAAGATTAAGATAAAATATTTTTCTTTTAAGAAATGCCTTTTTAAGAGCCTGATTTGGGTGAGGACTCTGTTTTCTAGAATGAATCAGATGCTGCCTTAATGTCTGATGGATAAAAGACACACTAGGTTAAATGTTTTATTCCTAAAAGAGGTAATGTATTTGCTGTTCTAGTTATAAAATTCATTTAAAGCACTGAGCTCTATGTTTATTTATTTTTGAGACAGAGAGAGACAGAGCATGAGTGGGGGAGGGTCAGAGAGACAGACAGGGAGACACAGAATCCTAAGCAGGCTCCAGACTCTGAGCTGTCAGCACAGAGCCCGACATGGGGCTTGAACTCACAAACCACAAGATCATGACCTGAGCTGGAGTTGGATGCTTAACTATTGAGTTAATGTCATTGTCTACAAGATGCTTTTTTGTTTGTTTCCTCAAAGACATACTAGGGGATTCTTACAAGTCAATGTACAAAAACAGGACACTACATGGAGTAAAGAGTGTTCTCAGAAAGCTTAATTTAGTCAGCGACACCATGTTGTGACTCAAAGTGTAGTTTGTGGACCGGCAGCATTGAATGTCCTGGGATCCAGGCAGGGAATCTCGGGCCCAGGCCTGACCTACTCAATCAGGATCTGCATTTTTAACAAGATCCTCAAGTGTCTCATATGCTCATGAACTTCTGAGAAGCCTTGACCTAAGGCAACATACTGCGGTATGGCAGAGTAAACCTGGAACACCAGGGATGGACAAAAGCTAAAATTCTAGATTCCTGAGTCCCAGTCTAGACTACCTAGTTCAAATTTTCAAGAGGCAAACAAATTGCTTAAGAGGAGTTGATTTTCAGTCAAATTTAGAAAACTAAATGGGGTTGGGGTGGGGCGGGTAGAAGGTGTTATTCTGAAATAACACAGAACTGGGCTTGAACGTCAGGTCTGCCCCTTGGATACAGTATCACTTTGGATAAACCAGTCTTTACTCATAATAATAGGACCTTCCCAAAACGATTGTCAAGAGGCCATGAAAAGACCATCAAAATTCCTGGCATATAAAATAACTTGCTAAATTTTTAGTTAATAGAATTAATTTTACAACATTACTGGTGCTATCAGTTATAGAGATACCCCTCTTCCAGAAAATTCTTCCAAACCCAAAATACCAGTGACAGTAAAGTTCCTATTAATACCTACATTCATTTGAAAAAACAATAATCTCAGGTAAGTAAGTTACAAGTTGGGACAGGATGGTGAGAAAGGAATGACTATGCTACTTCTTCCCCTTACAACTTGCAGGATGAATGCAAGTACCTGTGACAATAGAAAGAAAGATCAGAAAAGAGAAAAACAAAGACTCAGGATGTCTTCAGTAAGGAACGGCTTTGCTCTCACCTCTGCTTTCACGTTTTTTCCTTACCTTCTTGGAAGGCCAGTGAGGCCTCTCTTAGATGGGCTAGTATATACTCTCGTTAGAATTCCCCTGTGTTTGGGCCACTATGATATTATTATATAAGAAAGCAAAGAGTGAAATTGCCATGTACCCTCCTAAGAGGGTCCCCAGGCAGGCCACATTAAGAACAGTGCTGTACATGATCTGCTAATTGTTTTCTTCCTACTAATTAATAATAACCCAACTCATTTAGTATAAGCCTTGGGAGAATTCTTTATTGGTGCTGCTCAAAGTTAAGTAGATCCTACATCATCCCCCCTTTTGAGTTCTAAACAGCTTTTTTTTTATATTTGATAGCTTGGGCATAGTCCTCCAGAGTAGCAAAGAAAGCAGATCATTTTTTGTTCTTAAAAATTTGGCACAACTTTATAAACTATTATAACACTTCTGGTAAGTAAAAATACTTTCATCTAGTAAAAGATATTTCTAGACCTGCAAATTTAATAAAAACATCATCATTATACAACTTAAACCAAAAACTCTACCTTTTCATGTGCTCTGAAACTAAAACATACCATCTGATGTCAAGGATCTCTATCTTAGAGATTCCACGATATACGTATATGAGGGTTCCAGCTTTTACAGCTCAGACTTTTGAGTTAATTCCACAGTGTTGGATTTTAAAATCAAAATTTGTGAGCCCAAATATAAAGGTGTAGAGTGGTTGGGAGCAGCACTACATTTATAGACTACTGTATACATCTATGGGAAACTTAAATTGTCCCTAACGTAAACAAATTAAAACAATCAAAACAAATTTTGCAGAAAATATGCAAAGATGATGCTTTGAATTTGCAAATTTAATAATCCAAGTTTTTTCCTATTTGTGAGTGACCACTAAGGTCTATGGCATGTTGGATTTGTCGTTGTGAATACCAGACTTTACAAGGCCATTAAGGGAGTGATATAATTAGCAAGCCTGGACTAGCCACTGGCCCAGTATCTGCTTTTAAATGCAAATTTGTTTTTCTCTACTTCTCATCATGTTGACGGTAAATCTGCTACCTCTACTAACCAACTTTGCTTCTTTGTGAAAAATGTGCCTGGAACAAAAAGCCAAAGGCTAGCTTTGGTGATGTGATCCAGAAAGATGATTCTTGAGACACAGCCTTTATGATTATGAAAGGCATGTCAACTCTGTAGGTCATATTGCCTTCCCCAAAGTCAGATAATGAAACCAATATAATAAAATGTCTTTGACCCACTTCAACCAATGTGATTAATTCATCAGGCTTACTTATTCACTCAGGTCTGCCTGCATTCATTCAGTGAGCACTTACTGCATTTAGGGTACTGAACCGGGTGCTGGAGTGGACTGTAATCCAATGTTGAATAAGACATGGCCCCTCTTCTCAAGGACTTTTCACACACTACCAGGAAAGATAAAATCTAAGAATCAAGAAGAGAAGTAACAAATCAAATTTGAACAGAGAGGAAGAAGTAAGCTTTGTTGGAGAGGAGCTGCAAAGATTTTTCATAAAGGCAGTATCCACATTTGAATTGAAAGAATGAATGTACTTGGACACTTGGAGATGGCAAGGAGCAGGGACCACCTCAAATTTAGGAAACAGGGGAAATAATGCTGAAGGAGCACATTAGCATGGGACACAGGGGAAAGGGACTTAACTGAACTTGAGATTCTGGGATGTGAAAACTCAGCCTAGACTTGAGAGAAGAAAAAAACAGCCAGGTCAAGAAAAGTAAAATCTACAGTTCTAAAAAGAGGCAATAAGATGACCAATGGCAGGGAGACAGGAACCAACATAGTAGGTTGGGAACTAAAAACTATTCAGTATTAATGGAGTAAAATGTGTGTAGAGCATCATGCGAAGAGGTTGCAGTTTTTCCCAAACCCATCATGTCATGAACAATTCTGCAAGAGGCTGGTACAAGGATGAGCCAAACTGTGACATTTTCCGAGCTCTGCACATGTAGGGTAGGTGGACTGGAGATGTGGCAATGGAATCTGTCCTTCCCATATGACCCAACTCATATGACAGAATGGAGGCCTTGACTCCATGGCATACACAGGGTCTTACCTCTGGGATGTGAGAGATATTTGAAAAGATCTAGACACAGGTTCTATAACATGCATCTAAATATGTACCTAGAACAGCAGTGCTGTGATCCTTGGAAACATTTTACAACCAGAAAGTGGACAAAATATCCAAGAATCACACTGAGAACATGGCCATAGCATGGGTAAGGGTACCCAGTGGGGGCAATGGGAGCATCAGTTTTTCTACAGAAAAGAGGCAAAAGGCTAGTGATTTCTTGGGATCATGGTGGCCTAAGGGATGCTTTAAATGGGCAGCAAGGGGTGCTATGACTGGATTACTCCTGCTGCTATTTAGGGAAACACTTCTTCCACAAAAACAAGAAAATCCGGGAAAACCTACCATGTAAAGTCAGAATGGTGGTTACCTGTTGATTGGGAGGTAATTGAATAGGCTTTCTGGGGTATTAGAAATGCTCTATTTCAGGGACACCTGGGTGGCTCAGTTGGTTGAATGTCCGACTCTTGATTTCATCTCAGCTCATAATCCCAGGGTCATGGGATTGAGTTCAGTGTTGGGGTTCCTGCTGAATGAGGAGCCTGCTTAAGATTCTCTCTCCCTTGCCTCTCACCCCTGCTTGCACTCTCTCTGTCTCTATCTAACAACAACAAGAAATGTTCTACTTCAATACCTGTCGTGACTTTGCACATGCCTGCGTGTATCTATAAATTCATCAAGACGTACATCTAAGATTTATGCACTGTACTCAATGTAGATTATACCTTAATACAAAGTAAAATTTAAGAAAGAAGAAACTAAAGGTGAGGGATTCACAGTTTTGGTACTGAATCCTATTGTTGACATGATTTTTGTATCTGCCACATATTTATAGAAGGCAGGACATACATGTTGCTCTTTCTTCATATTTTAGATATTATCAAATATTTTGACTTGATTATAATCCCTATATGATCTTTCCTCATTTTTAAAAACATGAAGAAGTTATTTGAAATGACTATTATTAATAAATTAATTCCAGAAGTGTTCTTCTTGTAGTCAATTTACAAATGCAGATGGAAACCAATATTGTTTTTCTCTGGGAGAGCGCTTCATTTCATTTCTCCAAGGTTCTTCTATTTGTGCCCCGGAAACACTCATTTAAATGCAGGTGTGAGGATGCATAAGCTTTTTAGCGTGACTCAGAATGCTGACGGACCCCTTTTTATGATTTTTCCAGACAGAGAGGAATGGTTCAGAATGTTAAGTAGCTACAAATGGTGTAATTCAGCCATAAATGGCTGCTCCACATGATTGCCTACTGCCACTAAATATCTCTACCTTAAATGTCATGTGAATACACTGGAATTTCATTTCTCCTTACAACTTAACTAAATAAAGGAATATCCAAAGTTCAAAATGCAAAACTGAAAACTCCCCTTGAAAGCATTTCGAGGTTTCTACTAGGTATGCAGAAAGTAATGGGAGAGAATTACATCATAATATTCCACCAAGCTCAAGAATCAAATGGATGCTCTTTGCTCAAAGGAAGCACGGAGATCATAAAGTTCTCTCAATGATTTGTTAGTTCTTATGTGAAGATACACTACAGATCATATGTTCATGCCATAGAAATCCTCCGGGGCTTGGATATGTTAGTTCATGTACCCTAAAAGTAAAGCCTAAGCTGGAGATTCTTAAGCCAGTGATTTACTGAGGGATGCTCTTGGGGAAACATAAGGGAAGAAAGGAAGCAAGATAGGGAAGGGGAAGCAGGTGGGCAAGGATGTGTATCAGCTGGAGACTAGTTTCAGCCAGATCCCAAGGGCAGTTCTGGAGTATGCATGGTACCACGGTATTTTCCCAGCATGAGATAAAATTTATCAAAGGTAATTTTGATAGCACTCTATGAGTCAATCATTGGCTACAGGCCACTACTGGGTATAGGATATTACTTCCCAGGCATTTCCAGGCAAGGTATCTCCTATCAGCTGAGGACAATTCTGAGAAAGGGGTGGTTATGAATTGTTAGCAGCCAACACACATAGTATCCAGGGGATAGATGCACTGCTTTGGTAAAGGTATGGAATGGGGCACCAGGTGCATCTACATTTGGTTTTCCCCATAATGCAATATCTGCCAAACTTTTTCAACTCAGCTTATGGCAGTGTTGTGTTGGTAAATGCTTTAAAACCAGCTTTGAGGCCGGGGGTGGGGGGTGGACAGAAAAAAAGCCTTGATTTATAGTATTGCTGGTTTCCACCATGTACATTCTTCCACCATGACTAATTTCAATCTATTAGTGTGGCCCACTAAATGTGGAAGGGAAAGAAAAGAGCAGAATCAGCTCTTGAGAATTGGTTCCAGCACAGTACTGGCCTATAGTATCCATACTTTCTTGCCTACTCTGGTACATCAGGATTCATTGTCAACATAACTGAGTGGTAGTTTAGATATAGAAGTTTGGAGAAAAGGAGTCCAGATCTCTCCAATCCAAATTTCTAAGTCCAGAGGAGAAATACTCAATACCTGTTCCTTGTAGGCAGTAAGACACAGCAGACCAAGGGGGACCAACCGTCCTGATTTGCCTGGGGCTCTCTTGGTGTGGGCACCAAAAGTCCCTCCTGTGGGAAACTCCTCCACTCCTGGGTGGGCAAACCTGGATGGTGGGCCACTCTAGTAGACCCATAAAGCACTACATGTTTTAACACTTTTTCATCCTGATTGCCCATAGTGATTAATGCCTGTATCATACGTTGTAGAATTAGCTCTATTCCACTTACAACTTCACCCCATAGTCATCTCGAAGGCAGGGTATCCAAAATTGAACCAATCTCTGATAACCATTTCTGAACCACTCAAGCAAGATTTTGAGTCATCTTACATTTTGAGAGACTCATCTCTCATTTTCACCTCCTATATCCAAACAGTAAGCAACTTATTTCTGCCTACAGCCATTGGCCAGAACTAGTCACAAGACTCCAATTTAACCACAAGGAGAACTGGGAAATACAGGGAAGCATAGGGAACATTTAGTTAGCAAGATGGCCTCTGGTCCATGAAAACCGGACTTCTTACTGGGGTGCAGGAGTGAAAAAGACAGACAGGATCCCTACCCTCAGAGAACTTATGATCCTCCACAGTGGAGTCCAAATGACCTTTTAAAAATGCAAGTTGTTCATATGTTTCTCAGCTTACGGATCATAAATTTTTCCTTATTGTTGGTAGACTAAAACCCCAACTCCTTAATATAGCATTTAAGATCCTCCTTGAACATGAACTGCTTCCTGTTTAGCCTTGTCTGTTGCCATTTTTTCACAAGCATCCCAGGTTCTGGTCATACAAGAAGTGTTTGAAGTTCCTTATGACATGTTAATTTCAACCTCTGTGCTTTTGCATATACAGTTCCCTTTGCCTGAAATGTTCCCTACAGCCATATGTCAAACTCATCCATGAGGTCCTATCTGAAGGATCTTCTCTCTGAAGCTGTCTGTGACTCAGTTCAATAGAAATGACTTCTAACTGTAGCTCAATCATTTGTTTTCCTATAATTCATGATCACTAAACTATGAGCCCCTTAAGGGCATAAATGGCTTTTGATTAAAATCCTCCAGCACCTATCAGAGTGCCCTGTACCTCATAGGTGCTCAATAAATCATTGTTAAAGTGCATTAAGTTGACACTGCCTTCTTTTTATCTCCAATTGCTTCCCCTGAAGAAATTCAGAGAGCATGGCATACATTTTTCACACAAATTTAGAGTGGGCACTCAGCAGAATGCTAAGATAGTCCTACATTAATGTCGAACACTGGAAAGGAAATCCTAGAAAGGAGACAGAATAGCAAGAAGTTACTGCTATCAACCTCAGATAAGACTGAGAACTCCTTTAAAAAATATTTTGAGGAAGTCATGGTCATTGTATCATCAGCAGGCCCAATTTCCATGTTTTTCTGATATAAAGTTTGGACTCCCCAAACCTCCTTTTCTTAGAAGAGTAATATTCTATTGCCTTAAGATATTTTGAAGTAGGGGTTGAATTAATCATGCTTTTCTATTTTCTGTATTTCTGATGCTTTGAGATCTGGGGCCTTGCTGGCCCTGAAGGGCTTACCCCTCCTAGGGCTAATAATTCCTAGAATAGCAACTCAAACTAGTCTTATATGTAAACCAATCCCAAATCCATCCCCTCACTTTTCTATTAGTATTATTATACGCCCCTGCCCTAATTACCCAGGGACAGCCCCTGTACCCAAGTCTGCTGAAATTATTTAAACCAACCAATTCTAAGCCTGCATACCCTGTCTTGCTCATTCGTTCCAGTGGAAATGACAAGAAAGGCTATTGCCTACATTTTCCCCTCACTTCCTCTGCCTCCTGACTGATCCTGCTTCTTCCTGCTATGTTTCTTCTGTGGTGTAGTGTGCCCCCTCCTCTTGGGAACTGTGAGTGGCAAATTATCTTTTCAATGGCAGTCTTCTCTGATCTGTTGGTCTTACCACACCTGAATAATAATAAAATCTACATTAAAAAAATGTTTATTTATTTTTGACACAGAGAGAGACAGAGCATGAGTGGAGGAGGGGCAGAGAGAGAGGGAGACACAAAATTGGAAGCAAGCTCCAGGCTCTGAACTGTCAGCACAGAGCCCGATGTGGGGCTCGAACACACAGACCGTGAGATCATGACCTTGGCCAAAGTCAAATGCTCAACAGACTGAGCCACCCAGGCACCCCAATAAAATCTACATTTTAAAGTGGGTGGAATTGTCTTCCATGCTTAGCTTGTAGGGCTTATTGAATAGCTTGGAGAAATGGGCTTGTGAGGATTCTGGTCTCCCACTGAGAAGATGTAAAGGTGACATAAGAGGAAGACTATTGGCAAAATGGTGGCCAATTTTGCCTTTATAAGCACCCTCACCCCATGTCTCCCCATACTGATTCTGGCTTTGGCCAATAGGACAACAGTAAATGTGATACTAGCAGAAATTTGAAAAGTTTTTACTCATGGGGGCTTACGTCTCTTGCTGCTGGGAATGCTTCTGCTATCATGTGAAGAAGCTAAAGCCAGCCTACTGTAGAATAAAAGACTTTAGAGCGAGGTCTCAGCTATCTTCGCTGAGACCCCAGACATGTGCGTGAGGCTATTTTCGGCTATCAAGCTGCTATTAAGCTATCCCAGACCAGATCTGCCTAGTCAACCCACAGAACAGTGAGAAATAGTATACATTTATTGTTCTATCCTATTCTCTATTCCATGTCATATTATTAGTTGGAAAAATTTTATGTAATTCTAGAAAACTCAAAATGCAGGCCAGGTGGATCCTTCTGTAATTGCTCAATTCTTTTTTATGGGAAAAAAAATGAAGAGACCATAGTTTGAACTTTCTCAGAACTTTGTAGAAAAAAAACCTCATTTTATGCTTAATTTAATTTGATACCATATCTGTAGAATAGAAGCACTGACATAGTCAAGGAATTGCCATGCATGTCCATACACTTCTATACCTGTGATTAATAAGTAACAATTAACTCCATATTTGAATATTTAAAAATTAAGTTATATCACTCAAGTACTGTCACTTTAATGCCATGTTAACACATTGCCTCAACATATGATGGCTTAAAACAATAGGTAGCTATTTAGCTTACACTTTTGTGGGTTGATTGTGTGGTTCTGCTGGTCTTGACTGAGCATGCTCATGAACATGCAGGTAGATGTGCTGATGGCTGACCTAGAATGGCCCTGGTTGGGACAACTCCAAGTATCAGCTCTGCTTCATGTGTTTCCTCCTCTGGCGGGTGAGCCTGGGCATATCCTTTTCATGGAAGTTCAGAGAGCAACTCTAAGAGTAAGCCTAATTACACAAATGCTTCCCATATATCTGTGAATGTCACATTTGCCAACATCACATTTGCCAATGTGAGTCACACTGCCGAGCCCAAAGTTAGAGCCGAAAGCAATTATAAAGTTACATGTCTCAGGGCATGGTTACAGGGGGGTGGTGATAGTGAAGAACTGGGGCCAGTAATGCGATCAATCTTCCAACAAAGTAAATACCAGCAAGAATACCTAAAGGAAAATAGGTGCTCTGAAAACATATTAGATTAATATTCTATCATCTGTCATAAAGCTCCAGAATCCAGATGTACATTTATTAAAGGTATTTCCATTGAACTAATATTTATTCATATCAAGATGTGACTGTTATAAGAAATTTCCTTTGGTCTGCATATGAATACCGATCTTATTATTGATTCACTCACTTGTTATTACATATTATGGGCTTAAAGAAGAGTCTGAATCATTGCTTCAAGTTATACTGGAAAATGATAAGAAATAGTGTGATTTTTTTTCTCAAGTATTCAAGTCATGGTTGATTTCTTTTTGATGACCCGCAGTGGTAATGTACAAAGAAGAAAAGTGTAGTGTTTAAAAAACCCAGAGAAATAACTGGGGAACAAGGAAGGGCTGTTTCACCTAAGAATTTAATATAATTTTTGTACTTTGGATAGTTCTTTAAACAATATTGGTTGGAACAATCTTTGCATAGAACTTTCTATCTATAGTATATTTATTCCTCTTATAAATAGTATAGACATCACCATCATAAATTCTAATTGTGGCTCTTATGACCAAACAACACATCCTTTATACTCAATTTCTTATTTAAGAGAGGTAATTTTTTATTAATTAATTTTTACAGCTCAACAGCTCTGTTTCCTTAACTCACTGTGATGCAACAGATCAAGAACTGTTCAGATGTGATCATTTATTATCTTAATATAATATTAAGATATTATATTAAATATAAAATTTTAATATTATTTATTATTATTATTTTAATCCCCCTGGAGGGAAGACTGTATCACACAGAAGTGGATAGCTCATGTCCATCCAAAGGAACTTGGCTCATTCAACAAAAATATTAATAGCAGATATAATAATGCACTGGGTTGGTGTCTGGTACACCCACACACACAAATGCACAAAGTTTGCATTGTCATTGCTCTAACTAAGCCATTAATCAGTGAAGACAAAGAAAAGAATTTAGCAAAAGTAAATTACAAAGGCATACAAAGGTTAAGATTATGAGTTAATTGTTAGTAAGTTTTATTAGGATACAGAGATGAAAGAGATCCCTATGGACTGAAGGGGTCAGGTTTATTAGTTACTGGGGCAACTTTTTAAGACATGTTCACAAAGGCAGAGGCCCCACAGCCCATACTGCATAAACCCAATTATAATGAGAATCTGGTATACATGTAAATACAAATGGGATTTGCAAGACAACCAATGCAGTAAATAGTAATAATCTCCTTGACATTTTAAATGTGAAGATGGGGAGGAAAGCTAAACTTCACTGATAATCTATAAATTAGCTAAGAGAAACAATTAGCATTGTTTATTGTTCATGCATTTACCTTTAGCTTTTTAAATTTATTTTAAAAAACTTTAAATGTCAGTTTTCATCAGATCTTTTAGATACTAAGTCTTACACTTGTACACCAGTAAGGACACCATATCATGAGGGAATTTTTAATTTTTTTTTTTCTTTTGCTAGGTTAAGATTGCACCAGGGTATGTCAAACTGTCTTATGACACAACATGGCTGTTTTCAAGACTGAAAAATATTTATCTTTGATATGCCTACAGATAACGCATGGTTTGATTATTGGTTTATTTCTTTAGTAATAGTTACTATTGACTTTCATTGTTTCACCCTCCAGCTCCTGTGTTGGAGTTCTGTACTCACTTTCCATGACCTGGTCCTAGAATAAACGTCAGTTCTGCAATATTACTTCTTTTATTTTTATTTTTTTAATGTTTATTTTTGAGAGAGAGAGAGAGAGAGAGAGGGAGAGAGAGAGAGAGGGAGAGAGCAAGTGGGAGAGGATCAGGAAAGAGGGAGACGCAAAAACCAAAGCAGGCTCTAGGCTCTGAGCTGTCAGCACAGAGACAGACCGACACAGGGCTCGAACCCACGAACTGTGAGATCATGACCTAAGCCGAAGTCTGGCACTTAACCGACTGAGCTACCCAGGTGCCCCCTGCAATATTACTTCTTTACTTCTTTGGAGACCTCTGTTTACTCCTCATCTTAATTACAGGTCTTATTCACCATCACACATAGCTTTTAAAATACCTGGTAGAAATTTAGATGATATATGGATTCTTATGTAGTTATTAATTGATGGCTACAACTTAAAAAAATGAAAGCAAAAATGTGGCAGAAAACACACACCCATATTTAGCTTTAGTTCAGCTAGATAAAATAAAAAAAACAAATGAACATTTGAAAATATTAGAAGAGATGAGTAATGAAGTATTTTCTGATTCTTCATCGATACATATTCTACAAATATTTCCAGAATCAGTTTCCATTATTTAAATACACACACACACCCCTACTGACATTAAAATTTGGAAAATGATACATTTAAATTATGGTCTGGAAATATCTGGAAGGATGTTAATGTTAAGTGTCATCTCCAAACTTTTTGTGAAAACTGAAGAGAGAAATTCTTGAACTATATTTAGAATTAGGAATGTTTGGTCAGAAAGAATTACTCTATTCTCCTTGTTCTCTTATTTATTGCTTTATACTTTGTTCATCCCAGACTGGAGGAATTTCATCAATAAAAAAGATGTGCTCTTAGGAATGCCTTCAACAGCATAGCACAGTCTCTGAACTCCTAACTAGCATTCTTTTATTAAGATATGAAATCAGGGTAAGTGTTTTCATGGAAATTAGGCAGAAATGCCCACCAGTTATCAGATGCTTTTCAAATATTAATTTGACCAACTGTGAAGTATAAACTTAAAGAAGTAATTATATTTTTTTAGCATTTTTTAAAAAGCATACTGCACTTGAAAATATGTAGGCTCGTGTGATTTTAACTGGGATATCTTTTATTGTATTATATAAATTAGTCTATTGTATTTATGACTTAATTAATATGCAACTGTTAGAAGACCACGTGCCCTCCATGAGACAGGAGCACTTGTTTCTTCCTCAACTGGATCAATCAGTTTCAAGTGGTGACTGATAAACATCTCTAAGCTTGTTACTGGTATAAAATATAGGGATGGAATACATAGCATAGACCACAGTCTCTGGAGGTGGGGTGGATATCAACTCTTATGTGACGTTGGGCCAAAGGGAAATCAAATGAAGATGATTACAGATGTAAATTCCACTTTGAAGTGTGATCCAGCCTTACTATTTAAACAAGTCAGATCAATGTGAATCCCTCTGATAGCACTCTTGGGTGAGAAAAAAACACCACTCTTGGGTGGGAAAAAACAGCTAGGATTTTTCCCACTAATGGTGAATCAAACCTGTCCCACAAAGAGATGATCAAAACCCCAGAAAAGGAGAATTTATCTTCAGATAAATTCTAAATTCCTTAGATGGGAACACTACTTGATCCTGGTCTAGTTCAAATGACAAAAGGAATGTCCTGCCCACTTCCCACGACTGTCCTTTGCCAAATTTATGTCTAAGTCAAGAGAGAAAACATGGGCGTCATAGGGACTGTATTCA
The DNA here is from genome assembly GCF_027475565.1 of Acinonyx jubatus. Lineage (NCBI taxonomy): Eukaryota > Metazoa > Chordata > Mammalia > Carnivora > Felidae > Acinonyx > Acinonyx jubatus. Next base: position 33,811,618 of record NC_069388.1, on the reverse strand, counting down.
CAGACATATTATGTGGGCACAATAATTAACTTCTGTGGCAAAAGGAAAACTTTTGGGATCTTGAATGTTGTCTAGTCTAATGTCCTTGCCTTTTTCTGAGTCTGGTTGGGGCTACATATAAGCTAAGCATGTTCCATTTTGAAATGCTTTGTTTGAATGTCTAAGACAGCTATTTCCTTCACCTCTGTCAAGATATTTGAAGACACACAATTTATTGATGATGTTCATCAGATTCATATACGAATACATCAAGATGTCTGATTTCTCTGTTGCATCTGTGCATCCTTGAGCAAGTCACTTAAAATGTCACTGAGCCTCAATGTTTTCATATGTCAATCAGTGGATTAGACTCATTGGCTGACTTCCAAAGTGGTTGCAGGAGGCTGCTTTGTTGTAGTATCAGAAACAAGTACTAGAGGAACACTGTTTTAACTACTATGATGTCTCCCAAGCCTAAGCCTCTGTTGATGCCCCATTCATGGCCCTCTCTTATCATTTTATTGCATTTAGACTTGACTTCCTATTGCTAGCCTTAGGAACTTTTTGGCTGGAGCCTGCTTAATGCCCACCTAGCATGCTGAAAGTGCCACCAAAATAATATTCCCTTCAAAATAAAGTTAGCCTTCAACCAATGAGTAAAGGAGTTGGTGCATAAATACCCCAGCTTCCTTGCAGCTCAAGTGGAAAAACTATCTCTTATTTTCCAAGGAATTGACTCTGATTGCCCACAATGGTAACTGGCTTGATAACATATCTTTGGTTGACTACATCCTTTCCCTGTCTCACTTCCCCACACCTCTAATGTTATTTCCTGGGAACTCCATCAAAATATACTTTCATTCAGGGGCACCTGGGTAGCTTAGTTGGTTAAGCGTCTGACTTTTGGTTTTGGCTCAGGTCATAATCTCACAGTTCATGAATTTGAACCCCGTATCAGGCTCTGCACTGACAGCATGGAGCCTGCTTGGGATTCTGTCTCCCTCTCTCTTGGCCTCTCTATCTCTCAAAATAAACAAACATTTAAAAATACATATACTTTCATTTAAATCCTTGACTTAGGACCTATATTTGGCTAACTCAAACTAAGATAGTTCCCATCATTAAGCGTTTTGTGATGGAAAATAATTAAGAATCAAATATTTATTATTTCTATTTTTTCTAATGACTCTAAAGAAATATGATCTTAGGACTCCCTAGTCTTAACCTTAGCTGTTTAATCCAAGCACTCTCTGGATCTTGCTTCCTTCTCTTTTGCTGTGTAAACTGATTGCTGGGAACTTTTGAGATCTAATCTATATGCTTCAAATGTGAATCAGACTTTAAAAACAAAGTCTTAGAGGAAATTCTAAAAAGATCTACATTTCTCTTATTCTTCTTTTGCCCATGAAGTGATGTTCATCAACTGCAGACTGCAAAATGTACATGCTCAATTACCCTGAAATAACAGGGTTAAAGAGGCATGGAATACTTGCCTTTTTGTTTTGTTTTCATTTGATCATGGCCTGAAAGCCATAAAGGAAACTATTGCTGTAATCACCCATTGCTAACCCAGAGTCCAGCTCAGAGAGAAACAAGAAACAAAAATCTAAAAAGTTTTCTATGCCTTCGAGAGCTTAGAGTAGAGTTTGATTAGCAGAGATCAAAGTGAAACTCAAAGTGAGATCATTTAGAATATGGGTTTTTATAGAGAGGTCTGAAGGATCATTTGACCAGATTCTCATACTCATGAATTAGAATGTGAATAATTGGGAACTCTTTTCTCTGTTGATGGAGTTGTGAATTGGTACAACCACTTTGGAAAACAGATGTATATATTAAGATTCATGAAAATATTGTTTTAAAATACAAATATATTTAGAAATAGCCCAAATATCCAATAATTTTGAAAGGGTATATAAAACTTGCAGTAAGTTCATAGAATGGAATAACTACTACATTAAAATGAACTGCAATAATACACATCAATATCACTCCCTGGGTACCTCATCCTTCTGCAAACACAGCCCCATTTCTCTGCTCCTTTTCCTACAAAAGTCCTCAAAAAAACTGTCTTCATTGCTGTCTCTTTCTCATGGCATATCATCTCCTAAAGGTTTAGTAAATAGTTGTTTGCACTATACCAAAGACATCGCTTCCATTGAGACTGTCCATGACCTCCATGATCCCGAATCCAGTGAGGACATTTCTGTTCTCATCTTACTTAGCTGCTCAGTACCTTTCAATATAAGTAACTCTACTATAAATATTATCTTCCAATGGCTTTTACCATGCTGAAATTCTTAATCACTTTATCTTTGAACATGTGTTTTGTAGCTGAAGTCCAGTGGGACAATAAAGAAGGCACACGAGCAGAGGAGGTACATGTGATATGCATGTCCACAGTTCCTCCTTGCCCCAATCACATATAGCATTTGCAATGTCCACAAGGACACAATTCCTGTGGATCCACGATACATGAGAATTCAATGAGACTCAAAGTGAAACAAGGTAAGTTACATCCAGAGGCACTGACAGCCATGAGAAACCATGTTTTCTATTAGAATCAAAACTTGCTTCAAATTCAGAATAAAGGCAACAACAATTTAAGAAACATGAATGACCAAGGAGCCCTACCTTATTTGTGTCAGTAGGAGAAAGGTAGGGCAACCAAAATATATATGTATATATGAACTATGCAATATGAATGCCATAATTTTGGTGATTCTATATATGAGTTAAATGTTCCTGTTTGGCTTAAAAACATTGTACGATATAAAGATGAATGACAAACTCCATGCAAATACTGTACAATCTTAATTTTTTTAATTTAAAATGATATTAAATGGCAATTAAAAAATTTTAAATTTATTTGTTTACTTTGAGAGAGACAGAGACAGTGCAAGTGAAGGAGGGGCAGAGAGACAGGAGACAGAGAATCTGAAGCAGGCTCTGTATGGCCAGCCCATTGCCAGAGGCATGGCTTGAACTCATGAAACCACGAGATCATGACCTGAGCCGAAACCAAGAGTCTTGCTTAACCAACTGAGCCGCCCAGGCGTCCCTTAAACAGCAAATTTAAAAATCCCATGACAAGTCAAGAGTAAGACTATAGAAAAAAGAAAAAAGGCTTTATATTTTAGTACCTTTAATGGCACTATTTTCCCTTGCTTTTTGAATGAATAGCCCTCATTTTCATTTTTGCATTGGGCCTGAAAATATATAACTGACGCTGCATGAATGGTGAATAGACATCTCAGGCTTCAAATTTTCATGAAGTGTTCTTAATTCTCCTCTTCCCTCCCTTTCCAAATCTCCTTCACTAATCTTTCTCAGCTTAGTCTCAGCTCATTAATCCACCAGTTGTTCAAGTAAAAAAAAAAATTACAGTAGCCTTTATTCTCTGTTTTCTCCATCTATATGACATATAGCATTACCTCCACAAAGTATATCCCAAGCTGTCCACTCCTCTCCATCTACTCTCACCTCTTAGTTCAAGTCACCACCATCTCTTGCCCGGACTAGTACAGCTGCTTCTTAACTGCGTCCCCTCTTATTTCTCCACAATCCATTTTATAAGCAGCCAATAAAGAGATCTTTTAAAGACATAAATACATATTTATCTTTCTCTACTAAAGATATTCCCGCACGTCTCATTGTTCTTTGCATGAAACTCAAATTCCTACAGTGGTTTCCAAAGTTCTACATGACCTGTTATCCATGTACCTGTCCAAACCCTTCTCGGCTGAACCTATTTTCTTTTTTTTTAATTGTTTTAATGTTTATTTATTTTTGAGAGACATAGCATGAGTAGGGGAGGAGCAGAGAAAGAGGAAGACACAGAATCTGAAGCAGTCTCCAGGCTCTGAGCTGTCAGCACAGAGCCTGACACAGGGCTTGAACTCACAAACTATGAGATCACAAACTGAGCTGAAGTAGGATGCTTAACCGACTAAGCCACCCAGGGGCCCCTCATTTGAACCTTTTCATACCCAAATCTCTGCCTCACAGGATTTCTTGTGTTTTCTCCAGAATTCCAGGATGGTTTGCACCTTTAGATCTTTTGTACCAATGGGCCTTCTTAGTGTGCTCTATACCCTGATTTCTGCCTGAGTGGCTCTTCTTTTCATACACATCTCAGCTTAGATGTTTCCTCCTCAACAAGTCCTTTCCTAACCACTGCAAAAAAAAAAAAATCCATCTTATTATGCCAATAAGCATCTTGCTTTAATTCCTTCACATACTTTTTATTTTGGTTTTTTCATTTATTTGTTTATTGGTGGTCTCTCACTGAGATGTCAGTTCCATGAAATCAGAAACCTTATCTGTCTCACTTGATGTTGTGTCTGCAGTGTCTAGAATAGTATCTGGAACAAGATGGGTGCTGAGTAAATATGTGTCAACTGAATGAGTAAATGAACAAATGAATCATTCAGTAACTTACTTTTGTTTTTTCTGTAGATGGGTGTGTATGTATGCATGTATGTATCTGTGCATATATATACCCACATGTACAAACACATATATACATATATATTTATATATCATTCTTCCTCAACATTCATGCTATGCCTCCCTCAAGTAGTAGCCAGGGATGTAGTGTGGAAGTGAACTACCCACACACAGTTGCAGAGGGGTGCCCAAATTGGCTTAAAGCCAATCTTAACCTCTGGCCATAGTTTTTGGTTCAGTGATGGGCACGTAACTCAGAACTTTGAGATTTTTGTTCAATGTTTGAAGAAGAGAAGCCCTTATTTTGACCCTCAGTGTGACCAGTACAGCATCTAGTTCTAGTTTCTGCTGTGTCAAAGTCACAACCAAGAGGAGAAGTTGCTTGAAAATGAAACAGAAATCACAGAAGGCAGGATCAGGAGAAGGAAGCCAACTGGTTTTAATGACCTAGCTGAGCTGCTGATCAAACCTGAAGCCTTACTGCTGGGTCCCCAGTTACACGAGGCAATAAATTCTTTCACTGCTGAAGCCACTATGAGCTAGATTTTGTTACTTGCAAGTAAAACATTGTAATTGACACTGGTACTAAATTCTAATCACTGTTAGCCTTTTAGGTGTATTTTCCTCCAGTAACTTCTAATGCTGCTGAAAGTTAAGATAGTTGTAGCCAAAATACATGTATACTTTTTTTTATCATTTTTTTCTATTTATAAGCATTTATTTTCATGAAACTCTTCACAATCATAATCTTGTTGGTTATATAAATATCCTTTGATTGCATACAATGTATCTTCATTTTGTGTATATGTATCATTCTTCTCATGTTTTCAGTAATTTCTTTAATACTTATTTCCCAGAAAATTAGTTGAAGTTCCAAGTGTATGGAAATTACTTTACCTATTGAAATGCAGTGCTATTGTGATGAGCATTGGGTATTATTTGTAATTTAATGATGAATCACTAAATTCTGAAACTAATACTAATTCCTGAAACTAATACTACACTATATGTTAACTAACTTGAATTAAAATAAAATCTTGGAAGAAAAAAAAGAAATACAGTGCCAAATTGCTTTTCAAAATAATTTTAATATTTTTAATACCTCCGGTACCTGACATATTAGACTTTATTGCAATTTTACTTTTTACAAAAATTTGACAATACACCAATAATTGGCTTCATGTTGTCTTTTAATTTGTATTTCTCTGATTACTAGAGGGTTTGGAAAATATATGAATTTTACAACTGAAATTTATTCTTTTGGGAAATATTTGTCACTTTGTAGCTGGAATTCATATTCAGCTTTTCAGACTCATTATGATAGATGCTATCAATGTCCTACAAATAACATTTGGGTTGTCTTCATTCCTATGTACTCAGACCAATGACTTTCACAGAACACAGTTGAAGTTCTCTGCCTACACGCTTTGTTGCTGATGCCCACCAGGTCCAAGTATGCAAGTATGAGTCAAATGCCCTCTCCTGGAAACCAGAAGCATTACTCAATCAAAGACTGATAGGAGTTTGGCGTATAAACACCCCAGCTCCCTTGCTTCTCATGTGGGATAACAATAAGGTCTGTGTTTTATATTCCCACCCAGAACCCCCTAGTGGGGTTTAGTTCTAGCTGTCCACAGTGGTAATTCACCTGATGAGTTGCATTATATTGCCTGACTTTATTTCCATGTATCACTCCTGCTCCTATATTAGTGCTTGCTGACATCACCTTTCAAATAAATTCTCTACCTAAAACCTTCCCTCAGGCTCTGTGTCTCTAGGGAATCCAACTTAAGACACCCATCATACCAAGATTTACTATAGTGTAATCACTTATGCTTTAAAAATTACTTATTGAATATTGAAGTCTTCCCTACTCAATGGAAAGAAAGAAAGAAAGAAAGAAAGAAAGAAAGAAAGAAAGAAAGAAAAGGGGAGGGAGGGAAGGAGGAAGGAAGGAAGGAAGGAAGGAAGGAAGGAAGGAAGGAAGGAAGGAAATCAAAACAAAGCAGTTCACTTTTCTTTGGAAATAAACAGAAGTACTTTGTACGTTGTACACTGACCTTTAAGATTCTTAAAACACTTTCGAGAAAAAGGAGCAGAAATAACTAATGATTTGCTATGATTTTTAAGCCATAAGGACTATTTATTCGTTATGTATGTGGCTTTGGGTACTGTTTTTTCTGTGGGGTACTTCTTAAAGCTTTTGAAAAGTACAAATTTCTTTCTCCCTAGGCTTTAATCATTATGCTTTAAGGAAATCTTTTGAAATGAAGGCAGCATATGTTGCAATAACTAGGCCCTTTCATTAAATTTATCCCTTAGGAAAAGCCCACACAGTAACTGAATTTTGACCTCAGTTCAAATAGAACTTTGGCTAGAAAATTCTCAGAGGTAAAATACCAAGAGTAATGGGAACTTTTCATATTTTAAGGTTTTCCAACAACCACAATATGCTTTATCCAGCATATATTTTGTTTGGGCTGTTTTAAGTTCACTTGGAGTTTAGTTGGTGTTTTACAGATTGCATGAATCGCCTGTTTTCCAAGCATATATGAACTCCTGTTTTAAGGATTGATAACGTAAGAAAACAATCTTCTTTTGAAAGCAAGTTCATTGCTAATACAATGTCACAGCTATACATTCATACCCTTTCCAAACACCGCATTTTAGAACTTCAAACTTCTTCAGATTTCCAATTTAGGTATGAGATCTGAAACTCAACTGATGATAAATTCCATTTAAAGTATAAATTTACTTCAAAGCTACAGCTTTGGTTGCTAACTCACAAGTCCTAAATAATGTCTTTTTAAAAAATTTAACAACTCCAAATGGGCATTTCAATACTGGTTGCTTTTAAGCAGAGTAGGAGCCAACACCATGTACTAATAATGATTATTGCACAACCTATTCTTCTGACGTACCATAAAATACTTCTGATGCAAAAGTTACAGTTTTATGTCTCATAATGTTCACTCAAAATATTTGGAATTTGGAAGGAAGATTTTGCCATCGCAATTTAGATCTCCCATCAAGATCTTGATATTACTGTAGAATATTCAACTTATGAACATCATGTCCTCAAGAGTCAGGCTGTCTATAAGGGCAAAATGAAGTGGAGATTTGGGTGTCTGGATAAATTAGGGTAAAAACTTAATGTGATTGAGTTAATGTAATTGAGAAAGGGTTCATGAAAGTGGTGAGACAGAATTAAATCACCACAGACCTGTATCAGAGTCACCATGTTAGTAATCCTCCTATTTTTACTTTAACTGTGGTACCTTTCCCAAGCTCTACTATTACCAGACATGGCCCACCCTCCCTGGGGCTCAAGGTTAAGAACATACAAATCAAAGGGTACCTGGGTGGTTCAGTCAGTTAAGCTTCTGACTCTTGATTTCGGCTTGGGTCATGATCTCACAGTTCATGGGTTCGAGACCCACAAGCAGCCCCACAAGCTCTGTGCTGGCAGTGCAGAGCCTGTTTGGGATTCTCTCTCCCCCTTACTGCCCCTCCCCTGCTCTTGCCTGTGTGCTCTCTCTCTCTCTCTCTCATTCTCTCTCTCTCTCTTTCAAAAATAAATAAATAAACTTAAAAAAAAAAAGAACATACAAATCAAGAGACTACCTTGGAAGCCCCTTTCATTGTAGCTGGCTGAAAGTGCTATTACTTTTCAATGTTAATGAGACCTATTTCCAGGTCAATATCGTATAATGACCCAAAATGTCAATAGTATCCTCACTGAGAAAAACTAAATGTGGTCTGATCAAGTTACCCATCTAATTAGCACAAAGCTAAAACTGCAACTTTTGTGGTTTTTTTTCTTCTCCACTTAGCAATTCTAAATTAATTGTCTATTACATACCAATCCAAGGAATCCCTAAGTACAAATGACACTGGCAAAATTGTATTATCAATATATTCTTGTGCTGATAGGATCACCGAAGGAGTCTTCCATATAGATGTTATACTTCCTGAATGTGCAGTTTTTAAAAATCCGAAGTGATTTACAGTTTCAAGATACCTCAAGCTAGATAAGTGAGGTACAGAAAACTTAAAACTGGTTTCATCACCCTTAAATACTACAGGCAAATGGTCATGTATTATAGCCAATTGTACACTAAATTTGTTACATCAATATGAACATTCTAAGAAAATTCAATAATGTGTATTTATTAAATTTAGTACTAGAATTACCAACCAAGCAAAACAAAGCTAAAATATATTCCATGGAAAATCCAACTGCTTAAAAGGTGTCCAACGGAAATGTTATGTTTACTTGGTGATATTTAAATAATGTTAATCATCTCATTCATATTCATGTGACTCCTAAGAAATGGTGTCTTTCACTTTTCCACTTCCACTTTTTTGTTTGAATTTGAGGGTGCTAGGTTGTCGTCATATTTATTGGAAACAAGCAACTTTCTGATGAAGTATGCAATTGGTTCATATGCTGAAAAACCAATGTAAGTTAGGGTGCTCTGTTCATCCATTCACTTGATACATTAAGCAGGAATTCTTTATATTTAGTGATGTCTCCATCTATTGATAAGGCACAGACTTCATCTCAAATGAATGTAACTCATGAGCAGACACGGTTATTTATAAGGAGGCAAATATATTCTGTAAAATTAGAAGCAGATTGGAGCTTAAAACTAATTTAAAAAATTAAAAAGTAATGATTTAAAAATACCTACATCACATTTTAATTGCATAATTAATATCAAATAAATAATGAAATAAAACCTTTGAATTACTGAAGTTTTTAAATATATTTTTTAAGGGTTTTTTAAATTTACTTTTGAGACAGAGAGAGACAGAGCATGAGCAGGGGAGGGGCAGAGAGAGGGGGAGACACAGAATCTGAAGCAGGCTCCAGGCTCTGAGCTGTCAGCACAGAGCCCGATGCGGGACTGGAACTCACAGAGTGTGAGATCATGACCCGAGCTGAAGTCGGACGCTCAACCGACTGAGCCACCCAGGCGCCACTGATTTTTTTTTAAGATAAGAATTAATTCTCCTTCTTATGGAAGAAGTTCAGAGTAGGGATCCAGGGCTGTGTGGTGGGTCCAATCACTAGTGACTCAAGCCCTTATTAATTTCTGCTGTATCATCCTTAGCAATGACTTCCAACTGCAAGGTTGCTTCATCCAAATGTCAGTTGAAGCTTCAATCTTCACCTCCCCATTATAAGCATCAGGAAGGAGAAAAAATAAGGAGGATAAAAAGCAAGCCCAGCTGTCTCTACCCACTTGACAAACTTTCTTTAAAGTTTCACCTTCCAACTTTTGTTTACAGCACATTGGTTAGAAATTAGTCATATAGCCAAACCCAGTCTTTTAGCCGATTACATTGCTGCCATGAATAAAAATGGGGCATGTTCCTGAAGGAAATGGAGGGAAAAGGATATTGATGGAGCAAATTCCTGATTACCCATTCAGACCCTCTTTCCAGGCTTTCCCACCCTGTTCTGTCCCCAGGGGACAGATCTCTGTGAAGATCCTCAGCCAGCCTCAGCCTTTGCCTTCCCTTTGAGTTTGGACAAGTACACCAACAGGAGACTGAATGGTAGGGAGGGAAATGATGATGCTTTTATTCCTTCTGCTCTAGTTAAATGACCAGAGCTCTTGTAGATGGAAACTAAATTATTTTTGCAAATGAGACTTTTCAACTTGATTTGTTTTTCTTGATAGAGCTATAGCTGCCACCACACCATTTTAAGAAAATCAACTATTTGTTTGCTAATTCTTAAGCGAACTTTTTAATTTGTTATATGAATGCAAGTCTTTTGCCAATTCGCACTAAGACTGTTCCAACTGAGAATTATTTACAAATTGGCTACCATCCTACCCTATGACTTAACATAATATGCACATTCCTTGATTGATTGATTGATTGATTGGCTGTCAGTCTCATAGGTCTCTGATTTATACTCTAAAAGCCACCAATAAGACATAGTTTCATGCAAGTGGTAGACGTGATGCCATTAATGGCCCCTAGATTGGTCAGCAATATATATCTCATAAAGATGAAAGGCTATTTAGTTCAAAGTGTCAGTCCTCGACCATGTACTTTTCCTGGTTTAGAATTTATTCTAGTTAGTAAAAATGGTCTATTAACCAAAATGTTACCAAAGGTAGTAATTTGAGACTAGAAATATTCCAGAAGTTGCTTCATTTTGGGTATTATTAATGTTCGTATTACCCCAGTGAAACCACATTGCCTAATTGCTTAGAATTTCAGTTGGTAATATTTAAAATGGGGTTATGCTTATTAAAAATGCCAGCCATTATTATTTTAAAGGGCCATTTCCAGGACACAGGAGTCCACGTACTATGTGGCAAAAAGACTGCACACCATTCTTCTAGGTAGGCTGGCCTTCATAGAAACATTATTAGCATGCAGCTGGAGCAAACACGATTGCCTTGGCACAGTTACTACTTAAACATGCAACAAGACAGAGAAATATTTTGACCAGCAAGGAACACTTAGCTTGCATTTTGGTTCTTATCGAGACAACCACTTCCCTTTCCCAAAGTCCCCAGGCACACCCTTGCTTTACCTGGCAACAGGTATAACACCGTTTCCTATAAAGCAGCAGCTCTCAAACGTGGCCACACATTTAGATTTCTGGGCAGCTTTTCAAATTCCCAGTGCCTGGAGTGCATCCCAGCCCAAGGACATCAGAATCTTAGAGTGGGAGACTAGAATTTTTAAGGCACCTAAGGTGATTCCACTGTATAGTCAAGGTTGAAAAATACTGACGTAAAGAGACAACTCAAGATGTTTTCATAAAAAAGGGCATTCAGAGGGTTATAAACAATGAAACCCAGGGATGGACAGTGAATCCCATTAGTACAAGACTGGGCTCATTCTCTTTTCCACATCAATCCTTATGCTCTTAGTTGAATATATGTTTTCAATTGTTTTATATTCTTAATGAATTGACCTTTTTATGAATATATAATGTCCTTTTTTTGTTTGTTTCTTACAACAATTTTTGACTTACAGTCTATTTTACCTGAGAATAGAATAGCCATGCCAGCTGTCTTTTGGAATTTGCATAGAATATCTTTTTCTGTCCTTTCACTCTCAATCTGTGTCTTTGGATCTAAACTGAGTCTGTTGTAGGGGTGCCTGGGTGGCTCAGTTGGTTAAACTTCCAACTTCGGCTCAGCTCATGATCTCACAGTTCCTGAGTTTGGGCCCTACATTGGACTCTGTGTTGACAGCTTGGAGGCTGGAGCCTGTTTCGGATTCTGTGTCTCCTTCTCTCTCTAACCCTCCCCCATTCGCTCTCTCTCTCTCTTAAAACTAAACAATAAACATTAAAAAAAAATAATGTGAGTCTGTTGCAGACAGTGTAGAGTTGGATCTTGTTTTTTTTCTTTTCAAAAATATCCATTCTGTAAGTCTCTGCCTTTTAATAGTAAAGTTTAATTCATTTACATTCAGGTAATTATGGATGAAGAAAGATGAACAAAATGTTTTCAATTATATATTTTTTCTTCCTCAATTCCTCCATTATTGTCTTCTTTTGTTCTTAATTGGTTTTGAAATTAATTCCCCTCCCATTTCTTTTTCTGTATTTTTCTTTTTTTTAGTTAGATTTTTAGTCCTTATGCTGGGGATTGCAATTAACATCCTAAATTTATAATAATCTGGCTTGAATTAATACCAATTTAGCTTCAATGGTATACAAACACTCTGCTCCTTTACTCCTTTATCTGTCTTCCTTTATACTACCACCAAGGAATTATACCCAGAAGTTCAGTTCCTGGATCATATGGTAATTCTATGTTTAACTTTTTGAGGAATCAGAAAGTTTTCTACAGTGATTTCAACATTTTACATCCCACCAGCAATGTGTAAAGGCTTCCATTTCCCCATATCCTCACCAACACTTGTTATTTTGTTTTGCTTATAATAGTCATTCTAATGGGTAGGAAGTGGCATCCTGTTGTCATTTCGAGTTGCATTTCCCTAATGATTAGGGATGTTGTGCATCTTTTTATGTGCTTATTGGCCATTGGTATATCTTCTTTGGAGAAATTTCTATTCAATTCCTTTGCTCATTTTCCTAAACTGTTTTTTTGAAAGACTGTATTATTTGTCATGTGTGGTCTCTGAATCTCTTTCCCATTAGCTTGTGATTACTTAGAGGTTTGACAGAAATTTCTTTGAATGCCTAGAGAAAAACAAAAACAAAATCAAGCAAACAAACAAGAAGTATCTTGGACTTTGTAGATAGGCTTTGTGTTGGGGCATTCTTTCAATGCCTAGACGGGCTGTTTATAACTGTCTTAGCTAGAACTTCCTGCTGGTGTGGAGCCTAAAGATGAGCTGAAGATAAAAATTTTAGGTCTTCTCAAATCTCTTCTGAGCTTGAGTCCTACACTGGGCATGCGCATGGCTTTTTAGATTCCTTTATATTGGGTTGTTTTCAAAACCATTATTTCCCAAATAATACTCCTTTCAGGTTTTCCTCCTAGGCTTTAAGCATGCCTATTGTTTGCCCCAACTGTAATCTCTTGTCCCCTGTGGCAGCAGCTTGTTCATTTGCCTTTCAAAATATTTGAGGAACACCCTCTGCCTAGCTTCTTTTCTGCCTTGATAGAACTCTGAGTTACACAAAAGAAAGGAAAGCATCGTGTGTTATTCCTTCAGGGAAACCTCAGACACATAAAAACAGACAAACACAATTACTTGATAACAAAATTCACTCTGTTACTTCTAGAACCAGGTACCCATATTGGGAACATGGGCTGCCATCTTTGTCACTGCTGCCATGCTGAGGAGAGAGTGTGCAAGGCTAAGTTAAAATGCCACAAAGCTCTTTTATAATGTTTAAGTGACCTTTTGCATTTGCTTGTCATTTTAAGCCATTAGCTATATTCCAGGGTTCTGATGGAGTTGATTATGACAGTTTTTGCTTGTTTCACTGGTGTTTCTCTGGGGGGATAGACCCCTGGAGCTCCAATATTTGCCATTTTTGCTGACTTCACCACCAAACCTCACACTCTTAACCCTATATCCTTAATAGGGTTGAATGGGATTCAAAAGGCAGGGCAAGCAAAGGACCATAATGCCCAGTCAGGGGTCTGAGCTCTGAAGTCAGAGACATTTCTGAAACAATCCGGACACACATTCCCTCTCTTCTTCCCTTCCCTCCTACACTTCTATAACCAGAAGCATGAGGAAAACACCAACTCACAGACTAACACCTTCCACTGCAACCTGCAATGCTATACCTCACTCAACATAGGAACTTGGTTTGAGCTTCTAGAGGTAGCTTTTGTGATTCAAGCACCTCAGAAGGCATACTTTCTTCCTTCTGGTTCTCTGGAACCAGCTTCTCTGGAAAGGTGATACATTAGCATTCTATAAATCCCTGGTTTTCTCTCAATTCTTAAGTCTTTCTTCCAAATGGGACAAATAAAAAGCAAGTGGAAACATTTTGTTTTAATCATAAGGAGGGCCCAATGTGTATGTCAGTGTATAATATGGCATGTGCTCTTATCATAAATGTTACAGGAGCTATTTGGTTGTCAGGGCTTCATCAAAAGCATCAGAAAATTGCTAAGGTTGGAAGGGAATAGACTATAATTTCCATGTCTGCCCCAAATAAGCCATCACTGACAACTTAGACAATTCTTACCAATAAAGATGGAGCCAATTTTCTCTGTTCCATCAAAATAAGCATATTATTTTCAGAAAGAATTAAAAAAAATCATTTTGAGACCTAACTAAAATTACATGAAAGAGATAGTGAGTCATAGGAATGATTTTTAAATGAAGAGAAATTTAATAAGTGACCATGAATGTATTTGATATGCTGGGCAGCCCATTTTGCATGATCAAAGACCTGACTAGCAATAAAAAAACATCTAGGTTAATGTTGAGATTAGCAAATTCTTTCAGAGTTTGTGGGTCTGACCACTTGGGTGTCATTGATTCAGCTTTTGTCAACATGACCCTGTGATCACATTCATCTCTTCTCCTTGAGTTTAATCATTTTGGTTTTCTCAAATTCCTCCAAATTGCACCCATTAGTGGATATTAAGCAACAGGACTAGAGAAATGCACAAGGGAATTATGGTATATTCCATACAGTGAAAATCTTTCTAATGTGTGAAATGCTCTAATGCATAGAAAATACTTGTCTGGCTGCCTTGAAAGAATATTAAATATGTGGGAAAAATTTTTGCCAGTGTCACATGAGAAGATGACCAATATGGGACCCTACCAAAAGAAAAAAAGGAATCACTGGAGACTGCCACAAAATTGGTTAATTTATTAAAAAAAAATTAAGGTTGGTATTTGAATGGGGAAGTTTTAATTTTCTGGAGAGTTTCCTTAAATGAAACAGTACATGTCCCAGTAATTTCACTTAAATTACATCCTGCCATATGGTGAATTTGAATTTAGCTTCTAAGCTAATGTAGAAAAAGAATGGATGATATCAATATTGTTAAACAGGAACTTAGAAGCTTGATGATAGCTTTTGTTAATGTTACAGAGCTTATTGAGGTATAATTTATGTTCATAAATCTTTAGCCAACAGATCCATGTAATTTGGCAATTGTATATGACATGTAATCATCACCAGACCAATGTATAAAACATTTCATTTCTCAAGAAAGTTCTCATGCTCTTTTCCAATGAATCTCCCTGCATTTCATAGTCAACAATGCTGTTTTGGTTTTCTCACTATAGAGTATGTTGTCTGTCTTTGAGTTTAATAAAAATGGTACCACAGAGTACGTTCTTTTTTGTATCTTTTCAACTCACTTGAAAAACATGATTTTGAGATTCATTCATTTTGTTGAATGTATCATTAGCTCATTCCTATTTATAGCTGAATAGTATTCCATTACCTGATATACCAAAATTTGTTTAGTCTTTCAGCAGTTAATGTACATTTGGGTTATTGACAGTTTGGAATTGTTATGAATAGAGGTGCTATGAATAATCTTTTACAAGTCACTATGTGGATGTATATTTTATCTCTCTTGTATAAATACCTAGGAATGGAACTGCTGGGTCAAAAGGTAGGTAGGCATATATTAAATTGCCAAATTTACAAACAGAAACTGCCAAAACGTTTTCCAAAGTAGTTGTATCATTTTGCATCACCACTGCATAAGATTTTAGTTATTCTATATTATTAACACTTGGTCTTGTTAGCATTTTTAAAAATTTTAGCTATTTTAGTGAGTATATCATTGTAGAATAGCTTTTTAGGGGGAAATTAAATGATTGTATTAAAGCTCCAATTTTTTTCTGAATTTATTTGCATGAAATTTTCTTTACTTGGTTTTCCAATTTTTAAAACATTATCACACCCCAAATGCTATCAGCAGTTACAGATGACAATGAAATATTTTAAAAACTTCACTGTGTATGTGTACAAATACCAGAAAGACTGAATAGAAGAAAAGCTGTATGTGGTTTACATATACAGGGATCTGTTTTATTTGTTTATTTTTTAAATAAAGAGATTTCAAGGGCTGAGAAGTTTGTACATCTTTTTTTTTTTAATTTTTAATGTTTATTTATTCTTTTTTTTAAATTTTTTTTTCAACGTTTATTTATTTTTGGGACAGAGAGAGACAGAGCATGAACAGGGGAGGGGCAGAGAGAGAGGGAGACACAGAATCGGAAACAGGCTCCAGGCTCTGAGCCATCAGCCCAGAGCCCGACGCGGGGCTCGAACTCCCGGACCGCGAGATCGTGACCTGGCTGAAGTCGGACGCTTAACCGACTGCGCCACCCAGGCGCCCCAAATGTTTATTTATTCTTGAGAGAGAGAAAGAGAGAGAGAGAGAGAGAGTATGAGTGGGGAAGGGGCAGAGAGAGAGGGAGACACAGAATCCGAAGCAGGCTCCAGGCTCCAAGCTGTTAGCACCGAGCCTGATGTGGGGCTCGAACTCACAAACTGCGAGATCATGATCTGAGCTGAAGTCGGAACATTTAACCGACTGAGCCACCCAGGTGCCCCAGAAGTATGTACATCTTAAAATAAGATTTCTGGGCACCAAATTCTTGCTTTATTTCAAGAAATTATTCCACCTTGAACTTGGAACTGTGTTGACATCATTTACCAACACTAACTGAAAATTTTGGCATCCTACAAAAACTTCAATAACAAATTTAAATAGTGAGAAACTGTATCTAAATCCTGCCTTGCAACAGCAGAAACCAAAAGGAACCCTGAAATTGCCTTTTTCACACTTGTAAGAGTGTGCCTTTTGAATTTTGTGGTTACTGTGTCACAGGAAACTATAAAATGCATGCAGATTATAAAATGACCCTGATTCTGATACCTGACTTATCTGTGGGCGTTTGCAACAAAACTCACCTTCTGAAGCTTCTGCCCTGCTCTTTAGAATGCAGTTATAGATGTAAATCAACTGTTTTCAGGGGTCATCAAATCTATGAAGGATGTAGCTTATAAATAGCTGTCATTTGGACACATGCTTCTGCTCAACAACCCAAGTTTATCCTGAATTGTTAATAAGTCCCTGAAGTGATTAACACATAATCACCATAAAATGAGCGTAAAAATGTTTTTCCAGTTATAAAACTTACAACCTGGACAGGGAGCTGGGAGTATGGGGCCAGATGTTACATGTCTGATGCCTGGGGGTAGCAATGTGGGTACTAATTCTGGCATCTGGCTCTGAAATGTAATCCACCACGCATATCTGACCAAACTGCAAATGTCCACTATGAAATTGTGTGTGTGTGTGTGTGTGTGTGTGTGTGTGTGATGCTTGGTCTTATATTTCTTTCCTCATAAACTTTTTGAATCTAGAAAAAAGTAGAGGCAGGAACATAAGTATAATCTCAGGGAAGTCCAATCCATTGTACTCTGGTAGGCATCCCATTGTTTATAAGTACAGGGGGGCTACCAGGCAGGAAATACCCTGTTTATAGGGCCACCTCAAGTTGAAATGTTGGCAAGTTTCCCAGAAGATCGTCAGGTATTGATTTGTTCTCTCCATTCTTCCTTCTCTTGTCTCTTGTGTCTATTCCCTAAATATCTAGAATGTATCAGTTGGACAACGAGAGCCAGAGGAAGTCTATGCAGAGAAGTAACAAAGACTGAGTTAGGGGAGTAGAACTTCAAGGTCTTCTCTACACAGTCATCAAAGGATAAACTTTACTTTAAGTCTGGACCTAGCAGGTATCAAAGTGACCATAAATAATATTGAAACATTTGATAACCCACATGGTAGGTCTACTGATCATTCAAGCCCATTGGTGCTTCTGATACCTGATGAGTGTATTGGAAAAGCTCCCCATTATGGCATTAACCCTTAATTGCTGAATGAAGGGAAGGAACTGATGACCAGGGCAATGGTCATGTCCTCTAGAGACTTTGGGGGAAGCATCTCTTTACTAACTGGCATAACAGCATTTCAATGTTTTAATAATAGTGAGACATAACAGTCTTATAAGCCTGGCATTAAGCCTCAAATCTCATTTTAATTATAGACTTTCATGAATACCAAGGCCTTCTCTTTTTGTTTGGGTTCCCACTTCAGAATCAGACCCTTTTATAGAAATTCAAAGTCACATCATTTTATGAGACAAGGATGCTAGCATAAGTAGTTTATATGGGAGGTGATTTCAGAAAATACTGGTAGGAGAATGGAGAAGTGAGAAGGGGGAGGAGTCAGTACTACAGAGCACTTACCACTGTGGGCAACTGGGTTTTCATCACTCAGGGGTTCTCTAGGAATGGTGTAGCTATTCACTTAGGGGATAAGGAGCTGGATGTTACCCACCAACCCCTATAGATCGTTGTTGAAGGCTGCTTTTGGGAGTGCTCACTCCCCAGCACCCCAATAGTCAATCCATCATTGATAGTCCTCAGGCTAAGGGGCTGGAAAACAGTGGTTGTGCATAATGACAACCATTAAAAAGGAAAGCTGAGGATATATTTTATCTAAAGCCAAGAAGGAGAATAAGTATCCATAAACACACACACACAAAAAACATTTCTTATAAATTACAATAAAATTTTGAGGAGATTTACTTTCTTCAAACCAGTCTGTACTACTTTGATCTTCCAACAGAAAGACACCTTTCAGTAGAAAGGTCTTCCCCCCATATTTTTGGATATAGCCTTAAGGTAAAATTATATACCTTAAGCTAAAATTCCTACCTTTCAGTTATACTAAATTGAAAAACCCACAATTTAGCAAGAGAAGAATTTATAAGTGTTTTTTGCAAAATGCAGTCACTAAAATCTATCATATTACAATCAATTCAATTATTCCTGTTAATCAGTGAAAAGGGCCATGGGAACAGAGGAAAATTAGCTTCAGACCTTACTTGATGCAATGTCTTAATGTCTGTTCTTTGTCTGTTCTACTTGGCACTCCCTCTTATAGAATCTATAGAAACTACAGAGAGAGAGAGAGAGAGAGAGAGAGAGAGAATGAGCCATCAGCTCGATTCTCTAACCTTTTAACCTATGTAGAGAGTTGCTCTTTCAATTCATTATATGAAGTTTAATTGTAAGGTATGCAGGAAACCATAGGAAAAACTTAAAAGCAAAGCATTGGTTTAAAGTTTGACTTTAAAAAATATACTCAAGGCGTTGTGATAGCCCAGAGAACGAAGGGAGGTTTGGGGAAGTACCTGAGCTAGGGCTTGCTTCAGTAATCAAAATCAAACGTTATACAGTCCCTTGGCCATCTGGACTTTCCAATGGGTCCTAAATTGGTCCTCTGCTGTTTAATTACTAGGTGCCTAAAAAAATGAAAATACTTAAAAGCAAGTACTGGCATCATGGGCCTAGACAGTCTTCTTTGATTGTACTTTGTCTATTTCCAATATTAGACAAGAGTTGTGGAGAAAAGACGTTTATTTTATGTGCCACACAGGCCTCTTCATTCCCTTTTTAATTTCTTCTGGTCTTCAAGAACTATGTCTTCCCTTTCTTCCCTGCTTTAGTGAAAACCATTTGATAAGAAATATTAAATACCTCATTTTCTTGAAATCTAATATTTTTCCATTGGTTACTGCTTCTTAATCGACATTCAGAGCTCGGCAAAACACTTCAATTTATTCTACTAATTTTTATTGAGAACCCACCTGGGGCTGGCATTGAAATAGGTGTTGAGCATAGAAAGTTAAGCAATACCAGGGGCACCTGGGTGGCTCAATTGGTTAAACATCTGACTTCGGCTCAGGTCATGATCTCATGGTTTGTGAGTTTTGGCCCCACATCAGGCTCTGTGCTGACAGCTTGGAGCCTGGACTCTGCTTAGGATTCTGCGTCTCCCTCTCTCTATGCCCTTCCCCAGCTCGCACCCTCTTTCCCTCTCTCTCTCTCTCTCTCTCTCTCAAAAATAAATAAACATTAAAAAAAAAAGAAAAGAAAAAGAAAGTTAAGCAATACCAGAAACAAGCACTGTTCTCATAGAGTTTAAAGTCTAGTGGTAAAGACTGTGGACATAAATATAAATTTATAACTGGAAATAAGTGTTCTAAAGTACAGAGATTCAGTCTTGTTGAATATGTACATATAAATATAGATAGGTAGATAGATAAAGATTGCCCCTGCAGGCAGGCATGTGGGTGATTAGGTAGAATTCTCTGAGGAAGACTTCTGCTGTCTCTTTACTTGACTCAAAATATAAAGGTGGAGAAGAACCAAGAGAGGAACCAAGAGAGATCTCTTCCTTCCAGAGAAGAGGAGAATGATGACAAATGATCTGGAGAAGTAAGTGGTCCTCAAACATTCAGGGCTTTCAGGGTCATGATAAGGATTTTGGTCCTGGTAGTCAAAGCAAGGAAAACTGTTGAAGCGTTTTAAACCTGGGGCTTACATGATATACTAGTTAATCTGAAAATAATACTTTAATGTGTGCAGAAAATACTGGGAGGAGCATAAGTGAGGGGTACAGAGACCAGTTAGGAGGCCACTCCAAAACATCAAGGTAGACTGACTAAGTGGGAGCAATTGTAAAAGAGAAAATGGATATATCCAGGACATCTAGGATGGATTCCAGAAGTAAAACTTCAGAACAGAGTGGGTTGGAAATGGGTTGAACGAAGAAGAAAATAAAAGAATTATTCCGAAGTTGCCAGATTATGAAACTGGATGGATGGAAGTGACACCATTTACACCAATGCTCTTGTAATACATTTGATATGTGTTCCCAGGCAGGACTAATTTCCTGAGACTTAACCTTAGGTTTCATGTGGAATAACTTCCTGGTCCAAATCTGTGATAGAATTAGATCCTTCCTTTGATAACATTCTATTCAAAGGTGCCATAATTGTTTATTAAAAAAATAAAAAAAGATCATCAGCCGTAGGGCTTCAGTGCACACAAGAGCGAACGAACCATGAGCAGACAGAATGAGCACAGAAAACAAATTGCTTGATGCTTAGTAGCCTGAAGAAACAATGAGCTGGCTTTATTATAAGTCTGGGGAAATGAGAAAGTTCTGTAAAATGACAGCCTGCCGCTTCAGATTCTTCAGAGAAGAACTGAAGTTATTATTCTAGAAATGTATGCATTTGTTTTTATCAGTTGGCCATTTCACCAGTAACTTTTAATTAATGCCAAACCTTGGTTTCCAACTAGAAGGTCCAATTATAAATTTTTAGATACATGTGGTGAAATATACTATCTGGAAACAGCAGAGTAGGGGTAAGGCCAAGCTATTACCAGAAGATTTTATTCAGAAAAACACAGCTGAATTCAAAAGAACTCATTTATTATGCTGTAAAAAACCTTTTATTTGGAAAATAGAAATGATTTTTTTCGGTGAGGTTTATGATACTAGTCATTTCCTACAAACATGTAACTTGAATAAGGAACAGCCAGAACACAACAATGGTAATGGTGTTTATTTTAATATCATCAACTGAAAATTTCAGCCACAGATCTGAGATTTGTCAGCCATGTTCTGAATATACTTGTTTTTGTAGCAAGGTCTGTTTAGGGGACGATTGAGCTTTGAAACACAGGTTACATTACATTACCTCTCCCCCAGATCTTAAGTGTATGCTATGGGTTTCCATGAAGAATCAGAGTGGTATTTTGGCAATTAAGAAAATTTCTGGATCATGATGTATTCCCAAAACACAGTTTAGGAACTAATTTGTGATTGTATCATATGTTAGCAAAATGCTATTAAAACATTCATTGGAATGATTTATTGATATCCATTAGAAATGATCATCGAACTAAGAGATCACCCCTACTTCTTCTAGACTTAGTAGAGTATGCAGACTTACTGACATTCCCTGAAATATGTCAGGGAAGGGAAGAAACTAATTTTCCCAGTAACTTTAGGTAAAACCACTATGTGCATTCCATGTCCATCTGTCTGCTAGATTTTTTGCAATGGTGATATACCAAGAATATAATATTTAAATTTCTTTTTGAATGATAATTTTGCCACTTAGGCAGATTAATTTACTTCTTGAGCTTCAATTTCTCTATCTGTAAAACTAGTATGATCTTCCTCTTCTCACAAAACCATTTTGAAGATTAAATAGGACAATACAGGGGCGCCTGGGTGGCTCAGTCGGTTAAGCAGCCAACTTCGGCTCAGGTTATGATCTCGCGGTCCATGAGTTCGAGCCCCGCGTCAGGCTCTGTGCTGACAGCTCAGAGCCTGGAGCCTGTTTCCACTTCTGTGTCTCCCTCTCTCTGACCCTCCCCCGTTCATGTTCTGTCTCTCTCTGTCTCAAAAATAAATAAAAACATTAAAAAAAATTTAAAAAAAATAAAAAAAAATAAATAGGACAATACATGTAAATGTGTAGAGTACAGAAGGTACTCAATGATATTAGCTGTCCCCCTAGCACTGCTAACTAGTCATGTCTTAAAACTAAGTCTACTATCTTTTACCCAATGCACTCTTCCAAGGTTTTTCATTTTGGCTGGAAATCTAGGAGTTTTCTTCAACACTTTCTTCTTTCCTACCTCCCACATCCATAGGTTTTAAAGTCCAATCAATTTTTTAATACCGTTACTTATATTTGTACTTATCTTCCTTTCCTTATACCTATGATGCCAATTCAAATCCTCATTTTCTCTCCCCTTGATGATTGCATTTGTTTTGTAGCTGGCCTCCCTAATATTGGTCTCTCCCAACATGAATACATACAGCTGCCAGAATTCATTTTCCATTGACATACTTTGAGTCATACCACAGTCCTGCTCAGAAACCTCCAGTGGTTTCTCATTTATAGCCAAGAAAGGCTGGCACATAAAGCCTTCCATGGTCTTGTCCTCAATTCACCTTCTTCAGCCTGATCTTCCAAATTAGTGCCCCAAACATAAGTTATCCTCCTGCCAAAGGGCCATCACATTATTTCAGAAATGGCTTGTATTTTCCTGATACTTGGCTCAATCCAATCTTCCACCTGGGATGCTTTTCTCATTCTCAATGGATACCTACTCATTTAGTACTGCTCACTTCAAACACCAGCTCTCTCATGAAGGCTTCCAAGAAACAAATGTTTACTCCCTTTTCCACCTCCACTGCACTTAATTTTTTCTTATTACGTTTCCACACATGGTTTTCCATTCAAGTTATTTTTAGACCTATATTATACTTCCTTCTAAATTACCAATCTCCTTGACAATGAAGATGTTTTATTTCTCTTTGAAAATCTTTCCAAGCCTTCCTCAGTGCCAGATACTCAAGAAGATGTTATTGGATGCACGAATGTGACAATCCTTTTTTTTAAAGTTTATTTATTTATTTTAGGAAAGAGAGAGTGAGCATGTGTAAGTGGGGGAGGGGCAGAGGGGGCAGGGGACAGAGAGTCCCACGCAGGCTCTGCGTTGACTGTGGAGCCTGAAGCAGGGTTTGAACTCAAGAACTATGAGATCATGACCTGAGTCGAAACCAAGAGTCAGACGCTTAACCGACAGAGCCACCCAGGCGCCCCTGAATGTGAAAATCTATATCAAATCTGTTTTGTGACTTTCAGTTTTGTTACATATGCTCTTTACAAAACACATTTTTTTGTCTTTCAGCATTTTGTCTTTTATTGAGAATCCTCTACCTAAGATACATGAGAAGTGCATGTGCTGGACATGTTTTGGGAATACAGTGCACATATTCATAATTTTGCATGGCAAAAGTTGACCATGTCCTGAAATTGTGTCAATGTCAGTGATGCCTGATAACTGGAGTACTTTTCCAGCTTTTTGGTCTCATTGATATAAATGCAACTCAAAGAAGGAAGTCTTAGTAACCACTTCACAATTTTTGAGTGCCTTCTAATTTTTTTTTCATTTTTTTTCATTTAACTTTATTTTTTATTTTTTAAAATTTACATCCAAATTAGTTAGTATATAGTGAAGCAATGATTTCAGGAGTAGATTCCTTAACGCCCCTTACCCATTTACCCATCCCCCCTCCCACAACCCCTCCAGCAACCCTCAGTTTGTTCTCCATATTTATGAGAACATAAATATGTTTTGTCCCCCTCCCTGTTTTTATATTATTTTTGTTTCCCTTCCCTTATGTTCATCTCTTTTGTCTCTTAAAGTCCTCATATGAGTGAAGTCATATGATTTTTGTCTTTCTCTGACTAATTTCACTTAGCATAATACCTTCCAGTTCCATACACGTAGTTGTAAATGGCAAGATTTCATTCTTTTTGATTGCTGAGTAATACTCTATTGTGTGTGTGTGTGTGTGTGTGTGTGTGTATGTGTGTGTATATATATATATATATATATATATGTATATATATATATATATATATATATATATATATGCCACATTTTCTTTATTCATTCTTCATCGATGGACATTTGGGCTCTTTCCATACTTTGGCTATTGTTGATAGTGCTGTTATAAACATGGGGGTGCATGTGTCCCTTTGAACAGCACACCTGTATCCCTTGGATAAATGCCTAGTAGTGCAAGATTTCATTCTTTTTTTATGACTGAGTAACATGCCATTGTGTGTGTAAGCAGCACCTTTTTCATCCATTCAACCTATCGATGGACACTTGGGCTGCTTCTATAATTTGGCTACTGTAAATAATGCTGCAATAAACATAGGGGACCATATATATTTTCAAATTTGTATTTTCATCTTCTTCAGGTAAATGTCCAATAGTGGAGCTACTGGATCATACAGTAACTCTATTTTTAATTTTTTGAGGCATCTCCATATTGTTTTCCACAGTGGCTGCACCGGTTTGCATTCCCACCAACAGTGCAGAAGGGTTCCTTTTTCTCCACATCCTCTCCCAACACTTGTTGTCTCTTGAGCTTTTGATTTTAGGCATTCTGACAGGTGTGAGGTGACATCTCGTTGTGGTTTTGACTTGCATTTCCCTGATGATGTGATGTTGAGTCTTTTCATGTGCCTGTGGCCATGTGTATGTCTTCTCTGGAAAAATGTCTATTCGTATCTTCTGTCCATTTTTAATTAGATTACTCATTTTTGGGGTGTTGAGTTTTAGAAGTTCTTTATATGTTTTGGATACTAGCCCTTTATCACATATGTCATTTGCAAATATCTTCTCCCATTCAGTAGATTTTGTTTTAGTTTTGTTAATTGTTTTGGATTCGCCACTCTTCTATTCTGACAGCTCCCAAACACTTTGAGGTCCTGGAATAATCTTTTGTAGTGCACAATCTTGTATATGCCACACACATCTTCATCTCTCCCCTACTTTGCAGAGAAGTTTGGTTTCGGTTGTTACATTTTGCAACAGCTCTTCTCTCACCTGCTTTTTTCTTTCACATAATTTAAGTTATATCCTGGTTTTGATGTGCTTAACATGTTTTTTCTCTTTATAACTTTTGGAGATGATTTACACACAATAGAATGCACGCACTCTTAAGTTCACCATTAGATGGATTTTGACAAGTGACACCTTGATATACTCTGCACAGTTAAGATATAGAATAGTTCTCTATCACCCTCAAAAGTTTCTTATGTCTCTTTGTAGACCATCCCCCCATTGCCATGCCATTACTGATCTATTCTCTGTCTGCCTAACATGTAAAGCTATGCTACATATAATTTGTATCTGAGTCATATTATGCCCATACCTTTGCTCCTCGGTTCCAAGACCTCTCTGGGCTTCCCTGTTCCCTCACAACAAAAGTGCACATCCTTCAAATGGCCCACAGAGCATTGGGTACCTTGCCTCTACATATCTCTTTTATCTCATTTCCTGATTGTCCCTAAACACTTCCTATGTCTCTTCCTTAAATTATTTTTCCTATGTCTTCTCAACTTCAATATGCATAGGAAACCCCAGAGGATATTTTAAAAGGATATTCTGATTCAGTAGGGCTGAAGTGGGACCTGAGATTCAGCATTTCTAACAAACTCCTAGACACTGCTGACACATTTTGACCAGCAAGGAACTGGGCGTTTATCACCCACATAAGGACAAAGACTTGGTCTGTTTTATTTACCACTGGATCCCCAGTGCCTAGATAGTGAGTGCCTGCCAACAGTAGTTGTTCTTTCTTCCTGCTTTAAGCAATTTCTAGTCTGGGGCTCCCAGCATGTGATCTCAGAAGAGCTGTCTGCTGAGGATTATAAAAATGAAAGAAAGGGCCCAGACTATATTCACAGCCACAAGGAATCTTAAGCAACTAGACCTTATACCCAGTGAGACTTTAAAAAAAATTTAATATTCACTTATTTTTGAGAGAGAAAGAGGGAGACAGAGTGTGAGCAGAGGAGGGGCAGAGAGAGAGAGAGGGAGACACAGAATCCGAAGCAGGCTCCAGGATCTGAGCTGTCAGCACACAGTCCGATGCAGGGCCCAAACCCATGAACCTCGAGATATGCTGAAGTTGGATGCATAACCAACTGAGCCACCCAGGTGCCCCTACCCAGTGAGACTTTTGACAGATATGAGCCGTTCATGTGGAGAATGTGGGGGGAACACTGATATTACTTAAAATGATCAAAGCCGGCTGCCAGTTCACCAGCCTATTGCCAATCTTCCCAATGACCCCTGCTTTCGCATTTCACTTGGTGGGGTTCAGGAAGTTCTGCCCTTTCCACTTAGACAGAGACTAAGGGAGTACCTGAGGCAGAAGCAGATTGTTGCATGGCCAGGTTCATGTCTATGAAAGAACAGGTCATTGAAACACAGGAGCCTGGGGACCATTCACTTCTGGCTCATTTACCTGGCCATTCAGACAGAGCACAGCACTGCAGAGAGAAGACGAAGGGTGTCTGTCTGAGGCCACTACATGAGTTAAATAAATGAGTGCCTGCATTGACAGAGCATCCTGGACACAGTGCTCCTGTTCCATACAGAGCGTGCTTTCAGTCTATTCAAAATTCTACCTCTGATTGGGAGGAAAATTACTCACAGCTGGGTAACGAAGTTGCATCTGTGTTCTGCAGCTAGCTGAAGCCACCTCATTCCTCTTTATCTGATCTAAATTGTACTGCTATTTCAAAATATTATGCAAATGTAAAAGGGAGGGAAGTTTGAAAGGAAAGTTACATCTAAGAACTTCTGGTGGCTTCTGGATTTGAGACATTGCTCCAAGGGTAGTGTTGATTCAATATTTGATTATTAAACTATTATGTGAAGCATGGAGCAAATATTTTAATCAGCTAATGCTCAGGAAATGAATATAAATTATTCAAAAGAGAAGCAAATTATGCACCTCTCCTGAACCCTCATCAGTCAGTCAGCATGTACCCATTTCTTCATCTTTTGTTCTTTACCCGGGGTTGCCCGTCAATCATTCAATCATCAGTCATATACAATACTGTTTATAAGAGTTGGAGGAGTCAGACAGCAAGCACTTCTACGTGTCCAGAAGGAGAGCAGAACTTAGTGACTTTCCATTGATACCTCCCCTTTGCAACTTATCCTGAAGCTTTTTCCCTACCATGTTACTCCGCTGCCCCATGACCTTCAAAGGCTCTCTTCTGCCAGTGGAAGAAAGTCTAAACATCTTGGAATGGCATTCAGAAACTTCCTCAGTGTTTGAAGGGCATAGTGGTTTGCTGGCAGTCATAGCACTACTAAATGGAGGGGCCCAAATACCAACCCAGATAGGGTCTTCTCTACAGGCTTGATTTCTAATTTCTTGTCATACAACCTCTCATACATTCTACGCTTAATCCAGGAATGCTTAACCAAGGTAAGATCCTCAATACCTAAAACAGAAGAGACAGTGGGAAACAATTTTGGTGTCCTTCTCTTCTCAACTTTAATGCAAGATCTGTGTGCCTTTTCTCTCCATGTGTTTGTGCAAATGACACACATCCACTGTGCAGAGCCAGGCGGTTGTAATAATAATAATATGCCTCATTGCGTGAGCAGTGGGAGAATTATTAAAAAAAATAAATATAGCGAATCAGGGCTCTAATTCATTGGTTTAGAACAGGCTGGAAAAAAAGGTTGTATTTTTATAAGTGAAAAACAAGTCCTAACTTCAATAGATCAATTGTAGGTGTAACAATGTCACCTCTATTCACTGTCTGTCAACAACATGGGGAAGGCGGGAATAATCCTAATCATTAGTTATATCTGACACAACCTCCATCCTACATTTCATCAATGGGGGTCTATGATGAGGTGTGCTCCAGTGGTTTGGAAACATTTCAAAGGGAAACTAAGGTTTGTGGAGTAATTTGAAAGATGGGAGGGAGAAAGGGAGGGAGTCGTCTGGAGGCTCCAAATGAATTGGGAAACTGTGTGAAAGGACCGTTCAGCCTGACAGGTACAAGGGGCAGGCATTGTGAGATATAATGTGCTTCTGATTGCTGCCTGACAAATTATTTTCTTTTCTGTCTTCTGAAATATGCAAGACTTTTTCCATGTTGTGATTTACAACTGGGTTAGGTTTCTTCCACCTGTGGGTCTCTGCAAACTGTGTGGTGTGTTATTAGTGAGAGACCACGTTTTGAGAGAAGCTTTACCACATCAAAAAAGCTAGAGAAATGGGAAGTCTGCCCCTGCTTTCTAGATGAGATGGTTATTGACAAAGCAAGAGAATATCAAGTAATAACTCATTCATCAGTCACCAAAGCTAAATGAGGACTTCAATATAAATGAATTTTCCAGATAAACGAAAAAAAAGAGCTATGAACGTTGTCTCTTGTTTTCCTCAGTAAAGTATAAAGAGCATGATTTAATATTCTTGACAAATTGATAGCATCCCTATGAGCTTCAACAGCCACATTGTCCTATGTGGACAATATACCAAATCATTTATTTTGATATCAATTATTAATTGATTACTTCTTTTGACAAGCCACTGGGCTAATAATGCTGGAGGTTCAGTGGGAAATAAGACTGACATAACCTCTAGCCCCATGAGCTCTACTAAGGTATGGAAAACCATCTGGGCAAATTCCAGCCTGCCAAGCTCTTTACGTTCTTACTTCCGTTTATTTCCATCCGTGTTTGTGTTTTTAAAATGTCACTCATTTAAACAACAAAAAAAGAATGAAGGACAAACAGAAGAAAGAAAGATAGGAAGGAAGGAAGAATGGAAGAACATTCTGGAAGACCTACTCTGTGCCAAGCATAACCTTAGGTACTGGAGACAACTGTCTAACAGCAGAAAAGACAGGTGAGTTCTTCCTCATCCTCTAAGGGAGAGCTTGTAACTAATCATCGTTAATTCTATTTTCCTAGTATCAGCATTGCACCTAGAATAGCCAATAGGTCAACTGGGTGACTGATTTGATGAATGATCTTGGTAAGTGAATATGAACTTGTTACACAAGTTCATTTACAATACATCCAAAATCAAAGGCAAATGATTTTAAATTATTTCCCTAAAGAATTTCCTTATGTAGAGTCTTCATGACATCAGACCCTAGTACTCTTAGTAATGGCTCCATTTGCCATCTTAGTGAATTAAGAAACTGTTCTTTATTAATCCTAAATGGTATTTCTGTTAGAGCTGTGATAAACTAAACATGAGGATTAAGCGTATGGTGTGAATATGTGATGACATTTCTTAGAGACAGGTGGTTAAGAAGTTAGCTGTAAAAATTAAACGGGGACTGGGAAGTGTAAGATGGTCTTAATTTATTCTCTCATTTTCCAGTCACAGAATTGAGGCATTGTACTTTGATATCAAGAAATAGATTGTTTGATGTCTTTGACATAAAACGTCAGATATAGCAGGTAACATTTCAGAGAAATGTAAGACAAACAAAGTAAAATAACGGTTAGCATTGGTTAATTGTGGCATACTAGTACGCTTATAATAAGTGGATTGAATCTTTCTGTGTTGCTATTTGCAAATATCTCTTTACTTACTAAATTATATGCATATTTTAATTATCTTGACTATTTGCTCATCAATCACAGTTAAGACTGACTGAGTCCATGAAATATCAATCCAACGATGCAAGTAACAATCTGGTTATTTACTCATACATTTAGAAAAAGAGTAAGAATTTTGTTATCCAGCAAAGAGGTACATAGTCAGCAATTCTAATTAATTTAATGCTGATTCAGGTAGCCTTTATAGTGAGTTCTACTTCATTCACTTCTTAGTTGCTCTACCAACCACTCTGCCATCATGGAAAGGTAGTCTTCTTGAGACACATTTCTTCACTAGAAAGTAGTTTGTATCTTTTTAAGAACATTTTAAAAATGTTTATTTATTTATTTTTGAGAGGCAAGAGAGAGACAGAGACAGAGAACTAGTGGGGGAGGGGCAGAGAGAGAGGGAGACAGGGAATCTGAAGCAGGCTCCAGGCTGTGAGAGGTTGGTGTAGAGCCTGACACGGGGCTCGAAATCACAAAGTGTGAGATCATGACCTGAGCCCAAGTTGGACATTTAATCAACTGAGCCACCCAGGTGCCACTCTTGTTAAGAAATTTTTAATTTCTTAGTTACTGTCCATTTCAAAACATTAGTGTCCATTTCAAAAATACAGAAAAATGATATTATTAATAAGTATTTGAAAATTTTAGCTAGAGGTCATGATTGACTCATTTCCATGACAGAAAATTCCACTGAAGGATTTTAGGAAGGTCCTTTTTAAAGAACATTCTAACTAGCAGAATGCTACTTAAGAGATTTTACTTTCTATTTCTGCTATCAGAAATGCTCATTCTCTATGTAGATGTTCCGCATGTCGTAGGTATAGATATGTCTTGATACTGGTTTTTTTTTGAATACAATTCCATACGTAATTATTCCCAGGTGAATCTGCAAAAGCCTTTAGTCAAAATTCCTCATGCTGTTAAACTGCTAAACGCTTTGGGGGAAAGGTAATTATAAATTCCTGTGTTAAGACTCTCCCATTTTCCTTTCTAATAGATCCATTAACTTTTAAAGATTTTTCATATGTGATGAAAGTGTAACACAGGCTTAAGAACAGAATCAATATGAAGAACAGGAGTAGAAGGGTAAATTTTGACCAGCTGTAGAAAGTCATTTACTAGCAATGAAGACTTTATGTTGAGAAAAGAGACATAGGGACATGCAGGATGCTAAGACAAGTAATGTTTCAGAAGGCAGGCCATGTAAACTTATTGAGAAGAATGTCAAAGTTGGACATCTGTTGAGGTTATTCCCAATCCTGTGTGTTTTTCCTAAGAAATGTCCCTCAATTTAAAGAAAACAAGTTTGAACTTCATACACTTCTAGTTCATGGGCATATGGATATAGCCATATGGTCGGCATTTTTATCACATTGTATTTGTAGGGAAGGTGTCCGTTTTCTATTGCAGACCATTTCCTACTTAATGATAGTTCCAGAAACCAAATGTTCCTTGCTGTGGTAGTTGTGTTTAAAGATGGCCACCATCAAGTCCTTCCTGGTGTGTGCATGACAGTCCTCCTTGGAGAGAAGCTGTCTATTCTTCTACCTGCTACCCTCTCCAATCTGGAACGGCTTGTGACTATGTGGAACCACAGAATGGGGTAAAGGTGATGGGCTCCCAGTTCTGGGTCTCATTGTTAGGAGAACTGTTAAGAGGAATGGCACTTCTGCCTCTCGCCTCTGGAGTACTAATTTGCTGTTAGGGAGGCCAGGCTACTCTGCTGTATGTGCAGACAGACCACGGGCAGGAGCACTGAGACACCAGACATGTATGTGCAATCATCTGGGAGCCTTCAGATGACTTCAGTTCCAACCACCATCTTATTGCAACCATGTGAGAAGCCCCAAATAATCACCCAGCAGAGCTCAGTCAACCCATTAAGTCATGCTTTCTTAGTGAAATAGCTGAACCCTGGAACAAACGAGAGAGCTGTGAGACCAGGGTGAATTACAAAGCCAGAAAGCGCAGCATAAGAACAAGATTTAAATCACAAAAGCTCATAAGAGGGCTTCATCCAGTGGGTTTTCTCCACATTTTTTCTTCTTGTGGATCTATAAACTTTTTCTTAAAAATAATTTCTTTCATTATAAACTAATATAACAGCTTTACAAAATATTTGGGAATGAGAGAAAAAAAAATGTTCTCCCTAAGCTCACCATCCTTACGTATTTTAAGTTAGCTATTCGGTAATTTCCCAGCAGATTTTTTTTTCTTGATTAAATGCATTATGTTTCTCTTCACTAAAATTATAGCCAAAGGCGGATCTGGTTCTGTGGTGCCTGAAGCTTGCATATATTAAGGGGAAAAAAAGAAATATCTTACTTCAAGACAAAATTTAAATAGTATCACTTAATTTTTTTTTTACAAAAATCTATAACCATATGAAACACAGTGCTACAGCCTCTCTTAAGAGACATGGAGAAGCTTTGTAAGTGGAGGCCCCACAACTTAAGTTTCAATAGCTTTCATGGTTAATTACTGTTCGCCACAACATAGGTATAAATTTGCATCCTGTTATTTTCTTTTATAATGTGAAAATAATTTCCCATGTTGAAACCTAGCCTTTCTATACGAGCTTTAAAAATTTCATATTTCTATACTGAGTATGCCCTAATTGCCCTAATATAGGATTTTTGAACCTTGGCACTACTACTGACGTTTTGGGTTAAGTAATTCTTTGTGGGGGGAAGGGGCTGTCCTATTACCAATGTCTTCTTGAGAGAGACTGCTCTAATAAATCCTCTACTCTGGTTACTTATGTCATTTCCTTTTTTATCGCTATGAATTGAAGAATATTTTCATAAATATGATTTTCTTCAATTCTTAACTTTTTTCCCCTTAAGTTAAACGCTTAGAAATGGAATTATTATGTTAAAGAGAATGATTATTGACATGGTTTTTGGTGTATATTGCCAACTTCCTTCCCCTAAAGGCTTACAGTTTTCTGAAGTATAGGGCAACACATTTTAACTATAGAGGTAGACATATTTATTATAATTAAATATTATAATTTAGTATAATAAGGAAGTATATTTAGAGAATATACTTAGAAGATATTACAAATAAAACCATTTCTTTTGCTAATACACTGTAATTATTGTGTGAGACTCTACGTTCCTATGGAATGGTCACCAAAGAAATTCTAGGTTGACTTTTTTTTTTACCTTTAAAATTCTAAAAGTCATATTTTGGGAAAGAATTGTTCTATTTCCACCAACCATGAGAAGGGGCTTGAAGATACCATTCTGGTTCATAGTTTTTCTTACTCTCTGCCTTGTTTAGACCTTCGCAGGAAAAGTCTGTATTTGGATTCAGAAAGCAAGTTGTAAAGCTGTTTCAACATAATCAACTTGCAGAGATAGGAAAACCATAGGCTTTCTGCTCTAGTTATGTTTCGTGAATAGAGAAGACAGACCAGAATTCCCAGTCTGTGTCTACACCTGTCTGGATGGCTAATTAACTGCAGCTCTCTTTTCCTCTTGTCATCACTACAAAAGCCAGATTATCCACACACACACCCCAAATAAACAAAGATATCAGTTGTTTTGTGTCATGAATAGAATCTAGAAACATGGCTTTTTGTTCTTGCTGATGCCTGCTGTGAACATCCTGCCTCTTTGAGGGAAAGTTCTCCACCCTCCATCCCAGATGGTTGAAAATACTGCCTTCTGTTTTATTTCAGTTCCACAATGTTTAAGGTGTAGAACAGATTTCTGTCACTTGGCAAGCCCAGTAGGCTTTGCTTTCAAGGAGTCCACAAGCCCCTCTTTTTTTTTCAATGTTTATTTATTTTTGAGAGAGAGAGAGAGAGAGAGAGAGTTGAGTAGGGAGGAGAAGAGAGAGAGAGAGGGAAACAGAATCCAAAGCAGGCTCCAGGCTCTGAGCTGTCAGCACAGAGCCCGACACAGGACTCAAACTCACAAACCGTGAGATCATGCATGACCTGAGCTGAAGTCAGATGCTTAACCAACTGAGCCAACCAGGCACCCCCACAAACCCCTCTTAAAGGACTGCCTCCTCCGGGGTATGATAGCCAAAGCTCTAAATCACTAGAAGGGTGGGGTTTGTCCCTGCTGCAGGAATTGACATAGTACAGGTAGCCAACGAACTTAAAAAAGTCTGTTACCCAACAGACATGTCTGTTCATGAGAGTTCACATTCACATGTAAAGTTTCTCAGGGCTATAAAAAAGTGCAATTCCTCCTTTCGTCAGTACCTCCCTCTCTCTCTTCCTTCCTCTCTTCCTTCCATTTTTCCCTTCCTTCCTCCCTTCCTTCCCTCCTTGAGTCACTATCTTCCCCACTCTCTCTCCCACTTTTTATTCTTCCACTAAAGTTGTTTTTTTTTTTACCCAATTTCATGAAAATGGAAGTATAATACAGTTTGTCTCTCTTTTTTAAGGCTTTATTTTTTATTTTTTAAAGTAAACTTTATTTCTAATGTGGTTTTGAAGTCACAAACCAGAGATCAAGAGTTGCACGCTCTACCAACTGAGCCAGCCAAGAGCCTCAAATATGAATTGTCTTTTAATCTTAATATATTCTCATCCACACTCTCAAATTCTTCAAATGACATTATGGTTTTGCTTTTCTTCTGTTTGGTGTGAATCTGCAGTATCAGTTAATATAAATCTACCAAATTTAGCTGTCTCTGATTAAAAGTTAACACACAAATGGATGTGGTCATGAGAGGGAAATGAAACGCCAAGGAAAAAACACAGGAACCTGGGAAGTTTGGGGAGGTTGGTGTAAAATGCAGGTGTCATGAGCCACAGGTCCAGAAAGATCACTTCCCCAATAGATGCCTACCAACCAAAATGTGTACCTCATCTGGCTTTTAATGGACAACATCATGTACTTAGTAACTGATAAATATACAACTCATTCATAAAATATTAGATCGACAAACAAGATATTTTCTAGACTAAGGTAGGAAACAAAACACTAATGTCCCAAAGAAATTTGTTTATAGCCTCTCCAGACCCCAACTTACTTATTGAACTTTGAGAATGAGGATAAGCGGAGCCCAGCGGATCAGATTTCACCATTAAACTCACTGTTATTTTTACATTGCTGTATATGTTATTTTTCATTTTTAGTTTTTTTAAGTTTATTTATGTATTTTGAAACAGAGAGAGCAAGCAAGCACAAGTGGGGGAGGGGTAGGGAGGGAAGGAGAAAGAGAATCCCAACCAGGCTTCTCATTCTTTGCCCGTGAGCCTGACGTGG
The DNA here is from genome assembly GCF_027475565.1 of Acinonyx jubatus. Classification (NCBI taxonomy): domain Eukaryota; kingdom Metazoa; phylum Chordata; class Mammalia; order Carnivora; family Felidae; genus Acinonyx; species Acinonyx jubatus. The sequence continues at coordinate 33,776,677 of NC_069388.1, read as the reverse complement.
GGCTGGATCCCAGGACTGTAAGATCATGACCTGAGCAGAAATCAGGAGTTGGTTGCTTAACCAACTGAGCCACCCAGGCACCCCATTTCATTTTTAGTTTTTAAGATATAGAAATTAAACTAAAATTATGAAATAAATACACTTATGCTTTAAAAAATTCATGTCCTAAAATCTTGGATGAGTGGTAACAAATTTCATTTTTTTTTAATTACTTTAACATGTAATCTTTTTTTTTTCAACGTTTATTTATTTTTGGGGGGGGGACAGAGAGAGACAGAGCATTAACGGGGGAGGGGCAGAGAGAGAGGGAGACACAGAATCGGAAACAGGCTCCAGGCTCTGAGCCATCAGCCCAGAGCCTGACGTGGGGCTCGAACTCACGGACCGCGAGATCGTAACCTGGCTGAAGTCGGACGCTTAACTGACTGCGCCACCCAGGCACCCCACAAATTTCATTTTTGATATAACATCATCATATCTCCAAGATACATATTTTTTAATTTGGAAGAATTTATAAAATCTTGGCAAACTACTTTTTTTTCATTCTCTTCCCTTTTACCCACAACTTCCCGGGGTGATCAAGATTTAATTTTTGAATACATAAGGTGGGAAAATCTAGAGGTGGAAGAAGCTTTATGACATTTTTGTTTTTTGTTTTTTTAAAAGATATTTTTAAAATTTATTTTTGAGAGAGAGAGACAGAGTGTGAGCAGGGGAAGGGCAGAGAGAGAGGGAGACAGAATCTGAAGCAGGCTGCAGGTTCTGAGCTGTCAGCATAGAGCCTGATGCAGGACTTGAACCTACCAGCTGCAAGATCATGACCTGAGCCGAAGTCAGATGCTCAAATGCTGAACTGACTGAGCCACCCAGGTGCCCTGCCTTGTTGACATTTTCTAAGTGAGCACTAATTTGTATTAACTCCCATATCCTGAAGAAGAGATTACAAATACAAATATAGAACACTGGCTTAATTTACTAGCAGGGAATGTTTCAGATATGAAGAACATATATATTAACTTTAACATCACATTCCAAATGCAACATTATATCTTGCCATTTCTGTTCAAAAAGTAAATTTCTTTTTTTTTTCCACATTTTTTTTTACGTTTATTTGTTTTTGAGACAGAGCATGAACGGGGAGGGTCAGAGAGAGAGGGAGACACGGAATCTGAAACAGGCTCCAGGCTCTGAGCACTCAGCACAGAGCCTGACGCGGGGCTCGAACTCACGGACTGCGAGATCATGACCTGAGCCGAAGTCGGCCGCCCAAACGACTGAGCCACCCAGGCACCCCAAAAAGTAAATTTCTTTAATCTACTTGGTTTAGACTAAATTAAAAACACCACAGAACACACATTAACAATATTCACCCATTTCTCTGGAGACATGAGTAAGTACTGCAAGTTCAATTTAGTGTGAGGCTTATGTCCATAATATAATGCTTTTACATAGCAAAGAATTACAGAGTGCTTTGTTACATGAGTTTAAGTGATTAACAGGGGCACCTGGGTGGCTCACCGGTTAAGCATCTGACTTCGGCTCAAGTCATGATCTCCTGGTTCATGAGTTCCAGCTCCGTGTCAGGCTCTTTGCTGACAGCTTGGAGCCTGGAGCCTGCTTCAGATTCTGTGTCTCCCTCTCTCCCTGCCCCTTCCCTGCTCACAGTCTGTCTGTTTGTCTGTCTCTCTCTCTTAAAAATAAATAAACATTGAGAAAAAAAACAACAACAATGATTGTTAACGATGTATACTCCCTCTGTTGAAACCTGCATTTTCAGTCATTCTTTGTATACTCCTTTTTAGACATAAAGACCATGACCTCATCCACCCTTCTTAAGTCTCTGCTTCACTTTTTTGACGTGAGTCCTTCAGTATGTCATTACATTAAAAGCCCAGTTTCAGTTTTCATTACTGATTCTTATCTAATTTAAAAGTCCCATCCTTACATGAATACAGATCAATAAAATAGGATAGAAATCCATAAGCAAACCAAAATTATAATAATTTTGTATGTAATAAAGTGACATAACAAATAGTGAAAAAGATGAATTACTCAATAAAAGCTATTGTTACAACTGAATACTGAAGAAAAAAGAAAGGTGGATCCCTACCTCACACTTTGCATCAAAATAAATCCCAAATAAACCAAGTGTTTGAATATAAAGAATAAAAGCATTACTTATATTAACAACAGACAAATAAGACTCTTTTGTAATTGACGGGTCAAACAGTAAAGACATAAAATAGTTGAAAAGTATAATCTATATTTTTGATTTAGTAGAGAATATACATTATGTTCCAGCACATGTGGGTAGTTATAAAATCTTGACCACATCTTAGCAATAAGGCTTATAGGATCAAATTTCAAAGTACTGATATCATACTGAACACATTCTCTGACCACAATGCAACTTAATATAAATAAATAATAAAAATTATAAGAAATACTTGCTCTTTTTTTTTTCAAAACTTTTTTAACGTTTATTTATTTTTGAGACAGAGAGAGACAGAGCATGAAAGGGGGAGGGGCAGAGAGAGAGGGAGACACAGAATCGGAAGCAGGCTCCAGGCTCTGAGCCATCAGCCCAGAGCCGGACGCGGGGCTCGAACTCCCGGATGGTGAGATCGTGACCTGAGCTGAAGTCGGACGCTTAACCGACTGAGCCACCCAGGCACCCCTTGCTCTTTTTTATAAATACAAAACATACTTCTAAACGATTCATGGGTCGATGTGGAAATAATAATGGAAATTAGACTATTTTAAGAAATGAATTATAGTACATATAATAAGCATAAAAATTTGTAAGGTGATGTTAAAATAATCTGTAAAAAATTAAATAGTCTTAAGTATTTACATTAGAGAATAAGATTTGAAATTAGGTAGTGCTGCATCCATTTAGGGATTTTAAAAAACATAACTGAAGGGGCGCCTGGGTGGCTCAGTCAATGAAGTGTCCAAATCTTGGCTCTTGATTTTGGCTCAGGTTATGAACTCACAGATTTGTGAGATCGAGCTGTGCAGGATCGAGATCCCTGCTTGGGATCCTCTCGCTCTCCCTCTCTGTTCCTTTCCCGCTTGCACGTGTGCGGACACATGCTCTCTCTCTCTCAAAATAAACATTAAAAAATATGCATATATAACTGACAAATACCTTGATCTAAAGTGTGTGGAGAACATTTTATTTGTCAACAAGAAAAAAAGAAAATTACGGACAACCCAACTGAAAAAAATAATAGAATAATTGAACAGGCACTTCACAGAAGTGAAAACCTGAAGAATAACCATCTGACTAGATGGTAAATTTTGTTGGTATCCTGAACATGCACATTTTAATCACCATGAGATATGATTTCACAGTTACTTGACTGAAAAGCTGGAGCAGGTACTATGGAGCAAGAACAAATGTCCCCCACTCCTAAAGGGGAGGTAATTAGATACTTGTCCGGAAAAAAGTTAATAATTACACAAGAGCTGAAAGTACCCATAGCACAGAATGTAGAAATTCCACTCCTAGGTATATGACAGGAGTTAACAGAACTTTTGCAAATGTGTACGTTGGGAGACATTGTCAAGAATATTCTTAACAACACTTCATTGTTTGAAATAGTAAAAAAAAAAATGAATCAACACAAAAATGTCTATCACTAGAATGGATAAACAAATTACAGTGTGTTCCTACAAATGCACACCACTCAGGTGAAAAATAGAACTATCGTTGTACACATCACCCTGGATGATCTCAAAATATAGCGTTCTGAGGAAGAAACACATTACAGAATAATTTATACCACATGGTTCCATTTACATATGGTTAAAAAATAATATCCTATTTAGGAATTCATACATCAAGGTGGGAAGAGCATAAAGAGAAAAAAGGGGATCATAAATGAAAATTCAGCACAGGGGTGCCTGGGTGGCAAAGTTGGTTAAGCGTCCTACTTTGGATTAGGTCATGATCTCACAGTTTGTGATTTCAAATCCCACATCGGGCTCTGTGCTGACAGTCCAGAGCCTGGAGCCTGCTTTGGATTCTGTGTCTCCCTCTCTCTCTGCCCCTCACCCACTCATGCTCTCTCTCTCTCTCTCTCTCTCTCTCTCAAAAATAAACATTAAAAAAAAATTCAGCACAGTGCTTACTTTCGTTAGAGATGAAAAGAGTGTCAGGAATGGGTGTTTGGAGGGCCCCACAGGCAGTGTCTAGGGTTCTGGGGATATCCTTTTTTATCACAGAATCTCTTACAGAGAGCAAGTTGACAATATTTGCTAAAATTACCAAAGCACATACCCTTGTAAGAATGTATACTGTAAACATAACTCCACTAATAATGTATATCTAAGGTTATTCACTACAGCACTCTTTGCAATAATAAATACTGGACACGTTCTAACCTTATTCTAAATCCTACTTCTAAGGGATTGGTTGAATAAGTTAAGATTTATCCATGCAATGGAATACAATGGAACTATACAAAAGATTGGTTTTATGAATTGATATTATTAAGCAAAGATATTAAGTGAAAAAAAATGTATAAAACATTGTGTATATATTGTCATATTTGTATAAAAATAAGATGAAGAATATATATTTTAAAATGTATGTAAGTTCAAAATAATATATTTTAAAGCACATGCAAAATTAAAATTATTGTTTGAGGGGACGTAAACATGGATAAGACGGGGGATTTCAGTATCATTTCATACATTTTCTAGGTTTAACATATGTAAATATTACTTCTGGGGAAGGGAACAGGATAGCTGGAGAAGGGTGTGAGGGAAACTGTTTTTTATTATTCATCGTTTATGTATTACCTTTGTATTTTGTGACTACAGGGGCACCTGGGTGGCTCAGTTAACTGGGCTCTTGATTTCATCTCAGGTCATGATCTCATGGTTCATGAGTTCAAGCCCTGCATCAGGCTGACAGTGTGGAACCTGCTTGGGATTCTCTCTCCCTCTCTCTCTGCCCCTTCCCTGCTCTCTCTCTCTCTCTCTCTCTCAAAATAAATAAATAAACTTAAAAAAGATAAAGAATTTTCTTGTAAAAAATTTTTAACATTTATTTATTTTTGAGACAGAGAGAGACAGAGCATGAGCGGGGAGGGTCAGAGAGAGAGGGAGACACAGAATCTGAAACACGCTCCAGGCTCTGAGCTGTCAGCACACAGCCCGACACGGGGCTCGAACTCACAGACCGCGAGATCATGACCTGAGCCGAAGTCGGACGCTCAACCGACTGAACCACCCAGGAGCCCAGGTAAAGAATTTTCTGACTGCAGTACAATGCTTATATTATTGATAAAATAAAACAAATTCCTGTTACAACAATCAACACAACCACCCTGGTTCTCATTCACTGGGACTCTGTCAAGAGTGAACTACAAATCTGTCAATGACTAGCCAACACCACGGAAATGGCACCTCCTGAAAAGATGGAACTTTTCCTTCTTTATAAAAACCTACCACAAGAAGCAATTAAAACCCCTACAAATGGTCCTTGGGCATCTGTTGCAAGTTGAGGGGAAAAGCACTGCTCTTTATACCATCTGGGAGAAGGAGTAGTAAAATATATTTAAAATAATGCAGGAGAAAGTTAAAATGATCTATTTCTTCTAGCTATATGAAACTGTTAATGACATAAAGAATACAGAGGGACCTTTTGGTGCACATTGCAAACTTTTGGCAAATGACAAGTGGATACATAATTAAATATAATCATACTAAAGATTTTCATAAATTTCTTGATGAGAACACAGCTCAAATTTTATTGTCAAAACTTCCTGAAATAGAACAAGAACAAACAGGTAAAAAAAAAAAGTTCAGGAAAAGTAAAAACATCAAGTGTGAGTGTTCGGGATATGATAAACATCTGATATTGAAGGGACTGTAAGTGCGAACCACTTACACAATCACAATGAGAAATCATTAGGAGCCTCTTGTGAAGAACTGTATTTTCACTGTCAAAGCCACCATCTCTTTAGCAGCTTCTACTCAGGCTTTCTTATCTCATATTTTGTGCTCTTGAAGCATTGTATAGAAAAAACTCAGTTTCTCTGGGAAATGCCACAATCCTTTCAACCTCTTTTCTCTCATTAAGGAGATGGAGAATTGGATGTATATGATATAATCAAGATACATAACCTCTCTGAGCTTTAGTGTCATTTTCTATAAATGCGAATGTCCCTTCCAAGCCTATCATTCTAGAATGCCACAGCGAGTGCCAGAAGGCTTCTGGACTTCTGCAGCTTTCTCCATGGACACAACTCCTTTCTCCACTGATACAAATTAGACCAGCGTTTCTTTGAATCTTCTCTTAACAGAACATCATCAGCTACAGTGATTGAACAAATAGGACTTTACCTTCTTTTACGTAAGAAGTATGGAAGCATAATGTGCATTGGCATTGGTTCACCAGGTCAACAGTTTTAGGATTGGTATCTTTGCAGTTCTACTGGGCAAGACCCTCAAGGTCACAAGAGGGCTGCTGCAGATCCTGTCCAACAAGACAAGGACTCTCTCCATCACCAGGCATTCCCCACCTTCTTAGTGGAGGCAACCACTGTTCTGGTATCTACCATCATAGACTGATTTTTCCGCTTTTGGAGCCTCATGTAAATGGAATCACACAGTATATATCTTTTATGTCTGGCTTCTTTCATTTAACATGTTCTTTTGGCACATCATTCATGTTGTAGTAATTGCTGAGTAGTAAGTCATATGTTATATGAATACACTGCCATCCCTTTATCCATTCTCAATTGATGTGTGCTTGAATCGTTTCCAGTTCTGGGCTACTATGAATAAGGCTGCCATGAACCTGCAAGTATAAGTCTTTGTGTGGACCCATATGTCTCCATTTGTATTGGGTAAAAACCCAGAAGTAGCACTGCCAGATTATAGGGCCAGTGTATGTTTAGCTTTATAAAACACTGCCAAGGAGTCCTCTAAAACAGCTCCATCACTTTGTAGCAGTGTATAATTCTGGAATTCATGCATCATCTGCCAATTATGTATTTTTTTCCGATTACTGGACATTTAATTGATATTGTTTTCATTGTAGTTTCTTTTTAATAGGAGATGTGACAATGAATACCTTTATGCAAATAATTTTATCTGTCACTGGAATATTTCTGCTGTTGGAATATTTACTTGAGATGATAGGGGCAGAGTTACTGAGTATTGTCACAATTTCTTAATTTCTCAAAAGTCTGCAGTAGTTTGTATTTCCTCAATAAACTTGAGAAATATTGTTTTTTAAGCCCCTTCTTTCTTTTTTATTGAGTTGTAATGGGCACAAATTTTAAGTGTACAGCTCAATGGAGTTTTACAAATGTGAAATTCATTAGCGATGGCCTAAATCAAGAAACAGGACATCTTCTGCACCTTAAAAACCCTCATGTCTCTCTCAGACTACTCCACACCTCCAGAAGGACCTGCTATTCTCATTTGAATAGCTTGTGATTGTTTAAGCTTCATATAAATTGAATCACAGTTTATATTGTTTATTTTCATATGCATGATTTGAAAGACAAAATAGAGTTTTCATTCTGAATACAATCTTTATTTCTAATATTGATGGAAGTGAGCTATAACTTTTTTAAATAAAAATAATGATCACCATTTGTTGAGCTCAGGAATGCACATCAGCTCCTACCTAAAGAATGCACATTCATAGTTTCATGTAATCTTTTCAATAACCCAATAAGGAAGATATAATATACTTTCTGGATAATAAATATGAGGCTAAGAGTTGAAGTTAGCTTGCCCCATCTCCCAAAGCCTGTATACCCCTTAGGAGGAATGCATATTCACAGCCCATGCTTTAAACTATTATCAGAGACCAGTCTTTTTAGAATTACAAATGCTCAGTCACCAGATAAAAGATTTAAACAAGCATCAGAGGATGCTTGTAATTGGCTGTGCTTTACTCTTTAATAAAAGCCAAAGGCAAGCTGCTAGGGGTGAAGGATCAAAAGTCAACTTGATAGATGCAATTGCCATGCAGGATTTCCACAATTACCCATGTTCCTCAGTCATTATAAGCTTTACTAGAAAATTGAAACAGTAGGTGTATATTATTAGCGTTGGAGCCCACAGCTGGTCATATTACTGCTGATCAGGGTGATTTTTTCATTAAAATGCAATTATTGCCCCCCAAGACATCACTATACAAAATTATACCGAATGTAATGAACAAAGTAGCTAATGATGGAAAAACAGCATGGATTCACAAAGTATACTGTGAGTAAAGACAACTCTGACAAACACTGACCATTTTACCATATTGGAGGGTAATGAGGAAGCTCACTGCCTAGGAAAGAAGCAGAGAAAGATAAATCAACGCCAGGGCATATTTCTGAAGGCAGCTGGAAGCACCAGGTACCATTTTACCCCAGTGATTTTCTCATACCAACCAACTGGGAAGAAGATATCAATTTGCATAATATATTGGAAATTACAAGTAGATTTTTGTATTACACAAACAAGGTCCCAGGAAAAAGAAACAAAGAGAGAAGTGAGGATACATTTAATTAAAATGCATGCATCCAGGAAACACTTCATCGTCAAAGAAAATCATGGCCCCAGTATTTAAATGAATACAGGAACCCAAGTGGTGTATTATAAATTCCTTTAAAAACTTTTGGAATATGAAAGGCAAAATTGTATGTGCAGAAATCATAAGCACACACGTCAAAGAAGTTTCACAAAGTTAACACACTGGGTAACTTCCATCCAGATCATGATATAGAACATTTACTGTGTCCCAAGAGCCACCCACATGCCCCATCCTTGATACTAGCCAACTCCAAAAGTAATCATTATTCTAACTTTTCCTAAGGATAATCATTCATATTAGGTAAAACTTCAACTAAATGTATGATGCTTTAGAAACAAATAATGAAAATTGTTATCTAATCCAATTTGCATTTGAGGCACTGAACAAGTGTCCTAACAATTTAACAAGCTAGAGCTACTGGAAGAAAATTCAACATCTCCCTCCATCCCCCAAGCAAAAAGAAAATTTCATTTTTCCACATTTGTTATTGATTTTTCTGAATTTCATTTTATTTAATGCAGGTGTTAGTAATGGATAACACAGAGTTGATTTTCTTTGAAGTCCTACTTTATCTATATGACAGCAACACAAACACTGTTGGTAAGACATGAAAATTAAATTTAGTTTTTCCAGTGTCTCTGTGAAGTGATTTCCCTGAGGTCTGCTTTTCAAGATATCTTTGGTGCCCAAAGGCACAACACGGTCAGTAGAGATGCAGTGAATTGTGTCCTCTAGGTAGTGGTTTTTAGTGTGAAACTAACCAGCCTAATTGCCACCTGAACTTGGCCTTATCAACATCACAATCAAATAACTAGAATATTACCATGCAAATATTGATGACACTTCAACTCTTAAAAATAATTGCAAACCTTGAAAATGCTTTTGAATACACAATATTAATTATAATTGAAGAGCATGCATTTCTGCCAAGGTTAAGCTTCTTCCATAATTGGTCTGCAGCTAGCTTCCTTTTTTCCTATCCATGTAGGGGTTGAGAGGATATTTTATAATAAATTTATGTTCTCCTTTCCATCTGCCAGTCTTCAATCTGAGATTGAAAACCTTACTTTTTTTTTCCTTTACATAAATGACATTACCAGCAGCTTCCTTGAAGACACTGGAAGGTTTTGCAAAAGCAACTGAAAGGATATAGGTTACTAATCATGATTTTCTTTTTATCTATCTATTGTATTTATTTATTTACTTTTCTGAAAGCAAGTGGCCAAACATTTAACCTCTGCTTACATGTGTCCAGATATTTCTAATGAGCCCCAAAGGTGCCTATGATGGTGCTGCCATATTCATGGCCATGGCACTCATCACCTCCCTCTCCTACATCCCATCCCTGTTGAGGAATAGTAAAAGTATTCCTGGACAAAGTGCAGAGGCACGAACTACTCAGATAGTATTTTTAGATGACTTCTGAACATTGATTAATAAATCTTAGAAAGCACTGTTCACTTACACCAAACAACCCAACTCTGGCTTATAAATAGTGCACAGGAAAAGTTTTATGACTCCAACGTTTTGTATCACTTAACTAGACCCTGAAGCATGACACTTGGTTTTACTTCTTAATTGCATCTTCTGTTCCATTTAACTTTACCCAACCGGACTTATAAATATTTAATCAGATCATCGCTGCTGGCTTAAAAAGGAAAAAAGAAACCCTGGCTCATACTCTTGGCCAAACATGACCTTGAAAAGACAAAGACACACTTACAATGTTACTTTCATCCTGATTTCCATTTAAGAAGGAAACAGGCAGCACAACTGATTAGCAAAATTGAGTTATTAAGTAAGATTGAGCTGGGCTTAGGTTAGCATGGGGGAAACTTTTTTAAAAAGCAGTGTTTTTGTCTATATCTAGGGGGCACCTGGGTGGCTCAGCTGGTTAAGCATTGGACTCTTGATCTTGGCTCAGGTCACGATCTCAGTTTGTGAGTTCAAGCCCCACATCACCCTTGCACTGATGGCAAGGAGCCTGCTTGGGATTCTGTCTCTCCTTCTCTGCCCCTCATCGACTTGTGCACTCTTCCTCTCAAAGTAAATAAATAAACTTAAAAAAAAAAGCAGGGTTCCTGTCTCTACCAGAAAATCGCAGAGAGATTAAATTTTCTCATGACTTATTGAATCTGCTGAATTGCCAAAGTCAAAAATTTTAAATTTTTTCTTTAAAATTGTGGTTTATATACACAATGGAATACTATGTGGCAATGAGAAAGAATGAAATATGGCCTTTTGTAGCAACACGGATGGAACTGGAGAGTGTTATGCTAAGTGAAATAAGTCATACAGAGAAAGACAAATACCATATGTTTTCACTCTTATGTGGATCCTGAGAAACTTAACAGAAGACCATGGAGGAGGGGAAGGAGAAAAAAAAAGAGAGGGAGGGAGCCAAACCATAAGAGACTCTTAAAAACTGAGAACAAACTGAGGGCTGATGGGGGGTGGGGGAGGGAGGGTAGATGATGGGTATTGAGGAGGGCACCTATTGGGATGAGCACTGGGTGTTGTATGGAAACCAATTTGACAATAAATTTTACATTAAAAAAATAAAATGTTTTATTTAATATCTTCTCTAATATTAGTTTATAGATTATTATAGTTGTGATGGAAGTATATGAATATAACAACCCATTTTTTGGGATATGGAGGCTTCTAATACAAGCCACTGAAATGAATTGGGATTTTTTTTTATCTTTTGTATTTTTTTGTTGTTGTTGTCATTTTTATTTTTCAAATTTACATCAAACATTGAAATGTATGCTGGAAGTTTTTTTTTTCTATTTTAAAATTAATTAAGCAACTAATTACCTATTGTAATATCTTGAGTACCAACACTGTCCAGCCTTATTCCATATAATAAGTGCTCCACATGCTGGCCTCTGGCCACAGGAGACACAAGCATAGCTTTCAGACCTCTCTGAGCAGCTTCTTCCATATCATTGGGCATCTCTCAAGCACTCAGAGTCTGTAGGTCTTACCACAAACTCTCATAATGGAAAAGCATCTCCTTCCCTCCCACTCCATGTTGATCTGGGACCCGTCTTCATCCACTACATGCTGAGTAAATTCCCCTTGTCCCCTTTCAGTGGATCTAAAACTGTGGTGTAATAACTCAAAGGATATTCACTGACATCATCACTATAGCTGAACATTCACTAAATCTCACACCTTCCTGGGACTTTAAATTAAATCCTCATACTATTCAACTTGTTGATGATCATATGCTTTTCCTTTGGAGGTTAGGAGATATCTGTATCTATATAGTTATGTATGTAATTGCGTGTAAACAATATACACATATGCATTTAGTTGGATTAGAATCCTTTAAAAAGCTTCTTCTTGAATCTGTTATTGTTCCATGGACATGCTTATCTTTTTTCTGAATCCTCACTAAATCACAAGCCTCCTGGGACTTATCCATCCTCTTGCTTACCATATCTCCATTGTCTCAACTAGTATCTGGCATAGAGGAGGGACTCAATAAACACTAAGTAAAGAGATGTTTGTATGAGTGGATGAATGAACACAAGCAAGGCAACCAGGCTTACCTTCTTTGTCCAGATACTATATGACCCTTTCAAATATGTAAGGCAGTAGGATATCACACTGGACCTATTTTTTTCTGGTGGAAGATGGTGAGAACCTACAGTGATCTCATCCTGAACTGTCTATTCTACTGAGGACCATAAACCATGCTCTATGACCAACATTCAGTTCGATAGTGTGGCTTGCACGTTTCAGCCAGTTTGACTAAAATGCCAGCTTGACTTGGCCTTGCTTTAATTTGAGACTTCCACATTTGGAAAGCAGAGGTCTTCCTCCAATTTTTTGCCTAAGTACATTTGTGTCAAATAAATACAAGCCTTCATTTCATATTCTTATATTACTTATCCTCCTATGTGTCAAATAATGTATAAGAATATTTTTGAATGTTTTCTTTGGTTTAGAACATTTATTTTGTCAATTTTTTCTTATTCTTGTAGTGATTGTGGTTAAGAATTTTAAGTGCCCTGTTTTTCAATTACTCATACTTAAAATGGCAGTGTCTGCTTTCCATGCACTGAGACTATTTCTTTCATCATTGCAAACTTGTTTTCTTGAGTATGCCTAATCCCAAGAAAAAGATATTGTGGTGTGCTTTGACAGTGAGTATATGATAGAGGAGGAAGTATGGAAAGTGGGGCAGTGGAAAAATAAAAGATGTTGGATTTTACTGGCCCATGGAGAGTGACTCAGTAGATTTATCTCAGTAGAAATTATACACATAATATATTATATAGACTACTCTAGAAAAGTAGTGTTTGCTTATATCTGTATTTCAAGGGTAAAATATTGACTTAGAGGTGAATTTATAGAATGTGGCTCATGCTTAAGTACCAGTGTATCTGAACTAACACACCTCTGGATGTGTGGCATTCTGTGTATCACAATTTACCGAAAGATTTATTAATATAGGAGAAAGCATGCTGGACCACCAGCACATTGTAGATTTCAGTACATTTACTTTTTCTTTTCCTTCCCTTTCTTAGGTCTTAAGATGACTCTCCAGAAATTCACATACAGATTTGCACCTTACTAATTTGTACACATGAGAAGGAGGGCCTGACTGCATTAATGAAAAGTTCTAACTGATGAATGAACATTACTGAAAAATGAATTTTTGAAGTAACTGATGTAAGGTTAATGAAGCATTGCCTAGAACTGACCCCTAAGGGAGCAGCCTTAATAAATGAGTAAAAATAATTTATAAGACTTTTCTTTTTGCAGTTGAGAAGTCCTTAAAAGGAGCTTATCTATAAGAAGGTTAAACATATCTTCTATTGCCTACAATTTTGTTTCTTTAAAAAAATTTTTTTGTAATGTTTATTTATTTTTGAGAGAGGGAGAGACAGAGTGTGAGTGGGTGAGGGGCAGAGAGAGGGAGACACAGAATCAGAAATAGGCTCCAGGTTCTGAGCTGTCAGCACAGAGGCCGACGTGGGACTTGAACTCACACACTGCGAGATCGTGTCCTGAGCCCAAGTTGGACGCTCAACCGACTGAGCCACCCAGGTCCCCCTTGCAACCCCTTGCAATTTTATTTATACTGTTAATTTGTTTCAGGATAGTTTTCTTCAACAGTACATAGTTAAACCAACATAGACTCTTCTTAGAGTCAACTTTCTGGTCAAGAACTATTAGCTTAATTCTGACAGGGTTATGATAGACAAAGCTGCATATCCATCCAATGTTTACGGAAGCCCTGGCCTATCCTTTACACTGCAGAAATTCTTAAAATGAACAGATTTTGAGTAAAAGAAGCCAGACCCAAAGGACTATATACTGTATGATTCTATTGATAAAGTTCAAGAACAGACAGAAGTAATTTATTGTCACACAAAATGGATAATGACTGCTTTTGGAGGTTGGAGGTTGGTTAGTGGGAACAGTGCAGGATGGAACATAGAGGGGTGGTGTTCTATATCTTGACTGGGTAATTTTTATATGGGTTTGCACATATGTCAAAGTTCTTTGCATTGAACACATAATGTTTGTGCATTTTACCAAAGGTAAATTATACTTTAATAAAGTATGATTAACAAAAGAATTATAGGTTGTTACTTGGATCTTGGATCCAACTTTAGAGAGGAGATTAACGCAGAACAAAAAATGGATATGGAAAACTGGAAGAGCAACTAGATACAAGTGTTTATGCTTATGTGATTTATCCAAACTCTGGTATTTGCCCCACCTGCTAGTATGAACTTTAGATATTGATTAGGATGGGAATTACAGTAACAGTCTGCTGTCTTAACAAACTGAATGGTAACTTTTCTTTTTTTTTAGGATTTTATTTTTAAGTACTCTCTCCACCCAAAGTAGGGCTCAAACTATAATCCAAAGATCAAAAGTCACATGCTTTGCAGATTGAACCAGCCAGTCTCCCCTGAATGCTATCTTTAAATTAACCAATGGGATATATCAAAATTCCTGAAATTAGATTCCAAAATAAATGCCTCATTCACTAAGTCTTGGTTTCACCAAGAACTCCTCAACAGCATTGCCTCCCCATGTGGAAAATGTTAAGAAGATCCACTAATGGTTCTTCTTCAAGCAAAGTGCTAATAACCCTGAGGGGGACTTTTCTTGTCACTTTGTCACCTAAGTGTGATTTTCTAAGTAGCTTTTCTCTGTGTCTGCCAGGTTTGAGAAAACCCAAATTCCCTCTTGATGAAATCATGAACTTTAAAGCATTCATGATTTAAAAAGGAAACTATATATTAAATAGCTGAGTCAGGCTGTCTTATGATAGAGAGATATAGTAAGTATTTGCTCTGGCCAAATTGCACGTCCTTGTTAACATTATGGATCAGGAAATATCCAGCAAGAAATCTGAGAGCTAAGCATTCTTCAGGATTTAATGAATGATGTCCATGTAGTGCCTTAAAAATATTGAGCTAACCCAGAGTACAGACATAGAAAATTAATTTTCACATGGGGGTTTGAGGAATAAAAGCAAGACATTGGTATAGTAATATTTGTATATCATTTTAATGGGGGTTTCTAGGGTTGTAGAGTTCTATATCTGGCTCCCAGTGTGTCTTCTGTCTTTATCTGCTCTGGTTAAACTAGGCAATTATAAAAAATAGAAGCAATTATACAAATATTCACATCCCTAAAAGCAACTTCCTTTCCCAAATGTTTAATCATCATTGGGTGGGAAAGGGATTGCAAAGGATGAAGAGGGCTTTGTTACTACTGATGACATTTTATATTTTATTTTGTTTTGTATTCTGTACCTCTGACTCCCTTTTCCCCATCCTGGTTCATCTAGTTTACTTTCACTCTTTTTTTCAGCTCTCAGCCTAAAGTCCTTTCATCAGAGAAGCTTTTCTTTATCTTTCCCTCCCATAGATTTCTCCCCCACCATCCTAAATGCACTCACTCATTTGCTATCTAGTTCTCCTGTGTAGTATGCAACACCGTTGTAGTATCTTTCTTGCTCTGCAAACTATAAGCTACCAAGAAGACAAGGATTGTGTCCTTTTTTTGCTCTCTTTGCAACCTCAGCTCCAGGTATATTGCCTGGCACATTGTAGTAGATACTGAATAAGTATTTACTGGATGAATAACTGTACAAATAAACAAATGAATTAATGAAACCTGCCTCTGAAACTGACAGAGTTCTGAACTTGAACTGTGAGGAGAATATGAACTTCCCTTAGTGAACAGTGGGAAATGCCATCTCATGATAGCCAGTCTCCACTTGCTATTTTTCTCCAACTGAATTTTCTTTCCTCAGTCCTATCCTGCCTCCCACCTCTTTGAGAGGATCCTTTGTGAACTATGAGAAAGTTCTTTATCCATAAACACAATAGTATTCCTGAAACTGGGAGAGAAGGTGATAATATGAACCTATCTGTAGTGTAGGCTAATAATGCTATGAAACAGTCCCCCAATCTACGTGACACAATGGAAATTCATTTCTAAGCTCACATAATAGTCCAAGCAGGTTGAGAAAGGGGTGGTTCTGTCATACACACAGTTATTCGAGAACTCAGATTCCTTCCATCTGGCTCCTCTGATCTTCTCTACATGGGCTGGAACTCAAGGTGGGCTCCACTGCTTCCCTTCACATTCTGTTGAACAGAGCTCAGTTAGGTGGCCCCCTACCTACAAGGCAGGCTTACAAATGCAACCTATCGTATATCCAGGAAGAATAGGAAAGTAAATGAATGTTGTTGGAGCTGCTGGAGCTCTTTCAACAACACACGGGATTGTTGGATCCTCTTTCTCCATTTCCCTCCAACCTGAATCAAACAAAGATACTCACAGAAAGGTAAACTTTCTCTTGTTGTCAGGCTTGAGTGGCTCTGACACTCCCATGACTGCTATATCATCAATTGGGCAAACGTTGACAATGCCTCTCAGAATATCTACTGTTCTTCTTCATGTGATGCAGTAAATCATGTCTTGTGTCTGTATCTTGACCAGGCTCTAGACCACTACATAGGCCCCTTCAGGGTCTAGCACCCCAGGTGTAGGATGTCAGGGAGAATGTACCAGACACAGACAACACCTGCCAACTCCCTGCATGGAACATGTCATCTCTCTATGCAGAATATCCAACTCCTCTATCCTCCTGGTGAGTTTTACCTCATGTTCCAATATTCACGTCTAGCACCCTATCTTCTGTCAAGTGGCTAAACTTAAGTCCCTTGGGGAAGCAGCATATGCCTAGTATAGAGAACTTCATTTGCCTGTAAGCATAAGAATGGGAAAACCTGGGACTGGGCTGGGTGCATCTCCATGGCTATACCAAAGGGCACATGGAAAATCTTTGAGGAATGTTTTTTGTTGTTGGTGAATCACCTTGACCATGGCTCAACTACCACACTTATTTTGCCTAAGACTTTATTCACCAGACTTTTTAGAATTTAAAATCCTTACATGTGACTAGTAGTACATACAACCAAACAAAAAATAATGCAGTGGATGTTAGGACCATAATTTTTTCACTTTCTATAAAATCCTGAGGTTCTTGAGGAAACAAAGCAGTACCAACATTTCTAATTTGGCTAAATATAGCTATGGTTATTTGGCATGTTATAAAAACAAGGAATTCACAGCCTTTAGATACTCTTTGTACTTACATGTATAAAAGGGGAAACTGGCTCTGATAGAGTCAATTGTTCTGAAATAATCACTCATTCCCCTTCATTTCTAGGGGAGGATGACACTTCTCTGATCCGTTCAAGTTGACTTGCTTTGGCCCCATTGTGAGCAAAGTGAGTAGACACTGGGCTCAAAGGTCTGACTGGCTATGACCAAGGTAATACTAGCAGATGTAATTCAGCAGGAGCTTGAAATGTGCTCCCATGGCTGAATGTGCTCTAGTATGCTTGGGCCACCCGAAGAGGAGATCATGGGCTCAGAGGAGGGGCATGAGATATATGGGGAGCAGAATGGCCTCACCCAATCTACCCAGCTGAGCACTACCAGCTGATTTGACAGGAGTGGTAATAATGATTTTTGGTTTAAGCCACTGCACTAATCAAGATTTAATGTGCATATTTCTGCTGTGAACTTTTTTTTTACATTGTACCTCCCTCAAAGCCATGCCCAACTAGACCTCGGATTATTTCTGATTAAGGCACTAAATTGAATTGGTCCAGTCTGTGAGAAATAAGATTGAAAAGGAAGGGTTTTTTTTTAAGTTTATTTATTTTGAGAGAGAGAGAGAGAGAGAGAAGGAGAGAATGAATGAATGTAGGAGGGGCAAAGAGAGAGGGAGAGAGGCAGAGAGAGAATCCCAAGCAGGCTCCACACTGCCAGCACAGAGCCTGATGCAGGGCTTGGACTCACAAACCGTGAGATCATGACTTGAGCTGAAATCAAGAGTGGAATGCTTAACCAACTGAGCTACCCAGGTGCCCCTGAGAAGGAAGAAACACAAATTTCTGGACAGATCTCACATAAGTTTGAATAACTGTATGGGATACAGGAAAATAGCTACATTTGAAAGTGTCATACACTAACACAAATTGACAGAGTATATGTGACAGAAAGAAGGCTGCTGGAGAGGTAATAGGGTAAAATTTCTAATAATTGTATACAACCTGA
Source organism: Acinonyx jubatus (assembly GCF_027475565.1). Classification (NCBI taxonomy): domain Eukaryota; kingdom Metazoa; phylum Chordata; class Mammalia; order Carnivora; family Felidae; genus Acinonyx; species Acinonyx jubatus. The sequence goes on along the minus strand of NC_069388.1, from coordinate 33,758,508 downwards.
GTATATTCAGTGCCATAATTACAAAGGTAATTTAGAGTAATAGTGTCTTCATGCTAATAGTTCTCAGCTTAATAAAACGACTGCTGTAATAAAGCAGATGCCATTACTGAAACAGCTCTCTAATTGAAAAGCTACTATTGTAGTCACTTTAAAATAGGAACAGTAAATAAGTGGCAGTACTTTTAAAGTGTGGGGCTTTACCTCCAGGGCTGAATATATTGAAACTTCTACCATTTTCTGTATAGCATTACTTCGTGCCCTGACCAATATTTTGCCTACCATTCTCCCCTGACTTTTATAAGCTGATTAATGTCAGTGATTCTAAATATTTTAAAATCAAAGACCTTGTTAGTCACAGTGCAGTCTGTGGGACCACAGTGGCAGCAACCCTGAGAACAGTTAGAAATGTCAGATCCCAGGCCCCAACCCAGAACTGTAGAATCAGAATGAGAATCCGATTTTAGCAAGATGCAAAGGTAATTCATATGCACATTAAAAGTGCAGAACACTGCTGTAAAAGAGAGTTCCTTCATATGATACAGAAGATGTATTGTAACCTAATATCCAAAATTCTACGGTAAAAACTTGAAGGCGTTTCCGTATAATTAAATGAAAGTCTTGTTACTCCCAGTGCAGTCTAAGGACCAGCTGCTTTCGTGTCACCTGGGTCTCTGTTAGAACGCCGGGATCTCGGCCCACCTCTCCACTAGTGTGGAATCTCAGATGTAGCAAGATCCTCAGGTGATTCACTTAAATATTAAAGTTTGAGGAGCACTGCTCTAAGGTATCCTTTCTAAGGAACCACGTTGCATATAAAGCAAAAGATAACGATATTAGAATATTCCTTCATAAATACTCAATGGGATACATCTTGAAGCTAATGGGAAAATATCGCTTTAACTTTTTGCCATGGTTTTCTTCGTTAGGGCAGAAACAATGCTACAAAATAATAGAAAAGGCTTTACTGTAAGGGGCACAATGTTGTTTGGGGATAGGACTTCTTGCCTTGTTTGTTACGGTAGTCTTTCTTCGTAATGAAAAAGTTTAAAATGCTTTTGTTTCTTCCACTCTGGTAGCCCTCTGCCATTTCCTCTGACAGTATTTTTGGCACTATCCTGATCTAGTAGGTTTTAGGGAACACTATCTTATTTCAGGGGATATTTAATGATAGCAGGTGGCAGAAAGGGAATAGAATTCTAACAACACTTTAATGGGGATATAACTCTTTGGCTTTCAGCACCTGTTGTATATATTGTATATGTCTTCATTTTGAATTGTTCAATGAATTCCAACACACTTGGTGCATTTAAATGAAGGTAACTGTTTACACTGTAAGCAAATGTAATTTGTCTTACTGCAACTTGCCATGAAAACTGATCATTCTGTGCCTTGATGTCACCTCACACATTATCTTTCTTGTGTGCAAATGAAGGAGTATATATCATTACTGAACACACATATATAGCTAGGGGCTCTAATACTGAGCACATAGCTTAATGAATTTGTTCACAGCAATATCCCTGTGTGACCTTCTCTGAGATTAAAGAGTATGTTTCTTCTTGTCCTTTCTCTTTGATTAACATTTACTGGTCTTGTATGTCATATACATGGAATAACATACCATGTACTCATTTGTGTCCAGATTTATATATTGAATTATTTTTTTTGAAACACAAAAGAAAAAAAGAAAGAAAGAAAGAAGCTACAAAGTAAAAAAAAAAAAAAAGGAAAGAAAAGGACAGTAAAGTTGACATCACATAAGTTCTCCAAGAATCTTAAACACTTGATTAAAAATAATTTGCATAAGTTTTAGTAGGTTTATATTTACAAAGGTTTAATACTTTTTTAAAGTTTATTTATTTATTTTGAGAGAGACACAGGCAGTGTGAGGGAGGGACAGAGAGAGAGAGAGAGAGAGAGAGAGAGAGAGAGAATCCCAAGCAGGCTCTGTGCTGCCAGCACAGAGCCCAATGTGGGGCTCCAACTCCTGAATCCATGAGATCATGACCTGAGCTAAAACCAAGAGTCGCATGCTTAACCAACTGAGCCACCCAGGTGCTCCAATATTTACAAAGCTTTAATCCCTCCCTCACACACAACCACAGAGAAAGAAGATGTTAAACCATTTAATAGTTACTAGTTTGAAATTATACAAAATATATTAAAAGAACGTAAGAACTGTGAAATATAGCACTTATGTCTAAATTTTGATTTTGATATTGAAAGACCTATTTACAGCTTATTTACATAATTTTCCCCCATACACTTTCACACTATCTCAATGAATCAGAAATGCACTGAAAGTAATGATTGTGCACGTGAGTATAGATCTTACTTCTTTTTTAATGTTTATTTTTTGTAGAGAGACACAGACAAACAGAGTGCAAGCAGGGGAGGGGCACAGAGAGAGAGAGAGAGAGAGAGAGAGAGAGAATCTGAAGGAGGCTCAAGGCTCTGAGCTGTCAGCACAGAGTCTGAGGCAGGGTTCGAACTCAGGAACTGAGAGATCATGACCTGAGCTGAAGTCCTACACTTAACCAACTGAGCCACCCAGGTGCCCCACGTACAGGTTTCTGATTAAAACCTCATCATCGTCTTAGTTCCAAAGGAACTGATCATTTAATCCCCAATTCAATAACTCGTTCAGTCATATGGACAGAAACTTTGTAATGCGAAGTTTTTTTCCTGCTTCTCTTTAAGATAATGGTTGTTCTACCTGAAAGAGTTCAGGTGAGTAGACAGAAAAAAAACCCTCTTCTTTACAAATAGTACAGTTGAGGGGCGCCTGGGTGGCTTGGTCAGTTAAGCGTCCGACTTTGGCTCAGGTCATGATCTCATGGTCAGTGAGTTCGAGCCCCGCGACGGGCTCTGTGCTGACAGCTCAGAGCCTGGAGCCTGTTTCAGATTCTGTGTCTCCCTCTCTCTCTGCCCCACCCCTGTCCATGCTCTGCTTGTCTCTGTCTCAAAAATAAATAAACGTTAAAAAAAATTTAAAACAAATAGTACAGTTGAAGTTTAATTAACTTCTGCAGAACAGTAATTACAAATCAATTCACTTCTTCTGTGAGAACAGTCAATTTTGAAATTACAATTTATAAAAGATCAGTAATATCCCCCCAAAACAACTCAGATATTTTGTTATCAATATAGAGGACTGCATGTGGCTAGTGGAAAATTTCTAACATGGAAATAACCTGTCCCCAGTTGTGAAATTATTTGCTTGATAGAATAAACAAGCCCCTCACTCTACAGTGATCAGTACAATTATCTTTGGGTTTCATACATCATAGAAAAAGTGATGATTTTACATTCCTAGAAAATCTTCTTAGCCTCTTTGTCCCTTATTATCCACAGAATTGACAGTAATCAGTCCATCAATCAAGGTACTGTGCAGGCCTCCACTATGGGTCAGAAATTATAATCACTGCCAGAAATGATGATGAATAAGTGTTCCACAGTGTAGTCCCTCAAAAGAAAGCAGAAATATAACCAAGGATGCAACAAACAAAGCAGGCTTTTTTGTGCCTATGCCAGCCCTTAAATGGCCTAATGTAGCAATACCATTTCAAGCAGTGACTTGTAAAATGGACAATTACTTCTGAGTCTTCAGAAGGAAGCCTAGATAGGAGTCACCTCAATGGTCTTCATATTGCCAAAGTAATTTTTTACTGAGCTCTCATATCTTTAATGGCTTTTCTCACGCCAGTGTCGTTCCTAGAGCGTGCCTCTGCCTAAACACTAAAACAGTGTTAGGTTAATTTACTGATATATTCACTCTTCTTTACTTTCTCTTCTCTGAATTTTATAAGCAGAAAGGATAATATAGTTTTGACAAATAATATTAACTAGCTTTCTTTTGGAATACAAACAAAATGGTAAACATTGGCTGACTTTGCTTTCTAGCCAATTGATTGGTTCTCCTTGAGGGATCTTTCATTTGAATTTGTGTTTATTTCCAAAGCATGTAGAAAATATAATCTCTGTTTCAGCTAAAAATGATGACTTCATTTCCAAGTTGTCTTACAAGGATTAGTGCTCTCTCATATGAAATGTGTTTTGAAAGCACTTTGAATGAAGGTACCATATCTCTTTCCTAGCCAGACACAGGAAGAGGACTTGTGTGATTTCTTTCTGCAGGAGAACCATGCAAAGACCGAAGATATTATTGGAGATCAGTGAAGTTTTAACACTGAGATGCTACTACTGCGAAAGGCTAGGCTTTGATGGCCAATGGATTATAGTTTTTTTTAATCAACATTAAGGGGAAAGTATAATTAAAACATTATTATATAATTAAAATACAGAGTAATATATACCAGACGGAGTTGTCTACACCAGGCGCTGATAACAAGGGAATATATTATTTAAAAGAATTTCTAGAAAAATTATAACTAAAACTTGGTTGTTTTTATTATCAGCCTCCCTGGTAGTTCTTAATGTCAGTAATAAAATACTCCCACATCCAAAAACAACTTTTTTTGTTGTTTAAAAAAAATTTTTTTGTTAATGTTTATTTATTTTTGAAAGGGAGAGAGAGAGGGAGACACAGAATCTGAAGCAGGCTCCAGGCTCTAGGCTGTCAGCACAGAGCCCAACATGGCCCTCAAACCCAAGCACTGTGAGTTAAAGTCGGATGCTTAACCAGCTGAGTTACCCAGGCACTCCTGGTTTTACTTTTAAACAATTGCTAGGGTTACTGCTGAGTTTACATATATATAAATATATACACACACCCACATATACATATACATTACTTAGAACTTTATCTATAAAATATATTTATAAATAAGTATATATTTCAATAATATGTATATTATATACATTAAATATACACATTAAATATATACAATAAAAATGAGAGCATTTTTATTGTGTGTTTTTATTTTAGAGAGACAGCACGAGTTCCAGCAAGGGAGAGGGGCAGAGGAAGAGAGAGAAAATCTCAAGCAAGCTCCATGTTCAGTGCTAAGCCCCATGCAGGGCTCAATCCCACAACCGTGGGATCATGACCCAAGCTGCAATCAAGAGTCGATGGACACTCAACTGACTGAGCCACCCAGGTACCCTTATTACTTATTTTTTGATAAGCATTGCATTCTAGGTGCAAGTTCTTTCAGAGAACTTCTACTTATAGTTGATCCCTGACACACAGCTGCCATATACAGACTCAACACTCTACATTTGTTTTCAAGACAAAAAACAAGTAACATTTTGGTTTGAATTCACTCAATTTGGCCAAAAGCCCGTCTCTGGCCTCTGTGGTATTACAGATACCAGAGTTTAAGTAGTAGATTGGAGATAAGCAAGGGCTGGACAGCGATGATGAGAATGAAGAAGCAGAACTTGAGTCACTTCAAGTCTGTCATTCGATGTGACCACTTGGTATTTTATCTGTGTTTAAAATTTAAAGCAGTGAAAGAAAGTATGAACTTTGAGGTGTTATATATTTGTTGGGTAGGTCAAATTTTATTTTTTTAATGTTTATTCATTTTGAGAGAGGCAGAGAGACGGAGAGAAGGAGAGCGCAAGGCAGAGGGAGAGGGAGAGAGAGAATCCCAAGCAGGCTGCCCATTGTCAGTGCAGAGCCCAATGCAGGACTCGATCCCACTAACAATACCATGACCTGAGCAGAAATCAGGAGTCAGATGCTTCCCTGACTGAGCCACCCAGGTGTTCCAGATAAGTCCAATTTTAGTTCATATATGAACACATTTGTTCCATTTCAGGTTGCTATTTTTTTCTCCTTTCTTTTCTCCATTTTTTTTTTTTTCAGGTTACTATTTGAACTTAAATCCACATATTGTTTTACTTACAACACACTCAAAATCATCCTCCTTTTTGGTAATGTCGTCTCCATAAACCTATGCTAGCCTTACTGATAGATGGGACTAGTTTCTAAAATGGGGTTGAAAGTAAGTACTCAACCATTTGACATGTCTTTAAATTATGTAAAGAGATTTTTTCTTGTTGCTAATTTTGTAATTTTCTAAATTACTTCTCTTTTCTGGGATGTTTTTAAGTTAAATTAATTTAGAAACTTTAAAATTACCTTGGACACCACAGTTTGCCACTAACAAAAGATGTCTGGCATAACTACATTCCTTTTCTTTTTTTTTAATTTCTTCTCTTTTGAAATGAGTTGTCCACAAATTAATATGGAGGCTACAGTAGATGCTGCAAGAGTCTCCTCTGAATGTGTAAATCTCAAAATTACAAATAAAAATTCTGCAACTTCATGGCTTTATAAAAGAAGATACACAAAATTCCAATATTCAGTAAGGAATGTTTGATAATAATGCATTTTCATTAATCCAATCCTTGTGTATTGTATTTGTCAATTCATATTATGAAAACATTTATTTTCAAGCACTACATTCTAAACCTCTTTATAATTGCTTGATTAACTTCTCTACCTAACTTTCTGGTACCCATGTCTACAATTCCTTCCTTGATAGGAAACATACAAATAGCCCTCTGCCTACCCCCATAAGGAAGCTCTAGCATGTCACTTACTTGTGGAAAATTTTTATTGCCTTCATTCTAAATCTGCTATTTCTCTGATATCCATTAAGTCTTGCTTCTTGGCTTGAATCTTAAGTTGATGGACTTGATCTCTGTGATTTCCATTCTAGCTGCACTTTGATCTTTACTACTGCTGATTGTGGCATCTGGGAAAAACACACACCTTAAAATTTTCACTATCTTAAAAGTGTTTGTAACTTATTACTTACTCTGATCCTTGGCAACTATTATGTCTCAGTTACTGTTACTTTCTCAGATCCTGACAGTCATAAAGTAACCCCGGATTTACTGAAATCAACAAATTCCTATCTAGTGTAACCAATGTGACCTTAACTACTTATTGTTGGAAACATGACATTTGTGAGACTGAAAGGCATTTGTAAGAAATTGTTTTTTTCTTAATAGTTTTATATAATAGTTACATTAAAATTATTTTAAAGATAGAATTCCAAGAATAATGTCCTATTAAGAATTTAAAATGTGGGGCAAATGACAAAGTGGACAACAGATGTCACCTGAGATGAGATTATGCCAGGTAGAGTGGTGTAAAAGGGCACTCTTTCATAATTTTTCTGGACTTCCAGAAAGTATTTTTAGATTAGTTGTGGTTGGTTAGATGAACTGATTATTTGAATTCCATCTTGTTTGGCAATTCACTCCCAGCCAACACCTGGAAATTCATTTACAATAAGCCTAGTGTCCTTTTAAACACATATACAATTATAGCTCCATTAAAGCTCTGATTTCTGTAGCTATGTGCTTTGAGTTATTAAAATGTGTAATTTTCAAATTCATTATTCATTTTTGCTAGTTGTTTGGCATGTTAAAAGATGGAGTTTCCATGTTCAATATAGAAAACACCATCAAAAAAGTGATAAAGGTAAATTCACATTGAGAAAGAATGATTTGCTTATAAAATCTTCTAGTATCTCAAGACACTATTGGGAAGATAAACAGATTTATCATTAGGTAAGGAAGTTCAGTTAAGTTCAAGTCCTTGGAGCTAAAAATGTTAAATTAGAATTACTGAGCAAATGCCAATTAAAAAAAAACAGTTTTTTAAAATCAAGCTTTTTATTTTAAGGAAAATGATTGCTTCTAAAATTCTTGTAAACCAGAGAAGGTAACCAAAAACCAGATAAGCTGTGTCGCTTGTTATATTAAAGCCAAATTATGAATGACCAGTACCTGAGTAAGAAAGGAGGACAGAGAAATCAGGGAAATGCACAGACTGAGGGTAATGATCTCCATTACAAGCCAAAGTTAAAATTTACATCCACAAAAAGCAAGTTAAATTTTCCTGCCGTGCTGAGTTATTCCGTCAAGAAAAACAGAAAACAGTGCTTTCCCAGTTGTCCATTTTGACAGATCCCTCCAATAATAATAGTAAGTAATTTGCATGTAATCTAACCCATCTTTAATTAAATTGTTATCCCAGTCACTTCCTTAAAAGCCAACTTGTTTCTCCAAACAGATGTGGCATAATTACCAGCTCCAAAGCATTACTTCTCAATGGAGCCAACTGTATTTTTTCTTTTTTCTTAGATGCTAAAATTTCCAGTGGTCTCTTGGAGAAGAGTTAATCTCACGGAGCAATTGGACGATCTCAGAAAATTGTCTCCATCACATCTAGCAAAGCAAGATACAGTTTATGGAGCATTTCCCTTGATATCACAGTAATGAGAAATCTGTCACTGCAAATATTTTAGAGACCTTTATATTTATACTTGAACACCAAATGGATGAGTATGCTGTATTTCTTCTTTCTTTCTACTCCTTTCCTCCAGTAACTGGAGAAGGACATGGCCATTTGATTGCTGCTTTATTCATCAATTGCATTAATTCAAATGTCTCCGGTGGGGTAACTCAAACCAATATCCATTCCCTACATCCCAGCCTGTGTTTCCCTATTAGTCACAGTGGGTTGACATGGGGCAAGTTGCTGAGTCTCAAGAGTGTTCTCTGCTTGATCAGGAAAGAAGCAACGGCCTGAAGAAATGGCAAGAGCCCTAGTAGGAACACTGCTGGAAGCACAGTGCAAAAAGAACCACCATTTGTCCTCCTCTGGATACAAGGCTTGCTGTTTCTTTGTGACAGTAAGAATGTCCCAACATCTTCTTTCTTTTTATTTTATTTTATTTTATTTTATTTTATTTTATTTTATTCTATTTTATTTTATTTTATTAACAATATTTTTAATGTTTATTTTTGACAGAAAGACAGAGACAGAGAAAAAGAGAGAACAAGCAGGGAAGGGGCAGAGAGAGGGGGAGACACAGAATCTGAAGCAGGCTCCAGGCTCTGAGCTGTCAGCACACAGCCTGATGCAGGGCTTGAACCCACAAACCACGAGATCATGACTTGAGCCAAAGTTGGACGCTTAACCTAATAAGCTACCCACACACCCCTCAATGTCTTCTTTCTGAAGAGAAAAGCTACAAAAGAACACAACTGTCCACATCTCAGTGCCACACTGGCAATATTAGACAATTCAGTGGTATTTCCAATATTTCTTAGGAGCAAGATATTTCAGACGGCACTCAGGTGGTTTTATTTTATTTTTCTGGTGACTTATGAGTTAAACTGTGTTTTTCAAGGGAAGTCAGAGTAAGACATAAGAGAAACAGAAGAAGAATGCAAGGAAAGAAGAGGAGAAAGTTGGGGTGCAGAACTGAAGCATGGTCATCTACTGTTTTTTAGTTAAATGAAATTCTTGTGTGACCCAAAACATCTTGTGGTCCAGATTATGACTAAATCAAAACTTACAAAAAGTTCTACTCTTGACTTATATTTCTCAGAAAACATTTATCAGTAGTATTTGCTAATTTTTTGTGTTTCTGGATATATGGGGGCATTGTCTACTTTGAAGATAGGTATGACTTTGTTTTAGCCAAGGGGATATCACCTGAAGTGGCCTGTGTCACTTTTGGATGGACATTTTAAAAACCAGTACAATGATTTGTCACATACCCTTTCCTTCTTTTTTTTTAATTTTTAAAAATGTTTATTTATTTTTTAGAGAGAGAGTGAGCACGAGTAGGGGATGGGCAGAGAGAGAGGGAGACAGAGGACCCAAGCAGACTCCACTCCTCCAATGCAGAGCTGGATGGGAGTTCGAACTCACAAACTGTGAGATCATGACCTGACCCAAAGTGGAATGCTTAACTGACTGGGCCACCCAGGTGCCTCGCCCTTCCCTTCTGCCACAGCAAATGGCAATGCAACAAATTGTGGCTGCCGCATCACATGGACCTTGGAGTGAAGGTATAATAACACATCCACTGTCGACACTGGAGCTGGACTGAGAAATACACTTTTCCATTAAGCTCTTCTGTCGATACCTGATTAAAACTGGGCCTTTCTAATCGTTATCTTTGAGAGAGAGAGAGAGAAAGAGAGAGAAAGAGAAAGGCAGGGAGGGGCAGAGAGAGGCAGACAGAGAATCCATCCAAAGCAGGCACTGTGCTATCAGCACAGAGCCTGATGTGGGGCTCGAACCCATGAACTATCATGACCTGAGCTGAAGTTGGACACTCAACTGACCGAGCCACCCAGGCGCCCGTAAACTAGGCCTTTCAAGTGAACTCTTTATGTCATTTGACTCTTCTCTTTATCCCTGCTGCACACTAGAGATGTCAGAAGTGTCATACTGAGTAATGTAGGAAAAATATTAAGACAAGAGGTGGAAATAGTGACAAAGCCAGTCACATTCTTTTCTCCTCTGCAAGCCTATCACTCAGGTAAGTTACAAATTAGTTGAGTGAATAGCGGTAGGGGTGCCTGGGTGGCTCAGTCCCTTAAGCATCCGACTTCAGCTCAGGTCATGATCTCGCAGTCTGTGAGTTTGAGCCCCACTTTGGGCTCTGTGCTGACAGCTCAGAGCTTGGAGCCTGCTTTGGATTCTGTGTCTCCCTCTCCCTCTGTCCCTCCCCCACTCCCACTCTGTCCCTAAAAAATGAATAAATGCTAAAAAAATTAAAAACCCCAAACAAATTACTGGAGTGAATAAAACTTTTACATTTGACTTTCCTAGACTTTAAAAATTGTATATTACATGTTTATTTAAGTTACTTAATATTTGAATGAGAAATATACTCCTGTGATTCAAAAAGTAAAAAGTAAAAACAAAGTATCTGATAAAAAGTCTCTCTCTAATGCCTGATCATATTAGCCAGGCCCTAACCTCTGATTCCTAAGCATTCTTTTCATTACACTCATGCATGCTTCCAGAGGTTTTTAGATGAATGTATGAGAAGCACAAATTATCTTTTATTTTAATGGTAGTTACCGTCTACACTCTCATTTATAGTTTTAAATATTTCTAAAAAGACACTATTTTATAAATATGTGATGATCTAATCATTGCAATTTATCAGGGAAAGGGGAAAATTAATCAACAGAACCTGATTATAAATTTGTGAGATAAGAAATAAAGTACTTTCTTTTCACTCCATAGTCATTTAATAAACTGTCCATGTGACTGTATAGGGTTCAATAGGAAAGAAAGGAGAAGGGACAAAAGCTGGTATTTTTTGAAGACTTATTCTGTTAACTGCAGTTCAGGTACATTCATGTGGCAGACAAAAGGGAGTCTGCCAACCCTTCAGGTAAGAGAGATGTAAAAGCGCTTGGAGAGAAGAATGGATGTCAAGGTGGCAATGATGTTGAATCATGTGTAGGAGGAACACATAAGGTACCTTACCAGGAATCTCAGGGAAAGGAAAGTTCATGTGGAGGGTCTCTAAGAAATAAAAGAAATTGGGGCGCCTGGGTGGCTGAGTCGGTTAAGTGTCAGACTTCAGCTCAGGTCATGATCTCACAGTTGGTGGGTTCAAACCCTGTGTCGGGCTCTGTGCTGACAGCTCGGAGCCTGGAGCCTGTATCTTCCTCTCTCTCTGTCCCTCCCCCCCCCCCCCCCCACACACACACATACTGTCTCTCTCTCTCTCTCTCTGTCTCTCAAAAATACTTTTTTAAAAAAGAAATAGCTGGTCCAAGCAGCCACCAGCCATAGTTAGAAACCTGGTGTCATTCTAATGAGTTTGGGCACACTGTATTGTTAGAGGTGTGTTGAATGAAATGCTTATCCGATTGATGACTAGAAAGATTACTTCCTAGTTCTCTACTACTGGTGGTGGTCTTTGTGGTCCACTACCCACAAAGTAGATGCTTTAATCTTTATATTAACTATTAACTACTGCTGCTTTATTAACTACTTTAATCTTCATATTAACCTCTAAGGTGGGTCTCATTCTGTCATGGTCCATATAGTGGTCAACTCAGGTGTCAAAGATGTCACAGCACATAACTGGTCAGTGGAAGGATCACATCCTCCCTCCTTCTATCTACTGCTGCCTAGGATTGTGCAAGGGAGGTGATTAGTTGGAGTACAATAGAAGAGGAGATTAAATGCGTCCAAGGCTTATGGATTTTCTAGGACTTGGGGAAAGGAGATGGGAAAACTTGAGGCACAGGAATAGACTAAAGTTAAACTAATTTTATAAATCTATTCTCTCTAGGAATTATCAGCAAAATGCCAAAAATATTATCTGGGATTGGAGTTTTGTACAGCTCTTCTTCCTGCAAATTTTCTAAGGACTCTGCAAAGATGCACACCAAACAAAATATTTCCTGCAAGGGTTACACACTAGCGTTTGGAGAATTACTTGGAACCAACAATGGAGTTACCACTTACCAGTCAGCAAACCTGTGGAAAATTTCTTATCTATGAGAATGCAGTTGTTCAAAGAATTACTAGAACTTGAAAATGTTCAATGGATAAATGAACTTAGGTAGGAAAAAAAAACTTTATTTAATTAATGCAAATCCATGCACCAGAAAATAAATAAGCATTTTATTTCCTCCAAACAAGGACATATATATATATTAATATCTATGCAAATAATAGAATGAAAGATTTTAAACTGTAAACATGTCCATCTGCCTTGTCAATTGAAAGATGTTAGAAAATTAATTTTCAGAAGAATGTATGGCTATTAATACTACCTTTATCATTGACTGTGACAGTGCTGGCAAGAATAAGAAACGATTTAAATGTCAGAATATTTCATGTCAAGTATTTTTTCCTTTCTGGAATACTTTAAGAACATGCATTTTTAATAGTTACACTATCTTTAGACCCTACCTGTGACACATGTTAAATTTTTGTTATCAGTTTATGTAACAGCATTTTTTATGCCATACTCACTATCCACATTAAAAAGGAAAATAACTTCAGTTGTAACAATGATACATGTTAAATACATTTAACTACTGATGCAAAGGCATTAACTATACATTTTATTTTTTTTAATTGATTACTTGTTTTTTGGAATGGCCTTCCTCATACCCTTAGAAGAAAGTACCAACCTTAGGAAAAATAAAACACATGCACAATGGAAGCAAGAAAAATTTGAAACATGCTTATAGATATCTTTTCCCCCAAAATGGTGGTATATGGTATATAGTGCTGTACTTCTTAATGTCTTTTAAAAAGAAGACTATTTGTAAATGCATGTTAAGACCTTAAAACTGCACACTGCAAACCAGAAGCCACTCTCAAAGCCTCAGTTTCCTCCTCTGTAAAACCAGGGGAGCAATAGCTTCCAAGATTGTAGAATGTCTACTGTGTGGGAGTTGAAAACTCTTTGCTGATGTGATCACTCACTTCCCGGTTAGAATGTCTGTGACCTTGACTCAGTAACCTCAGAACTGCCTTGGTCTAGTCTTAGATAGTCACTGAACTCATCTCCTAACTAAGACTCTCACTCCAAGAGCCCTTCATTTATTTGTAAGGCCCTGTCCAGTTCGGAAACTCTTTGATTCTGTGACTATCATATTAATCTATCCTTTAAAAAAAATTAGGGGAATCTCAAGTCTACAGGAGAGTTATGGGGCAGGCCAGAATCATGGCATGAGGCTGTATCCTATGATCTGTTGCATGGAATTTAGCACAGACTGGTATTTCCCTTCATCCAGTCTGAAAAATCTAGTGGGCCAGGGTTGCTGTCTAGTACCTCAGGGTGGACTGTGCAGCCAGCTGGCAAAGGTTTCTTTCCAGAGTAGCTACAGGTAGGGGGCGGGGGACAGATTTCGGCATGCCCTCATGGAAGACACGCTGGAGGTGACTTGTATCCAGCTCACTGTTTCTGATGCAAAGAGCACCGCTGTGTTTTAGCTCCTTCATCAAGCACACACTGAATGCCCCCGATGCATCGGTGCTGGGCACCTGAGGAATGCTGGTGTACAAGGCACTGGCTGACAGAGCCCTTCTCAGTCCGGCTTCACTACAGAGGAGGGGGTTACTGAGCCCCTAAGTGAAGAAATGAATTTGCAGTTAGAAATTATGCCACGTGGTATTGGTTTGGCAGTTGGTCTTTGTTGTTGAAAAGGCATTATCTGTCCCAGGCCATGAATGCAATACGGCCTCTGTCTTGTTGGTCCACGCCTCCACACTAGGTTTCTCTCATGCAGCTGGCAGTGTGAGGAGAAGGCGGGGGGGGGGGGTGACTGGGGGATCAGTCTCAGGAATACCAAAGGGAGTGTCTGCATGGGAACTGTCAACATTTCTCAGAAATCTTAAAAAGACAACACACATTGTGGATGAAGGGCTGGGGCCGGAACTTAGGGCAAGAAATCAGAGAGGAAACCCTTCTTTCAGGCTACATGAGGAAACAGTGATGCATTTTATGTTTATTTAATAGAGCTGATGCATATATGGACACAAATATGAATAGGAATACCAATAGCCAAAATCTGGGGAATGCTCCAGGCACTGCTGTGAACTATTTCAGGCATGATCTCATTTAAGCCTACTAGCGAGTTAGGAATTACCTCATGAATCCCTTGTTGCTGAGGAGGAAACTAAGTATACTGAAGGGTGACTCACTTGCTCAGGGCCATAAAGAGTGACTCCAGGACTTGGATTTAGGCCAATGACATCTGAGCATGGGCTCGTAATCACTAGCTAGGGGTGTATGAAAAAAGATGAAGGACAAAGATTTGGTAAAAGTTTACCTTCTCAAACTGCAGAGAAAGCAATGCCTGTGGACTGTGAACTATTTGTGCACACAGTAACCTCTCAGGCATGACTTCTGTGATTGTTATCATTCTGTGATTCCTACCATCGTTGCTCATATCAGTGGATCTTGCTAAGCTCTAGACTGTCAGCAGCGCTGTTAGCATCTTAGGAACAACTGGTTACTGACGTGTCTTAAAGATCTTTACAATCCTAAAGACTAGAATAGCATACAGAACCTAAACTAAAAAATGAGTTGTATTGGCTATAAAATATTTGAATGCTCCAGAGAACAATGTATATGGTAAGAAAGAGAATTTAAAGGTATCTTAAATGTTCTGTGTACTTCCTTAGACTCTGCTTCTTTCTCTAGCTTTTTTTTTTTACCTCATGGGCTGATTTTATAGATGTTTCCATTCAAAGTGACCTGTTCTTAAATTAATAAACTTATAAAAGAATCACCAGCATACCGAATCCAGTTCAAATGTGTCATGTAATGTTTTCTGAATCCCTTTAGTAAGTTTCTTACATCATGATTTTCATTAAAAATGTTATCAGCAGGTTGTTTTTAAAAAGCAAAAGACTGAGTTATCTATCTAGTATCTAATAGACTGTAACCTCAAGGAGAGCAAGGATGCGGCCTGTCTCATTTATCAACATGTTCCTACCACCCAGAACAATGTGTAACACATATAAGCATTTAATATATATTTGTTTAGTGAATTAATGAAAAAAATCACTAAAAAGAAAACTTTGTGAACCACACAGAAATCTTCACAAATATTTACCTTTAAGTGTGCTTCCATTTTTATCCAAAACACAGCAAATTAACATACCTATTCCAGTGTTAGAAATACAGGAGAAGTAGATCTTTTGAAATATTATAACATAATAGAGATATTGACACACATACCAAAAAATACACACATACCAAAAAAGATTGTATGAATTAAAATAAGAGGTTAGAGTAGGAGAGAGCCAAAGCATAAGAGACTCTTAAAAACTGAGAACAAATTGAGGGTTGATGCGGGGTGGGAGGGAGGGGAGGGTGGGTGATGGGTATTGAGGAGGGCACGTTTTGGGATGAGCACTGGGTGTTGTAATGGAAACCAATTTGACAATAAATTTCATATATTGGAAAAAAATAAAAAAAAATAGCAACCCAGATACCCTACATTTTGTGAATCAAAGTATAGAAATATGTTTCTCTGCTATACAGCTTCTTTACCTTCTCTTCCATGAACATATGACACAAAATACTGGGCATTGATTCTGTATGTATTTCTGGCCTTCTAATGACAAAATAAAACAAATTGTATAGTTGTTTGACTTCCCCCTAATACAACTCCTGCTGAGTATTCTGCCTTCATGTTGTGTTAGTGTTCAACAGGCCAGGTGGACAGATGAGAACGCATCTCTGCATGATGTGTGCAAAAGAAGAAAACAGGAAAACCCCATGAAAAAAGGCAATGCCTGTGCCTTCCTCAGAATTATTATTTTGTTCTTTTTTTCCCTTACCTAAAATATCCTGTAAGTGCCTAAGCTATTGTAGTTCTTACTCGTTAGGGAAGTTGTAGTAAAATACATATTTTCTGAATGAAAATCACATACTGATTCAAAATTAGATGAGCATTCATCTAAGCACAGGGGTAGACTCCAAAAAAAACTCACGAATACTCCATCAGCCATATGAATTTGATTTTTCTCATTGGTTTCCAACCCTGACAAGGGATAGCAGAAGGGTTATGGATAATCTGGTCAATTTTTATATGGCATGCACTTACAATAATAAAACAGAAGCCAGGATGTTTGCTTTCCAATGTCCCCTGCTGTATTGGGACCCCTGCCACTACCACCATGTGAAAAAACTGGGCTCAACAGCTAGAACATGAGCATGGGTGAGTCACTATAAGAGGACCATATGTCCTTTATAATGCAGCACAAACAGTAACTCTTCTTTGTTGGATGTAATCTCTATGAGGACAAGGACCTTTGACAACCTTATTTTAGTGTGGATCCCCAGCTCTTAGAAGAGTTCATACTTATCAGTTACTCAATGGCTATTTGTGGAGTGAATAAATGAATCCATTTCACAGAATTATTTTGAAGGTTAAACAAAATAGTCTATAAAAGGAATATTTCAATTCTTGGCATTAAGTTTATTATAAGAATAGATTTTTGTTTGTAGGCTGTGTTATCCACCTAAAAGATAAACAATGACCAACAAATGAAAAGCTATTTAGACAGTCATTATCACATAAAAAGACAAATGTGGAACATAAGTACTTG
Organism: Acinonyx jubatus; assembly: GCF_027475565.1. Classification (NCBI taxonomy): domain Eukaryota; kingdom Metazoa; phylum Chordata; class Mammalia; order Carnivora; family Felidae; genus Acinonyx; species Acinonyx jubatus. The sequence goes on along the minus strand of NC_069388.1, from coordinate 33,741,680 downwards.
TGAAGAGTATGATGTGCTAGACAAGCAAATGAATGCAGTGATGAAAAAGAAAAACTCACTAATAAATAAGGCTAAATTTCTATAGTTAATGTGCTTCTTGACTATTTGCTATTTATTAACTGATTTAAAAAATTCATAAGAAATTCAGATATTTTCCATACCTGGTTTATTCAAAACAAAGTCTGCATCTTTACCAAGAAAGATATATTATTAATCTTACATTTTTTTGATCATTCACACAAGTAATCCTATTAATCAACAATGAATTAAAGTAATGCTTGAATTTACATAAAATCACCTAAAACTATAATCCAACAGCCACAACTGATCCATTTTATGGTAAAATGCATGGTTAAACCTTTTATAATTAAGTGGTTTGTAACTGCTGTGAGCAGCCTTCAAAAACTTAGAAAAAAATTGACTTGTTTTTCAGAAAATGCCAAGGATAAGATGGGTATTTTGGATAGTAATTTTCTTCTCAAAACATATTTAATAATTGCTGGCAGAATTGTATTCAAATATTATCTTCTGAATTGCTTTCCAAAATTACTTTAGACAGACGGTATTTACCTAAATCCTCATATATTATTTTAAAGTTCAGTAACAAATATCAGATGGGTGTTTCAAAATATTCAACAATGCATTTAGTAAATTAACAAAATTTAAACATTTTGCTATTGATATATAGGCAGCAGTTATACACCAAATAAGATGCAGATTTGCTGTTTACTTCCAAATATCAATTATTTTTCTACATAGAGTACATAAGCCTAAATAAAAATTTTGTAGATTTTCCCTTCATTTCCAAGCAATTAAATTCACTAGTACATCTAATGTATACGTATCAGATTCATCACATGCACATACATTATATGTACCATTCACTGTAATCATAGTAGTTCTTTAAAATTTTCTGTTAGGGCACCTGGGCAGCTCAGTCGGTTAAACTTCGACTCTTGATTTTAGCTCAGGTCATGATCTCACAATTAGTGAGATCGAGCCCCACACTGGGCTCTGCACTGACAGCTTGGAGCCTGCTTGGGATCCTCTCTCTCCCTCTATTTCTGCTTTTCCCCTGCTTGTGTGCACGCTTTCTATCTCTCTACCTCAAAATAAATAAATAAACATTAAAAGAAAGTTAAAAAATAAGATTTTATGTCGAGCAGGCTTTTAATATGTTCAAAGTAGTTCAAACCTAGTACACAAAGACCCCATATAACCTAGTCTTTCATTTCTTTGACTCAGTTCTTCCGTCTATAAAATAAGAGCATTACCTCTTTCATTACAATCAGCTTTATTATAACAAATGAGCATGAAGGCTAATATTTAAAGTATTGACAGGAATATAAAGGTTTGGTGTTAGATATACCACTGACCAAATGACTATATTTTGTGGAATACAGGCCAACTTAGTCAGTGCTTTGACTTAGGGTCCATCTACACAGTCTTTCCCTGACCAATTTCCAAGTCACACCAATGGTAGATCACATTTAAGAATGCCCTTAGCAATCTCATGCCAAATAGTAGCCCGAGAAGACAATCTCTCTATAAGTGGCTTTAGGGTGTGGCCTGTTTATCTAGTCCATCAGCATTTCCTCAAGAGGCCCATAAGAGGGAACTGAGAAAATCCCTAGTTATTACTCATTGCAAAGTTGGGATGCATATGAAGTATCCCACATTTTTGGAGGATCAATTCTCTTCATTTATTTTTTAAAGTTTATTTATTTTGAGAGAGAGAGAGAGAGAGAGAGAGAGAGAACCAGCAGGAGAGGTGCATAGAGAAGAGAGAGAGGATCCCAAGCAGACTCTGTGCTGTGAGTGCCCCAATGTGGGGCTCAATCCCAGGAACTGGGACATCATGACCTGAGCTGAAATCGAGTCAGACACTTAATCGAGTGAGCCACACAGGCGCCCCGGATAAATTCCCTCTAGATGTTATCAATCTGGGACATACCTTTATTACAATACAATGTAAAAGCCTTTCATTTAGTTGTTTACCCTGAACATTTATTATGTGTCAGGAATCATACTAGGCACTGAAGATAAAGCAGCAAATAAAAAGGCAATATATATGTTTTGTTACAGCTTACCTCCTTCAGGAGGCAGACTGGAAACAAAAAATAAAACATAACAACTAAAGATGGTAGTATCCTATGTGGGAAATATACTGAAAAAGCAAATAAGAGAAACATAAAAGTGGTATGTAGGAAAGGATGCTATTACTTTCAATAGAGATCACAAAAGGCTCTTTGGGGAAATGACATTTTGCTGAGCTGTGAGGATCTGGAAAAATTGCAGAAAGGAATAGCATATACAAAGGCCCGGAGGTAAGAAAGAGGTTGGTTATTGAGGCCAATGTAGTTCGGTGACAAGACTGGTGAGAAAGGTAGGTAAGACCAGATCAAATGGGGCCAGATTCAAATTTCATGGGTATCAGTCAGTCCTGCTTCAAACACCAACCAAGCTACAAATGCAGGGTCTGAAGCCAAAATGTTGAGATCTACATTTTGACCCCATTACATACTGGCTGTGAGATCTTGGCTTAATGTCTCTAAGACTTTGCTTCCTTAAATATAAAACAGACATAATGATAGCATTTATTTCATAAGATTGTGAGGAGATTAAATGGATTTATGCAAATGAAGGGCTTAACATGGCAAGCAGCCACAGTAAGTGCTCAATAAATGTTGATACTATCTATCAGTTCATGTTGATGGTGGTATTTTTCTCCTTCTGCTCATGGGTTCATGTCCCTTCTTCTTCACAAATTTTTTAAAAAACAATTTTGAACTAAATCTCAGAGTAGTCGGAAAAAAATCTCAGAGTAGAACAATAAAAAGGAAAACAAACATACAGTTTGACTTTCTCACATATTGGGACTCAATCATTATTATAAAAACCCTGTGACATAGAGAAGTACCATTTACAGATCTGGAGACTGAAAGGCAAAAGTTAAATTCCAAAAAAGTTAAGGTCCAAAAGAATCCAATGGTAAAGCTAATACTGTAAACCATAGGTAATGGAGAAGGAAGGAGGAAGGAGTAGGAATAAATTTTGTTGGAGGGAAAACAATTCTAGAAATTTTCACACAATAAGGGAAGAAGTAGAGATTTACACAGAAAGCTGATAAGGAGAGCATTTTGACACATTTAAAGAGCACCCACAATTAGACTGAGAAAAGCCTATTTTCTCTCCTTTTTTAGTTCCTAAAGCACTTCATTCAATCTGGCAGCTGGCTTTCTGACTAAAGATCAAGCTAGCTTCTGACGTGAAAGAAAATGTTCAAGTATATAAAATACATTACTAATTTTAAAATATTGTGATGGATCATAGCATTTTCCCCACTACAATAATGCTTGACCTATCTAGTCTAGAATACATTCTTATGTAATTTGAGTTAATTTCCTGGTAATTTTTGTCTTAGAATTCTTAAACACAAAATAATTCAACCTGAGAAACCTCTGAGCATCTACAGAAAAATTTGAGAAAAAGATATATAAACTTTTAAAAAGCAGAAGGAAAACAATGCTCCCAAATGTTTTCTTATAACCTTCCAGTTTGTCAAATGCTCAAGATATTACTAATTCTTTTTCAGAATCTTCTAAGGTGTGAATGTAGACTCTTCTATCTGAGGTTCACCTCTGAATCATGCTAAAGCATGCAGCACTCTGAAAACTTTATGAGAAACGAAGCATTATAATCCCACTTGCTAAGTTTTAAAAATTATATGAAGATTTAATAACTTCTCCTGATACCCAAAGCAAACCAGAGCCCTTCATCGATCCTAAATACTATTACCTTTGGAAGCTGCCATAAAATCAAACCATTAGTTAAAATCCAATGGTCTAGAATTAGGTGAAAATTGAATTCATTGTACAACCTAGACAAGAAAAATTTACCCTATAATATATTTATTTTGGTTCTGAATTCAGAGGTTGTTGCTGAAATAAAGTTTTTTCAAAAGTCAGTATTCATATTCTACCATGTTGTCATCCAAATGATAGAACAAGAAATGGTGTCTTTGACGAACAGAAACTGAGCAATGATTGAAAGATGGGTGATGCAGGATTGACCGAAACAAAATCACAGTGCAGGGGTAGACTTTTACAGAAAGAGAGAGCTTCCCATGAGTATCCAAGCCTCACAGGTGTCAGGTATGGGGTGCAGAAAGGGATCTTGGAGCCATCATTAGGAGGTACTCACATCAAACTCATTTTAATGACTACCTCTCTCCTAGGAGGTAGATTGGACATAGAGAAGGTGATACCAGGGGAGTTTTATTTTATCTGAATTGTTTGACTTCTTTATAATAAGAATGCTAATACTACTCATACATTTATGTAATTGAAAATAATTCAAGAAATAAACCAAAATAATGGGCATATATAAAATACCCTTTGTGTTTGAGGCATGAAAACAAATTTCCACATTCACGACTAAATCATTATATGAAAAATCTACCTCTGGGAATATTTGCATTTAGGTTTAATCCTATTATATATTCCAAGGCAGACATTCTTAGTTCCTGACTTAATGTCTACATTATCATTTGTGCACAGAGGAAATGCATGATTTTCCCCCATTTTATCACACTGAAACTATAAGCCAATAAATTATTCTCCAACAGAGGTGCAGGAGGAAATCTGACTCAACAAAAACAAACATTTCCTGCTTAAATTATTTAGAATTATGCCATGTTATTTTTTAAAAACCAAGAAAAGACACTTAATTATGCCAAACATTTACATAAAACTTTCTTTGGTGCACACTTACAAAAGACCCATGTGAACAGTTTATCGACATCACTAGAATTCTAGTTGGAAGATGCAGTTAACCATTCAAACTACATGAAAGAGGGTGACTCACACATACAAATAAGTTCTTTATACATCAGAAGAGCCAGGAGCCTAAACAATGAACTCTATGTAAGTAAATAAAAGTGGCAACAGTTGGGGGTGGATTGTTTTTTAACAAACAGAGGGGCTGGTTGGAAAAAAATGGTCGGCAAAACAAGCATTCATTAAAAATGAGCAGGTCAGCTAAGTAAATGATGTGGCCAAGATAAATAGTACAATTTGGAGACAACTTCTTTAGCCCACCACACCTTGAAAAAGATTATGTACTCATTTCTAAATCAATTTAGTTATTTCTGCTTCTAGCCATAAAGGAGTAATACGCATCAGAATTACCCTCCTACCTGAAACAACAGCCAAAATACATGAAACAACCATTTGCAAGATATAGTGAACTCTGGATGAAAGAAGTAAATGAGAATGAGAATTAGCCTATATATATTTATATATATATATATATATATACACACACACACACACACACACACACATATATATATACACATACACACACACACATATATATATGATATAACATATATATACATACATATATATAGATATACATATATAATATAACCCAAATACAGGCACACCCCCCTGGTTTTACTGAACTTTGCTTTATTACCCTTCACAGATAAGACATGGTTGCTCGTTTGTTTGTTTTGTTTTATAAATTTAAGGCTTATGGCAACCCAGTGTTGAGCAAGTTTATAAGCGCCATTTTGCCAACAACATTTGCTCACTTCTTGTCTCCAAGTCACACTTTGGTAATTCTCACAAGATTTCAAACTTTTTCATTATTATTATGTTTGTTATGGTGATCCACAATCAGTGATTATGACTCAGATGACGGTTAGCATTTTTCAGTAATAAAATATTTTTTAAATTAAAGCAAGTACATTGTTGTTTTAGACGTAACACTATTGTACACTTCATAAACTCCAATATAGGTAAACATATGCTATATGCACTGTGAAACCAAACAATTCCCTTGACTTGCTTTATTGAAATATCCACTCTATTGTGGTGGTCTGGAATCAAACCTGCAATGTCTCTGAGACATGCTTATATTGTCTAGAGAAAGCTCTAGTGCAGGAAGAAGGGATTGCAGAGATTCCCTGAGCTGAGGAAATGGGACTGAGAATCAAGGCAGACTAACACAGGAGTACTCGAGAAAAGAGAGCTGCAGAAAGAAAGAACTCTGGAGATCTGCACATGGCCCCTTCTGGGTATTCACCTGAGTAATATCAGACCATGCGTATAAGGATTCCACCCAAGGCTGAGGCAAGAACAACTCATGAGGATTAAAATGATGGTCAGCACTCACACAAGCTGGAATAGTACTTATTCCCACCAGCCAGACTGGAAAAGCTCATTCGTGGGATATTGGGGAGAGTAGACAAAATGGTATTTTCTCAGGTCAACAGTAGGCTGACCACCACTGTAGTCTAAAAAAAAAATGACCTTAAAAGCAGGACTCAGAGAACTAAACAGTTTTTTAGTAGCTTAACTTTGTCCAGAACAAAGCTAAAAATATTGGAGTAGAGAAATATCCAGCATCCAACAATATAATATGTATAATGCCTGTTAATCCATCAAAAATGACCAGATTTTCAAATAAGTGGGAAAATACAATACATAATGAGGAGACAAATCAGGCAGTTGAAACTGACCCAGAACTGATACAGATGTTAGACAGAGCATACAAGGACATTAAAGCAGTTTTCATGACTATCTTACATATGTACAAAATGTTAAGTAGAGACATGGTGATATAAAAAAAGACCCAATCAAACTTCTAGAAATAAAAATTACAATATGTGAGATGAAAACTCTTCCTACAGAGAATACTTCAAGCCCAGATGATTTCATGGGTGAATTCTACCAATCATTCAAGGGAAAAATAATACTAGTTATTTATAAACTATCTTAGAGAAAATTCAAAGACAATTGAATGCCCAACTCATTTTGTGAGACCAGTTTTACCCCCATGACAAAATCAGACAAAATGAAAGAAAGCCACAAATCAATGTCTTTCCTCAATAAGGGTGCCAATTTGGAAACAAAATTTTAGCAAATTGAATCCAAAAATACATGCAAAGAAGAACACTGCGTGATCAAGTGAGGATTTTATCCTGGGAATGAAAATGTGGTTTTAATCCTTTAAAAACTAATCAGTGTAACTCACCATAATAATAAATTAAAAAGAAAAGTCATATTGATCATATCAAGGGGTATAGAAAAAAAAATTGACAGAATCCAACACACACTCCTGATAAAAACTCTCAGCAAAATAGGAACTTTCTCCATTACATAAAGGGCATCTATGAAAAGCCTGTAGCCAATACCATGTTCAATCATGAAATACTAACTGATTTCCCTTTAAGATCAGCAACAAGACACTTGTAGCTGCACTTATACCTGCTCTTCAACAATGCTATTCTTCTAGAAAAGAAGAACATGGTTATCTTTGTAGAAAATCCAGTGGAATATATAAAAAGTTATTACAATCAATAAACAAATTTAGAGAAATTATAGGATTCAAGATCAATATACAAAAATCAACTTTATTTCTATATGTTGGCAACAGATAACTGGAAATTGAAATGGAAAAAGCAATAGTGAAAAATATGGAATATTTATGGATAAATCTAAAAAAGAAAGATGTGAAAGACTTGCACACTGAAGAACAAAGAACATCACTGAAAGTATTTAAAGAACTAAAAGATGTGCCATGTTCAAGTTTTTAAACTATAAATTTTCTGCAAATTCATCTACGTATTCAACACAATCTCAGTCAAAATCCCAAATTCTTTGCAGAAATTGACAAAGTGATTCTAAAACCCCAAACTCTGGCTGAATGACCCAGGAGATTGCCAGGCAGAACCACTCAGTGTCTCTCAAAACTTCTGCTGGGAAATGGATTACTTTGTTTCTATTATATCTCATTGTTCAAAGCAAGACACAGTATTCCAGTCTTACAGTAATGGGGCAGGAAGGAGGATACTTTTGAAGGAAGAGCCTCATTAAGAAAAGACAGATGGGAAGGGACAGCAGATATTTTGACAATATTACAACCTACCAGAGCTCTAGAGTTCTTTCTTGCCTGGTTCAAGACATTTTATATAGTGTGCAACTGGATTACTTCCTTCTTGCCTCTAGAGATGACTGGGTCACTGTGAATGAGCCCTCAGATGTCGTAAGGAGGAAGGGTTCTTCATTAAATAAGCCAAGGATCTAACCTAATGGAACCGCTGTGGCACTGGAAGTCAACAGAGAATCCCAAATCTGCAGACAGGACACAGCTCCCCATTAGATTCAGATATGGAAGACTCCAGGGTGACCACGACCAGGCTACAAAAGTCTCTTTCAAACCCGTACTTCGAAAAGCGAGAGCTTAGATCTATCCAGGCACTGCTGCTGACTGCATGGCTTCTGTTCTCTGGATGACCTGAGACCACCAGGACACTGCCAAGCCCTGTGCTGTTTCCATGTCTCGGACCCACCTGACTTCTGGAGGCAATTACAGTTTTCATCACTTCCCTGACCAAAACCAGAACTTGCTGCAACATAAACATTTGAAAAACCTCCTAAATCAAAGACACCTTTCAGACTCCCAAGAATGTAGTGGAAGAAGGAGGTGAAAGAGAAGGTGTGGAGCCAAGTTATGCTTTTTAAAAAATGAACAGTTATATAGATATGAAGACATTTACATTTCTCATAACTGCTTATCTCTCTAAGTAATCCAGGTGGAATACTGTAGCTATGTAATAGTCACCTTTAATGAGAATAACAGTATTCAGCTCCTGGCAGAGGTTTTCTCTAAATTCCTTTCGTACTTGGCTAATTTCACTGCCAAAATCATACCTTGTATTCTACCATGTGGTAGGCAGGTCTAGTGCACAGACACTTACTTATAAATTATTTACAGATCTGAGCTCACCTTCAAACCCCATCCCCTCCCCATAATAGATTATGGTATCCTCTTGGGAGCAAATTCCATGCCAAATTCTACTACTTTAGGTTTCCAGCCCTTAGCAGAGTTACACTTACTTTTCAGCTTTTCATTAAATATATGAGGACTAAATTATTTAATCTTGTAAACACTGCTTATCAGCACCTCATAAAATGAGGTATTTTATTTAGGAAAATGTTTCCAAATCTCCATTTGTCTTCTTAACATGCCACTGCTGAGTTTAAACAGGACTATGAACATTCCCCATGTATATTTTTCACAATATAAGCTATCAATTAAATGTTGATCTCTATGACAGCACTGTCTAGGACAAAGTCATTAAGTCTAAAATTTACATAGATTTACTGAATACCTCTCTTTGGAGTTTTACTGTATAAAACTGTGTAGCAGAAACAGTTACCAAGTGCAGTTCAATAAATTTTGATACTATGTTATGATGAGAAGTCAGAAAAATTCTAAAAATGCCCATTTGTTACCTTCCAGAGCAATTAAGTTTTAAATGATCTGGGTGGGTCTAGGAATTTAAATATTAACCATTGCTAAAGTGAGTTAAGGGTTCCTTAGAGAAATTTCCATTACTCAAAAAAGTAAGGTAGATTGCTCTAGTTCGTTCAGGTCATTCCAAGCATGAGCCTTTCAGTTGACAGGCAGCCTTGGTTGTAACCCGGTGTCTGATGTTTCCATAGTAGTCATTTTATCTTGGTTGGGTTTCCTAGAATCAGAGGCTGAGATGGAGATTCTTGATTGATGGAGATTCTTGATTGATGGAGATTCTGTGATTTCTGATGGAAAGCTCCCGGCAGATACTTGTAGGGGGGTGAGTGAAGTGGGACAAATAGGGAAGAAGCTATGCAACAATTTGGAATCTATACCAAATCCTTGAGTAGTTCTATAGCAAAAGTCCCAAGTATAGGTAAAAGAGTTGCACATTTACACCCTCGTGTAAGTCAGGCATTGCCTGTGTTACCACCCCTCAGTGGAATACAACGTAAGGCAGCTCAGGGGTGAATCCTTAGTAGCCAAGTACATCATAGCCGAGAACTGGGTGACCAGCCTAGTGACAGGGATATGGGCAGGGTACCAACACCTCTCATATTAAAAAAATCTCTGGGGTGCCTGGGTGACTCATCTGGTTAAGGGTTCAACTTGACTCTTGATTTCGGATCAGATCATGGTTGGTGAGACTGAGCCCCTTGTTGGGCTCTGTGCTGACGTCTGGGAGCCTGCCACTACATTCTCTCTCTCTCCCTCTCTCTCTGCCCCTCCCCTGCTCACGTGTGCAAGTGCTCTCTCTCTTTCAAAAATAAACAAACATTAAAAAACAAACAAACAAAAAAAACCCTTCCACCTTCTGCTTACCACAGTGCTGTTTACAACAGTAAGGAACTACCAACAACCTAAATCTTTAATAAACTTCTAAATTCAAATATAAAGTAACCGTTAAAGATAAGGTTTTAAATAGTTTTATTACAGAAAATGTCAACTGAACGAAAGTATACAGAAGAAACACATAAAGATCTCATAAGTACTCAGCACTCAACTTGAACAAGTATCAACTAAACATTACCTTACTTTATCTGTGCCTCATTCCCCCTCCCTGAATTACTTTGAAGTAAATCTCAAACATCATATCTTTTCATCATAAATATTCATGTAAGGTTTTGAATAATTTCTGATCAAAGGTTAAATTTGCATGTTATAATAAATAAAAACTCAACTTACAAATATCTACATGAAATATTATCCTAATTACTTTTTTGAAGTATGCAGTTTGATGTATTTTGACAAATTCATATACTTGTGTGACCATAAGATATAAGATGTTTCCATTACTCCAAGACGTGCCCTCACATTTACCATCCAAAGATAAACACTGTTTTTATTTCTTTCTTCATGGTGTAGTTTTTCAGTTCTAGAATTGCATAAATGGAATAAAAAAAATGCACTGTCTTGTCTCTGACTTCTTTTGGCGTATTGTTTCTGAGATTCACTTGTGTTAATTTTCATATCGGTAGTACATTCCTTATTTACTACTAAGTAGTATTCATTACAAATGATTACACCACAATTTCTTTTTCCATTCTCCTCTGGATGAGCATTTTGTTGGTTTCTAGTTTTGGCTATTATTAATGATGCTGCTCTGAATAATCTGGTAAAGGTTTTTTGTAGACATCCTTTTTTATTTCTTTTGGGAAAACACCTGCATTACTATGTAGATATATATTAAACCTGATAAGAAATTACCAAACAGTATTACAAAGTGTACTTTGCACCATTTCAAACTTCCACTCGTGGTGCATGAGCAGTCTAGTGGCTCCACATCCTCACCATGGCCTGGTATTACCAGTTGTTTTAATTTTAGCCTTTTGAGTGGGCATGTAGTACTATGTCACAGGCTTTTAATTTGCATTTCCCTGATGATTCCCTGTTGAGATCTTTTTCTTGTGCTTAATGGCCATTTATTTATGAATTGTCTGTTCAAATCTTTTGCCCATCTTTAATTGGATTTTCTATCATTTTATTTTTATATTGTAGGTATTCTTTATATATTCTGATACAAGTCCTTTGCCAGATATGTGATCTGCAAATGTTTTCTTACACTGTGTGAATTGCCTTTTCTTCCTTCTTTTTTAAATTGAGGTATAATGGACATTATGTTTTATTAGTTTCAGTTATACAACATAATGATTTGATATTTATATACATTGTGAAATCACCACAAGAAATCTAGTTACCATTTGTGACCAGTTATATATTTTTTTCTTTTTAAGATTTACTATCTAAGCAACTATCAAATATGCAATAAAGTATTATTAACTATAGTCACCATGCTGTACATTTCATCCCCAAGACCAATTTTGCTTTGTAACTGGAAGTTTGTACCTTTGGATCCCCTTCAGCCATTTTGCCTACCCCACTTCCCTCTCCAGTCTGGCAACCACCTATCTGCTCTCTGTGTCTATGGGCTTGGTTTTCTGTGTTGTTTTGTATGTTTTGTTTTTTAGATTACACTTATAAGTGAGATCGTATGGTATTGGTCTTTCTCTGTCTGATTTATTTCATACAGAAGAATGCCTTGAAGGTTCATCCATATTGCCACAAATGGCAAAATTCCATTCTTTTTATGGCTGAATAGTATTCTGTTGTATATATGTACACCAACTTTTCGTTATTCATCCATCCATCAGTAGGTCCTTACATTGATTCCATATCTTAGTTATTGTAAATAACACTGCGATAAACAAAGGGGTACACATATCTTTTCAAATCAGTGTTTTTATTTTCTCTGGATAAATACTCAGAAGTAGAGTTGCTATGGTGGTTCTATTCCTAATTTTCTGAGGAATCTCCACACCATTTTCCAGAATGGTTATGTCAATTTATATCACCATCAACAGTGCACAAGGGTCCCTTTCTCTCTTCATCCTTGTTATTTCTTATCTTTTTGATAATAGCCATTTTAACAGATGTGAGGGGCTATGTATATGTAGATCTGCAGAGGGAAAGTGGTGGGAACAAGCCAAAATTTTATGAAAAGTCTATCTGAGAATTGTGAGTTTATATTTGTTATTTTTCAAATTTTCCACAGTAACTAAATATTTCCTAATCAATCCTCAAATGTTCTTATAAAAATAAATGTTTATGAAAGTTATACCTTAATAATGCCTTTGAAAATAAAATAAATGGTTATCTTACTTTTTAAAAATTTTTAATATTTATTCATGAAAGAGAGGACAGAGAGACAGAGTGTGACCGGAGAAAGAACAGAGAGAGAGGGAGACACAGAATCAGAAGCAGGTTCCAGGCTCTGAGCTGTCAGCACAGAGCCCAATGCGGGGCTCGAACTGATGAACCCTGAGTTCATTACCTGAACCATAGTCAGACACTTAACCGACTAAGCCACCCAGGTGCCCCTAAATGGTTATCTTAAACAAAAACAAAAACAAAAACAAAAACAAAAACAACACCTCACTTTCCTCAGGTCCACCTCTGAAGTGGATTATATTGTGGCTAATTTCATCAAGGCACCTTATTATTTGAAAAGACAGACCTGGGGTCACTGTAGAAGTTCTCTGAGGAGCTTAAGAACACACCAGACCTAGAAGCTCCACATGTCCCTTCTTCTCCTCCCATTCTGACTCAAACCAGCAAAGAAAGACTTCATGCCTCTTCTGGTGTTGAAGAACCCAACCATCCCAAGAGAAGTAGAAAACAGCCAATCTCACATTACAAAACAGTGCTCACAAAACCTTCTAAACCTGGGTAATCACCACAGATGATTATTATAAGGCAAGTGCTAATCTCCTGCATGAAGCCCAGTATAAGAGTATTTGGAATCATTTCTTCATCCTCTGGAAGCACTAATACAGATGTAGCTGGGAAACCTCAACTCCTTCCTTTCAGAAATCAGCCAAACCAGTACCCAAGGGATAAAAAATATTGCGTATCACTTATTTTGCAAACTCTAGGATTTATTCACAAAACACCTTTGGGAGTCCTGGGGGGCTCAGTTGGTTAAGCATCTGGCTCTTGATTTCAGTTCAGGTCATGATCCCAGAGACCTGGGTTGGGCTCTTTGATGGGCATGGAGTCTCCTTAAGATTCTCTCTCATGCTCTCCCTCTGCCCCTCCCCTGCTTGCTTGCTCTCTCTCAAAAACAAAACAAACCCCCCAAACAAAAGCAAAACAAAACAAAAACAAACAAACAACAAAAACAAAAACAAAGAACAAAAAAACCCACAAAAAATTTTTCAAAATGTTTTGAAGAAGTATTTTTACTTAAGTGTAAAAAAATATGAACCAAGAAAAAAATAACCTGGGAATAGCAAGGACTCCATCCACTGATTTTACCTTGTAATTGGATAAGCCTTTGAATTCTCTCATTCCCCCCATACCTCTCTCTCTCTCTCCCTCTCTATCTATCCCTCTCAAACACAAACACACATGCACACACTCAAAGTCACATAGCTCATATCTGGTAAGGTGAAAAAGAGAAATATTATGAATAAGTCGTCTACACAAAACAGACGAAATATTCCCATTTCTGTCAAGATCTGTATTACTGCATATCCAACAAGGTTCCTTTCCATGATAGAGTTTGAAGGGTTGAGACTTCATGAAACAGTAAACCTTATGTCACTTGCATCTTATTTGCGTTAAAATTCAGTGAAATATTTCTATTGCTCACATCAGAAGTACAAAAGTGCCTAGAAGGTACTTTGATAGAGAATGTCAGTGAACAAACACAGTTTTACATACCTGCAAAAGTGTCAGCAACTCTGAAGATTTTGGAATAAAATAAGTTGAGAGGAAAAATGAAAAATGCATTTAATACATAGCTGATATTTTATCCTTCTGATTCTCAAGTGCTTTTCCAACTTGAAAATCTAAACCGGGGAAAGAACTGTGGCGTTTGACAAATATATATGTCTGGATGGGTTAGAATCACAGATAAAGGGGAAAAAAAAGTTAGAGAGGGAGGGAGGCAAACCATAAGAGACTCTTAAAGACTGAGAATAAACTGAGGGCTGATGGGGGGTGGGAGGGAGGGGAAAGAAGGTGATGGGCATTGAGGAGGTCACCTGTTGGGATGAGCACTGGGTGTTGTATGGAAACCAATTTGACAATAAAGTTCATATTTAAAAAAAAAATTTTTTTAATAAAAATAAATAAAGTAAAATTAAAAAAAAGAATCACAGATATCTGAGATACTCATGGTGGGATTCATCTTTTTACCCCTGTTTTTCTGTCATGAATGGATTAAGATTTTTAAAAATTACTGGACCAGGATAGCTTGATCAATTTATCATGCATCATCATGCGGTAAGTAAATTATATAATTAGAATATGAATGCCCAGAGTTTGCCACCTCTATGGCATTGACTTTAATTCATCCATCCAGTAGATATCAAACACTTATTATGTGTCAGGCATTGGTTTCAGTTCCGGAGATACCACAGTGAAAAAAATAAAGAACCTGCTTTGATGGAGTGTGCATTACAGTGGTTTGTTCAAAACACATTAGGATATATTATGAAATTTCATAACAAACTTTCTGCATTCTTAGACAACCACTCAGAAATTCCAAATAATGGGTATATCCATGAAACTACTTCTCTTTTATTCATTTCCATGAAGAAGAGAAGTTTCACTTCTTTACTCATCAAAAGAAGGATCCTTCTACAAATGCTACTATTGACAAATCTCAGGACCAAAAGCCTTTAACATTTCACGTAGAAGGTCTCTGAAAGGATTGTAATAAATATAATCTGATACCCTTTCAACACTTAGGGCAATGGGTTTAATCAGTCAATTAGATACAATCCCAGTTTGTTACCATTTTCTTTGGAGAGAATGACACATCTATCAAGAACATGTTTAGTTTATGCATTAAAGTGAGTAATAAATTAATTTGCCTATTACAAAGAAACTGATGGAGAAGGTGGTAATATAAAAGATTTTGGGGAAGCCAGTTAGAGAAGATGGGTTTGTTATAAATAATAGAATAATTCAAGCTTTAACAATCAAGATCTTACTGTATTTGGCACCTATTCCTTAGCAAGTCAGTTACATATTAACTCTTAGCACATGTCCTCATTTAAAAAGCCATCTGCGTTACAAAATAGCACAATGTCATTTATTTCCAAATGGCGAACATTTGAAAATAGCACTTAGAACACCTATTTTTAAGAAATAAATAATAGTACACAGAAACTTCTTGTATGTCTCCCATTGGTTGAATTTCCAAGGGAAACAATGACTGTTTGGGTCTTATCCACTTCAGTGCTTCCCGTCTGGTTTTTACTCTCAAAACCACACAGTGAGCCTCTGCCAGTTACAAAATCATTAGTATTCAATGTAAAACAAAACGATATACCATACAAGTCACCTAAAGTTAAAGACAGTAAAGGTATAAAAGTGGTGAGTCAGGCACTTAACTAGGAATTCAAATGCTTCAAATCATGTTCTTAATGAAAGAATTGAAATATCAACTACAAAAATCAAAACATAACCTCTCCACTATAGATGACTACTCTGATAAGAGATTAAAGTGTGAGAAAGTGGACTACTTTTCAATTAGTTAAAATGCGATGGCAAGGGGGAAACCATGTGTTACCTAATGGAACCCTTTGCTGAGTTAAAAGTATTCTGCTTGTTTCTATTAGGTCAATGATGCAAGCCTGTGAAAACTGACAGTTTTGGCTTAAGATACAGTTAGGTAACTGGGGATGATAAAAACAAATGCCAGCAACAAAAGCAACAACAGCATTCTCATTCTTATTGTCAAAATGCTCTGGAAATGCTTGGGGCATTTTATTTTCAGGATAAAATACTCCAGAGAATTCTAGGCCTACACTGAAATTAATTTTTCTAACTCCGCCCAGTTTTTTACCCACTTGACACTGATAAACATTAAGTGTGCTGACATTTGCATTCAATTCAGTGAAGTTTAATTGCTATATTTTCCTTCTTCATAACAATGGGGGGGATTAACAACAGGAAACTTCCTAAAATAGCTACTTTAACATAATTTACATTTGCTAATACAACATTGAAACATCATGTTTTCTGCCATTAAAATGTTCCTTTGCTACATATTCAAATAAAAATTAATCTATAATAAGTTAACATAAGATTAATTTATCCTACCAATCCTATTTAATATACATTTACAAAAAAATGTTTTAAGCAAGCTTTTCTACAACTGATTTTAAACCCATTTCCAATCCATTCTGCATATTCTAGGGTTTATGGCATAGACTCAGTATTTTGGATTGTTAGAAAACTTTTCAACTTTTCCTCTTGATTTGGTAAGCTGGAAAAAAAATACTGCTGAAGTTAAATCAAACCAGGATTTCTTAAGGCCTCACTGATTTACTATCCTAGTGGTGGATTACAGACGCTTACAAATCCCTTGACACATCTCTAATGGAAAGAAGGGGTCTATGTCTCCTCCTCTTGATTCTGAGTGGGCTCTGCAGGTGCTTTGACCAATAGAATGCAGCAGAAGTGATGCTGTGCCAGTTTCTGGGCCCCAGTCTTGGGACATTGACAGCTTCCTTTTCCCATCTCCTGGAACAACACCCTGAGCCACAGGAAGTCCCACTACCCCGACCACTCTGAGGTCACCACAGTTGGAAAGGTCATGTAAGAGATTCCTACAGGGGATCTGAGACCAGGGAAGCAGATACGCTTGACCAGGTTCAGCTCCTTCCAGTTCCTGGGTCACTATGGAACAAACACTGCATAGTCAAGTCTTATAGACCATGCTTTGTCCATGGCCACAGCAGTAACAATGATAAAATGGTTACGTTAAGCCTTTAAGTTTTAGAGTAGTTTCGTATCTGCAGTAGACAACTGAATAACTCCATTTTGGTTTCTCTACTTCCTCTGGATATTTCATGTGCACTCTTTTTCAGTGTATTCCTTCAACATCAAGGGAGGGTTTAGACAATACCTCTGCAGGTTACAAATCTGTGAGTTTGGAGCAGAGGCCAAACATCTACACTTTTAATACTTTTCTTTGTGATTGAGACTCACACCAACATTGGAGAATGACTGGTATAGTATAATTAGCTGTGCTCATTCAGGCCCAAGTTCACCTGATGAGCCATCTGGCTCTGACCTCCTGTGCCACACTCTGGCTAATGTCTTTCCCAACTTACCTTAAAAGAGTCTGGGACAATAAAATTTATTTATGCACATAATGGATTTCTGTGTGACTAATGAATCCATACCATGCCATTATCATCACCAAAACCTGATTCTTAGTGAACATCTGCCATGTCCGGTCATTATCTTATGTCCTAGGAATGAGAAGAAATATTTAAGTATGCTACAGTTTCTGCCCTTAAGCAGCTCACAATTTATTTGGCATGTTAAAACTAATCATGAGACTAAGAACAAAGGAAAACTTCTAAAAAATTAAATACTTTATTAAAAAGCTTCCCCCTGCTCTTCACAGTTCCTATCAAAAACCCAATAAAGAGAAATGAGATGTGTGTTGGAACAATTGGAACATACACAATTAAATCTACTCCTTTTATCTAAGTTCTGTGTTTGCATGAATCCAGCCTAACATAAAGTTCCAATGTAGACCATGTACCTTTGTGCCCTGTACAATGTTCTATTTCACAACTTTGCCTTTCATTTGCTGGGAGACTTGTGTTCCCAAGTTTGCTGGCGTGGCGGCCCTGCTCATTGTGTGAGTCAGTATCCAACTGAATGGGCTCCTGAGCAGTACTAGTCTGATAGAGTTAAGTGCTTGTTTTCAAAAGTCTTCTTCCCAGTGAAGCACTGGGAAGCACCCTCCTGTCACATTCCTCTCTCTTCATTTTGACATCCAGCAGTCTTAGGGCCATCTAACAAATTTGTAAGAACACTTATTCACTTGAAACTATTTATCAAGTGTCTTCTTATATACCAGGCACCATTTCCAAAACTGGAGGAGGCAGAGGCTAGCAAGCTCAACAAGACCCTTGCTCTCCTGGCACTGGTATTTGAATTGGGGAAGAGAGGTAACAAAACATAAACATACAGGTGAACAAGAAACTACTTGATTTTGATAAATCCTCTGATGAAAATAAAGCAAAGGGAGGCGGCAAAGATGACTAGAAAGTTATTTCAGACAAGGTGGTCAGATAGAGCATCTCTGTGAAACCTGTATCTTGGAAGAGCCACGCATGACAAGAAAGAAGCCATCTAAAGATCTGGGAAAGTGACTCTTCTAAGAAGAGGGAAAAAACACGTGTGAAGGCCCTAAAATGGTGAGCCCTCGTGGCTGTTAGGTCTGTGCATTTGTGTTTTATTTTCCTCACTCTTGGTTTCCTAATTTATTTGGTTCCAACTCCTATTTTACCATTGTTTTGTTGTATATAGTTTGCCTTACGTGTCCTTGATCCTTTATGGAATGAAGAGAGACAGTCAAAAGAATAAATGGTTCAAGATACAATTCTTCACCTGAATTGCGGTAGCATTCTGCAACAGTGTTTACCTGGAAAATTTCAAATTGCGTACGTGGCTAGCTTTATATTTCTCTTGGATTATTTGTTCTAACTTGAACTCAAATCAAATGCCCCAGGGCTGCTTATAATTTTAAGGCATTAACGCAATGCTTTTAATTAGAAGGACTCCAAAGAAGACCCATTTGTTCATATGCTTATGATTTGAGGCAGAGAAGGGCTAATCAGGCAAGTTACTTGCCTGACAGTTAGGAGGATGTTACTGAACAATACGTCACTGTAAAAAAAAAAAATGTGTTCAATCCATTGACTTTTGAGAACCAATTAATGTTAACTGTAATGATTTGATAAAACAATGTGAAGCTGGTATGTTAGCATGTGGCATGCGATTAATGAAAGTATGCAAATATATGTGCATTTATAATGTCCATATGAGTGCCACATTATGGAGTACAACAGATCAGCAGTGGGAAAGAATGAAATAATCAGGAAATTGTATGCTGAAGATGGACGGTTCATCAGTTATGGAGTCCTGCTCTCTGCCAGGTATTTTGTACCCATGAGCTTGAATACTAACTGCAGGTGGAATTATTATCCTCAGGGTATGATTGGAGAGATTGAGGTGCAAGGCTAGTTAAATAAAGGTCAAGGGTCATGCATTCTGGAAGAATTAGATCAGTAAACTCAGCAGAAAACGTTTATGGAGGTTTCTCTCTGGACAGAATAGGATATCAGGTGTTAGGAGGACAAAACAGGAAGAGCCAGGTTGTCTCAAGAAGCTTATAATAGCACTAGGGAGAGAAGAAATATGTTTTTACTTATTTGAGTTTAATGCTTATTAGATAAGAAATGGGGCTGTTGTACATTCAAATAATGCTGGCCTGGTTAATCAGTGAAAGCTTTATTAGCTCTCTATTTCTTATTGTTTCCATAGATGACTAGAGCCATAGTAAAGATTTTGGAGGAGTGGAGAGAAAATTTCTCCCACATTTTTCCTCACCACCGTGTCCCCACTCCCACATAGCTTTCTGTAGTTCAGTAGAGACCTTTAGAAAAGTGGTGAAAACGGGGCGCCTGGGTGGCTCCGTCGGTTAAGCATCTGACTTCGGCTCAGGTCATGATCTTGTGGTCAGTGAGTTCGAGCCCCGCATCAGGTTCTGTACTGGAAGATCAGAGCCTGGAGCCTGCTTTGGATTCTGTCTCCCTCTCTCTCTGCCCCTATCCAGCTCATGCTCTGTTCTCTCTGACTCTCAAAAATGAATAAACGTTAAAAAAAAAAAAGTGGTGTGGGGCGCCTGGGTGGCGCAGTCCGTTAAGCGTCCGACTTCAGCCAGGTCACGATCTCGCGCTCCGTGAGTTCGAGCCCGCGTCAGGCTCTGGGCTGATGGCTCGGAGCCTGGAGCCTGTTTCCGATTCTGTGTCTCCGTCTCTCTCTGCCCCTCCCCCGTTCATGCTCTGTCTCTCTCTGTCCCAAAAATAAATGAAAAACGTTGAAAAAAATTAAGAAAAAAAAGTGGTGAAAAAGAAAGAACTGCCTGCCCTATTTATACCTGCCAAACATCCCTTTGCCATTACACACTCTGTGACTTTCTGATTATGTTTTGAGCGTCAGTTTTCAAAACCCACTTTATTACACACTGTCCCTATTGGCAAGCATTCCATATTTATTTATTTTTTATTTTTTTAATGTTTATTTATTTTTGAGAGAGAGAGCGAGCGCGAGCGAGCATGAGTGGGAGAGGGGCAGAGAGAGAGGGAGACACAGAATCCGAAGCAGGCTCCAGGCTCTGAGCTGTCAGCACAGAGTCTGACGCGGGGCTAGAACTCACAAACTGTGAGATCATGACCTGGGCTGAAGTCGGATGCTTAATTGACTGAGCCACCCAGGCACCCCAATAAGAATTTTTCTGATATAATAAAAACATTTATAAAATATCTGGCACTTTGATATTCGGGGCTCAAACTCACAAACCACAAGATCATGACCTGAGCCGAAGTCAGATGCTCAACCAACTGAGCCACCCAAGCGCCCCTAGCAATCCACATTTATATATATTTTCCAAATATATAAAATCGAGTCCTTTGTAATTAAATTGTTTTTTATTTTTCTGAATGAAAATGAGAAATATAAGTAGCATTTTCAAAAATAGAACACATTTTCCTATACTAGAGAATGTATGGGGTTGACTGGACACTAAAATAATTTTAAAAGTACTGTTCTTTACTTTCAATAAAGTGGTTATTATAGCATGTTATGCAAATATGTTTTTTGAGATTTTTTTTAATTTAATGCTATAGCTTAATGGGTATGCCACCTTGGGAAGCCAGACAAAACACACAAATTTCCTCGTGGGCTTGTAGAATACAGATTTAAAATAAGGTCCTTCAAGCACAAAATAAATTGAGTTATAGAAAAACACAGATATTAGAGTGCCTGGGTGGCTCAGTCAGTTAACTCTTGATTTTAGCTCAGGTCATGATCTCAGCTTTGTGGATGGAGCCTCACATTGGGGTCCATGCTGAGTGTGGAGACTGCTTGGGATTCTCTCTCTGTCTCTCTCTCTCTGTCTCCCTCATTGTCTCCCCCCACCGCCACCACCCCTGTTCCCAGCAAGTATGCTCTCTCTCTCTCTCAAAAAAAAAAAAAAAAGACAAACTGAAAAGGAAAGAAAAGAAAAGGAAAGAAAAGGGGCGCTTAGGTGGGTCAGTTGGTTGAGCATCTGACCCTTGGTTTCTGCTCAGATCATGATCCCAGGGTCGTGGGATCGAGCCTATAATCAGGCTCCATGCCAAGTACAGAGTCTGCTTAGGATTCTCTCTCTCTCCCCACCTTGGTGCCTCTCCCTAACTTGCATGCTCTCTTTCCCTCCCTCTCTCTCTCTCTCTCTCTCTCTCTCTCTCTCTCTCTCTCTCTCAAATAAATAAAGTGAAAAAAAAAAGAAAAAAGAAAAGAGAAACACAGATTTTATTAAGCTATGAATAAGTGACACACTAAAATACTTTTTTAAGCTATGGATGTTCATGAATACTCATATCACTATTGTGTTTTTTTAATTCTAAGCCTGCAAGTTTTCCCAATATTTAATATTTCTTCTTTCACAAAGAGGAAGAAATACTTAAGTAGATGCCAACTCCAACTCTGTAAAATCATTATTCACAGAAAAATTATTCACAGGAAAAAAATCATTATTCACAGAAAGCATCGACTTTCAGTGGCTTTCATTATCTATGAACTTAGGATCAAAGAACCAATTGAAATTATTTATTTGTTTAAGTGTCTACTAAATGACACTCAGTGTGTTATTGTCAAGGTGAGGGATAGAGAAGAATAGAGAAGGCACACGCATTTTAGTGGGGAAAAACCAACTTGTATATAAAAATAGTTCTCTCCAAAATGGTAATTAAGGGCTAATATAAATGAGCTAGTTTCTGATTAGTTTTGAGAAAATTAACTAAATGTACTAAATTAGGCATACAGTGAAGGAAGAACAAATATGAAATGTTTATTAAACATTTAGTTCGGTTAAACTAAATGTAACCATGGACTAGTAGTAAATAGGCTTCCTTATGCCCTACCTTATAAGTGCAGGACAAATAACACACAAATAATCATCTATAAATGAAAGATAAATGGACACAGGTCACACCCAAAGGCTATACTCCGTCCACACCAAAACTACCTAAAAATTGCAGGCAGATCCAAGAGCACCTATTCAAGGATAAATATCCCTTTCTTGTTACTCTACTTTGGAACAACTGTTCCCCTGAGCAGTTTCAGGACTGACGTTTTCCCCATGCTTCAAGTTTATTTCCTACCCTTTACATTCCTTGAAGTAGTACTTGTCAACCAACCTTGTGTTGATGTTTTCCTGTTCACTTTCTACTGCTGGATATGGGTTTAATCGCACTCTTGATTTTATCCTCTGCCCAGCTTGGACACAGGACAGGACCTTGGCTCACAACACACTCATGCACCAAGTCATGCTTATAGAATCTTTTGGTAGTGCTTGAATCTACTGGCTTCATAAGCCATGTCCTAATGTTGCCTCTTTGTATTTCTGAGCTTCCTTGAATTACTACCTAGAGGCTCTAGAGATAGGGAAGGCTGCTGGTCTACCCAATTTCTCCTCTATCCATGGCTACTCCGAAAACCCACTACTCAGAAAACCTCTAGAAACCAGTATCTAGATAGTTCACCACCACCATCATATGCTAGAGCTCAGCTCATGGGACACTTGTCCCCAGAAACCCCAGAACTGAGACATGACAGCAGGCAAGGTGCTTTGTGCCTATGGACTGGTATCTGCGGGACCTGTACTATTATTGGGTCTACTATTGTTTACTCCACCCACATTCAGCCGTAGCAGAGATGGGGAATAAAAGAATTGTGAACACATTAACACTATCTATATAGGTGCTAGGGATAAGAAAGTGTGTAATACCTGGCTGTGTTGTAAAAGAATCTATAGTCTAGTAAGATTTGTATATCTATAATGTTTCATATTAGTGGAAACCGAGATACAGCACCCAACCATTTCCTCCTAGAACTTTCCAGTGTCAGTTAATAGCTGTAGATTTTACAATATTTAAACTTATATAACATGGAAATTACTTCATGTAAGCTAGTGTTTTACAAATTCTTCAGAGTTTTAGAAATATTGTATCTTCTATGATACATTTTGCTGCTGTCTTATTACTGAGAATACATTTATCTATAATCTAAATATCTAAATTTTCTAAAAATCATAAAGAATGTTCATATACAAATGTAAAATTTGATGACGTATATCTATTCTATAATGATGTAATATCTTGTCAATTAGCATCCTAAAGTAGATAAGTTAAATAAGCAAGTGGAGTTGATAATAAAAACTAAAGATATTAAACAAATATGTGAATTTATTGGACATATCATTCTACACTGGTTTGAATATATGCACTTGTTAACACATTATTATTATTACCCCAAAATAGAGAATACTTGTTTAGATAGAAGTTATAAATCCTGTTTCCCACATTGAAGAGTTAATGACAACAGAAATTCCAAAAAACATTTAAAGAATTAGGCATGACTGCTAGACTGCAAAATTAGCTCTATAGTTTTATAGTGAAGATTTTACAAGTGTAATAAGATGAAGTTCATGAAACATCAGTACATAACATCCAAGCAAATTTGAGCATTTTTAATTTATGGTAAGAACTTGCTCAAATTAACATTTTACAATTTTTGGATCATTGCTAGCAGGAAGACATTTTTTTCCAGAATTAATATTTCATAAAACCTTTATGCTTCACATTTTGAACTCAGCAAAATTACCAGGAAACACCATAATCCATACCCTTGAAGAAACAATAATGAAAATTACAACTATTTAAGATACATTTATTTTCAGAACTACCTTCCTTAATAAGAATTTGAAAAACTGCTACAATTTTCCCAACATATGTAAAATTCTATGGCCAAAATTAAAAATGTAAGCTATAAAATAGCATTACATGTTTAAGAGCAAGATCTCATATTATTTGTTCATTGTCATCTTTGTGCCATTTATTTATTTTTTTTTGCCTTTGTTCAACCTGTGGCCTCTCAACAGAATGTCTCATATCTTACATCTGCTCAACTCAAGTTCCATTGGCTCTCTGAAGCCTCAAACTGACATCTTCCATCTCTAATTATTATTATTATTGTTATTATTATTATTATTGTTATTATTATTTGCTCAGACTATCTATGCCCCACTGTTAAGCCTTTACTTTATGCTTTTTCACTACTTCAGAACTTGATAATGTATTTGTGTATTATTTGTAAAGTAAATGCATGCACCTTCCACAAGTTTCTAGCAACTAACCCTTTATATGTGTCACCATTACCTTTAGCATAATGCTAGGCACAAAGGAATCGTCCATAAATGCTTGATTGCTTGCCCCTTCCCTTGAGTTTTAGAGCAGTGATAGGAATGCATCACTGCAAAGTAAGCACTACTGTCACTATGGTCCAGCAAGTCCAGACTGGAATTCTTGATTCAGTTCCTTCAGGTAAATGTCTACTCAGTAGACTTAAAGCTGGAAGCAAGTGGTAAAAGTTTCTGGAAAAAAGGCAAGGCATAATAAAGAGGAACCAAAGAAACTGCTGGTATGAAGCACTAGGGACCTAGAACTGGATTTTTTTCCTGTGTCTTCTCCCTGTTATTTTACACCTTCCCAGATACATTAGAGCCAGTCAACATACCAGGCTTTGCATGGGCTTGATATGTCTGTCTTCTTTTGGTTCTAATACCAGTCAAAGGCCCAAACTACTAGAGTGGAAGAGAGGTGTTTAATACAATTAAGTTGCTATGGCAACTATCTAGGTTTGCCTCCTACTTAACAGTGTCTTTTGAAATTTGAATGTGCATTGGAATGCTTGGGGATCTTTATAAACTGTAGACTTAGATTCAGTAGATCTGGATGGGACATGAGATGTCTAATAAGCTTAGACATCTAATCTCTAGACCAGCAGGTGCTGCTGATGCTGGTGGTCTAGAGATTGCTCATTAGATCCATGCCCAGAGGCTGGGATTTAGTTGGTCTTGGGTGGGCCCTGACCCTTTCTGCTCTTACATTCTGCTGAGTGATCTAGAAAACAGCCTGATTTCAGAAAAACTGAAAGGGATCATCATCTTACTGACAAAAATCCTTTTTTATACATCTAGTGTTGAGAAGTCCTTAATGGTAAGGAAATGTGATTGTGGAATCTTTGATCACTAGCCTATGTGTTGAGGCAGATGCCTGGTTTTCATCATTTCAGCTATTTGTTAATATATAATTTCCTCACTACTTGAATATCACACACACACACACACACACACACACACACACACACTCACACACAGAATACCTTCTTTTTTTTTTCAACGTTTATTTTTATTTTTTGGGACAGAGAGAGACAGAGCATGAACGGGGGAGGGGCAGAGAGAGAGGGAGACACAGAATCAGAAACAGGCTCCAGGCTCTGAGCCATCAGCCCAGAGCCTGACGCGGGGCTCGAACTCACGGACCGCAAGATCATGACCTGGCTGAAGTCGGACGCTCAACCGACTGCGCCACCCAGGCGCCCCACAGAATACCTTCTTAATGCAAAGTAGGATCAAATGGTCCAAGGCCTCTGTACTCAGAGTCCCCCAAGGATCTGTTATATCAGACTTACCTAGGAGCTTTTAAGAAATGCCAATTTTCAGTCCACACCCCAGTTCCACTGAATCAAAATTTATATTTTTAATAAGATTCTAAGGTGATTTGTGTGCTCATTAAAACTTCAGAAGCAATGCTCTAATGAAGAAATTCTCTTGTACATCTTCAAAAGATTCACACTAAGCCATTTGATGAAATGGACAATTTTAATATAGTGGCCAAAGCATTTAAGAAAATTAACATTAGTATCCAGCCAGAATAAATAATACAAAGGAATGCACTATTGGATTCTTTTTGTTTTGTTTCAGCAAGATAAAACTGAGGTTACACCAAAGAGCAAAATAGTAATTTTTCAAGGTGGTCAATGGCTTTGCTGTATGAGGGCCTGGGTCTTCAGGTTGAAGACCTGAATCAGGTTGACCCTTCTAAACAAGGAGTAAATGATTTGCTTGTGGTTTCTTTAGGAAAGAGGTGCAGAATTCATTATAACATGTTTATTTCTTCCCTTTTGTCCCTTCTACCATGACTTTATACCTTCCTTAAATCCTATAAGCTGCTCCACTAGGAATGTCTGCTCAGCAAACACTCTTGTTACAAAAGTAACCAATAATAGGGATGAGGCCCAAGATACAGCTTTTGACCCGTGTCAGAAATGACTGTAACTGCCTTAAAGTCGAAGTGTGCCCACAGACCAGCACCATATGTATCCCCTGGGATCTTGTTAGAAATGCAGAATCTTAGGCCCCACCTCAGACCTTTGAATCAGAACCTGTAGTTTATTAAGACCCCCAAGAGATTCGTATGCATCTTAACATTTGAGAAGCCGTGGTAAATGACATTGTCCCTTGAGAAGTATGGAGAAGTAGCCATATGCATGATGCTAAGTCATGGAATTATTCACATAGTGTACCACAGGTGGGAGACTTATTCTTAAAGAAAAAAACCATATATACTCTACCAGTCATCCCAGTGCTACTTAATTTTGTGTTACCAGATTCTACCTTACATTCAATTATCCTCTTAATTTTGTATATACTGCAAGCAAACTTTGCTGTTGAATAAGATGTTAATTATATTTTCTTAGATGCTGTACACCTACCTATATCATTCCATATGGATGGAAATACTTTATGTATGCCAGTATTCTCAGAAAATTAGAAACTGTGCAAGTATCTGGACTTTGTTTTTGTTTTTTCAAACAAGAGACAAGATTGAGAAGAAGCTGCATTTCTGTTCCAGATCTTTATTCCCAGCTGTGTGGATTGAACTCAATTGAGCTCCTCCATGACTCAGCTTTCTTGCTTGTAAGACTGGAACAGTCATACCACACTGTGTGGTTTGTTGCAAGTACATCTCTCTTGCTCTTCTTTATATCTTCACTAGCACAGGTAAGTCCCACAACATGGTTTTTGAACAAATGAACAAAATGCATGGAAAAAGCCCTATTTGGCACATTATAGCTACTGCATAAATATTTGTGCCTCTGTCTTAATGATTTAACATTTTCCATGTAGGATCTTTTGATTCCAAGTATATCATCCCATTTAAAATGCATATACTTAATGATTTATCCTTGTTAAATATACTGAAGAATATATAATGTATGTATATGTGTGTATATATGTGTATCATACGTATACTCTTCTGTATATACTGTAGAGTGATATATATATGTGCATATATATATATATATATAATCTTCTATATAGACTATATATATATAGTCTTTTTAATTAACTATATATAGTTACTAGATATCTATAGGCATTTGTTTTACTCACTACGTGTGTGCACCAAAGCAGTGGTGTACCAAGGGGAGATGAAGGTGGTCTGGCCCTGGGGAGAATAGTATTTTATCACTGGAATTATTTAAGTATTATGATAATAATATTATCGTATATGATAAAAAGTAGAGCAATTTTGGCCATACTTATTTTTTTTTAATTTTTAATGTTTATTTATTATTTTTGCAAGACAGAGTACAAGCAGGGGAGCAGAGAGAGATGGAGACACAGAATCCGAAGCAGGCTCCAGGCTCTGAGCTGTCAGCAAAAAGCCCGATGCAGGGCTCAAACTCACGAACTGTGAGATCATGACCTGAGCCGAAGTCCGACACCCAACTGACTGAGCCACCCAGGTGCCCCTGGTCACACTTATAGATGGTGCTTCAAGTTTTTTCTGGACAAGCCACCTCCTCGTTGCCTGAACCTGGGACCTCCCAACCTTCACTGATCGCCAAAGGCCCAGAAATGGCAAGTTTCAGTCCCCAGCCCAAATGCGGAGCCCAGTGACTATGAAGCATCATTTGTCTGGTGCTCCACATGAAAGAGAAGCTTCGAATAGGGAGGCTTGATGGTTCTATGGGCAGTCCCATAAGATGGCCAACAGCAGTGCTGTGCAAGTATGGTTCCTTCCATCCCCACAATGCCCTGCCCATCCCCTACACTCTCCCTCTCAGTCACTTTTGCTGGTCTATAAATTTGTCAAGCATGCTCCTCACCAAGGGCCTTTGCCCTTGCTGTTCCCACCAATTGTAATCTTCTTCCTGCAAATTTCCACACGATCTTCTCTCTCATTTCCTAAGGTCTCTGCTTAAATGTCACATTCTCAGACCACCTTTTCCATGACATGCCACTACCCCATCCTTCTCTAGCACTCCACCCAGCTTTGCCTTTCTACATGGCATTTAACTCTACCTGGCATTAGATTATATCTTTATTTGCTTATTATCTATGAGAAGAGGAATTTTATTTCATTCATGGCTATAACTCCAGCACCTAAGTCACCACCGGGCACACAGCAGGTACTCAGTATTTAAAAAATAAATAACTAAAAGACCATCTCTAAGTGGTCAACTAAAGACCACCTCTTTGGCCCTTGGGATTGAGAATGAGTGAAGGCAGTAATGATAGCCCTGCCTCATCTATAGTGCAGTCCCGGAGAGACCGATGGGAATCAAGACCACAGCAGAACCTTTAATTCACAAGTTCTCCTAGAGGCATCAGTGGTGCTCTGGAGCACAAGATCATTACTTGTTTTTAAAAATAACCCGCCATGTTTCCATTTGAGAAGAAAGTCACGACATGTGCAAATGAGATTAAAGTTCTACACCAGGTTTATGTACTGCTGCTGGCTCAAAGAATCAGGCTGCTGAGTGTCCAGCCTCTTTTTGGAGAATAATGACATCATGCCTTTAACTCATCTGAATCATATTTTCACCCACTGAGCAGTTCAGACAAAACCAATTACATGATGTCATTTTCTATTTCAAAGGGAAGCTGAGATGCGTGGATGGTATTTACTTCCCATTAGCATGCTAGAGCTATGGCAGGCAGCTTGATCTTTGTGCTAATGGTACCTGTTGAAATGATAACTAACAAGGCTGGGCTGTCAAAATCTATTTCCTAGCTATGTGTGATGCTTACTCAGTCACACATTGTAAGGAGATATAAATAAGAACAGATTATTTGTTTTGTAAATGAAGAACAGATCTTTGGCTCAATAAAATTTCCCTTCCAGGAATGCCCAAAATATCTTTGAACTAATTTGAAGTGAAGTTATTAAGGAAATTACTTAAAATGTGGATACATTAATTATTAGTCTGGGATTTAAATGCATAATTAATGTGCATATGCCATTTTGTTTCCTTTGGAGATAACCAACTCTATTCCCTCACTCAAGTTAATTTCAACATCATAAGTATAAAAAGGCAACTATCTGGAGACAGTTGTAACAGAGATAGTTGCATATTCAAAAAACTCGTTGCCTTTTTTAGGCGTGTGGTTGGACTCCATGTCCCAGAGGTAAGATGTGGTTATGTGACTGACTTCTCACCAGCGGAGTAAGAGCTAAAGTGTATATTTATGAAAACCTTCCACTGGTGAACCTCCACGCTCTTTCCCTGTTGGCTTGCTGCAGCCTAGTCGGGTAAACTAGAAGGAATTATTTTAAGATGATGGGCCTACAAAGTGGAAGGATTCTAGGATGTGAATCATGACTTGAAGAACAGTCCGCCATAAGGAGCATTTTATAAACAACAAAACAAACCTCGATAGTGTTAAGGTACTGAGATTTGGGAGCTTACCGTTTACAGCTTCTAGCACCAGGGAGGATGATGGCTTCATCCTGGACCCTCTCTTACATCATATCTTTATTTATTAAAATAATTTGCTTAACATCTATTTATTTTTGAGACAGAGAGAGACAGAGTACCAGCAGGAGGAGGGGCAGAGAGAGAGACACACACACACAGAATCCAAAGTAGGCTCCAGGCTCTGAACTGTGAGCACAGAGGCCGACAGGGGGCTCAAACTTACAGACTGTGAGATCATGACCTACCCGAAGTCGGACGCTCAATCAACTGAGCCACCCAGGCACCCCTTACATCATGTCTTTATAATCTAGAACTTTGATCCATCATTCTTCAATTATCCAAAATATTTGAGTGATCACTATAAGATCTCAAGGATAAAGGGAATTTTATGTTCCAGAGAGAGACATTTTTAAATTTTTTTTAAATGTTTATTTAATTTTGAGAGAGAGAGAGAGAGAGAGAGAGAGAGAGAGTATGTGTGGGAGGGGACAGAAAGAGAGGGAGACATAGAATCTGAAGCGGGCTCCAGGCTCTGAGCTGTCAGCACAGAGCCTGATGAGGGGCTTGAACTCACAAACTTAGAGATCATGAGCTGAACTGAAGTTGGATACCTGACTGAGCCACTCAGGTGCCCCAGAGAGAATCATTTTTGAGGTAAAGGTATATCTGGGGTTCAGACTAAGTGTTATTACATCAGTTTGACTGGTTTTATCACATCACTTTAACTGTTATACCAGGGGTAGGCTTATGCATCATCATCTGACTCATTTTAACAATCAAACTAAGTAATCACATTCACTGGTGCCATGGTCCAAAACAATAAATAAGTAAATAAAATGAATAATGAAATACATAAATAAAATAAGTAAAATGAAATAAAATAACAAAGAAAGAAAGTTCTTTTGAGTTATATGTAGTGATTTAATTTGGCCGCAAATAAATTCCACAAAGATTTGCAAATAGTAATATCTTCACAATCAAGTTATCTACTGTTAATTTTCCCTTGAAATAAAAGTTCAACTACTTTACCAAAATAAAGCAAAAAATAAGAGCTAAATTTTGTAACGAACACCTTGTTCATATCCTTAGGGAACAAGTGTTTAAATGATCAGTTTTGCATTTATTATGAACATGTCTATCCTCAACCTGAAGCAATGGGAACTGACAAAAGCTATTTTCTGCGGTTCTGGAGAGGGCAGTAAGAGAGCCAAGAACAACTAAAGTCTCAATTCTTATTTCCACAAATAGCTCCATTCCCTAGAAATTTATCAGAAAACATCACATTTACCAAAATACTACGTAAATGAGAAGATTCCCCAGAATTAAAATGGCTGCATTGAAGAAGTTCTTGTTCTAATTTAACAGAGATGGAGAAACCAGCTGGAACACAGCCTATAAATGCAGGCTTTCCAAACTCGCACCTTCAAGAGGGGCCTGTGTTAAATTTAGAGCTCTTTGAAATAACATAATAAAGCAAGGTAGCAAAATCCAATTCACCAAGGAAGGGGGTCATTAGGGGCTCTAGTGAAAAATAAGCACATCAGCTAGCTGAGAGGAATCACAAACTGTCTCAAATCTTCACAGGTTTTTCCCTGTTTTTGTTTAATTAATATTAATTTTCATTTGGTAAAATGTCAGGCTCCTTCCAATGTTATTTCTGACTATGTAACAGGCAACTTATTAATTGCTGCTTCTCCATCAGCCCTCCATCTCTGTCCTACTGCCACTAGAGAGCTCTCTATGGCAATGCTCTTTCTTTTAGGGAAATTAATGTTTTTAAAGCAATGCTTCCCAAGTGTGCTCTGTAGAACACGATTCTCAAGAGTATTGGGGAAAGAAATAGGGTTTCATATTCATGCCTGGCCCCCCTCTGGAACACTTACAATGTTCATTTACCTATTAAGGGCTCAAGGAAGCCCTTTAGTTAAGACACTGCATTCCATTTGTTGAGTGTAAAGTTTCCCAGACTTGTTAAGTCATACAGAAAGTCTTTTGGTATATCACCTATTAATATTCAATGGAACAGTTTGGGAAATGTTGATATTAAGTATGGCCCAAAAGATATGAATTAATTGCTATATGAAAACCAATACGTAGGTTGCATATGATTGATATCTTCTTAACTAATGATGGGGTTCAGGACACCCTACCCTAAAGTATTACACCTTGGCATTGAACATATTCAACTGAAGGAGTTTGAGAAAACAAGAAACAGAAAGGTCATTCTGACCTTCCCCTTGTTCATCTCCCCTGAAGCAGGTCATAAAACTCTCATGGAAGAAATGTCCTCCCTATACTTGAAGGAAAGGAACATCCTTATGTCTGAAGACAAAGGGATGCTCAAAGGAACTGCAAAAAACAGGACTTGCCAATTTTCCCCATTTATTACATTTACCAGGTACTCCTTGACTTCTTATATTTCTCCAACTATCCACTCATCAACAAATTAAGCATAAAAATACTCAGGCTTAACTGTTTCTTTGAGCGTTCATTTTCTTATGAAGGCTTGTGTCATATAAAACTTACATTAAATAAATGTGTATGTTTTTCTCCTGTTAATCTGTCTCTGTCACCCAAATTTTCAGGTCTGGCAGGAAGCCCTAAGAGGGTAGAAAAACACTTTTTCCTCCCCTACACTAGTAAACCAAACTTTAACCTATTATACTCAGTGAAACTTGGTTATCATATTTGTAAATATTCCATACTATTTCATTCCTATTCCTTCAAGCCTTCCTTTTTTATCTCATTGTGGCCATTTCAGTAATTACTCACTTTAACCAATAGGAAAGGGTTAATAAAACAAACCTACAAAAATGTGACTCAATTTTTACAACTCAATTATAAAAACACAAATAACTGAGTTTAATAAATGAATAAAGGATCTGAATAAACGTTTCTCTAGGGGAGATATACAAATGGCCAATAAGCACATGGAAAGATGCTTAACATCACTAAGATTAGGTAAATGCTAATCCAAGCCACAAGGAGATACCACTTCACACCCACTGTAATGGCTATAAACAAAAAGACAAATAATGACAAATGTTGACAGGGATTTGGAGAAATTGGAATTGTCATATGCTGCTGGTAGGAAGGCAAAACTGTATGATTCTTTAGGAAAATAGTCCAGAAAGTCCTTACAGCTAAAACATAGAGATACTGGGAACTCACTTCTTGGCCTATGCCTAAGACAAATGAAATGGGAGAGAGGCAGCGAAGGATTGGCCTTTGGAAATGCTTGAGAACTGCTTAATTCAGTCACCAGATTAGGAAGTCGAACAAATCCTGCATGGGGTACTGAAAAAGAAATCCATACCTGAAGACATTGCAGTGAAACCGCAGAACACCAAAGACAATGTGGAAATATCAAAAGCGGCCAGAGGAAAACAACTTAAAAGGAAGAACAATTGAACTGAGAGCTGACTTGTCAACAGCAACTGGGAGCACCAAACTGCAGGATACTGTTGCTAGTGTGCCAAGAAGCACCAACTGTCAACCCAGAACTAAAACCGGGTGAATCTTTCACTATAAAAGAAGGCCATTTTCACTCAGAGAAAACATGGGAAGTGTTAAACAACAGATCCTCACTAAAGGAAATCCTATAGAATGCACTACAGGCAGAAGGAATGAATTTAAATTATTAACAATAAAAATGAATTTAAAAATTTAAAGTATTAAGAATATCTACTCTGTGTGGTTAAGAAAGATATAATTAAATACTGCACAATAATAGCTGAAGCTTAAATGCTTATCATATTTCTACTATTCAAGAGAAGTGTTATCGATTTTGATTAAATAAAAATTAAGCATCCATGTTAAAATCTCTGGGGCTATCCAAGACTTAGAAAAAAAGACTACAATATGTAAGTTCAAATTAGTTCAACAGGGAAAAAAGAAAAACACTAAACTTGGAAAAACTGAGACACATATAGAGCAACGAAGCATGAATGAGTGTAGCTAATTAAACCAACATTAATAAATTTCAAGTAATGTTATCGAATGAATAATCAAATTTCACAAGAATGTATATAACATTATTCCACTTACATTCATCGATTCTTGTCTAAATCTCAAACACGTAAAATTTAACACTATATTTTTAGAGCTGTTATTACGTGGTATGATTATAAAGAGAAGGGTGGGGGAGAATAAGAACAAAATTCAGAAGAGTGGTTACTTTGGTGGGGAAGAAAAGGAAGAGATCAGGATGGGGTACACAGAGGATTTCTAAAGTAGGGCAAGCTGGTGGTAGTTATATGCAGAATCATTTTGTCATTCTTTGTATCTTTTGTAAACATTATAAACACTTTAGCATATATTCAATCCACAATGAAAAGCACGTGCATACACACCAGATACCACACACACATGCACACACACACACACTAGTATGCTGCTCTATGCCAGGTCAGATTGCTGTTGTAACAATGCATCTATTTGTGGAAACCTCACTTTAAGGAGACAAATGAGCATGATCTGAAAAAAATCATCAGGATTGCGAGGTGCCTAGAAATCAGAGAGCACAAGAAATAAATGGATGAATTACAATGGTTCATCAGAGAGTGGAGAAGTTAAAGAGCTTCAAGATAATGGCCTTCAAATCTCTGGGTGCCTTTTACAGGGCCAACTGGTTACATGGATTGAGGGGAAAAGTTACGATGAAATATGGAAATTTATGGAGACGGACAGACTCAGGTTCATTAAAGGGAATACATTTTTGCCCTGTTTCTGAGACATAGCCCAAAGATTAAATCTGATGACTCAGAAGGGGGTGAAATCTTTGCACAAGGACACATTTAAGCTTGCTAGGAAGATTCTGGTATGAGATAAGTTTCAAAGCATAATCCTCAGATATTGTAAGAACTTCCATTTGGCTCACTTTACATTTCATGGAAACATCTCTCTTACTTTAAGGAGATCATGTTTTCAAAGGCTGTCCAGGACCTTTTTATTTTTTTACATTTTTGATTATGTTTTACATTAATATGGTCATTTTTTTTTTTACAAAATATGTCTACATTGACCCTAATTCTCTGGTTTCTTCTTCAATTGTGACAGTCTTAGCTATAGATGTTTGGCTCAAGTAACAGAAAACCTGACTAACAGTACAAATGGGTGGTTTTTGTTTTGTTTTGTTTTTTGTTTTTTTCCTTCATAACATGTCTGCAGATATGTAGGGCTGTTATGGCTGTTAAGATTTGGGGCTCCTTATGTCTTTATGCTCTGATATTTTCATCCTGAGGATTTTGTCTCGATGATCACAGGATGGTTACCACACTTCCAATTCTCATTTATTCAAGGTTAGAATAACACAGAAAGGCTTCTCTTCCTTTGCCTTTTACTTATGAAAGGAGGTTCTCCCTTGTTGTTTTCTGCTTATTGGCCAGCCTTAGATCACATGGTCTATTGCCCAGGGTGATTAGGAAAATCAAGTATTTTGCATCCAAACCTTACTGTGGATGCAGGTGAGTGAGACAGCGTGCTGTAGAGGAGACAAGAGAATCAGTCTAAACTCTAGTCGGTTTCCCTGCCCTAGGAACTACTCCTAATTAACACAGCTTTGATTCAGTCTCAAGAAATTGTTAACAGTTAACATATCACGTTGGCTTTTACATTTATCCATATTGGTTGATTTACTTTTAAATGTAATCTAGAAAGAGGTAAAATGTCTATAAAGAAACATTGATGAATGCAAACAAGAAGGTGAATTCACAGCGATATCAAGTTTTAAACAAAATGTTTTAAGTCATTTAATAAAGTCTATGGAGTTTGTTTAAGATTACATAAAAGCAGGCAACTGTATTACAAGCTATAAACACTTTAACCAAGAAACATAAAATCAATTTGTCTTCTTTCAGAAATGCCTTGATTTGTCTTAATCAATCATTCTTAAATCATTCTGGTGAAGTTCCCAGTTCAACCCATTTATAAATCATGATTGTACAAAGGTCACTGGATGGCTGCTCCATGCCATCACCAGTAAAAAGAGGACTATCAATATTTTCAGAACTCAACATATCAGCAAACATTAAAAGAGATTAAAGCTTTACTTAGTTTCCATGGCAACCCACTGAGTTTATACCAGTGACATGTTTAGAATAGTGCTCTGCATACATACTTGCTAAACGTTAGCTATTATGATTTTTCTTAAGTCCATGAAGCTGGCAATGCTTGTGATTAATATACATACATATGTAAAGAAGATATTTTAAAAAAGCAAAAAAGCTCCCCCAAAGCAAATCTGCTCAAGAAAAACAAAAAGAAAACGTGTCTTCTATTTGTCTTATCACTGCAAACAAGGGGAAAATTAGGTATTTAGCAAATTAGAATGGGTTATTTTCAGGATGGCGCAAATTATTCAGTTCCAATCACACGCAGCAAAACATATATGACACATTTTTATGAAGGAATTAAATCAAATAATACAAAATCCCAAACAAAAAATATGTTTACTTCCACATACAATAAAATGCAATGCAGTGAAATAACAGAAACTTGCTAAAGTTCTCCTCCTTGACCATCAAAACTGTTTTCTCCATACGAGGAAAGATACAAAACTGCACATGGTTTTGTGTTATTATTTAACCACTCAACTAGACTACAATTGTGTCCACATAAGGTATCTTTCTATATTTTTCTGCCCCAAATATAAATATTTCAGAGGGAAAGAACACACAATAACATTACAACAAAAATTAGCATTCACAGAGCAGATATCACTTGAAAAAAATGGTTTGGCAAAATTTTACGTGCATGATGCAGCAACCCTGTGTGGTAGGTATTACCATAATCATGATGGCTATTTGAGATGACAAAATTGATACTTAGAGTAAATGACTTGTCAGAAATTATCCTGTAATTGGTGGAGGCAGAATTACCTACCTACCAAGTCTTATAGTTTTAAAGTCAAATATTTCTATTATATGAGAGCTCAGTGAATCTTCTCCCATACCTGTAGACTAGATTTCTTAATAGAAATGCCACTTACTAGATATATATAATGTTCTTGGCCCTATGAAAAATTCTGGAAGTCCAGAGATAAGTACAAAGAAGCCCTCGACCTTGAAATCACGCTTCTTGAAAATGGGGGAAAGCCAATAAACTATAAAGACCTTATATTAACTCTTCTGGCACAGTCAAATAAGCTATTTAAACTTAAATAAATTAATATTCAATGACACTTAATTTCAATTCCTCATTTATACTAGCCACATTTCAAGTGCTCAATAGCCACATGCAGTAAGTGGCCAATGCTTTGGATGGGACAGATAAGAAACACTTCCACCATTGCAGATAGTTCTATCAGAGAGCACTGTTCTAGAGCCTTGATACTCAATGTGTGCTTTCAGCATCATCTTCATCTCTGGGGAGCTAGTTAGAAATGAAGACTCAGCCACCAACCTAGACCTAGTATATCAAACCAATGACAAGAGCTCCCAGTGATCCATATGCACACTGAAATCTTAAATGGCGTGCTATAGAGAAAAGCTTCAAGAGCTTTCCCAAAATACTCAAAATCACTAAAATACGTGGGCTGGTGAGTGGGTGAAGGCAACACTATGGAACATTTAGCAGAATATAGGGAATTTTATATTCAGAAAAAAATAACTATTTTTAAGTCAATATAGCCACTAATGAAGATAAGGTCAATAATGCAGATAATCACCATCAAATATGGATGATCTGTATGGCAGGCATAACATAGAGAGGGACTTTACATGTTAAAGTATATACTTCTTTTGGACACAGAATGCTGAACAGTGATTAGTGCTCATAATACATTCACTTTGTGTTGTGATAAATGTTTGGAAAGAGGGAGTATTTCCAGTGAAACTTAAACAGGCAGTATAATCTATAAGAGGAGTTTACAAAGCTCTGAGTGGGGTGTACTTGAGGCAGGTTCACTGAGAATCAGCAAGCCTTTGCTCATATATCTGAAAATGATATTCTAAACCATGTATAAGAGGATGACTTCCCAGCTCTTAGACAAATGCCAGGAAAGTAGTTCTGGAGTCCTTTTGATTGATATTGGATGATGTCAATATGTAACCGTAGCCAAGAAGTCTAGAAAAACGCTATGAATTACCAAGAAGGATTCATGAAAGTACCAGAAAACAGAACTCATGCGGTTAATATCTCTGTCACAGCCTAATTCCAATCTTAAGTTTGGTAGAATCATTTCTACCATTTTCTAATTAACAAAGAAGAACAACAAGTTCTCAGATCTGCACAAATAAATCTTTTCCATTCAAAGGGACCAAACAAAGTAGTTCAGGAATACAAAACACTAGTTTACAAACCATTTCAGAGCTTAAACATGCTGCCAAAATTGGCATAACACAAGCACACATTCAGCTCTCACTTATTGACATTCATAATTTTGGGGGAAGATATTACACAATAACTTGATTACATTTCTTCCACTAGTTCTGGGGAAACCTACTGGGGAACATGCCCTCATTTATCATTCCCAGATAATTTCTAGAAATCTTGATGGCTGTGCCATGCAAGGTGGCAATTTGTGAAATGACCTTAAATACAGTGGGGAAATGAAGAATGCTGTGGCCTCCACGACTGATCATGGCATGCAATGGTTTCAATGATCTGAGGTCACGTGAGGTTGCTGGAACAACCCTACTAGATAATTTACATGGTCACATTTGTTCATGAGTGTCACAACCATCACATTAAAAATGTTGGTTTAAACAACATCATGTGCCTTTTTTATATTAAATATATTTGATTATCATCCTTTAATAATATTTGAAGACCTACACTAGTGAAGGCTTCATCATTACCTAAATAAAGTCCATACATACAACTCAAGAGGCTATTGTAACAACAGTGAAGGCAGCAACAACACATTGCTGCCCCTAGTCTGGGTCTCAGGCACCAAGTTATAAAAAAAAATCACAAGAGTAATTAAGCATTCAACATACATAATTAACTTATATATTGATTCTCTAGGAACTATATTAATCCCTTTCCAAACAATATGATTGAAGGAAAAAAGATTATTTCTGTGCAGATGCACATTCAGATCCAATACAAGCACTATGCATATGCATATGCATAAAGACAAAATTAACTTGCTTAGCCAAAACTTTCCCTCGGAGATGAGTAGACAGATTTTCATGATTTAGCTACATAACTGTCATAAATGCTTTTTGGTTCATATTGTAGCCCATTGTCTTTCTACAAAGATGGATATGAATAAATACCACCATCATCTCCTCCTTCCAAACCAATCACATTCTTCAACAACCAGCTTTTAAGCTGTCTAATGTGATCAATGTAGCCTTATGGGTCCGTGTAAAATCATGACAAGCAATTCACATTTTATTCTACATTGGCTTTTAATTCTATTGAAATAGAATCTAAACATTTCATAGAGTAGACACCATGTTATTAGAATATTTGGTAGAGTGTCAAGCTACCAAACAACGTTGGCACATTATTTCATTAGTACATTCATCTGCATGAGCTCCTTTCTGGAGTGAATGATGTGTTATTATTACTGTTTTTTAAGTGGGAAAAGTTAGCTTTGAAAGTCAGCTTCCTTACCTGTAAAGGAAGAGCTTACATAAGAATCCTCAAATGTTTTTCATCCCAGGCATGTATAAGGTAAACAGGCCAAATTGAATATGTAATAGAAATAGACTGTGGAAGATGAAGGAACACACGATCCCAAGTTCCTGTGTCAGCTAAGGATGGTGTCATAGCACAGTGTTCAGGGTAAAGGCTTGGGAAATTTCTCTGGGCAAGGAAATCTGCTTTGTCTTGAAGTCAGCACTTTGAGACCTGTGTGGAAGCTCCCTTTTCCATACAATGGGAAAGAAACATATAATTTGTTGAAAGATAAAGAAGTTGGGACATTAGAATTTTATCATAAATAGAAGAGGAAGGAATGAACATTTACTAAGACGAAATGTTTATTTACTCCTTCAACAAATATTGATTGGTCATGAGAAACTGAATATGGAAATGGACCATGGCCAAACCATATGTGACAAGAGAACTCTGACCACAACCCCTGCACTAACCAGCCAGAAACCAAACCACAACCTCTCCAGCAACCAGACCAGGAAACAAAATGATAACCTCTGCAGCAATCAGCCCCAAATAGTCATAAGTTGATTCCCCCACCCCCTTCCAACTCAGAACCAACAGAGAAAGCTAAATATGCTTTTCAAATCAATCACATCAGATAACCATTCCAACTTAATTCCAGTTTCCCCATGTCAACAACCTCCAATCAGAGCAAACCTGAAATTTTCCCTTCATTTTATTATAAATTCTATTCCTTTGCCTGCCTTTGAGTCTCTGCCAAATGTAAATGATGGTAGCTGACTCTTTTGTAAGCTATAAATAGCCTCTACTTATTCTCATTTGTGTGGTCTTCATTTATTTCCATGAGCATATATTTAAAAAAAAATACTTTATAAATTGATCCAGTTAGAGGATGGAGAGGAAGATTTCACAAAGAGGAAAGGCACTGAGAATTATGCACAGGATGGCACGTGGTAGATGCATATGAGTGTGCTGGAGGGCAGGGTGTGTGTGTGTGTGTGTGTGTGTGTGTGTGTGTGCGCGCGCGCGCGCGTGCATGTGCGCACACGTGCACATGGGTGTACACGTGTATTTACTTGGGATTGTAAGCATGAGATCAATTTGAATAAAGAGGCCAAGAAGATCACAAAGAGCATTAAATGACAGACTTAGAAGTCTATAAATTTATCTTCCAGTGATGGGCAACAATGGAAAATTTTAAATAGAGGAGTAATAGAATTTAACTTGGATTCCTGAAATGTTACTCTAGCAGCATGATGGAAGATAGATGGATGGTAGGAAATTCATGTGGTGAGTCTAGTTAGGAAACCATTACTCCAGTCACATTAGCTATTTTCCCATGTGTGAATCAACACACCTGTAAAAAACTTTTTGGAGGGCAGATCATTCTGT
This sequence comes from Acinonyx jubatus, assembly GCF_027475565.1. Lineage (NCBI taxonomy): Eukaryota > Metazoa > Chordata > Mammalia > Carnivora > Felidae > Acinonyx > Acinonyx jubatus. The sequence continues at coordinate 33,700,661 of NC_069388.1, read as the reverse complement.
AAGCCACTGCATAAAGGCATCAAGAGCTCCTTTTTTTTTAATTAAAAATTTTTTTTGGCCCTCATGTGCCTAAAGACACACATCAAAATCTTACTACCTAGCAAATAAGTCATAACATACTAAGTTTCATGAGACAAATTCATAATATGTTCCTCTTGGCCACTTATAAACCAAATCTTTGATGCTCTCCGCATCAATCACATAAGAGATCAGAGTCATTGATTAAACCCTAACACATGTTCCTATAATTTACTGTGTGGCTTTGATTTTGATGTAAAAAGCTTTGATTTTGCTGTACACATCATTCTGATTACTGCCCCTGCTTGATTACAGTTCTTGAACACAGATGGGAATTAATACTCAGCACAAAAATGAGAGTCTATGAAGGAAGCAGGAAATCTGCATAAGTGTCCATTTGTGTGACAGTGGTGACTGAGCAGCTCTGAAAGGAGGCGGTTGGGTAGCAGCTACTTCCCTCACTGCCTTCACCCCAACCACATACCCGCAGAGCCACAGAACCACAGGACTAAGAATCACGGTCTTAGAGAACGTCCACCAAAGTGTAGTAAGAGGTAGATGTAGTGCGCTCACAAATAGAACGATAATACTTATAGTATAATCATTACCAAGTGGTACATAAGATATTAGCCATTGTATGTCTTATCTCATTTAATCATACAGGCAATAGCCTACTAGAGGTTTCCACTTGACTGTTTAGTAGGCTTCCTGATAGAATTTTTGAGTTCCATTCCCCAGGATTCACCCATTGATTCACCTATTCATTCATTCATTCATTCATTCATGCATATGTGCAACAAATATTTGTTGATCACCTGTTATGTGCCAGACAGTATTTTAAGCACAATGAACCAAAAAACAGTGAACAAAACAGACAAAAATACATGATCTCATAAACTGTCCATTCTAGAAGACAATAAGTAAAACTGGTAGGCAATTTATATTATATGCTAAATGGGGATAAGTGCTATAGAGAAAAGTACAGTGTGAAGGGAAATGGAAGAGGCAGTGTGGTTTTAAGTAGGCTAGCCAGGGAAAGCCTGGATGCGAAGGTGACATCTGAGTAAACACATGGAGGAGGGGTAAGTGAGCTGTGCCAGATCTGGAGAATGGTGTTACAGACGCGAGAAGAATAGCAATCTCCAAAAAACACCATCATTCACCCAGCTGCTCAGTCCCATGACCTGTGAGTCATCCCAACTTCTGCCCACTTCACTTCCAATCCATCACCAAATTCTGTCAGCTCCATCTCCAAAATTGATCCCAACCACTTCCCACCATCCCTCCGGACCCACTCATCTCTACTCTAGAGTCAATTTTCAACATAGCAGCAAGATTGATCTTTTAGAAATATGTCACATCATTTCACTTCTTAAAGCATATCTTCCAAAGACATCCATCACCTTTGGTATCAAATCCTGACTTCTTATCCTGCAGAAGGTGTCCTGGATTCTGACTCTTCTCTACCTGATTTCCCAGCTCTCTCGTCCATCACTTCTTTGCTGCCTCCCTGTGTCAAGGTCATTTCAGCCTCAGAACCCATAGTAGTCTGCTTGGGCTGCCATAATTCAATCCCATAGGCTGAGCAGCTTAAACAAATAATCTTCTTTTCTCACAGTTCCGGAGGCTGGAAGTCCAAGATCAAGATGCCATCAGGGTTGGTTTCTGGTGAGACCTTTTTTCCCAACAAATAGATGTTTGTTTCCTCACTATATCCTCATATGGCCTTTCCTTTGTGTATGTGCGAGAGAGAGAGAGAGAGAGAGACAGAGAGAGACAGAGAGGCAGAGAGAGAGATCTGCCTTTTTATAAGGACATAAATCCATTGGATTAGAGTCCCACTCTTCTGACCTTATTTAACATTAATCTCCTCCCTAAAGGCTTATCCCCAAACACAGTACCGTTGAAGGTTAAGGGCTTCAATACATGTACTTGGGAAGGGGGCACAATTCAGTCTATAAAAGAGCCTTTGCACTTGCTGGGTTTGCTGCCTAAAATGCTCTTCTTTCAGATTTCTGCATGTTTTGCCCCTTCACTTCATGCAGGTATGAGGCCTTCCTTGACCACCCCTTACAATATAGCTACTCTCATTCTCTTTCTCTATCTTTCTCCCTTTATCCTTTGTTATTCTTCTTCCTGCCTCCAATCCTGATAATACATTATGCAGTCAATTACCTGTTTTCTTTTCTGAATCCCAGGAGGCAGGGACTTTGTTCTCTGTTGTATCCCCAGGACCCAGAATAGTAACTTGTATATAGCAAGTGTTCATATTTGTTGAACGGAAACTCTCAGGGCAGTTCTACCAAGTAGGTACTACTTGCCCCACCATACAGATGAGAAGTTAATTTGACTTGGCTTCCTCAATTACAGCCAGGATTTATACAACTCTGTTAACCTCCAAAGTGAACATATGCTCCATATATTATCACCTCTGTTCCTCACAACAGCCCCGTGAGGTGGCTACAGGAGCTAATGCTATTGTTCAGTTTCCATCAGAACATACAGGGCACTATGCTGGCTTTGTAAAGGAAACACTGGGACTCAGAGACAGAGGGATTCCTGCCCAAGGCCTAGAGGTGAAGGCTAATGCAGGAAGCAGCACCCTAGGAAGACTGCTGTGCCAGAAACGGGGTTACCATTTTCAGTTGGATTATCACACTCGTATCTGTTACTTGCACTGCATAAAAATTTGTCAAATGTTTTAATCAGATATAAGCCTCCTCTATAGTTTAGCAGCAAGGTGATGCACTCTAGTGTGAAGACATCTACTAGTTGGTGTTTGTTCTGACACCACAGTCATTTCACAAGACTTTTGTTAACTGTCCAAGGTAGCATTAGCTTCCAGGAACCAGTTCTTATTTTTAGCCCGATTTTATTCAGATGGTCATATGCCATGAATGGAGAATGGTAGACTCCCTCAAATAAAATCCTACAGCTAGGTTAGTTGTTGGTACAAAGTGTGGAATTTCTGGTGGATACTCTACTAAAAACAGAGTCATTAAGAAAGATCCTGCTTTCCATTAGGCAAAGGAAAAAAAAGGTATACCACTCTGGTACTCTGCCTGAAGTATGAAGAAAAGTCACGCAGGTATCTGAGGAGCAGAGACTAAAGACAGCAGAGATGAAAAAAAAAACAGTAGTACATTGGAAGAGTTCTGATGTGACAGCTGGATGCAAGTCTCTAAGTCCAGAATTGTACTGTTTTCACATGTAACACACCACCTAAGAATGGTCCCAACTAATGGATACTTCTACCTGTCCTTATTTTCAGAGAATGACGAGAAATTGAAAGAAAAATGAATGTGATGACTTTGTTCATTGCATTCAATAAAACTCTTCCCCAAATCGATGTGGCTGCTTTAATTCATTAGAGCTAAATATTAGGGTTGGAGTAGATGGAAAGAGATTTGGAGTGAAATTTTCAAAGGAATGAGAACATAATCATTTCATCTACAACCTCTGACTCATCTAAGACCACAAAGGAAATTAATAGCAGACACTTCCAAGAGTGGGATGGGAGGAAGGCTTAGAAAGATGATCTTGAAATATTCATGCAAAATCATTAGGTATTTTGAAGACTTCAAAGTCATGGTAATGTGTGGTGGAGCTTCTCTTTTATTTTATTGAATAATTGAATTCCAAAGAGCAAATTTCAATCTATTAACTTCCATTATACAATTAGAGATCTGATGCTAGAGAAATATTTCCCAATAAACTTAGGCTTTGTGATAGCCAACCCCCTGGTGCAACGGACATTGTAGTTCATTTCTGGGATTATGCTCATAACAAATATAGCAGTTACATATTCCTAGGGAGTGTCTTACTTTGGCTTCCTCTCAAAACAGCACCTTAGACAAAGACATGAGTGCAGGAAGTTTATTTGGGAGGTGATCCCAGAAGCAGAAAAGAGGAATGTGGACAACAAGATAAGGAAGGAAGAGTTACTAATAAAGGATACACAAATAAGTTTGTTAGTACTTTGCATTGAATGAGGGCTAACTCTTGCGAGGGGCATTCTGAGGAACCTTGTCTCAGAACTGTTCTTCCAGGAAATAACGAGGCCGTGTGTTTGCCCAGAACCCCCACCCCCCCATCATTCCATTGAGTTGAGGGCTGCCCCTTGAGGATGTTAACTCCCCTGTATTTTATGCTACACCTGCCCATGGAGTGTTCTTCCAGTTTCTCTCCCACATGAACTTGAAGCGAGGTTCTGGCAGCATGCACTGAACTGTCTATGACTAACACTATGAAATCTGGTGGGCCAAGGGGATGTCCTATGTGGTGAATCACTCATATATGCTTTAGGGAAGCAGGATGATATAGTTGCTGGGAGAGTATTTGTTAGTGTCACCTTCATGACATTACTTTAGATCCACAATCCTCAGTTTCCTCGTCCATAAAATGGTGAGAATAATAGAATCCATAATGCTTATAAAATGCCTGATAGAGAACCTGGCATATGATAAGCATTCAGTAAAAATAAATTGTTTTCATTTTCCTAAGTAAATATTTTTAAACATCTTTTTTATCGTTGGCAATGCTCACCGAACCAAAGAAATATATCCAATTTCTGTTAGTCTTTTCATTGAATTTTCATTTAAGAATATTCTTTTCCCCTTCTCACTTAGGTGGCATTTGGAATAGCCAACTGATGCATTGTGAGATGTCACAGGCACTGGCATTGCTGCGCTCAGGGAATCAGAAAATGCTAGGACTGGAAGGGGCCTCCAAGTTCGTCCCATTCAATCGGCTGGGCCATGCCTTTCGGCAGATTTTGTTTCAGCAATTTTATTTCTTAACTGGAAGCCACCTGTTGACCTCAAACAACTGAGACTCATTTGAGTGAGATGATTTCTTTACTTTGTTGCCACCACCACTCATACAGACAGTTAAAATCCAGACAAGGGAGGAAAGTGAAGTTTGAAAAGCTAACATCATCCCTCCAAAAAAGAGAAAAAAAAAAGTGGTCAGTAGAAAGTATGCTCATTTTTCAAAAATGAATAATCCCTGAGATATTACATTGACATTTTCTCCAAATTTGCTCAGAAATGGTAGACGTTGCTATTTCCATCCCAGTAGGAGCTCTGATGTCGGAACAAGTTTTTATAAGGCAGGGTTTTCACAGTCTTGGGCACACTATTTGTCTTCAGTGGCGCCCTAACACAGCAATTACTCTGCCAGCTCAGACTTCTTCCGCTGCCTTCTAAACATAACACATCCACAGATTTACTTAGAAGTATGTCAGCCACTTTTCCATACAAAGGCTCTGCTCCCACCAAACCATGGCATGTGCTGAGTATCTTTGAAAAGCTATAATTATCAACTACCAATGGTGCAATCAGAGGTAGGCACAAGACTGATGTGTGCTCAACGTTTCCAGAACCTACTCAATTAGGGTAAAAATACCTACCTGGCAGAGCCAAAAGAAAAACACAAATACTGTGAGGTTTCTTGCCCTGCACAATGCATTTTTCATTCTGGTCAAGAAAAGAAATCCCTTTTAAGGGAAATTTTGTCCAGTTAGTAAGCTCCTATCCCCAAAGCACAGTTTCTTAAAGACATCTGCAAAGCTGGTGACAGAAACCATTGTGTGCCACCTAAAATGTCTCTGGCAGGCAAAACTATCTGAATGGGGAAATATAGGTGGGATTGTCAATATCAACTTGGGACGACATGTCTCAGGGCTAGTGCCAAAGGGCTGATTTGAAAAAGGCCAACCATGAACACAAACAAAGGTTGCAGCCATTTTCCGGATATTCTGTCCAACATACACATAGAGTCCCAAAGGGGAATTAAAGGTCATTTTGTCACCTTTCCCTCTTCCTGCCCCTCCCCCACTCCAATACTCATTGCAGGAGTTCCTGCTAAATCATATACCACAAAACAATTATCTAACTTTTGTTGACAAATGACTTAAAAACACATTGCTCATTAGCTTGTTTCCTTGTTGGACATCTAGAAACTAGAAAGGTATTTCTGATATTGGGCCAAATTATATATCCCTATGATTTCCACTGAGAGTTTCCTTCTGACTTCCTAGGGCAATTCTCTTTTCTACTGGACAAGCTTTCACATTTTTAAAGACTACTCTCTTCTTCACACATCTTCTCTCCCACAAACTAAATTGTCCCCAGTTTCCTGGACTGTTACTCATGTAACTTGTTTTCCAGACCAGTCACACCCTAGTGAGTAGTATTCAAGGTATTGTTTGTACAGTATTTGAAATGTGCTGGGCATCCCTTTCTGTACATTCAGTGAATATCCACAAAGTCTCAGGAACCTCAGTTCAGAGAAGAGGAATATGAGGTATGTAGCTGGTCCAAATTTCGCAGCTAATAAGGAGCTGAGAGTCAAGTCCAGGCCACTAAAACTCAGCACTCAACACCCTGTGCTAGGAACCACTTGCCACACAGGTCTCTTGCTTGTTTACTTGTTCATGGTAGTGCCCCAAACTGGAAACATGGCTCTAGATGAGGTCTGATTGACACAGAGTATAGCTGGTCTTTGATCCTTTTAATGGTGTCTAAAATGTAATGGATATTTCTAAGTAGCCAAATCACAATGTTGCATCACACTAAACTTATGATTTTAAAAAATCACGCAGGGGGCGCGTGGGTGGCGCAGTCGGTTAAGCGTCCGACTTCAGCCAGGTCACGATCTCGCGGTCCGTGAGTTCGAGCCCCGCATCGGGCTCTGGGCTGATGGCTCAGAGCCTGGAGCCTGTTTCCGATTCTGTGACTGCCTCTCTCTCTGCCCCTCCCCCGTTCATGCTCTGTCTCTCTCTGTCCCAAAAATAAATAAAAACGTTGAAAAAAAATTAAAAAAAAAATCACGCAGGGAATGTACATCCCTACATGCATATTGTGGTTTGTATGCAATTTCAAGAAAACTCCAATTCTATATATCCAGGATTCCAGATCATTAAGGCCTTTTTGAATCTTGATGGTATTATTCAATGAATTAACTACATCTCCAAATTGTGCATAGCATAGAATTTGAAAATAACATCTTCTAAGATGGCTTCATGGAATTTCTTGATCAGAAAGAGAAGAAGGATATAATACTGAGACATAATCCATCATAAACACTCATTCATTGGGGATGGCCATAGACAGACACTAATTTGACTAAATAACCTCCTCATACAGACTTTTATTGCTCACTTTGTTCTTCTATAATTGTTCCCCAAATGGAGGACTTAAAAATCCTGTATCAGTCATGGTCCCAGCCCCACTCCATCCTTTCTAAAATTCAAATCATATAAATTGGGCACAGAGACTTTAATGAAAGGAGAACTCCGAGATTTAGGCAGGTTAGAAGAAGCAACAAGGGAAGCTGGTGCACCCAGTATTAGCCACTGGGGAGCTATCATTACCCCTAAGCCTGGGAAGATGGGGTGAAGTGGAAAGTAGGAGTGTGATGGGAATAGAATCCCTGTAACTGGTGAGAGTTGCAGCCGTAAAAAAGGGGCTGCCTGTTGGGAGCCACTGCCAGAAATGTGGTGCTGAAGAAGAGGGGGTGGAAGATAAACACCCCACATCTCTTTCCCCCTGCCCTCCAATAGCCTGATAGTGCCTCCCATTGGCCAAATTCACACTGTCCATGAGCGTCACCTTCCTAGGGCAAAAGTGGAAACTGGATAGGAGTGGGAAGTGACATGGGCAGCAAATAGAGCAAAATAAGCATATATTCCTTCTCTGGCTTGGCTAATGGTTAATAGGTTTTTTGCCAATTTCTTTTCCACACTGGTAAATGTTATTTTTAAATTCATATTGAATGGTATACTGTTCCATTGCATATAAAAATCAGGGGTCTTGGTGAGCCTGGGTGGCTCAGTACATTAGCATCCAACTCTTATGGCTCAGATCATGATCTCACTGTTTGTGAGATCGAGCCCCATGTAGGGCTCTGTGCTGACAGTGCGGAGCCTGCTTGGGATTCTCTCTTTCTCTCCCTCTCTGCCTCTCCTCTGCTCTCTCTCTCTGTCTCTGTCAAAATAAATGAATAAACTTAAAAAATAATAATAATAAAAAATAAAAATCAAGGGTCTTATCTTATCAAGATGCCTGGGCTTCCATACCAGTCAACAATTTTTTTTTTTTTTTTTTTAGAAAAATACAGCCCAAGCCAGGCCCAAAATCAAGTGCCATTTGCACTGAACTTCACAATATACTTTTATAATCAAAATGTCAAATGCAATTTCCTCAACTTTCCAGAAAACTGGGTTTTACTGAGGCTTTCTGATTTGTACTAGTGTTCAGAAGAATAATAATGACTCAGTGGTTATTTCATAATTAAATAGTATTATCCTTGGTTTTCATGCTTGAATGTTTCACTGGTTTCTACAGCATGGGAAAAATACTTCAATCTCTTTCACTTTATCAATAAAATCAAGAAGAACTGAATAGATGGTATTATAAATCTAGATAATTTATGTCATGAAAAATCTATCTGAATTGCTTGCAAAAAGATAATTTTGGTTTGGGGCTTTCACTAAACTTTTAGTGTAAATATTCATTCAACTGGGCTTTAAATTTTTAAACATCATGGGGCGCCTGGGTGGCTCAGTTTGTTGAGCAACCAACTTTGGCTCAGGTCATGATCTCGTGGTTTGTGAGTTTGAGCCCCGTGTAGGGCTCTGTGCTGACAGCTCAGCAGATTCTGTGTCTACTTCAGATTCTGTGTCTCCCCCTCTCTCTACCCCTCCCCTGCTCATGCTCTCTCTCTCTCTCTCAATAATAAATAAATGTTAAGAAAATTTTTTTTTAATTTTTAAAGATCAGGAAAATTCTTTTAAAGATAAAGAGATAAAATGAAGTACTTAAAACATATACAGAGTTTCTAGAAGATTTTCAAAATAAAAATAAAAAATGACCACAGAATCATTAAAACATGGTATATACACACCTACACACACAAACAGAATGCATTTGGTTATTTTCTTTATATAAATATTCTAGATTCAATTATACTCAGCATGTCTTCTCCTGTTTTCTTTTATGTGAAATCAGAACTAGAACAAAGTGTATTTCTTGAAAACCAAACTCTTATTCCCCATATTTATTTATCTTGATACAAGGCTTCTTTATATTAATTATATGACAGTTCCATGGTAAGGTGCTGTATTGTGATTGCTCATTTAACCCTCCTTTACTGATGTTTAAACTGGCTTAAGGAAATTTGCCAATAAAAGATGCTTCACAATTGAGCAAGCAGCTGGATGATTATTCTTCCTAAAGACAGTCTGAAGAGGATCCTATTTCCTCCCCCTCCCTCATCTCCCCACAGGACTTCTTCTCCTGGAAGCATGAATAATTTTAGAGATATCTTCTATTGCGATCAGTCATTGCTCTTGTTCCATATCTGCCTGGTTCAATGGTAAGCAAACAGTGTTTCATTCAGTCCCTAGTGTTCATGCAAAACTATCTGTATTTAGAATAAATATTGTCATTCAGCAAACTTCCAGAATAAGTAATATTTATTTCCTATTGATGTGAGTTGGAATTACAATGATCAAATTTCTTTTTTTGTGATCAGATTATCTTACAACTAGTACACTGCAAGGTATCAAAGCCTTGGTTGGAAAGTGCATTCAAAGCAATTCTTTCTTATAGAAAATCACTCTACCTTTCAGAACTTCATATCATATTCAGGAAGCCTTTGGCTGATGGCCTTTTTTTTTAATCAGCCTCTTCTGTAAATATCCTATTATGATCTACAAGTTTGAAACTGATTTTAAATTTAACTATAACCATGTAAGTCTTGACTTATTTTTTATTAAAGAGAATCATACAAGCGAACTGATCACTCAAATTCTGTATAGCTAAACATAGATGCTTGATGTCAGCAAAGAATTGATACTGCTTTAGTTGAAATAACACCAGTTAGAAACAATGACTTCACTATAACTGTAGACAATACTAATAATTGGAACACTGTCAAGAAATGCACCTACTTACTTGCAGGGACATAACTAGATTTCTTATGATGACATTTTTTGGAAAAAAATATTCTATTGAGAAACAGCAATAACGTTTCTTGAAATTGTTCTACAAGTCTCTCTATTGTAAAATAGTGAGGTGGGTTAATTTCTTAGCTCTGTGTCAGTTGTAATATACAAACATTCCAGAAATATGGAAACATGAGTAAGCACCAAAAAGACAAATATTTTAGTGGTTGAAAGATGTGTGATGGAATAACATATAGCAATCATTTTCTGCAGCAAGTCCAAGAAACATCAAGAATCACTGCTCTGAGTTTCCCTTCTCCTTTCAGTTTTGTAGCTATAAATGTTACGCAGTTTTCTTAGACAAAAATGTGAATAAAAAAGTTGAAAGGTGTTTGAAGAATAAAAGCATAACAATATAAAGAATACATCCTCATTTCCCATCACCCATATCACTAGTAGCTACAGGATTCACAAATATTTAAATCTTTTTTTTTTTTGCCATCAGAATATTGGTTAACATAAAATGATTTTTCAGCCTTAGAGATATGTTTTCCAGCCACTGATGGACTGCTGGCTTTCAAGCTACAAGTTATTTATATCTAAACACAACTAGTTTCAATCATCCCATTTATGGTTACTTTGATGTATTCAACTTATATTCCAAATGCTCTTATGAAAGAAGTTCTGAATATGTGAAATTCTATTATTTAGGAATCTTATTATTACTTTAGTTCAACATCCTTTGAAACTAACAATCTCTTAAGTGACTCACTCCTATGCACTTAAGAAGATAATATATATGCAACCACAAATAAGCCTGCAAATCTATAAGATATTATTAATTAAAATAAAATAGAAAGTAAAGGTGATTATAGCTTCAAAAGAGGACACAAGATGATTTTAGTCAGAGGGAAAAATTTTTTTTTCATTAAATTCAAGTTAGTTAACATATCTTGTAGTATTGGTTTCAGGGGTAGAACCCCATGATCCATCACTTACATATAACACTCAGTGCTCATCCCAAGTCTCCTCCTTAATGCTCATCATCATTTAGCCCATTCACCCACCCACCTCCCCTCCCACAACCCTCAGTTTGTTCTCTGTAGTCAAAGGAAATTTTTAAAAATTTAAGAATTTGGCACATGATAAGAGGAGTTTTCTAGGCCTGTAAAAAGATCAATAATCTAGAAAATAAATTTAAATCTAACGAATCAAAAGAAGGGAGAAAAAAGGTTTAAATCAAATACAAGGCAGAATTTAGAAAATACACTAGATGAAGGTTAATATTAGAGATGATCCAAGTTTTAGTGACAGATCTGCTATCCACATATCATCCAAATAGCATCCATCCAAATACCTAAATGTCATGGATCTAAGTATCCAAATACCACACAACTTTAAAGAGTGATATATGCCCATCCGGGATGTTGTCTGAATAGTATGAGCCATATAAGCCTTCAAAAAAAATTTGACAGAAAATCCAGCTCCCTTGGTTAAGTATCTGAATATTTCTATAACTCAGTTTTTCTCATGAAATAGTAACAGTATATGCTACTTTTATTTATTGATTTTAGAGAAAAAAATACATCCTGCCACCTTTTGAAGCCTTTAAAAGAAGTTTCTTCTTAAGATATTTTTTAAAAGGGGCCAAGAAATGAATTTCTTAGTCATAAGAAACACTTCAGTGTGCTAATGCCTACTAGATGCCTCACAGCTTGGCATCTTTACGACAACTACTTCAGGCACTGACCCTGAACCCTGTGGATGGAAAAGATAGAGGAAATCAGCAATTTGCTCTGTTGACTGTGAAATCATTTGCTCACTCTTGCCAAAATATTTACTGAATGCCAACTTTGCACAAAGCACTGGGGATACAAAAGTAGATTAAGGGAACCCTACAGTGTAGAAGTCTCTCAAGAGATGCTTAAAAATAACTGCAAAGAGGAGGATTCTGAGAAGACAGCCTTCTGAGAGCATGTTCCTGACCCTCTTTTCCTCTCAATTCCATTTCCAGAGTAAAGTCAACAACACAAGGGCAAAAGGCAGTGCCTCGAGGTCACATGCTATGCCAGGTGTGCTGTCCATGGCCAACGAAGAGCAAATGTGTGGCTTCCCTTATCTTGTGGTCTGGTGAGACAGTGGCCATGAGAGTCAGGTGAGATAGCCAGTGCCCAGTTATTAAGGAGAGAGTCTTCCTGTAGCTTAGGATGAAGACAGAATTGTGTAGCCATGTCCAGAAGGAGAGCAAAGACCTGGGTCCCAGGAAACCCTTGGGCAAGGGACTGCACCTGTCCAGTTGCTGTACAGAAGCTATAGAGAGGAACACTATCCGGCAGACCCCAGAGTACCTGGCCAGGGGATGTAGTCATTGATTGCTGAAGCACTCTAGACTTTGTGGCCAGGAGAAAAGTAAGGCTTTATATCCAAAGATGCCTGAGAACCTTGTTTTCTTATTGACTTGTGAGAGCCACTTGTATGTTAGGGATGACATGTATTTAATTTCTTTCTGATATACCTTGTGTTTTCTTCCAACCTGTAACTTGTCTTTTACCTTTGTCAATTTTGTCTTATGCCAGACATTTAACAGTGCTAAGTAGACAATCTGTCTCTGTTTTCCTTTCTGGTTTCTGGGTTTTGTATCATGTCTAGAAATGTCTTCTCCCACTCTGCTGTTATAAAAAATATTTTTCACATAGTCTGGTAATTTTGGATTTCCTTCAGAGTTTTAGATATTTATTCCATCTGGAGCTTATTTATTTATATACTGTGATATAAGGTGACAAAATTACTCACAATACATATGAATATCCATTGTCCCCAAACTCTTACAGTGGACACCATTTCCTGATTAATTGGAAATGTCACTTATACCTGATGTTTAATTACCAACAATAAACATATATGAAATAATGTATAAACATATGAAATAAATATAAAAACATATAAAATAAAAATTACATAGATAATATAAAGACATAAAATATACTAATAAAATAATTATGTAAACATATAAAATAAGCATAATAAATAAGATATAATCATAAATATATAAATATATTCACATATATTTATTCATGTTTGAGGGAATTATGCCTCATCATGGTATCATCTCTAAGAAGATGTATTCTCAGTATCACTTATTGGCAACTTTTTTCTTGTCTTCAATCTTCAAAAGCTACAGTGATGTTTATGAGCCTCATTAAGTTTTCAAAGATTTCTTCTAATACCTAATAACTTTGTAATTAGTAATTTTACCTGACATTCCCCTGAGAGCCCCCAGAGCCCAGTAAAAGTGGCATTTTAACATCAAATAGGGTATTTTTCTTTGCCACTCTTGTGGACCCTGCCAGTGCTAACATGCACACATTTTTGTCAGCCATCTTGGTTTAGAAATGTTCATAATAATACAAAACACTGGTAGAAGTAGACACCACACCAGAGAGAACAAACCAATGTTGAAAACAACAGGCTGTTACTCTGTTATGCTGCATGATCGGCTATTTGAGAAATACACATTAACTACATTGCTCAGTACTACTATAAGATTTGTGCTCATGTGTTTGTACATAGTTTAATAGAAAAAATTCTCTTTTTTAAAGTTTATTTATTTGTTTTTGAGGGAGAGACAGATAGAAAGCATGTAAACAGGTGGGGTAGGAGCAGAGAGAGAGAGGGAGAGAGAGAATCCCAAGCAGGCTCTGCACTGTTAGCATAGAGCCCAACATCTGGGCTCAATCTCATGAACCGTGAGATCAAAGCCTGAGCTTAAATCAAGAATCAGATGTTTAACTGACTGAGCCACCCAGACACTCCCTGAAAACATTTCTAAAACAATAGCAGTATAGTGAAGGCTGCATTTCATGCAGCCATTTTAAATAAGTTATGTCTATCTGAGCAGTTTCTAATGTCTTCTCTTCCACTAATCTGATTATCTATTCTTGTTTCTAGTAGATGATATTTTAGTAAACACGTGTTTTAAAATTTTCTTTTTTCTAGCCCAAACTCCCTCTACTTTGGTGGGGATGATTCTAAATTTGTTTCCCAACTTCCACCCCAGGAAAACTTCCTTTTTTTCGAGGGTAGGTGTTCTCAGTAAAGGAAACTTTTCATCCATTTCCCCCCACCCCCTTTTTTTCCTGGAAACAGAACTCCAGTCCACAAGACTCTGATAGACGGACTGTGCTCTTGGCTATCAGAATGGGCATGAATTCCAGGTGTGGGATACCTGAGCATCAAAGCCCATGGCCACAGTGACTAGGTCAAGTGTTGGCCCACGATATAAGTTGGTCCAGTGAAAGGTACACCAGGGGTTTTGCTGGAGCAAATGGAACCAGACATCCTTCTTGGATTTGGAGCCAGAAGAATGAAACCCTACAGTCAGGATGCGGGGTGGTTTACATGGAGTGGGGAGCTAACAGATACTAAGATCCATTAAATGATGGGGAGGAAGGGGGAAGAAGAGAGGGAGAGAAGGAACAAGAGCATTTTTAGGTGATAACATTTCTTAAATTAAAAATCTCTTTCCATGTAGTGACAATGTAAAAGTATTACTTTTACATGTTTGCCTGTTTGTTTTACTGAAGACAAAATGAGATTTCTATATTTACTGAAGCAGAAATAGTCATTGCTCTAAAGTTAATGTATGAACACACATATTCAATATTTTTAATGATGGAACTTTCCAAAGAAGCAAGGAACATATCATTGTCTTCCGCATGTGGAGAGGAAATTTAGCACATCACCTAGCATTATTCTAACTTACCCTTAGAGGTACTTGAAATCTCATTATAGTTCATCTTTCCACTTGGAGGTTAGTCAGCCACAATGATGGTATTTCAAAAAGTACTTAAACTAGTCACAGCTTCCTTGGAAAACTACTTGGCTTTTTAGTTTATCTAACAAGGGGAAATGAGCTATTATCATTTAATTAAATCCAAAAGCTTGCCTGTGAGAAATGGAGCCACAGGAATAAGAATGGAAAATGGTGGCACTGGTTAACATGTCGAGATTACAACTGATGTTTCCCCAGGCACAAATATTAGATTTCTACTGCTGTGTAATAAATTGTCAGAAATCTAGTAGCTTACAACACACATTATCTCACTGCTTCAAAGGGTTAGACATCTGAGCATGGCCTCCCTGAGTCCTCTGTCAGCGGCTCATAAGGCTGCAATTAAGGTGTCAGCCAGATTGTGTTATCATCTGGAGACTTGGTTGGGAGATAACCCTCTACTAAGATTATTCAAGTTGTTGGCTAAATTCAATTTCTTGAGGTGTATGACCGAGGACCCTGGCTTTTTTCTGGCTGCCTTTGATACCAGAGGCTGCCTGCAATTCTTAGAGCCTACCACATTTCCTTACCATATGGGCTCCTCCAACATAGCCACTAACTTTATCAAGTCTGTGAAGACAGTATATCACTTTAGGAAGGACCCAGTCTACACTTTTTTAAGGGCTTCCACCTACTTAAGTCAGACCAACCTAAGATGACCTCTCTTCTGACTCCCTCAAAATCAATGGACTTGAGGCTTTAATTATATCTGCAAAATCCCATTCACCTTTGTCAGATTCTATTAGTTTGAAGTCCTAGATTTTTCCCACATTCAAGGAGAGAGGATTATAGAGGGCATGGACACCAGGGGTTGGGGGTCACGGGGCTAGCTCAGAATTCTGTCTACCACATCCATGTTCCATAATTTTATAAGACAAGGGCAAACTCTGCCTTAATGTTTTATAGTATATCTACATAAAAACTAAGAAGTATAGCGAAGAGTGATGAATTCAATCACTGGGTAGCTTGTAAGTATAAAGCCAAATTTCATCCCCAATGGGTCACTTTGTAGCTCAATTCATTTTAGCAGGTATTCTATTATAACCATGTTACTTGCCACATAATCATGGGCTATGGCTACATAACAAGGTCTTAGTGCAATGTGTAGACTTTTGTTAGAACATTTATATGGCTAATGGTCTATGCATATGAGAGGCTATGTGGTAGACTGAAAGAATGCACTCTTTGGAGTCCTCAGAGCATCAGTTTGAACATACCTTCCACTAAAGCAGATCCTGTCTCAGGAAATCCATTTCTTGAAGTGGGGGAAGCTGTCCCTTGACCTCTGCAGTATTAGGATAAGACAGTGCAATAGATGAAGATATTGGTTAAGGGTCTGGGCTGTGGAGCAAGGTAGACTTATGTCTGGCTCTTACTGTAAGTTGTGTGACCATGGGCAATTTATATAATCTCTCTAGACCTCAATATTCATTTCTGTTTCATAACATTAATAACTGTTTCTTGTTCCTGGTATTGTTGAAATGTTCAGTACAGTGCTTGGCATATAGATATGAGTTGCTTATGAGTAAATATTAGTTTTAATATTTTTAATTTATGTAAACTGCCTGGCACAATAATTTATTGAAGAAATATTCCTTGAGCATCTGATCTGTTCCAAGCACTGTCTTAGGAATGGAGATAAAACAGTGAATGAGAAAGGAACTATCATCTTCCTGATCTTACATGTTCATATACATAATAGATATTATTATTATTATTATTATTATTATTATTATTATTATATAATTGTGCCCTCCGCCTTATGCTAGCATCATTAAAGGTAGACACTATGTCTTATTTTTCTGTGAAACCTGTCTAGTATGTTGGACACATGTAGGCATTCAGTAAAGGTTTATATGAATGAAAACATGAAAAATAACAAGATAGAGACCATGACTTCAAAAATGTTTCAATTCCAGAAGAAAGAACAGATATAAATTAACTGGAATGAATACAGGAATTAATCATTTGTCAACTAACTTCATGCTTCATTCTAAAAAGTAGTACATACAAACATATCTAATGTGTTTTTTAGTTTAAGGATAGCATATTAAATTCATATGAATGAGAAAGAAATAAACATATTAGTCACAAAAACTAGTAGTTACTGTGATTGAAAATCACCTTGTAATAATCTGTAATAAGGGCAAAAACAAGAATATGATGGGTTGACTGATATGTATTTTCCAGTAGAAAGAAGTGTACCATTCTTCCAGAGAAACAGCTTATCCCCTGGTGCTACCCATGACAATTCTAGATGACATACTGTTAGAATCAAATACTTTCAGCATTTACGTACAAACAGCCTTCATTCACACCACTCCCAGGGCAACTAGCAGTGGAACATTATCAGATGGATACAACCATGATCGCCTGATAAAACTCATTGATGATGATGACGATGATGGTGGTGGTGGTGATGATAATACCCATCATTTACTGAAAAACCACTTGATACCTGCTCATTCTTTGTGCTCTCTCTCTATTTTCTCATTTAATCCTTGCAAAAATTCTATGAAGTAGTTACTTTTAGTCCCCCCACCCCCCACCACTTACAGATCAGGACACTGAGGCACAGGAGATTAGGGAAATTACCAAAGGTCACACACATAGAATATGACACCAGCAATTTCACTGCATAGCCTGCACTTAACCTTGCAATTCATAGGTCCCCTTTTTATGGGAGACCCGCAGAAAGCATGGGTATGAACTGCTTCAGTGTTGCAAATCAAATTAACAATATTCTCCTCAAACTTGAAAAATCATTTGGCTTTTCATTAACAATCTTCCAGATTTTTCTAGAATCCATTGTTGCTCTACAGGTATTAGAGAGTTAAATTTTACTTTGCAGTTATTAGAAAGCTTACAGTGAAAATTTTACAGTTGTTAAAATGTTCAATATCCAGATGTTTATACTCATACTCCTGATTCTGAGGTCTGAGGCTTTCCTTGTTGATCAACTAACATGTGCAAAAAAAGAAACCGTCTTCTGTAAAGCTAATTGCATTAATGAACCTTCCTGGGTCTAATTAGAAGTTTGGTTAACCTCTGCTGATTATGTAGTCAGCTGAATGTGTTCCCTCCAGGAACCTGGTTCTTGTCAGGGCTGGTGAATGGATCCCATGTGTAATGGAGAAACCTACAGACAGCAGAGCCCGAGAGGTGTCATACTGTCCTGCCCCCGTGGGCACAGCTGGGAGAAATCATCCAGGCATGGTGGGTTCATCGCTAAATTTAACTCAGGACAGGAAACGTTTTCCATGCCAGCTGGATTTCTGTACCTCTCAGTTGTGATTTTCGATGGATGAGCGATACGTCTCCTTGTTCTGCTAGCCACTAGCCTTGATCAATCAAAACTTTAATGTTGGCAACTTCAAATGCCACTTCTAGTTCCTGTAACTTCAATCATGTGGGAATGAATTTCTTAGGAAAAAGCAAACAAACAGAATTGGCAGAAAATAGGGTTTAAGAAAAAGGCCACAAATTACAGAACATAATGATCTGGTAAAGTAGTGAAAGACAGTTCTAAATTTTAGCATTTGCTACAGATTGATTGTGTCTCCACCAAGTTCCTAGGTTGAAGTCCTTACCCACAATATGACTGGAAATGGGACTAATAAGGAGGTAATTAAAAGCAAATGAGGTCATAAGAGAAGAGTCTTGACCTGACAGGATTAGTGCTTTTAAGAAGCACCAGAGAGCTCTCTTTCTTTTTCTTTGCTTCTCTCCTTCTCTCCTGGTGCACACAAAGAAGAGGTCATATGAGCACACAGAGAGATGGCAGCTGTCTACAAGCCAAAAGAAGAGACCTCCAAATGAAACCTACCTAACTGGCACCTTGATCTTGGACTTCCCAGCCTCCAGAACTCTGAGAAAGAAATTTCTGTGGTTTAAGCCACTGTGTGGTATTTTGTTATGGCAGTCTGAGCAAAACGATACAGCATCCAAGCCCTTTAAAATCAAAGTTTTAAATTAAATTTCAGCTAATATTTTGTTCTTTCCAAGATCATCACATGAAAACTCAAGACTGCAAAGTAACCTTTATTGGCACTAAATTATCTGGAGGACTTTACACAATTGCACAGAACGCACCTACAAGTAGAGAAACCCTGAGACGTGGGTCATCAGAATGAATGCTGAGGACCCCCAACACTGCACATACTAAATGCAGGGCTTTAATCTCTAACCCATAATTTGGAAATACTAAAGCCACCGAAGGCCACAAGTCTGGCCATGAATTTGCAGCAAACTTGTTTGGTGGCAAAACTTACTGAATAAGGATGTGAAACAATCTGTAGTATTTAACAATCACATGTGGATTCATGCATTCACTGCATTTTGTTAGAAGGCATTCTTCTTGTCCTTGTCCTTCTGCCTCTCCTCTGCTTTTTTCTCCTTTGTTTCGTTTTTTTTTGGGGGGGTTCCCCCAAAAGTAAAAAGGGTGGTATTTCCATCCAGGTAACCATCCTTCTATGGTCAGATCGTGACCATAATCCAGGCTTCAAGCATACCAGGTAATGGTGAAAACAGCCTCTTGATATTAATCTTAGAGGTTTTGTTAATTCACATCCAGAACTTCAACATTTGGAGTAATGTTTGAAGTTGAGTAGTTTTTTTTGAGAGTTTGTTTTTCTTTTCTACCTCAGATGGAGCTTAGAATGAGTTGAACAAGACAACAATAAAAGTTTATTAATAATATATTAATGCATACTAAATCAATATATAATATGATTAATAATTTTATGTAATAATATAACATAAACTCTATGTCAAACCAATAAAAATAAACTATGGGGTAAGAGTTTTTTGTTAATTTCTACTGTCTCTTCTCTCTGCTTTTTTTTTTAATGTTTATTTATTTTTGAGAGAGGGCAAGTGGGGGAGGGGAAGAACGAGAGGGAGACAGAGAATCTGAAGCAGGCTCCGCAAGGTCAGCTCTGAGCCCAACGTGGGGCTCGAACCCACAAACCCTAAGATCATTACTTGAGCTGAAACCAAGAATTGGACGCTTAACCGACCTACCCACCCAGGCTTTCAATGAAAAATAAAAATAGGGGCACCTGGGTGGCTCAGTCAGTGATCTCGTGGTTCGATTCCTGCGTCAGGCTCTGTGCTGACAGCTCAGAGCCTGGAGCCTGCTTCTGATTCTGTGTCTCCCTCTCTCTCTGCCCTTCCCCTGCTTGTTCTCCACCCCCCGCTCCTCTAAAAAATAAATAAATTTTTAAAAATAAAATAAAAATAGAAATCTCCATCATCAGCACTGCTATAGTTTTGTTCACTTATTCTGTGAAAAGGAAACTTTCACATCAGAACCAGTTTGGGTCCTAACATCCTTAGCGCCCTACTCTTCTCAGCTAGATTCATTCAACATTCACCTGCAACCTGCATGCTCAGCCCAGCTTTGGACCATCCTGTTCCCAGGCAGGGTGATGCTGAGACCAGTGATCCAGGGACTCTCAGCCTGCTGTTTCCAACCATGTACTCAGTTTTCCTGAAAAGTAATTCTGGCCTTAAAACCGACCTGGCAGAACCTACCTCCTGTTCTTCTTGCTTCGAAACACAGCCTCTCTCCAGTCACCTAGGTCTTTGCTGATCACCTGTGTCCTTTCTACCTTAAGGAGGTAGTCTTTCATCTTGGACTCAGGTTTGATCTTTTCAAATGTAACTCAAACTTGTGGCATACATTGCTCTGTCTCCCATGGACTTATCTATTTTCAGACCGTTCGCACTCTTAGCACATCCAACCACAAAGCAAATAACCCCCAGCTTTACTCCAGGGTTCAGGCTCGCAGCCTTCCTCATGCAGCATGCATGTATTTGGAATATGCTCCCAGTTTTGCCATCTGTTTTGTCGCCTGACCTTGAACTCTGACAAACATATGTACTTGGTGTGACTAATGCAGATCCATGTTCAAATTCAGGCTCTGACACCTACAAGCAACTGGGAAGACTCAAGTTAATTTATGTTTTTAAACCACTGAAAGTTCATTCACATTTTAAATCATTGTGGAGTCATCCATCCAGAAGCCAAGTGAAACATAATGCCTACTTCAATTGGAAGTTGAAAGGATTAAAAAACCTGTACAAAGTAGACCCTTAAATTTTTTAGTGTTCTTCCTTTTACCATAAAGAGCTTCATTTTTAAATATAACAGAGATACATTGATGTAGATCAGTAGTTTTGCATTATTCTGAACATGGTCGTCAGGTGAAATGCACTCTATATCATCACTCAGTACACTCATATGGATATGTATACATGCTACTGAAACATAATGTTTCACAAACCAACATTTAACTATATTAGCTGTGATCCACTCTGACATTTTCTACTGTATTGTACTTGACTCCATTATATTCTGTTTCATTTTGTTAAACTGTAGTTCCAAATCCACAAAATTAAATTCATAACCCACAAATGGGTCACGACCTGTAAAGCAATAATAAATAACATCATTGTATCACCTCAGCCACCAATGGCACTGGAATCTATTAGCTCTACTCCAGATATTGAGGCACGAAATTCTCTTGTTCTTCCTACCATGAGTTATTTCCTTTAGTTATTAAGGAGCTTAAAAACAATTTTTTTAAAATCCAAGTCAGTTGGCACTATTCTGGAAATCAAAATCAAATGAATAGATCCTTTTGGCAGTCACTTTGGTGTTCCCGACCCATACCTAAAATGTCCAAGGCTGCCCCCAATGTGTGTCTGGGTCTTTTCCACCTGGAGTATGTTTGCAGGACAGAGAAGATAAGAAACAAGTAAGCAAAGGGATCCACAGACACCACTTGTATAGACACTGGGAACTCCCTCTTCTCTTTCCGGGCATAGTATTGGTTTCCTGAGGACTTTTAAGAAGCCCATCTATTTCAGGAACCACCGTTGGCACCCAAATCACACAACTGATCTACAATCCACAAACCATAATAATCTCTACTAATTGCCATGGGATAGAATGAAAATTTATTTTCCCCATTTTAATCGTAATGTTTTGGAGAACTATTTGACAAAAATGCCAAGCACAATTCAAGATGGAAATCACAGAAGCTCCTAACTTCTCACCGTTTTGTTCTCCATCATTTCTCAAAGACGGTCTGGTCCTGCTGTGCCCACAGTTACCTGCGTCCCTGAGATTTCTGAACTCATCTTACAGGATGAGGTACTTTTTTACTTAACTCATCACATTTCCTTCTTCATGAAGCTTGGTATGGCTTTGCAGTTGAGTTGTATTTTTTGGGACAGAGAATACAAACCAGGAGTGAATAATCCTGCCCGTTCTATTGACACTACACATTTTTTTCCAGTGCAATTTTCTTTTCTTTTCTCTAAATATTGCCATTAAAAACCCTTACCATTGACCTCGGATTTATTTTTTGAGACTCAAGCCATGGAAGCTCTAGCTGAGGATATTCCTGAATCATCTGGGTCCTTCCCTGGTTTTATCCTCCTTCCTCAGTTTAATTCAAAGCAGTCTCTTTACCTGTCTTCCTCAACTGACCCACCATGTACAGCTTTACCCCATTGAAGCTCCATCTGACCCTCGTATTTTCCAACACAGCTAAGACCATTTGTCACTGGAGAATCAAAATTCAAGGTTTCAATGTTCCAATCCTCAGAAGTGGGGTTTCCTTTTAGACTTGCTGGATGGGAGAACAAACTGGACTTTCATCTTCCATGAGTGTAAGCTACAAACCAGGGTATGTCCAGATCCCCACTCTTCATTATCATAAAATCATTCTGTTATAATAATCTTCTTCGCTTTTGCTGTTTTCTCACTCTTATCCACTTCATTTTTACCCTCTGTGTTCTGAACATCTCAGTCTGTAGTTTTGAAGGTCTAGAGCTTAGACTGTGAAAGAAGGGCTTAAATTTAAATTCCATTTTGCTCATCAAGTTTCTATTTTGAGCTTCAAATTTGTGTGTGTTATGTGTATGCACATGTGTATGCAAACAAACAGAACTAGTTAGCGTGTTTAGTTTCCCATGAAGTGAAAATCAAACTCATTATAATGAGTTTCCTATTTTCTCAAAAACCACTGGAAAGAAATAGAACTTTTCTTTCCTTAGGATTATGATTTATTTTAGACCTTGTCCAGAAACTATGAAAGTTCAAGTACCACATTGCTCATGGACTCAGCCCCCGGTGAAGAATGATCACGGAGCTATGTTTCATTTTTCACCAATCATCTTTCCATGTTTCAGGGAAAGAAATGACACTGTCAGTAGTCTCTGCTTTTCCAGACAGAAATGAAGCAGTGCTTCCCATGGTCCTTTCAATTCCACATAAAAGCGGGAGCTGCTAAGGATGATGCCAGAAAAGTGTCACCATAAAGCTCAAAGTGAAAGAGGGATGAGCTTAAGCAGGTTTCCCCGCTGCCCTGCTGGAAGATACCAGATGCATGGGAAGGAAGTTTTAAAAACAGCACAGAAGTGCTCTCTCATGAAGAAACTTGCAGAAACTTTTTTTTTTTGGCCTAAAACGTGATGTAGGCATACTATGCCAGCTCCCTGCATGGGCAAATCTAGAAATTAGGCCTCAAATATAGTGCACATTGCTGCTGATGGTGGGTACTATCAGTTTGTGCTGCACTCATTGCTTGGGGGTTTATATCCACCCACTTCAGAGGCAAAGGGTATGCAATTATGTTTCAAGGATGAGGATGAGATTCCTTGAAAAAGAAAAAAAAAAAAAAAAAGGAAGTGTATCCAGAAGAATGACAAATGTTTTTTTCCTCTAGACCTCTGCTAGATCCGTTATCACCTGGGACCTTGTTAGAGATACAGAATCTGAATCCCTGCCCAGACCTGCTTAATCAGAACTGGCCTTTTAAAAGTTTGCCCAGGGAATCTGGACACACATTGTACTTTGAGAAGCACTGTCCTAGATTACTTGATTCGGTCTTTCTGAGCACAGGTCAGTGTTGAGGAAGAACCTTTGTGGGGAGTGCTAGGCCATCTTTGCTCAAATCGGGCCCTGGAAATGATGTGGGGGAAGGCAAAAGACAGCCCAGAGGCCTGATGTATCCTTATGTTAGAAAAAAATTCAGAAGCACAGGTCATTGGAAATAGTTGAAAGAAGGAGACACTCATTTAGTCTTGTATCAAGTATTTTTCCACTGAAATGTTCGTGAATGCTAAAATGAGCCACTCCATATTAACACAGTGCCGCATGGTGGGAATCAGAGGAAGTAGATAAGTCCTAACAAAATAATAAATACTTAATGTGTTATTGAACAAATACCCTGTTGTCTTTCAAGTGTAAATGTGTGTTATCTGAGAAATAAACATTTGAATTCCTGTCCTATGACTCAAACATAAACCCTCAACACAACATATCTTGCAGTCTTGTAGACTCTTGCTCCAGGCAGCCTATCTTATAACTCATAATAAACCAAGGAAACCCACTGTTCATCACTACGTTTTGATGTGGTTTTTTGTTGATTTTTGTTTATTTTTTTATTTTATTTTTTAGAGAGAGAGAGGACACGTGAGTTGGGGAGAGGGGCAGAGGAAGAGAGAGAATCTCAAGCAGGCTCCATGCTCAGGGCAGAGCCTGATGCAGGGCTCAATCCCAAGACCCTGGGATTATGACCTGAGCAGAAATCAAGGGTCAACCAACTGAGCCACCCAGGCGTCCCATTTTTTGTTTACTTTTAAATTTAATTTAATTTAATTTTTTTTGTGGGGATAAACTGCAGGCAGGCTTAGCAAGGTCAATAAGAAAATTATGTTACTGCAGCATTATTTACAATAGCCAAATTCTGGAAGCAGCCCAAGTGTCCATCAGTAGATGAATGGATAAAGAAGATATGGTATATATACATATATGGTATCACACACACACACACACACACACACACACACACACACACTGTGGAATATTATTCAGCCATAAAAAAGAATGAAAGCTTGTCATGTGTGACAACATGGATTGAGATAAAGAGTATAATGTAGGGGCGCCTGGGTGGCGCAGTTGGTTAAGCGTCCGACTTCAGCCAGGTCACGATCTCGCGGTCCGTGAGTTCGAGCCCCGCGTCGGGCTCTGGGCTGATGGCTCAGAGCCTGGAGCCTGTTTCCGATTCTGTGTCTCCCTCTCTCCCTGCCCCTCCACCGTTCATGCTCTGTCTCTCTCTGTCCCAAAAAATAAATAAATGTTGAAAAAAATTTAAAAAAAAGAGTATAATGTATAAATCAGAAAGACAAATACCAAGATTTCACTCATATATGGAATTTAAGGGAAAAAAAAGGAAAAAAAAAAAAAGAAACAACCCCAAAACAGACTCTTAACTATAGAGAGCTAACAGATGGTCACCAGAGGGGAGGTAGGTGGGGGGGGGGGGATGGGGGAAACAGGTGAAGGGGATGTAGAGTATACTTATCATGAGGAGCACTGAGTAATGTGCAGAAGTGTTGAATCATTGTATTGTACACCTGAAACTAATATAACACTGTATGTTAACTATACTGGAATTGAAAAAAAAAAAGAAAGAAGGAAAATTGTGGGATATTTAGAGTGGCTTAACTTCTGGATTGTGTGGGTGACCCCTCTGTCTTGCCAGCAGACAGAGTCTTAGTAAAATCCTTTCTTTAAATCCTGGCTCTCAAGCTCTTGTGCACGTGGTCTACAATCTGAAATTCAAATCATGTAACTTGATTCTATGTTAACTATGCTTATTAAGTACAAGGCATTCTGGGAAACTTCTAACAGATACATAGATGAACATAATTAGGTCCTTACCTCATGGAGTTTGAAGCCAGATGCAAGGGTTAATGGAAGTAGAGAGTTTGCCAAACTTGAAGGTCAGCTTTTTCTGTTGTGAGTTTGGCTTTACTCCCAATCATAATATAAATTGCTTGATCTTAGTTGATGTACTATCTTAAGAGGGTAAAAAGGTAAATCTACCATAATTAGATGGCATGATACATATCTTAGCTATGCTGCTAAGTACTCTTAAAAGCAGTTTTTATTTCTCTAGAGACAAGCTAAAATCTTCGTCCAAGCATCAACATGTATACCTTCAGATTCTGGGACATGCTACAGCTATTCAATTCTCAAGGGTTTGCACTGGCAGTTCCCCCTACCTGGAATGCTCTTGTTTGGCTTTTCTAATTACTGGCTCTTTCTCATTATTTAAGCATTTCTTTGATCCTATTAAACCAGACACCTCAGCCCCTGTAAGGTGTTTACTTATCACGAAGTAAACATGATAGGTGCACAGTAACTTATTCAGTACTTAAGAAAATGACATCTCAGGATTCACTTCTTTAAGAACTGATTTTGCTTAAACTTTTTTTCATTTATTCATTCATTCAATATGTTATTGGTCATTTACTATGTGTCAGGCACTGTTCCAGTACCTGGGTGGGGCAGTTACATTGTGAATAAAACAGATCAGCTCTTTATGTCCTAGGGCTCTCGAAGTAGGTGGGTAGATAACAGGCAATAAAAATGCAAAAAATATAATTCACAACAGGATCATTTTAAATAGTGATAAGTGCTCTTAAGGAAATTAAACTGGATGAGATGACAGTAATAGTGGTTGTAGCTTCTTTATTAGAGACTTTTTATCTATCCAGTGAACACAC
Source organism: Acinonyx jubatus (assembly GCF_027475565.1). Taxonomy (NCBI): domain Eukaryota; kingdom Metazoa; phylum Chordata; class Mammalia; order Carnivora; family Felidae; genus Acinonyx; species Acinonyx jubatus. The sequence goes on along the minus strand of NC_069388.1, from coordinate 33,674,277 downwards.
GTATAGTATTTGCTCTGTGCTATGACTATTCTAAGTTCTTTACAAATACTAAATCATTTAGTCTTTGACGTCATTGCCATTTTACAGATAAGGAAACTAAGGCACAGACAGGTCAAGTCATGCCCTAGATTGAAGGGGACAAGAGACAGATTTGAACCCTGACAGTCTTTACCCAGAGCCCACGTTGCAACCCATTATGCATGGCTTCTCTGAAGAGCTAGCGTCACTGATTGGCCTGCTTATGAGGTCAATGTAAACTAGCTTACCAATGCACATAGCCATACCCTCCAATAAAATACTCTCCATATACCAATTGAAGGGCATTTTCAAATGCATGATTTCATCAAAGCATTGTTGACAGCCCATCTTGATGCATCTAATATCGGTCTCACTCAAATTTCTTAAGACTTTCATAAGACTTACTATTTCATTAAGGTATAAGTAACACACAGTATAATATATAGATCTTATATGAACATTTCACTGATTCTGACAAGTGCATATATCATGCAACCTCTATCAAAATACTGACTATTTCCATCACCCAGAAAGGTCCCTTCTGCCCTTTGTAGGTCACTTGTATATGTTTTAGTTGCTCTTGTAGAGATAGTTCTGCAGGCATTTTGCATAATGAGCAGTGTTTTGATTTAGATTTGATTTTCATTGTGATAAATGTTTCACCTGTCAGAACAAACCAATAATCATCTTTGAAAGTTGTAATATCAGTTGCAATTTTCAACAGCAAGCTCCAGTTCTTTACTCCCTTGCCCTTTTTGTGCATATGCAAATCTTCTTCTTGAAGTGTTAGTCATGCCCTGCCTTCTGTTAAATACATCTAGTTCTATAACCTCTACCAGCTCACACTGTGCCTGGGCAAAGGCAGACATAGGCTCATTTGTCTGCTGTCTGTAATCTAGAGGTTCATCTCTCAGAACCCAATGAACAAATGGAGCAGGTTGTAAAGGCTAGCTCAGTCCTCTGAAGACATCTCCTAACATCACAGAAATGGGAGAAAATATATGCAGACTCTACATGGGCTCAACTTCTCAGAAGTTCCCAAATTATTTAAGTTCTGTGCATTAAATATTTTCTCAGCAGGTCCCTAACCTCACTGAAGTAAAACTGGTATATTGGAATGAATACTATTCCTGTGCTTCTCAAACTTACACATGACTATGAACCACCTGTGGATCTTGTGAAAATGCATACTGGGCACAAGACTATGCATTTCTAACAAACCTTGGGCGATGCTGATGCTGCTACTCTAAGGACCACAGATGGAGTACTGGGGACAAATGCAAGTTTAGATTTAATAAATGTTTCCCAGTATGCAAAGGTTTTAGGGCATAAAAGGGATTTCTGGTCAAATCAGTTTGGGAGTCACTGGGTTAAACTTAAAATGGTTTCATTAATACACCACTAATCAAAACCTTTAACATGTTAATATGGATCGTTAGTCTCCAAGAAAGCAATATGGTATACTAGGATTGCCCTAGTTTATTAGTGATGGAACACTTTCTTTGCAGAGCATTTGATGGGTCCGTGACCACTTCAATAGCGTGAGAGGACCTTGTAGATCTTTCCTGAACCTAAACTTCTTTATTTTCAAGGAAACTCCTCAAGGGTTTGATTATTGGGGGGGTGGGGAATGAAAAATAAACCAAAAACTTCCCATTGGTTTGTACTCTTTACTTTTGCCTCTGTTTTTCTGAAATGACAGGTTCTACAAACTTTCAGAGCAAGAAGGCGGGGTTTGTACGTTATTGGCAATTTATTGTATAAATTCAAGGAAAGGTGGGTACATATAAAACTGTGCAACATATACACTATGTAAACCAATTCATCACATCAATGGGTTTCATAAGTAATGATAAAGTTATATGATTAATTTTCCACCCACACTGTAGCAATGCTGTTTTATTGCTCACAGTAGCTTAACTGGGAAAGCTGAGTCCTGTGTCTTATTTCTCTAACTTGCATCCTTACCTCAGTCTGTCTCTTACTAGGAACATGATATTTGTCCGCAGCTGAGTTTTCAAATTTGTTTTACAGATTGTCAAACTGGTCTATTGCATCAAGAGATTTAAAACAAAAACAGACCTTAAAACTATCCACTGCCAGTAAGCGTAAGAAATCCTGAATGGCGATGGTAAATTTTTCTTTCTGGTTTGGATCTTGTGTTACTCTTACAGATGCAGTTGGAATTTCTGAATTACAGCCTTGCATTGTGTCATGACATTCTTGTCTCAGCTACTTAGGTACACTGATCTAACATACAGAGCCGAAGCTTTCAAAATTGTATTTACTGAAAAAGGCAACATTTAGAAAACACTACTATAGCCATTCCGTAGAAGCTTGTCACTCTTAGATTTAATATTTATGGTTTCAGATAATCCTGAACAAACCTGAGAATTCACAGAATATTTAACAATTAGAAATTTGAGTCATTTCCTCTGTCAGCAGCAGAGGCAGGGGCAGGGTGCTTCGAGAAGCAAGTGGCTAGCTGACCACCCGACATGTGTATCGTAGCTGTGCTTGGCTGTTCTCCTTGAGCTAATTTAGGAACTTCCCTCATATTCATTAAAATCCATAGGGCAGATATTATTATCCATACTTTACAGGTAACTGAATTAAGGACATTTTCTGTTATGAAAGCATATATTTATAAATGTCTTGGAAGTGTCCTCAGAGCTGTCAAGAGTCAGCTCCATTAATCAGCATTACTGCTGTGACCTTATTTAATAATGGAATGTTTGCAGGCTCATTCCTACTATGCCAATTCATTTATTATAATTGCACATACAAACTGCTGCTCGCATAGATATTTGAGGCCTAGAAATCAAGGACAAGGATAAACCTACCACAATTCTAAGACAACTAATATAGTAACCTTAAAATATTCATGCATTGTAAGTAAATTGGATACATAAATATCTGAGGTACAAATAGACTATACTTCACAAAAATGGTCCCATTTCCTACTACTGCCTCCATATAAAATTATCCCCATAATCACTAACAACGTGGATGCTTTTTATAGGCCAGGCACAGTCTCATGCCACATTTCGGAAAATATAAGCTGATTCAATAAAAAGACCTTTCCCACTGATGAGGTTTTGGAGTGGTGGGGAAATGTGGCGCTGATGGCCAAGAAAGAATTCCTGGAGACATCGTTGGTTCAAAAAGGTGATTTTATTAAAGCACAGGGATGGGACCCATGGGCAGAAAGAGCCGCACTCAAGTTGTGAAGAGTGACTGGTTCTATCCTACGGAGTTGGGGAGGTAAAGACAAAAGGAGGCCTCCAGAAGGACCTAGATATGCCAAAGAGGACTCCTAAGATACCTGCAGCCTAGCTATTGTCAAGCTAGTGTTGTTCTCCCTCTAGTAAGGCATTAACGTTACGACAGTTGGGCTTTCCTGGAGAAATGGTACACTCTGTATTTGCCTCAGGTATTTGTCAAAGGACTGCAGGTTATAAGGAAATTTAATTTTATCTGCCATTTCCTTCTTGCCTTTGTTCCCACATCACTATGGAGAGGTGATGTGAGGGCTCCAGAAAACAGGTCCATAGGTTTCTGGAGATTAGGCTATTGATAAGATTACCTTTTCCTTGTCATTTACTAAGACATTTGTAAACTGATGGAGACTCCAGTCTTCTATCACTGTGATCTCTAACAGTTAACCATTTTTCTTTTCTTTCTTTTGTTCTTGAGCAGCCAGGAGTACCTGAGGAATATCACACCTGGGGGAGGAGGCGGGGGGGGGGGGGGGGGGCGGGGGGGGGGCGGCGGCAAGCAAGGGAGTGCAGGGGGCTAGCTTGCGTTTTGCCCTCAGCTTGCATTATGCAACCTAATCACCATGACAGATACAGGAACAACATAAAAGTATTATAAAATACTGTTGAGCATTGTTTGAAGTTCAAAATGTGTCATGCGTTTAATTTTACACACCAAAGCCATGTTACTTTTGATTTTCAAAAGATTAAGCAAAAAAAGTTTTCAAAACACAGACATGTTATCAACACCCAATACTTACAATATCAGTGTCAATATTTTCATTTAACATCTTTTCATTTTCCACATGATCAGGGATGCTTACATAATCATTAGCTGCAATAATCACTGCAAATTACATTAATGAGCTTATCTGTAATAGTCAAATGAAAATTACATTAATGAGCTAATGGAAGCATACAAGAAATATTTTATACAGACTGAGGGTTTTTTGTTTTGTTTTGTTTTGTTTTGTTTTGTTTAAGTTCTTTTGGGACTCAGAATCTCAGGGCTGTCCCCTCCCCTCTGTGTAGGCACTGGAGAAAGAGTATCATTTCATGTAGCTCTTTCCAGGACAGTTGGGTCACAGGATAAAGACACAGACACAAAGTCATCAGTGTGTCTGAGGTCACCTATGCATCTAGGGTACTTAGTAATTGTATGAAAATTAGACTATAATTAAATAAGAAATTCACAGACAATGGAGTTACCTGTTTTCTAAAAGTGTAAAGATTTTGATCTTTTCATTTTAAGATGTTTGCAAAACCTCAAAGATCATCCTTGAAAAAATGATAGAGAACAAAGAAAGCTTTTAGAAGGTGTTCCACTGATACTTAAGAGACTGCCATTCATTACTCACTACAGATTTGAACAAAGAACCTACATATAATTGTGTGTTCATTTCTGAGGCCTTTTTGGGACAGGTGAATAAAAAGCCATGATCTGCAGGCTCTGAAGATAATTCAGTCGCAGATTGGCACCACGCAGTACGGAATGCCCGGAGGTGACATGATGGCCAGGACAGAACAAACAGCTAATTCAGCTGGCACACATTTAGGGAAGCAGAGCCACTCAGAGTGATGTGGAATCAGAGTTTATGGCAGTGATTTTGTCTCACTGTACTGTGGGAGCTAATGCAGAAGTCTATGGAAGATTGGTGCTGATGCATCCCCTGGTGGGACCCAAGTGACCTACTGGTGGGACCCAAGTGACTGTAGGTCAGGGATGGCAGTTGGGAAAGAAAACTGCACATGAAGCGAAGGAGACTGAGGGCAGAGTCGTAAGTCTGTTCTCACCACCTCCAACCCTGACAATGAAGTTGACCTGCAGAAGCCCCTGGCACCCTTTACCAGGGAACTGCCCACAAACTTTGGCTTTATAAAAGAGATCTAGCTGGAGCTTGAGGACTGCAGGTTACAGCCCCATGCTAACCAGGTGACTATGGATTTGTGACACCCTGTTTGTGATGCTTGTAAGCGGCCTGGTTTTTCTAGAAGATGGGTCTGTAGGCCCATTTAAGTATGCATCAGGACATCCTGCTAGACAGAAGTATTATTCACAGATAAAAAATGGGCTTCTAATGTTTGACAAATTAGATTTTCTCTCATAAGATTCTCCACTCAGACATTCTGTCTTCTTACAAAGTATATGGGACTCCATTGAAAATAGGAATTAAATAACAAATCGATTAGAGAATCTGATTAGACTGTATATAATTTCATGGGCACATCTATTAAGATTTATTGCATTGAATAATAATCATTTGTCTACCTGTAGGGTGAGCTCTTCTACAAGAGATAGCATGTTTTGTTCACTGTTGTAGTTCTAAAACAAGGTACTCACCAAAAGTAAATAAATATATGAACTCATTAATGAATAAACCCAAACACTATTTTGATATGGAACTGAAAAGAAAATGAACTGCTGGGGCAACTAAGTCCTGTTGCCACGATCAATTCCAGAGAGAGAGAGAGAGAGAGAGAAAATCTGGTATGTTCTGCTGCAGCAGAGACAGCAAGAATAATGCCCCTAAAATTCTATGTTTGGCTGTCATGTTCCTCCCTGGCTTTTCCAACCGCATCACCTCTTGTCTTACTATTTTCTTCATGAGGCTATCTCCATATGGCTCCTAAACCCAATACAATCATGCCCAGTTTTATTTGCATCATTTCTGAGAAGCTTCTAAACCTATCTTTAATTCTTCAAGACTCGATTCAAATGCTCCCATCTCCACAGGAGCTTTCACTGATCATCCTAAATTACAGCACTGTGTCCTCTGCTCTTTCTCCCAAATATCCACAGAATCTCCTTCCAATCCTACTCAAGTGACTATACATCAAATGTGCCCCATTATAAGCTTATTTCACTTGTTCTTGGGGACATATCTCACCTTTCAAAAGAACATCAAGTTGCTTAAGGTAAGTGAACATATCTTTGCAGCCTGTATAATTAGTATGACCTTCTGTCTTAAATTTTTTTGTAGGCTTTAGAATTTTGTTTTATGTAGGAAAGTCAACTTGATAACATGCAAATAAACCTGATTTAATAATATTTTGATATCTAAAAGACCTTTCCTATAAATACTTGGCTTTATTTTCTCTCCATACAGAACATCCTATACTATACACCTATGTAAGTTGTTTTAAATGATTCTTGAGGTAAACATAAATAAATGCACAAAAAGAACAGAAAACCTCCTTTGTCACACCATACATTCCCATTTTCTTGGTTTTGAAAACATAATTCAAATACTCAGAATACCTTGAACTTAGAAGTAGCTAAATACACATGAGCCAAAGGGAATTTCCAACAAATCATACTTGTGTTCTGGAGCTTCATTAGCAGGTTACTTTCATTGTAGGTTATTTTTAGTATTCTCTCAAGGGATAATGAAAGAGAGGGAAAGGGCATGTCTCAGTAAAATAAAGATACAGATGCTAGTGAAAAAGGGTACAGAAGAATATAGACAGGAAATAATCTCTCTGGTTACAAAGTCCAACAACTCCACTGTGCTCTGTGGCCCAGAGCAATTTACCTGAGCCAAATAATTAAACAACAGGAGACCTAGGTCAGATTTGGGTGCCATGGTTCTTGGTTTCGCTTCCCAACAGCCCTTTCCATCTTTCTGCAGGGTGGTATCCTATTACATAAGAAGAGTCTATTATGGTGTAGAAGACCCTGCTGGTGTCCCACATTATACCCACCACTTAGGCGGTCACTTGAAGCAGTGGAGGGCAGTCCCCAGACATGCTGGCATCCTCCTCCCTCAAACACCCAAAGTCTCTCAGATGGTCCTCAAGAGGGACTGAGCCCCACCTACCCACCTCTGTGACAAACCCAGCAATGTCCCCTGTATTGACCTTTGTTTCATTCTCCCCACTCCATTCACTGGGGTTCTTGAGACCACTGCCAAATAGACTTCTTGTACCCAAATTCTGGTCTTAAGGTCAGATTTGGGGGGAATCCAAAGTAAGACATATGGTAAGAAGCAGAATGCAATAAACTGTTCTATCAACATCAGTCTCCAATTCTGGCTCTTATAGTATTTCCTTGCTTTAACAATTTTGAATGCTAATTTTTAAGTCCCACCCCAAGACTGAATTCAGTAATCTGTTTATTTCCTTCTCTTTCCTTTCACTGCAGAGAAATAAAGCACATGGTCGAATTTAACAGGAGATACCCAATAAACCACAGGCAGCACATGTTACATAGGGACTCTTTCTTTCGTGAATGGATGGATCGATGGATCAATGAGGCACGTTTGTTCACATTTGGAAAAGATTTAAAGTAAGCAATTCAAACACTATTGCAACTCACCCCTGCTGCCTCACATACTCATCTGTGGACAAAATAAATATGTTGCTAATGTTCATTAGCCGTGATAAAAATAGAGGATTCCCAGCTCTTCTCAATGGGTGATTAATTAGCAAATGAAAATTGCCCTGGGGCAAGGTCTCTCAAACTTATACCACTCGCTTAGAGATGTTGTAAAAATGCACATTCTGAGTCAGTAGGTCTGGGTGGGAGCCAAGATTCTGCATTTCTAATAAGCTCCCAGTTGTTGGTACTGGGGCAAGGACCACACCTTCAGTGGTGAAGCTGTGAACCTCTGCTGTCCCATAAGGGAGCCACTAGCCACCTACTTTCTTAGTTACACTAGTCATGTTTCAAGTGCTCAATAGCCACATAGAGTATTTCTAGCAATGCAAACAGTTTTATTGGATAGAATTGCTTTCGACACTGGAGAAATGTTCTCAGATATTTTACTTTTCTTTGATTTTTCACTCTTTTAACCTTTCCTTTCTACTTTCCCTATTCCTCACATCCCTGCAATTACCCACACTCTGTTAGGGAAGCTTTTTCTTCTCTTACATTTTCATCAGGATTCTGAAATGGGGGTCCTCTAAGGCTGCTTGTGGATACATTTCTTCTAAAAGAGTTGGTTGAAACGCCATAAGCTTTCAAGACAATGTACCCACCATAAATACCCTTATTTTCAGCCTGTTTTTTTTTCCTTCCTTCCTTCCATTCTTTCTTTCTTCTTTCTTTCTTTCCTTTTTTGTAGATTTGGTAAATAATAAGTATTCAGTCAGATAAATAGTCTGGGGCAAAAACATTAAATTTGATGTGGCTTAAATGTCCTCAGAATACTAGCTATAGCAATAATCTTTATCAATTTTATTAACTAAAATGAAATATTTGCAGAAATCACTCATCCTCTTAAGTGTCAAGTTTGAGAAGACAGGGTACTTCCAATAAAAGATTCCTGGTTTCTGTCCTGATAGCGCTCTCCCAATCTGTTTCCATAAAAATGACACTTTTTATTGATTCACATAGTAATTTATCTTTCTAATAGCTGAAAATGCTTCAAAAATATACTTGTTTGTTTCTCAGTTAATCTGTAAGCATCTCAGAGAGTCAGAATTGGCTATTTGGTAACAACCTTCCTGGAAAATAAAGACCCATCCATAGTTCAAATGCAGCATGAGTTGCTTGATTATAATTAAATTCAGTTCAGTTTAGGAAACCACAGTTGATGACAGAATACACCGTAGGCAACACTTCTCTGGGGGGCCCTGGAGATGGCACCAGTTCCATCCTCTAGCTCTTGAGTTTTAAAATCTAATTTGAGATGGAGAACTTTGCAAAAATAAAAGATTCAGAACATGTTACAATGCTTCTGCAACTTCAAATACGGAAGGATCTAAGAACTGGGCTACCAGGTGTCCCTTACCTACATGGTCAGATAGCAGTGATGGGAGCCCTCTGGGGCTGGTCCTTTTGTATTTAGTTAGAGCATTTTGCATATTTAGCTAGAGTACTTTGGAAAGGTATCTGAAAAGTAGCAATTAGTGACTGACTCAACTCTAAGATCTGTACCAAATTCAGCAGAATACTCAGCCTATTTCAAATATTTGATAAACCTTCTGTACATTCCTTATCAAGACCACTAGTGGAAGGAGAGCCTCATATTTTAAAATTGCCTTTACTGGGGTGCCTGGATGGCTTGTTGGTTTAGTGGCTGGTTAAGTGGCTAGCTCTTGGTTTTGGCTCAGGTCAAGATCTCATGGTTTGTGAGTTCAAGCTGCACCTAGGGCTCTAAACTGACACTGCAGAGGCTGCTTGGAATTCCCTGTCTCTCCCTCTCTCTCTCTGCTCCCTCCCCACACCCTACCCCCACTTGTAGTCACACATGCCCTCTCTCTCTCTCAAAATAAATAAATAAACTTAAAAAAAATACAACGCCTTTACTTATTTACACTGACAACTTGAAAAAAGAAAAGCCCAGACTATTCACCCTGTTCTGTGCTCTTGTTGTTAAGTACAAGTTTTAATAATTCAAATGAACCTGGGAGACCCTCCATATAATGAGGGTTTATTGTGGCGTATGCCCTATCTTTGGCCATGAGAAGAAATCAAGTAATACTTGATATTTAAAAAAATATTTTTGTTAATGTTTATGTATTTTTGACACAGAGTGTGAGCGGGGAAGGGACAGACAGAGAGGGAGGCACAGAATCCAACGTAGGCTCCAGGCTCCAAGCTGTCAGCAAAGAGCCCTCCATGGAGCTCGAATTTGTGAAGATCATGACCTGAGCTGAAGTCAGACACTTAACTGACCAAGCCACCCAGGTGCCCCATCTAATACTTGATATTTTAAACAACAATTGGGTAGTGCAATAAAGAAATGGATGATTTTATTGGTTACTGAGTTTAAACAGATGTAATGCTGAATTAAAATTTGTATCAATTGTTGGAAATCAAATTCATAAATATATAAAAAAATTAAATACTTCTAGAAAATTCCAGGTGAAAACTGTGAAAACAAAATAAACTTTAATGTTTGCATAATTACCTACATAATTTGGTGAAAATCTTTAGTAAACAAATATTGGAGCTGGAATTTCTCAATTTAATCTAATACACTGGGTAAATTACCTTTTAAAATGTTTATTGATATTTTTTTTAAAGTCACAGATGATCACTGTAGAAATTTTAAAAGCCACCAAACTGCATAAGGAGAATAAAATGCCCTTCATTATGCCAAAACCCAAAGGTACCATTAACATGCTAATGTGTTTCCTCCATGTTGTTTTTCTTTGCAAAATATAAATAAAAATATAGATCTATTTCATTTTTTAAAAATTAAGGTTAAACTGCGTAACTAAATGGACAACTACATAGGCAGATACAGACAAGAGCTATAATCTTTATAATCTTTCTGTGTCAGGTGTTGTGCCCTTCATATATGTTACCTCATCATTCTTTGTGATGACCCTATAAGACAGGCAACAGTGTTATCTCTGTTTTACAGATGAGGAAGCACAAGGTATTAAATATTGGCTATTAAAATACAAAGTATTCTCTGTTAGACTATAAAATCCTATAATGCAAGGAACAAAGGAAAGAAGAGGCACCAAAAAACCTTTAAGTACAGAGAACAAACTGATGGTTACCAAGGCGGGGTGGGTAAGGGGATGGGCAAAATAGGTGAAGGGGATTAAGAGTTCACTTATCTCAATGAGCACTGAGTAATACATGGAACTGTTAAATCCACCTGAAACTAATATAACACTACACTTTATATACAAGAATTATATTTTTTTTTAAAAAATCCAGTAAAGCAAGATCTGGTTCTTTGCTCATCTCTGACTTTCCACTTTTCTCCTAGTGCAGAATTTGATCACATGTTACATAGTCAATCAATGTAAACCTGATAGAAAGCAAAGTCAGTTAGATGAGGAAAAGTGTTTTCTTGTATGGCAGATGAGACCATTGTTCTCAGTTCTTTACCCTCTCACAACTGGGACCCTGTGGTAGGATCCAGTAGGAAGAACATACATCCCTGCCCCACTGACTTTGGGGTGGGTCATCTGACTGGTTTTCACCAATTGAATTTGGGGGAAGTAGGAGTGTTCCAGGCATGACTCAAGGTCTTAAGAGTCAGAGAGGATTGTGTTCATCCTTTTGACTTCCTGCCTGTCATGGAAGAGGAGCCTCAGGTAGGTAGGTGCTTCATCAAAGAGATTATAAAGACCAGAAGAGATCATCTGAACCCAATGTTGAGGGGAAAAAAAGCCAGATACGAAACAGTATGACAGTATAAATTTATTTCTATAAAACCCGAGTTTTTGTTAATCAAAGTGTACTAAATCAGATTCATGGGGTAGATCCCATACCCCATCCTTCCTGTCCCCTTACTCTGTTCTATTCGTTTTCATAGTACCCGCCACTCTCTTAATTGATTTTATTCATTTTGCTCACTTATCTATTGTCACCTCTTGTTCAACCCCTAGTCTTAATAGAATTTTAAGTTCCATATGAGCAGCATCTTCATCCCTCCTCACAGATGTCAAGTTTGGTTCAAGGGTGCAATATTTGTAGACCTCTCTGATTGTTGATGTAAGTTAGTTTGGAATGGGGATGTAAGTCTACCATTAAAAGGTTTATAGCACAGCAGCTTTCAGTTATGGTCTTTAATTCTGTCAGGATCCTACTCGTGCAAAGAATATGATGGGCAGTTGCACATTCTCAGAGGAAAGTCCTTTCCCTACCAGGTTAAAACACCACCAATATGCATTTCTTCTACCTCAGTTCCAGCTTCATGTCCATTGGGTTCTCATGTGTCAGCTTGGGTAGTTGGAAGCGCATGGTAAGTGGATGAGGGTATGATCTCTCCAAATTGATCTCTAACTTATTAGAATAGAATGCTACTTGTTTCTGAAATTTTTAAGTTTCAAAGTTCGACACTATATAAAATACTGAAAATTATATTAATTTGATAGAAAATAAACTATACTTTGAATTCTGGAATCCTTATTCAAACAGAACATGAAGTATTAGCATTAGTAATGAAATTACATAGTTATTAACAGCAGAAATATAATTATTATGAGGGTTACTAGGTATATATAGCTATCAAGTACCCTGAACAGGCAGGGATACATGTGTGGCCTGAGCAGAAAAGCTGATGAGTGTGGGATGTAGTATTTTTTTCAGTTGCCACACTGGGTAGTAGTGTAGCTAGAAATAGACCTTAAGACAGTTGACTTCTTTACAAGTGTGATTTCAGCTACTTAGATAAAAATGCTAATATGCTTAGAGATGTGAAGCTTTCCAAAATTAAGAATCATTGTACTAATATGCCTGTACTGCAGTCTACTACCTACAGATTTATACTTCAGACACTTGACTTTAAAACTAAGCACCATAATACATCCAAGCATCTTCTAGACATTTTAAGAAAATTTGGCAAGAGAAGTATAATACTTATGTCATTTACCTTTATAAGAAGATACATTTCCTTCACAATATATACAAATATCAAATCATTATGCTGTACACCTGGAACTAATATAGTATGTCAGTTATACCTCAATAAAAATTTAAAAACAAAATAAATAAACTTCTAAAATGGAATATTTTCACAGGAACTCTATATTGGCTTTCTGTCAATAGATTTACAAAAAGTTGCAAACATAGTAGAGAGAATTCTCCTACACCCCACCTCCAGTTTCCTCAGCTGTTACTATCCTGTATATCTAACACCTGTGCTGTTTCAACTAAAGAACAAATAAGGATATATTATTTTGAACTTATGTCCATAGTTTATTAATATTTACTTAATTTTAACCTAATCTCCTTTTATGTTCCAGGATCCCATCATGGAAACCACATTACATTTAGTCTTTGGGTCTCCTTAGTGTACTCTATACTATGAGTGTTTCTTATACTTTCCTTGTTTTTGATGACCTTGACTGAGAGTTTAGAGAAGTACTGTTCAGGCATTTTGTAAAATATCCCTTAATTTGGGTGTGTTTCATGACTTTCTCATGACTAGACTGGAATCATCAATTTGGAGGAGGAAGACCACAAGCTGAAGTGTCATCTTCATGACATGATATAAAGGCTACTTACCATCATCATGACTTAATACTGACATGTTGACCTCGATCACCAGACTGAGACAGTGGTTATCAAATTTCCCCACTGTAAAGTTACTCTCTCTCCCCCTTTCCATAATGTTCCCTTAATTTTTTTAATTAAAAAAATTTTTTTAACGTTTATTTATTTTTGAGAGATAGAGAGACACAGCATGAATGAGGGAGGAACAGAGAGAAAGGGAGACAGAATCCAAGGCAGGCCTCAGGCGCTGAGTTGTCAGCACACAGCCCGATGTAGGGCTCGAACCCACGAACCGTGAGACCGTGACCTGAGCCAAACGTGGACGCTTAACCAACTGAGCCACCCAGGTGCCCCCATAATGTTCTTTCAAAAGGCAGTCAACCACGTGAAGCCCATACTTAAAGGCTGGAGTTATGTTCTACCCTTTTGAGGAGGGTACATAAATCTACATAAATTATTTGGAGTTCTTTTGTTTGGGAGATTTGTCCATTCTCTCCCATTTTTAAAATTTATTCAAACATTTAATTTTATCAGTGTGGATTTATGGACATTTATTTTATACTTTGGATTATAATACAATATGACATTGTTTATTTTGTTGCTCAAATGGTTCCAGCATAGCCGTTGAAAGCTCTTTCAATTGGCTCTGGTATATCTTTGATGTAACCTCAGTCTTATGTTTTTTGAGTACTTCCTTACTGGTCTGGAACTACAAAATGATCCAAACTCACCTTGTTAATCCCATGCCACTACCCTAGAATCAGCCATTTCTCCAAGGACCCCTGGTTCCTCTTATTGGAAAATGGTATCAGAAATCAAGATCTGGGCACTGGATGTGTTTATTGCTATGCAGGATGTGGTTGCTTCCAGGTTCTGTTAGTGGGCTGAGAATATATGTGTGTATACTAACCTGTGTGTGTATATCTGCATGTATTTCCATATATACATATATATATATATATACATATATATATATATACACATATATATATGTATATATATATATATATATATATATATATATACACACACACACGCACAATCATTTCTCTGTTTCTCCACTTGTATCTATCTTAAGCTAACCGTGGTTCACAGTGATGTCTCATTCTAGCATCCCATGATATTCCAGCTTTTATTCCTTGGTTATCTGAAGTAAATAAAATATCCACAGGGTATGGATTGAAAGTTGAGAAAATGACTGTATTAGAGCCAGAGAAGCTTGGATATATATAGGTACCAGTATCATTGTTCCCACTCTGAAACATCACATCATCTTTTCTAAGTTCCCACAGTGCAACACCATATTCCAACAATTCATTAAAACATCCCTAATAAGTGGATTTTAAAATAAGAATAGCCCAGCCAAGAGGACTCCTCATATAAAACTGCTCCAACTCTTGCTTTTTTTGGGGATTCACCATGAAGTTGGTATAACCAAAGAACAGAATTTGAGCAGCCTTACTCTGCATTTTCTCTACTTTCTAATGTTTCCTATGTGAGTTTTCTTTCTGAAAAGACTCATGGCTTGGCGGGTCCTTGTGTAGGTTGAATGACCTTTTGCTAAGTTGAAATATTGGAAGACAAACATCTAACCATCTGGCTCAGAAAAATGAATAAGCCCTGGTCTCCACTAAAAAGGAGATAAAACATTGTGCCTCACGTGCCTTTTGTTGCTTTTCAATACATAAAACTCATCCTGAAATTATTGTGTTGAAGACACTAAATATAAGGCCACTTTTCCCTGAATGTATGCATACTGTTTTAGGACTATGGCTGTCATTGGAGATATTAACTGCCTTGTCTCCCCAGATTTTCTTTAAAAATTTTTTTTTTCAACGTTTATTTATTTTTGGGACAGAGAGAGACAGAGCATGAACGGGGAAGGGGCAGAGAGAGAGGGAGACACAGAATCGGAAACAGGCTCCAGGCTCTGAGCCATCAGCCCAGAGCCCGACGCGGGGCTCGAACTCACGGACTGCGAGATCATGACCTGAGCTGAAGTCGGACGCTTAACCGACTGCGCCACCCAGGCGCCCCTCCCCAGATTTTCTTAAGGTTAGGCAAGTACCTTAACACTAGGGAAGTTGAATGAATTTATATTTTCATTTAAAAAACGTTTGAGTTTTTTGGGGCACCTGGGTGGCTCATTTGGTTAAGAGTCTGACTTCAGCTCAGGTCATGATCTCACAGTTTGTGAGTTTGAGCCCCGCGTCGGGCTCTGTGCTGACAGCTCAGAGCCTGGAGCCTGCTTCAGATTCTGTGTCTCCCTCTCTCTCTGCCCCTTCCCTGCTCATGCTCTGTCTCTGTCTCTGTCTTTGTCTCTGTCTCTCTCTCAAAAAATAAACATTCAAAAAAAAAACTTTTGAGTTTACTAAAGAAATAAAGAAGCAACTGTTACCACCCTGTTCCTCACTGATTTAAAACTGCACTATTAGGAATTTTAAGTTTTGCAATTACTCCTTATTTTTCCTTCTTAAAGCAATAGAACAGAAAAAAATAAATAAGGTGAATTTGCTACAACATGGAGGGACCTTGAGAACGTTATGCTGAGAGAAATGAGTCAGACAGAGAAAAGACAAAAACTGTATGATATCACTTACATGTGGACTTTTAAAAAAACAACAACAAGAAACAAACTCATAGATACAGAGAACAGATTGGTGGTTGCCAGAAAGGAAGGGAGTAGAAGAGTGGGTGAAATGGGTGAAGGGAATCAAAAGGTATAAACCTCTAGTTATAAAAAAGTCCTGGGATATAATGTACTGGGTGGTGACTACAGTTAATTATATCGTATTACATATTTGGAAGTTGCTAAGAGAATAGATCTTAGAAGTTCTCATCGCAAGAAAAAAAAATTCTGTAACTGTGTATGGTGATGGTTGTTATCAAGACTTTTCATGGGAACCATTTCACAACATACACAAATGTTGAATTGCTATGTTTTACACCTGCAAGTAATATAATGGTGTATATTAATTACACCTTAATAAAAAAAAAGAATAAGTAAGGTAAGTCTGTAACTCATGCTTCAGAGTGGAGGAATGACTTGATGTGAGCCTCCAAATCCTCCCTCACTCTTACAGGCAGTGATGTGTTGGTAAATGTTAACAAGCGGCCATGAGAAAAAAAGAAAGAATAGCCCTGATTAGTCATGTTTGCCAATTTCAGTGGTGTACCTACTCCCATGGTCAAATTCAAGCTACCAACATGATATCACTGAGCACAGATTTGGGCAGAGATATGAGGCAGTACATCATTCATTATACAGCATTTCTGCCATTCAGATATGATCATTGTAAATGACCTCGAGAACACAGATAATAATAAAAATAACCAGGAGGTGATGGGTTTTAGTAATACTACCTCTTTTTTTTTTTCTAATGAAGTGCAATTACTTTTCAGTGTATGTAATTTAACAGTTGTGTTTAACCACTGGCGTGAGCTAGTAAAAGTCAACTCTAAAATACTAACTACAGGGAAGGCTTTTGGTTATTTTACTGTCCAGGTTTCAAATGGCTTTGATTTTGGTGAAAGCAATGAGCTTCTGGGAAAGTGGAAGTAGATGGATTGCAAAAATGGCCAAAATTCTCCACCCTTCCTGTATCTATACCATTTTGTAATAGGACTTTGCAACTCCTTCTACCAGGAGATAGTCTGTTTCCCTGGTCTTGAATCTCGGCTGACCATGAGATTCGCTGTAGGCTAAAGAAAGTGGCATAACTGATGAGATGCCTGTTCAGAATCTAGACCTCCAGAGGCCCTGTGTGCTTACAGTCCCTCTCCCTTTACTCTTCTGCTTTCACCTTGAGAATACTCCCAGTCTCCCGTTCTTACACCCTTGGCTCCAGCATGAGAACACGCCCAGGCTAGACTGACTTGGAGGGAATGGTATGCAAGACATACAGAGAAAGGGTAGGTTAGACCAGATCAGCCTACAGCCAAGTGAGTCCAAAACACGTTAGAGAAGGAACTCAAAATCAGCAGGGCGAGTTTGCCAACCCACAGCTGACCACAGACATGTAAGAGAAGCCCGCCTAAACAGAAGAACCACAGAACTGATCTGCAGATTCATCAGCAGTAATGAAGATATCCTGTTTTATGACCCTGTGTTTTGGGAGGTTTGGCAGATCTTGAGGATAAAACTGATTTCTGCCTTCCTGTATTGAGACCAGAGCAAAAAAGAATCAGCATTTTAGTATTGCTGAAAGTGAGTAAAGGGCTCCTGAAAGTATCAGAGGAAATTGTGCTGGCAGGTAAAAATTAAGGGTTGAAAGAGAGAATACTGCTGTTTTTGCTCATCTGGACACATGTGTCTTTCAAGAACTGTAGTCTATATATGGATTAGATCCCAAGCTCTAGTTATAGTCAGCAAGAATTCTATTTTGAATGCTAGAATCATATTTCTAAAATATATTTACTATGTTTTATGGATTCAATACCTGTGAATATATCTTGAGAAGAAATAAGATTTGCTTGAAAAAAAATACCACTGGCAAATACTAATATTTCTGCACAATTAAAGGGATCTTTGCGTTTTTAAATTTAGAACCTTCAAATCACAGAACGGTACCCCAGCCACCCCATCAGGCTGCCAACTGAAGTATGAATTACTGTCTCACAATGTATCATTTTCCTCAGTAACAGTAAAAATGATATAACAGTCGGTTAAGCATCTGACTCTTGATTTCAGCTCAGGTCATAATCTCACAGCTCATGGGTTCAAGCCCCTTACTGGGTTCTGCACTGACAGCCAGAGCCTGCTTGGGATTCTCTCTCTCCCTCTCTCTCTACCCTTTCCCCCAGCTCTCTCTTTAAAAATAAATAAATATTTAAAAAATTTAAATGATATAATAGCCAGGGAAATATTTCATCTATACTTTTTTAATGCAATAAGTATTTTAAATAGTATAACTAATATGATCTTATTCATGGAATATAGATTTTCTTACCCTGAGGAGTATTCAAAAGGACAGGAAACTAAGTGATAAGGCATTTAAATTTATCCCAAGGAAGAAGAGTCAATGGCCTAAGCTTTAAAATAAAGAGTGTGATGGGGAAGAAATTCACATATCTAAAGACAAAATCCTGGAATATTCAAGGTCCCTTCCATGATTGAGTCTTTGTGGATTCTTATTCACAGTCTTGCTAGGGCATCTTTCTAGAGAAACACAAAGTGAGTTTCTAGCCAGGAACAAAAGTCAGAAGGCTTTATCACCAAGAGAAACAGGTGCTGTGAGGAAGGTTTAGAGTCATGTAATAAACCTAAGATAGAATGGCAATTTATGTTATAGAACTTTAGAGTTTCCCAAAGAGCTTGATATCCTGTTTCTCAGAGGAGTAAGGGGAAAAGAAAGAAGAAAAGGGAATGCAAAATAAGCTTGAGAATTGTCCTTTTTATCCTCTATGCTAGGCACTTATTAATTCTTAAATGTTTTAAAATGTTTGTTTGTTTGTTTATTTTGAGAGAGAGAGAGCATGGGAGCAGGGGTGGGGCAGAGGGAGGAGGGGCAGAGGGATTGAGAGAGAATCCTAGGCAGGTTCCACAAGGTCAGCGTGAAGTCTGACTCTGGGCTCCATCTTAGGACTGTGAGATCATGACGTGAGCCAAAATCAAGAGTTGGACGCTTAACCAAGTGAGCCACCCAGGCGCCCTTTAATTTTTTTTTTTTAATTTTTAAATCATCACCAGGAGATGTGCTTTATATGAAGAAGTGCAAACCATTTGACATGCCAGGCAAAATTGAGATTGGTTAAAACCAGTCTGAGGACAGGAGGAACCTAGGAATTTTGTGATCCAAATCTTAATTGTGCACAGTAGGAAATTGAGGACAACCAGCTTTGCACTCACAGATAGGCAGCTATTTGACCAAAACCCTGAAACAAAAACTTAGGTCAGTTAACTCTTAGCATGGGGCATTCTTTCCAAAATATCACAAAACTCACCGCTTTTAATGAAGGCCCACCGGCAGTATTCCTTAAATTAAACTTGCCTACAAAGAAAAGATTTTATTCTTGCTACAAAATTAATGTCACATTTTTCACTTATTAAACATACATAAAAAGCAGACAATTTCTGTCCATACTTAAACACTTAGAGCCCCCTACCCCTCCAAAATGCCTGACTTGTAACTCAAAGTCTAGAATAGATTTTGAACAATCAAGGAAATTAAAGACAGCCCCACTATGCTCAACTATTGAGAAAGAAATGGTCCTAAGTTCTGATAGAATGGACACTCAAATTTCAAATTAAAACGTGTATAAATGAGTTACTAGTATCCCCTTCCCACATAAGTGCAGTCTCCGAATAATATTGAACATCCATGGGCAAGATGATTCTAGGTGCTAAATAAAATCAATCTTGAAAAATAAGTCTAGATTGGTTGCTGGCACCTGGAACAGTGACCTGAGCCAAGCACTTCCTGTCTCATTTCTGAACATCTATCTAGATTCTGTTTACCTGCTACCTTTGTATGAAGCCAGGCACATTCCTGCTATCCCAGCTCCTAGCCGCTGGGGCAAAATTAAAATCTTCTTATCCCCAATCATTTCCTTTGCATCCCACTTGTATCATTTATCATATTTGACTGTGAATTATAGACATCTGCATAATTTCTGTGCTTTCTTATATCAAGTATAAGAACTATGAGAGCAAGGACTTGTTTTATTTATTTTTACATCATTTGGGACAAAACACAGGGATTTTCTCATGGGAGATGTTCAATATTTTTGTGGAATTAAATAGTTCTAATTCACAAAGAGTTCAGAATCGAAAAAAATGACATCATATAAAACATGAATTAATTTTTGCCCAACCACAAAGGGAAGAGAATTTTACCAAATTATCAAAATACATAAACTTAAGGTCAAAGAGAAAAAGGTATAAAATTTAGAGGCAAAGGGACAATATTATCATTTGTTATGCAGGGCAGGGTTGAATACTTGGTAGGATGAAGAAAATCAACTGAAAAATGTTACAAAGAGATTCAGTGAAGTTCTAAATATACAATAAGAAATCAAAAATTAGTTTTCCTTTATTAAATACAAGGCACTCAGAAATCTTCACCTAGGACTGCATCAAACTGATGGAATATCCAGGTAAACTTAACTTTAAGTGTGTAAGATCTATATGATGAAAATTTTGAAACATCAAGAGGGTATATAAAAGACAATTTGGATACATGTATCTTTACGTAAGACATACTCTCTATTAAGCATGGAAATACTTTGTATAAGAAACATATGAACTGTCACTATGTTAAGCTAGACATTTAGAGTAATATCAATAAAAATCAACAGAATGTTTAGAAAATAATATAAATATATTATAATAGAAATTGATTCTCAAATTCATATGAAAGTATAAATAAATGAAAAGAAAAACTAATGAAGTAGGACTATCTCTACCAAATAATTTATATTATAAAGCTATTATAACTAAAATATATAGAAAGGTTAAAGATATGAAGGGAAAGAATGGAAATATAGAGGAAATTTCAGTATATAATTAAGACTACACTTCAAATCAGTGACGAAAAAAATGGATTATGCCATAATTTACGTTGGACAGCTGGGCCACCATCTAGAGTCAAATAAAATTAATACTGTGGTAGACATTACCAGTGCAGTAATATTTGGTTCCACTTTCTTTCCTGAGCATATTGAAGACTATATTTTCCAGCCCCCCCTTGCAACTGGACTGGGCCATATGACTAGATTTGGCCAATGAAATGTGAACAGAAGAAATAATGTATCGCTTCCAGGCTGATGCATTGAAAAAAATCCCTGTTGGTTCAACAGGTGTTCCTGTCTTCTCCTGCCACAGCGAATGAAAAGGTCTTTATTGGGATGGCAAAGCCCACGTTAGAAATAGCCTATATTGCTGAGGGTAGCTTGGAACTTTTTCAAACCTTCAGCTGACTGAACAAGAAAAAAACTTTTGGTGTGTTATTCCACTGACATTGAGAGTTTGGGTCATCATGGACTGCCTTAGTCTATCCTAATAAAGATCCCTTTGTTACTGTCATAAAATAAGATCCAGATGGCTCAAAGATACAATCATGAAAATTAAAACATAAAACAACTGGAAGAAATCACAAAATTATCTTTATTATTTTAGAATGGATAGGTCTTGCGGCGCCTGGGTGGCGCAGTCGGTTAAGCGTCAGACTTCAGCCAGGTTACGATCTCGCGGTCCGGGAGTTCGAGCCCCGAGTCAGGCTCTGGGCTGATGGCTCAGAGCCTGGAGCCTGTTTCCGATTCTGTGTCTCCCTCTCTCTCTGCCCCTCCCCCGTTCATGCTCTGTCTCTCTCTGTCGCAAAAATAAATAAACGTTGAAAAAAAAAATTAAAAAAAAAAAAAGAATGGATAGAAGCAGCACTCCAAATTAAAAACTCATAATGAAAAGAATTAATAAATTTGGCTACCCAAAAAACTCTGAAAAGCAAAAATTCCACAAAGTCAAATAAAACTGAAAGGCTGTAGATAATACATGACGAACAGGTGTTAATATATCAAAGGAAACAAAAAGAAAAAGTACAACAATCCATTGGAAAATGGGCAAAGGATATGGTTGGAAAGACAAATATATTGCACAGGAGAAAAGGTTCCTCTCTACTCATAACTAAAGAAATACAAATTTAAATAATAAAGAGGTAACTTTTTCATCTATCACATTTATAAAATTCAAAAAATGGTTAATGAAACATGGTGTTGGTAAGAATGTGAACAAATAGGTGATTTTGAATGCTACTACTGAAAGTGTAAATTGATACAACCTCTTTGCAGAGCAATTTGGTAATATATTTCATAAGTTAAAATGGACATGCATTTGGATAAAGGAATTTCAGTCATAGGAAATTCAACTATACTCATATTATGCCCAAAGATATATGTAGTAAATATACTGAAACATTCTTTAGAGCAGCAAACCTGGAAACAACAAAACACCTGTTAAGAGGCAGCTCAATAAATAAATTTTGGTGTATTGATAAAATCAAATAGTCTACACTCTCCAAAAAAAGAATGAAGTAGATATATGGGTGCTAATATAGTGCAATTTGAGGCATATTGCTGATTATATACTACTTGATAGTATGCCATCATTGGTGTAGAATCAAAAAAAATTTAATGGGCTGGTATATGCATAGGTTTTTTGGGAAATAAAACTAGGAATACGGAATAGGAATAAGAATAGGGCTATGACTTACTGCGTCTGGAAATGAAACAGAAAAAAAATGAGGGTGGGAGAGTATACTTTTTAATGATAACCTTTAACACGGTGAGAATTTATTTTTTAGTAGATGCATGAATTACTTTTTTTTCAAAAAATAAAACACTTTAAATATGTTAAGCCAGCCTAATTCCACTGCTATCCAAATGGCTAATATCATTTGTATTTTTCACATCCCTGAGGCCATAAAATGGCAAAAATGGTTATGTTCCTCGTAATCACTGTCAAGGAAATTTCTGTCTCAAAGAGGAGTATAGACAGGTCGCAGACAGTTGCTACTCCTGGAATTCATTTAAAAGAAAACTTACTCAACTTGGAACCTCATTCTAACAGTTAGGAAGTGAAACTGGCAGCTCTCACCCTCCTTAGATAAAAATCCAATCATGCAATGTGACATTCTCACCCACGTAATGCAGCTAAGGTACTTCCCTGCCACCACAGGCAGCTGAGAATGTAAGAAAACTTCTGACATTATGCAAGATTTCCCTCCCATAAAATTGATAGACTTAAAGAGCACAGGGCAGATGCAGCATTAATGTGCTCCCACGTGTTTTATGGCTATTTAAAGGGCCTGTTAACATGAATAATGCACCAGAGTTATTTTTACATTAAATGTGCTCAGAAATTATAGAATGAACACTTGATGGCATAGATTTCTAAGAATAAAATTTATAAGATAGACTAGCCACAAGTGTTCTTTTCTTATTTATTTATTTATTCATGTACTCATTTATTTATTATTTATTTCTTTGAGAGGGAGAGAGCAGGCACGGGGGTGGGGGGCAGAGGAAGAAGAAGAGAGAGAATCTCAAACAGGCTCCATGCCCAGACAAAGCCCAACGGGGAGCTTGATCTCTAGACCCTGGATTCATGACCTGAGCCAAACCAAGTTTCAGATGCTTAACTGACTGAGCCATCCAGGTGCCCGCCCCTCTTTTCTTAAAATTTTTATTTCCTGACACTTGTGATTAAACTTATAAGAAAATTTCAGTTGCTTGACTGATAATAATTTTGTTTTCTATTTTCTAATAGTTTTTTTTTAAAAATGAAATTTAAAAAATGAGATTTTTAAATTAGAAAATGGAATATATATATATATGAGACAAAAAAAAGTTGCCTTAGGAAAAAATAATTTTTTCCATGGGGGGTGGCTGTTAAGAGAAAAGGAAAGAATAGTACTGAAAACAAAATTTGGTAGATCTAATGGGCTCATAAAAACTTAATTCTATTTGTTTTTTGTTTTGTTTTGTTTTGTTTTGTTTTATTGGTTATTCTGGAGTAGAAATCCAAAGTGTTCTGATATACATGAATAAGCCAGCCTGAACAATAAAATAGAGTACATGGCTAGAAAAAGACCTAGGTACATAGGGAAAGACTGTATATGGAAAAGGTGGTGTCTTAACTCTCTAGGACAATAGTTGGACTTTTAAATAAATTGTGCAAAAGATGAACTTTTTATATAAATGGTGTTGGCACAACTGGATAGCACACTGAAAATGGGTTCAGTTGGATTTTTAAATTAATGAAATTAGAACACCTAGGTACAAGATTAGGACAAAAGACAGACTTCAAAAAAATAGTGTTGAAACAAAAGGATATCAAGTAAGAAAAAGATAAAATGAGACGCATACTTCATAATATACAACATAAGAAATCCCAGAAGATCATAAAACCATACTTGAGAAAAACTGTGGGTGAATTTCTTTATAAACTAGATATAGAAAAAGAACTTTCTGTGACTCAACGTACGAAGGCAATAAAAGAACATTTTAATACATTGAGCGCATAAAAATACAAACAAAAGCTTCTATGGCAAAGAACACTGTAAGGAAATTCAAAAGGCAAAAGACAACCTGGAGAACATTTTCTGTGATAAAGAACTAATTCTCCTAAAAAGCTCCAAAAAAGATCAAATACCAGATAGAAAAGTGTGCAAGATACTCGGGCAGAAATTCATAGAAAAAAAAACTATAAATATATATACATATTTTCTCTTAAATTGTGAAATGATGCTTAGTTTCATGCATAGTAAGAGTAAAGCTATAGCATTTCTTACCAAGCTGACAAAAATAAAAAAGTTGACAATCCATTATGTGGTAATGGGGTGTGAGGGCACCAAGATCATCTTATATATTGCAAGGAGAATAGAAAATGATAAAAACAAGGCAAAACACAGTAAAGCACCTATGAAAGAGAAATTAGCAATCAACCCTAAATTAGAAGTTAGGAATTTACCCTAAAACTGGACCTCTGCACAGTAGGGCAAAGCATGCATAAAGTTCGGTTTTGGTTGTTTTTTAAATTCAGCCTCACACAACACAGCACAATATTGGAAACCACCTAAATGTTTGTGCACGAGAGACTGACTGAACAAAGTACAGGATCCCATGCAGGGGAATAATGGGCAGCTCTATAATGAAAAAGATCCCCACGCCAGTATGGAGTGGTTTTGAGGTTTTACTAAATGAGAAAAGGCAAGCTATAAAAGCATACAGAAGGAATGCTACATTTTGTGTAAGAGAGATAGAAATGTTTTATATATATATTGAAAAAGTGGCATCTCCGATTACTGGGAAAAAATGACATGAGGGGACTAGATAGCTGTGTGTGTGAGTGAGTGTGTGTGTGTGTGTGTGTGTGTGTGTGTGTCCTCATTTTTGCGAACAGAAACACAGGAAGGAAGTAACTATACGGTGGGTAGGAATCAGTGAAAGGGATATGGATGGGAGTGAGCCTTTTATGAGTATTCGTATATACTGTATGTATTAACACTGGGTTTTGAACCACGTAAATATTTTACTTTTTCAAAATGTAAACTTAAGAAAAACAATGAGGAACAGTAATCTCCAAAATTGAATATAACTATAAAAAAAGAAATCATCTCATTATGCAGCAAATTAGTATAGCTCTACAGAAAATAATAAATTTTAATAAATGTGGAACCTATATTGTGAATGAAAAATGTTCTAAGAAATAAAGAGAACTGCAAAGAAATGTTGAATTTTCACTACTAGATTTGTTATTAGTGACACTAGTATTTTTATTTTGGAATTATTTAGTGTAGGCTGTAACAAAGAAGTACTTGTATTAATGCAGTAAGGAAATACAACTGCTACCATGAGAATAAAGAAATACCTACATGGGGGCACCTGAGTGGCTTAGTAGGTTAACCGTTCGACTTTGGCTCAGGTCATGATCTCATGGCTGGTGAGTTCAAGCCCTGCACTGGGCTCACTGCTGTCAGCACGGAGCCTGCTTTGGATCCTCCGTCCCCCTCTCTCTGCCCCTCCCCTGCCTGCTCTCTCTCTCTCTGTCTCTCAAAAATGAATAAACATTTTTTGAGAAAAAATTTAAAAAATACCTATGTGAAAGAAGAGAAAATGAGGAAGAACCCTGTAATAATGGATTAAATCAAATGTATTTAGACAGGTAATCCCAATGCCAGGACTGTTAATTTAAGGAAACAACAACAAAGAGGAAAAATGATAAATGAAGGCAGGTATTTGCTTCAGGGTTACTTACAATAGCAAAACTAAAATGAGAATTGTGTCACTATTCCATAGTAAATAGATGGTAAATAGTTAATATGATTTCAAATTAATGATTATTATTCCGGCATAAACTGATAAATATGAAAAATATTTAACACCATGGCTGTGATTAAGATATGTTAAATAAAAGAACTTTAAATATGTCATGTGGGTAAATGCATAGATGTACAGTTTGATCTCTTGGAAGATAAAAGCATGACTGGGATTTTCCTTTGTGTATCTGGAATTATTCAAGCTCTAAGGCAATTTATTTAGTCTCCAATTCTTTCAAAAAACATTTTGGTAGTAGCTTCAAATGCTGCCAACATTAATGACAGAACACCCTTCCATTACTCTCTCCACCTTGTTCTTAACTGTTCTTTGTGCAAGCTCCCATTTTGGGTGACAGAGTCTTTATTGAGGCAATAATTCAAGACTGGCCCCCAAAATAATTGGTTTTCTCTTGTCAGTCATACAGCCAAAAGGATTTATTTAGAGCCAAAGATGCATAATTCTAGTGTTCCAATGTAGTGCTAGAATTAATAGTGTATGAAATTTTTGCCACATGCAACTAATACCAACTAATGCTATTAAAGCAGTATGTGTTGTCAAGATTAAAAGAAATATTTTGAATGGACTTAGATTCACCACAGTCTGAATTTCTGCCCTTGAATTCACAAAGCCACACCTTATTAATTGTGGCGAAGAGGCCATCAACACAGTCAGATGACACTCCTGAACTTCCTTACTTTCCTCTGCCTCTGCAACTATACGATTTTAGATACATGATTTATTGTCTAACATCTTATTGCCAGAGAAACTAGCTCCAGCTTACAAAGGCATGATTCAGCTCCATATATTAATTCTCTTTTACAACTTCATGGTTTCTCAATTCATCTTGAATTGAGCATGAATGTTGGCAAATGAAAAGCAGGACATTTAAGGACATGATTAAAAGAAGGTTGATGAATTTCTAGTTACTTGGAGCATTTCTAAGAATTTACTTAAAGAATTTAGAACAATGTAACACAGTTAAGTATCAGGGGAAATATTGACAGAGCAGAGAATCTATCTCTTATGACTTTTTGTAATTTACACACTAGAATAATAATTTACTTTGGGTTTTTTTTTTCTGTAAGAATGGAAAAAAATAAGGGCTCTAGTCAAACTTCTACAGTATTTCAAATGCTCTACAGTATCCTTGAAGTAAATTATTTGACTTAAGATTTATCAACTGGAACCATGAAATTTTGAGCAGCTAGCCATAAAATTAAATATCGAGCCTACCTGCTCTTACTTACACACTTTATTCAGCATAGGTTCGAAAGGTTATATCAACTACTACCTCATATAAAATACCTACTTTTTATTTTAAACATCTAAGATCTATTCTTTTTCAATATTATGCACTAATTTATTTGAAGCATTATTGACTTTAAAACCATGTAAACAAAAATTTTATTTGCATTATTCAGCTATTCCACATTCCTAGGTATACGTGTGGGACAGAACTAATATAAGATCTGAAATTAATTTTATTTAGATTTTCATCCATCTGGTATTCACATACGTAAGTAAATATAGGGAGACAATGCCTTTTAATAATCTTTAATCTTCAAACAAAATTGCACAAGTGGAAAATGATTACTATAGACTTACGTTTTCAAACCCCCCTAAAATAAAATAAATCTCTCTCACTAACCTCTATTTTTGACAGTAGAGATTTGCCTATGGCAAAACTAATCAAGTGAATAGTTAATTTCCCAGATCATCTGTATGTGTCCCAACACATAAAACTTCTTGCTTAAGGGTGCCAGGGTGGCTTAGTTGGTTAAGCGTCTGACTTTGACTCAGGTCATGATCTCATGGTTTACAACTTCAGCCCAGTGTAGGTCTCTGTGCTTACAGCTTTGAATTCTGTGTCCCTCTCTCTTTGCCCCTCTCCCACTTGTGTTCTCTCTCTCTCCCTCTCTCTCTCTCTAAAATAAATAAAACTTTAAAAAAAGCCTTTTTAAAGTCTTATTAAATTCACACTAAGGTATTCTAACAATGAAAGTAACTGTAATTCATACACAGATACCAAATGACTTGTTTATTTAACTTCAAATAAAGACAGTGAAATTTAATTTTTAATTAACACTCATAAAAAGAAAAATTATGTTTGGCAAGTAATTTTTAATCAGGTATTACAAATCCCAGTAAGGAAATGCTTAATGTAAAATTTAAACATTACCTTAGTATTTTAATAATACGAATAATGAACAAAGCTCTTTTTTTAAAAAATGCTGTTCAAGATATCATGAAAAATGAAAACTTGTCCAGAGAGTGAGAAGCATAGGTAAGATAGATGGCAAATGTAAATATCTAAGAGAAAAAAAAATGACACTACGGCTGATGCAGCAATTTGTCTAATTTGTCAAATAATGACACTGATCGCAAGTCTATTAAAGGTATGAACTCGTGACTTCAAGTTTCAGAGAAAACAAGCTACCATGCACAGAGGCAGGACTATGAAATGTATCATAGCCGATCGTCCTTACAAAAACTCTCTGAAATAGCATTATGAACTTCATTTTATGGATGAGAAAATCTAGATATGAATAAATGAAGCAATCAACTGTGGCTACAAAGATAACATTGGTGGAGCCTCTTAACCACTGCTGTCCCCTCCACATGAGGAACAGAGTTCAAGTCTCACTTTCAAGACATAAAGTCAACTCCTGGAAACACTTTTCTATAGGGAATCAGGAAGAAGCTACAGCTTTTGAAAACTGTTTTGCTCCCAGAGTAACTTCCAACCACTTTAAATGTAACATCAACTCAAGCTTTATCTCAATTTAAGATTCTTCCAATGAAACCATGTGGCATCAATTTTACACTAGTGAGAACTTGGAAAGCCATTGGAAACTGGTCCCTAGAAAGAATTCAGTGGACCTGGAATTAACCTGTAGTGGTATACCATGCATTAAGCTGGCCTAAATGCCAAACTACATTCCAGCTACCGTGGAAACAAATTAAATTGCTGTGCTTTGAATGATATACTAAAAGTGCTGATGGCTTTCTGTCAAAGCCAAGGTCTAAATCTGGAAGAAAAGACAAGGCGGACTAATGCTAATACAGTTTAAAATTAATAACGATCCATGATGGAGCACAAGATAAATCTCTGCCGTATATTACCAATGGATTTTTACATGAAGAAAGACCTTTCTGGTTTAGATCACCCAAGAACCTGGTCTTTGAACATCTTTAATTAGGTATCTGCACTATTGTGGGGATAATCCCACAATTGGGATTGTGTTCCAATCCCAATATGGTGTGTGATAGACATCCTAAGAACCGACTACAGAATCATTTACCAAAGTGATTCAACAGAACGTTAATCCTGTGAGATGCTTGACAAAGACGCCCATTGTCAAAAAAAAAAAAAAAAAAAAAACAAGGAAACTGGCCCCAATCATGTCCAACACATCAGTCTATGAGAAGTTCTGTAATAAAAAAAAAAAAAACAAAACAAAACAAACAAAAAAAAAAAACCAAGCATCTTCCCAACATATTTGACCAGACAACACTTTTATCTGAAAACACCTGTTAGTATTCCAAGGAATTCACTTGGAGAAATGTTGAGTTACTGTTTTTGAAAAGTATTCTCTGTTCTTGAGAGAAGATAAAGTGACTCTTCACAGGGTTACGCCCATTTATGGTTAACAGTGATCAGCAAATTCTTCCAGCACCACTGGTCTTAACCTGAAATCGGTAATACCTGGATACAAATTAAAATGTCAAGAAACATCTGAATGATGAAGTACCAACAGGCACAGAGAAAATGTCTTGGTGAGTGAAGCTGAAAGGTGAATTCTGACCTGTTAGACCCAGTGATCCTGTTCACAGTTAAACACCAACAAATATTCTGCTTAGTTCGGTTAATCCATGTCCTAGAAATCTCTGCACACATTAATTTCGGCAGTCTTAGAAAATTTCATTTCTACCATTAACAAAGATCTGTGAAGAAGCAAATTTTACTACATGATTTTGACTTTTAATTGGCACTTTTTAAATAAGATCAATACTATTTCTCTGGGTACTTGAAATTTCGCATTTTAGACAGCTACAGATGTTGTGTTCACATTCAGAAAAGAGGAAAAAAAACAAAAAACTATGCTGCAAGTCTTCTTTCCTCCCCAAACATACCTACTTTGTGTCAGGTATCATACCCAAAGTGTGTAATGCAGGATTTCATGTTTTTATGGTAAATAGAATAAACGTAAGAATTTTCAGCCATTTCCCATTCAAAGATGATGAAAATGAATTTCTCAGAATAAACGAGCACATACTCTTAAGTTCCTTCCACTCTACCAAGCTGCATCACAAATGAATACCACTCTGTCACACTTTATGGCTGGCAAAGCCATTTCAGGTAT
This sequence comes from Acinonyx jubatus, assembly GCF_027475565.1. Taxonomy (NCBI): domain Eukaryota; kingdom Metazoa; phylum Chordata; class Mammalia; order Carnivora; family Felidae; genus Acinonyx; species Acinonyx jubatus. Next base: position 33,643,921 of record NC_069388.1, on the reverse strand, counting down.
GTATATTATTTGACTGTCACAATAACTCCACGATAGACATAAATATTACCGTCCCTCCCCAGACTTTTTCTCCTGTTCACATCACATGTCAAATTGCCTTCCAGTTTTTTCCCCTGTTGAACCAGGTGTCAAACTGCATGCCAAATTACTGTAGGACATACTCTTTGTAAAGGAAACAATTTAAGTTCTATATATGCTTAATTATCTATCAGACACTACAATAAGTGCTAAGAAGAATAAATTGAAAAGTGAACATAAGGCAGATAGTTAAGTAGCCATGAGTGAGCTCCCAAAGTATACGACACTACGATTTGTGTCTTGTTATGAACCATAATCCACCTCACCAGACAACCCTATCCTTGCAGGAGTTATCACTGCATAAAAAAACTAAGAAACCTTCCTGGCATCTCTCAGTTAATGTGTGCACTGGGATTTGAATCTGGGTCTCTTTGACCCCAAATTGTGTTCTTCCATTTCAAAATACTGTTTCAGATTTTGCTTCCATGGCTTCATAATGTAGAAAAATATGTCAACATGTTCTCAACTGTAAGTAAATTGCTCTGAAATTATTTTGATGGTTGAGAAAATCGATTTAACCTTTGGAAAAATCTAGACAGTTTTTAGAAAAAAACAAAACAAAACAAAACAGTAAGTCTTTTTTTAATGTTTTTTTTTTAAACGTTTATTCATTTATGAGAGACAGAGAGAGCGCGCGAGTGGGGGAGGAGCAGAGAGAGAGGGAGACACAGAATCTGAAACAGGCCCCAGACTCTGAGCTGTCAGCACAGAGCCTGATGCGGGGCTCAAACCCACAGACTGAGAGATCATGACCTGAGCTGAAGTCGGCCGCTTAACCGACTGAGCCACCCAGGTGCCCCCAAAAAAACAGTAAGTCTTAATGCAAATAGATTGCTGATGGCCCTCTGTGGGCAGGTGTTTGGCTGCAATGATAAACGTGCTTCAATTTTGTATTTGTACAGTTAACATATAAAAATAGATTTCCATTGGTAGGTATAAACACCAGAGCTACAAAGGTGTAAATCTGTCATTCTGAAGCAATCCAGAGTAGTGCACGGAATTCCACCATAAATAGGTAAATTATCCAACTCTATCTTGGTTTTGCTACTACAACACATCATATGAACATCAGTGATAGATGTATTTTATTCACTTACTAAAACTCATCCATAATGATAGGTAAAATGTATTCATCATATACAACAGATGCGAAGGCTGTGGTATTTTAGATGCATTTTATCATTGAGTCTTGCGGCAAGCAGGTAAGGAAAACATGGAGATTCTTTCCATAATTCAGATGGGCAAACTAAGTCTCAGAGGTGTTGAATAACTTGCTGAGTTCGATAGCTGGTTATTGGCTTTGAGTCTTGGCCATCTGACCTAACAGCTTGTGCACTTAATGACTATACTTTATTAAACACTTACAATGCACAAGGATACATGTTGGGTGCTCTGGCATACAAAAAAATGAGTACGAATGTGCGGGTAATAAGAAAAAAAAACATTCTGAAATAAAGGCACTTCTAAAAAGCAATAATGCCTATTTCTGAAATGATTCCTACTGCCCATTTTATCCACTTTGACAATCATATTGATTACAAAGAACAAATCTATTTATATTAGATCAATTTTTAAATAATCTTACAGTAGTATTCCCAATACAGAAGTAAATCATGAACTTGGCTTTGGAATGTAATAAGGAAATGCTGTCATAGGCTGAATTTTGTCCCCACAAAATTCATGTGTTGAAGTCCTAATCTCTGGCACTTCAGAATGTGACTCTATTCTGGGATAAGCTCTTTAAAGAGGTAATTAAGTTAAAATGAAGCCTTCAGGATGGGCCCTACTATGATAGGATGGGTGTCCTTACAACAAGAGGAGATTAGGACATTGATTGGTTCACAGAGAAGACCATGTGAGGACAAAGAAGGAAGACAGCCATCCAGAAGCCAAGGTGACAGACTTCAGAAGAAAACAACCTTGCTGATACCTAGATCCGTTCCAACCTCCAGAACTATGAGGAAATACATTTCTGTTATTTAAACCACCTAGTCTGTGGTACTTTGTCAGAGGAGATTAATACAAGCACCTTGACATACTTTATGTTAACTAAAGCCAATCAAGTTTAAGGGAATGTATACTAAAAACTAGTCTTTTTGACAAACAAATACTCTAGGATAATTCTCAATACCTTACCACATAAAATCCCTATTTTAAAAAAGGGGAGACCATCCATTTAGCCTGGTGCTCTTTTTCCTTAGAGTAATTGTTTTCAAACTTTGCCAAACACAGGAAACTCTGGGAAATTTTAAAGAAAAATATTGGTGCTTGAGCCCCACACCAGACATTTTGATTCAACTGATCCAGGGTGTGGCCTGGACATGGAGATTTTAAAAGCTCCCCAAGTACTTCTCATATCTCTGCGTTAGAACTCAAGATTAAAAACCCTTCAGAGGGCAGTTCACCATGCAGAATTAATTTAAGAAATAAATATCAGATATTTCCACAAGATGGCGTATTATTGCATTTGAAAGAAATAAAATTGAGAAACATTTTCAAAATGCAACTCTATAACATTACATGTAGAACAAATTGGGTTTAGATTAAAATTATACCAGATAGGAGCAATGATAAAATGAGTCACAGCCTTCTGAAAAGACGTGAGGTTTAAGTAACATATTACTAACCTTGTCTTCAACAAGGGGTCCACCCTGACCAATGAGAACGTCCATGGCTGCCATGACCTTAGCCTGCTCTTCCCCCTTGGCAGAACTGTGGTCCCCTGTTCACTCTCCACAACCCGTCAGGGAGCTTTCGAACTCTTTGACAGTGGGGTGCTAAAGACACACACTTGCTATTATATAAAACATAGAATCTTCATTCAGCCACACACATGTTCAGTTAGTATTTTACAGATGAATATACATATATACTGAGTTATGTAGCCATTGCTCAAATGTTCAAATCTAACTTAACTCTTGATAAGAGACACACTCTTCTTAAATTTGGGAATTTACACACCAACATCCCAGAAAAGACTTAGCCTGTCTGTGATTGTTTGAAAATAAACAATGAAAATGGTAAAAAGCTTTTAACCATTAGAAAAGATATTCTATACTTTAATGGTAGCTTTTAAAACCTTCTCTTGTTCACTATTGAATGATCATAAGAGTGAGAGGAACATGGAAAAGGCAGAAGAGTTTTAAATGCAAATATGTATCTACCAAAGGAACCATTCCTTACCCCCCTCGGCATCCTGATATTTCTGCTACCAAATCTCTGACTAGTTATATAAAGGTTTTTGTTTCCAAGGAAACCAAACCACTGACATCTATGGAATTTAATGAACATGAAAAAGGAACCATGCCATATAATTTACATCTGGAGATAAATGTGACTGGCTGTCAAAACCATTACACATACACAGATAATTCTGTGAAGTTTTAAGCTCTATTTTTGTCCATTTAGTAAAGATGTAAATAAATACTTTTATGGAAGCAGGATGACAACAAACAAACAAAAATTCTTGCATCATGTCAGGTAAGTTGAGAAATAGTTAGAACCAAGAATATACGGGCTGAAGGTAGAGCTCTTTAGCGATTGAGAGAAAAAGAGAGAAACCTTTATTTTACTCTACAAAAGGTTTTCTTCTTCCCTCAACTTCAAATATCTGTAACAAATTTTATGACCGTGGCTTCACACAATGGTGGAATCTGTACAAAGTTAGGGAAATAGCTTATAATCAGCAAAGGGGGACAATAAATAAAGCACTCATTTCAACTCCCGGCCTCATAGATGATTCATTGAAACCACTGTTGTAGAACATCCAAATAACAGCTCATTATGAGATTTATATATTGGCATCCGGATCCTATGATGAGCTATTTGGGATTCGACAACCCTTAAATAAATAGCCTATTTTGGATATTAGCAGGGAAGGCTGATAATATGTGGGAAAAATAAAGCGTATATAAAATGGTAACTTCAATAAAATTAAAAGTGTACAAAAGTGAGAAGAAAAAGCTAGAAGGAAATTCAACCATTTTATCTAAATGACTACTCCCTCCTTCTTGAAATCCTTTTTTAGATGTCCAGAAAATACTCTCTTCTGATTCTTGTCCTCACTGGTTGTTCCTTCTGTCTTTTCCTTTTTTTTTTTAAATTGTGGTAAAATATGCATGCCATAGTTTACCATTTTAATGATTTTCAAGTGTATAGGTTAGTGACATTAGGTAATAGTCATTGTTGCGTTATGCAATCATTAACCACCATTCACCTCCAGAACTTTTTAATGTTGTCATAACAAACTCTGTACCCATTAAGTAATAACTTCCCATTCTCTCATTCTTGCCTCCTCCCAGCCCCTGGAAACTGCCATTCTACTTTCTGGCTGTATGGATTTGCCTACTCTAGTTACCTCATATAAGTGAAATCATACAGTATGTGTCCTTTTGTGTCCGGTTTATTTCATTTAGCATAGTGTCTTTAAGGTGTACCCATGTAGAGCCTGTGTCAGAATTTCATTTCTTTATAGGTTAAATAATAATCCACTGTGGTACATATATATTGTGAATAATGCCACTATAAACACTGGTATACAGATACCTGTTTGAAGCCCCTGTTTTCAGTTCTCTTATATACCATTCTTGGCCTCTTTCCTGACTCTTTTTCATCCATTTTTTAAAATGTTTTATTTATTTTTGAGAGAGAGAGAGAGAGAGTACGAGTGAGGGAGGGGCAGAGAGGGGTGGGGGGGGACACAGAATCCACAAAGCAGGCTCCAGGCTCTGAGCTGTCAGCACAGAGCCTGATGTGGGGCTCGAACTCGTGAACCATGATATCAAGACTGAAGCTGAAGTCAACACTAAACTGACAGTCACACAGGCGTCCCTCTTTTCCATTTTTTAAAAGTTTAAATGCTGGAAGTCCCAGGGCTCAGACATCACCTTGCTTTCTTCTACACCTACATTCCTTAAGAGTCCTCATTTAGCTTTGAGATTTAAATATTCACTTACAACTCCATGGCCAACCTTTCCCCTGAACAGCAGATCTGTATATCCAAATACGACATCATCAGGTATAAGTGGAACAGACACCTCAAACATTAAATATCCAAAAACAAACAAACAAACAAAGAAGCAAAACTCTGAATTTTTCTATTTAAATGTGTTTCTTTCTTCCTTCCCAGCTTAGGACACAGCAGCTCAGTCCTTCCACTTTTCCAGGTCCAAACACTAAGCATTGTTCTTGAATCCTTTTTTCATACCTCACATCCCACACATTAACAAACCTTGTGGTGCCACCTTCAAATTCAGATTCTGACATTCTTTCTCCCCCTTACCTTTACATCTCGCAGTTAATATAATTATCAGCACCACTCAGGATATTAGCAATAGCCATTTGGTTGGCGTCCCTACTTCTTCCTTTCTCTTCTATGGTCTATGCTCCATGCAGTGGCAAGTGATGATGTTTTGAAAAGCAAAATCAGATCTTGTCACTACTCTATTCAGAACTCTCAGATCCCTTCTTCGTTCTCGCAGAAGAAAAAGCCACAGTCATTAGCCTGGTCTACAGGGCCAGAATAATGTGGTCCCTGGCTACCTCTCTGATTTCATCATCCTTTCTCTCTTGCATACCACTGTAGACAACTGGCTTCCTTGCTATTCCTCAAATATACCAACTATGTTCCCACGTCAGCACCTTTACTCTTGCTCTGCCCTCTGCCTGGAATGCTCTTCCTTTTCTTAATTAATATCTCTATTCCTATCACCTCATCATAAAAAGAGAACATACTCCATGATGACTCAACAAAGCAGCAAGCCTCTCCACCACTCATGGTCAATGATCTCTGTCCTGTTTTATGGGTCCCAGTGGGACTGATCTGTTATCTGCCCCCCACCCCCCAGTGCGATGCTGGAGTCTGCTTGTAGGGCTAGGCACTGTGGTGTTTGTTCCTTTCCAAATATGCTTTTAATTATTTTATTTTATCTTATCTTATTTATTTTTTGCATTTAATGATTTTAAAAGCCATCATTTTCATTTGGGGTTTCAGAAAACTAAAACTGATCAATTTTTAAAATTTCATTTTACTCTAATCTGCCTTATGTGGTTGTAGTGATACTACTTGCCACGTAGAACTTAATTGTAATCTAGATATTTACCAGGAATCTGTATTCCAATTAACATTACACATCTGAAATAAACTGCCCTTTATCAATAGAATGAATTGGTTAATTGTCAGCAAAGCACATGAAGCAGTTTTCTTTGGACGAAACACAATTTGGAAGTTAAACTATAGAAATATTTTTCAGTGGCATTGCTGCAAGTATTATTGAGAGTGAATGTCAACAACAGAGCTTTCATGTTCAAAGCCTAGGAGAGCCTCCTTAAGTACACAGTCTCTATGGAGTCCACAGCAATCCTACAATTGCTTTCGAGAAGCCACGTGCAAAGTTCGGCATAAATCTTTCTTTCTTCCTTCCTTCCCTTTTTTTTTTAACTTTTCAATGTTTATTTATTTTTGAGAGAGAGAAAGAGTGAGAGTTGGAAAGGGTCAGAGAGAGGGAGACACAGAATCTGAAGCAGGCTCCAGGCTCTGAGCTGTCAGCACAGAGCCCGACGCTCAAACCCACGAACCAAGAGATCATGACCTGAGCTGAAGTCTGGTGCTTAACTGACTGAGCCACCCAGGCGCCCCTCTTCCTTCCTTTTATTTTTGTTTGCATTGCACCTTACCTTGGTTAGAATGTGACCTGATATTTTATTAAGTGCACCTGGTTTCCTATGACCAAGGCAAGAAGTTTTAGTTGATACAAACTTGTTCAACATTAATTTTATAATCTACAAGATGGAGTGCCTTGGCTTGATTAACTTCTCATTTTAAAAGTTGGAATCAAGGGTTAACCCAACTTCCACACCTAAAACCCTGTGGCCCCCACATGCCCCATTTCATCGATGAGGAAGTAGAAGCACAGAGAGAAGTAGGTTACTGACCGAGCTGGCATCCAAACCTGCATCTCCAGTTTTCTGGCTCCATCTACTTTTCAAATACACCTATAGATAAAATACATCCTGAGAATCCTGAGGATAAAGAAACTATCTTTCTCAGCAGCATTTTTAAACCTTTATGACATGGTGTAGAGTAAAAAATGCACTTTTTGTTGATCCAGAACATATATTCACATGCATGAAAGAAGTTTCACCACACAAACTTATTCTGCACAAAACGCTGATATTTTTCATTCATTCTAGCCAGATCTATTTCATTTTATTAATGCTGTACATGTGCCACTAAACTGATCTGCTGGGTCAGCAACCCAGAGAAACCACAGGGATAAACTTTACTTTTTTAAAAAAGCTCCTTTTGAAATGAACATGCAGAGAATATGTGTACCCAGCACATGCAAGAGGCACATCCGAGAGCACCTTGTCTCTACACGTGCTTTATAAGCCTGGGAGGCAGGGAGAGAGAGAGCAAAGAAGGAAACATAAATACATTTTTTTAGATTTCAAAGGACAAGATGTTTTTTTTTTCTTTTACGTTTTTATATGTGGATAAAAATCTTCCAATTTCTCTCCAGTGAGAAATTTTGAAACTGATAACTAGGACAAAGGCTGTGTACAGAAAAGCCGATCTGGAATTTCATATACTGTGCTGGTAGTCGACATTTAAAATTCATTAACAGGGCAACACATAGACACGTCTCCATTTCTTCTAAATGTTATTTCCAATCACAGCAGGCATAGAAAACAGTTCGTCTTCAGCTAGATTGTGAATTTTTATGTAATGAGATGCTGTGGAAAACAAAAATAATATGCATGCACAGATAAATATTTGAGGGGTGCCTGAGTATTTTGATAAATAACATCTGCTCCACACATGTTCTTCCTTCCTTGATGGTCTGTAAACCCCTGCAGAAAGTCTTCCACTCAATCTGTCTTCATGTTCCATTGACTCCTCATCCTTACTGGGCTTGTCTCACTCCATACTGCTATCCTGACACTTTTTATTCTTATGCCATCAGTCCTACTGCTTTTGTTCCAGCCAACACTATGGTCTCCTCTTATTTAGTTTTCCTCCTCCGGCCATAGGCCTCCTTCTACAAGGTGGTTATACGTGGGAAGCTGGTTTCTCTTTTGGTCCCCATACTGAACTGCTGCTAATGTGGGGGGCCCAGGAGGTGCCAGTGATGGTGAGTGGAGGATGGCCACCAGCGGGATTCTGAGGATGTAAGAGGAATTGCCTCTGGCACCTTGGAAGCCAGACTGGCAAGAGAAAGAAGTATCTGTTCCCTGGTGATAGTCTTTGAGCAGCTGAGTGAGACTTCCATTGGAATTTTCAATACATTCCAATCATTTCTAATAAGTTTTCTTTTTAATTATTTATCCAGTTTGAGCTGGGGTTTTCTTTTGCAACTTAAAGACTTTTTTTTAAGTTTATTTATTTTGAGCGAGAGAGAGAAAGAGAGAGCAAGCAAGTAGGGAAGCAGCAGAGAGAGAGAGGGAGAGAGAATCCCAAGCAGGCCCCATGCTGTCAGCACAGAGCCTGATGTGGGGCTTGCTCCCACGAACTTCCAGGTCATGACCTGAGCTGAAATCAGGAGTCAGATGCTTAACTGACTGAGCCGCCCAGGCTCCCCTTGCAGCTTAAAGACTTCTAAACTGAGAGTCATATCAACTTCTTTCTCGCCTATCAATCCACAAAGCCACTTTCATCCAAGCCCCACAATCCAATCTCTCTTTACAACATAAACTTTTCCACATAAAGTGAAATTAAAACCTGACTTCCTGCAAATATGATTGAAATTTTTTAATAATATTAAATATAAAAATAACAATGATAATACCAACAATAGTGGTTAATATTTAATGAGTGCCTATTAAATAGCAGTGATCTGTTAAGTCAGTGGTGCTCAAATTTTGCTACAAATCTGCTTTTCAAAAGCCCTGATATCCACACTACAACACCAGTTAGAATCTTGTAGCACCAGAATCTTTGGGATTAGGAAACAGACATTACCATTTTTTAAAGCTTTTGAGGTGATTCCACAGGCAGTCAAATTTGAGAACTCCTCTGCTAAAGATTTCCTAAGGAATTATTTAATTTAGCCATTATAGTAATGATACGAAGTGCCCATTCATTATTATCTTAGTTACTATTATTGTTGTTGTTATCATTATCACCATGTAGCCAATGAGGAAGCCTGAGTCTCAGGAAGGTCACACAACAGAACCCAGGTTTTAAAATATTAAAGTAGACTGAAGTTCTTGAACACCAGCAAGGAACAGAGTGGAAAAATGCCAAGGACACAGATAATCCACAGAGAAAGCAATCTTTAGTGGAGGGGGGTGGGGGGAACAAAAGAAAACAAAAGAAAACAAAACAGTAAAGGTCAGAGTATTCCAAGTATCCAAGTCTGTCCTTAAGAGAAATATTTTAGGATCTAATAGTGGTTTATCAGCTGAGCATAGCACAGACCCTAGTTCTATTCATTTATCCTCATTCAATAGACACGTATCCAACCGCGTCCATAAATGAAACACTGAACTGATCAGCAGGCTGAATGCTACAATAAAAGAGAGAGAGGGAAGCCAGAAAGAAACTCCAGGTGGCAGAGATGCCAACTCCACCTCTGATGCCTGCAGACAAAGGGGGCTCTACGGGAGTGTAGGCAGCAGTAGTCTTTATCATCAATATTGATCATCAAATTTCAAGTTAGGCCAATGAACTTGCATTTAAAGGCAAACTTTATAACTCTGCTATCAATGCAGTTCTTGGAACTAACAGGCTTACCTGAAACATGGCTGGAATGTTTTGGGGGAAAGAAGAAGAAAGAACTTCTTTCCTACACTAAACATTAAACAATTCTGAATCATCAAGGAAGCATTAATAATGATAAGCTTGCTACAAAATTAAAAGACCAAACTACTAAAATTTGATTATATTATGAAGAGAGCAACACAACTAATAGACTATTTGCACATGAAAACACATTTAGAAACCTTCTTGAAAATAATTCAGATTTTTCTGTCTTCATTTTTCACGTTTTCCTATAGATCAGCTTAACTCCTACAGCAGTAAAACCAGTATTTGGGTATTCGTTCCATGGCAGAATTTGTCAGCCAATATTGCACTGTTATGTATCTGAAGAATGATCCTTCCAGGTGATTTTTTTTTCTTTCTGTTTCTCCACAGCAACAGATAATTTTTGATGTCAAAGAAAGTATTTTGACTTTTAAAGAATAAAACAAAAGTTGCAGGCAGATACTCAAATAGAAAATCGCTAGTTTTATATCAATTATGGTAAGAGGTAAGAGTTCCTGAATGGCACCTGTACTTCCCTATTTGACAATATTATCTTTGCTAGAAAGGAAGTATTTAACGTACTAAAATTTGAATACAATAAAGAGTAGTTTCCTACTGTACAGGCAAGTCAATGCAGTTTGTTAGTATACTCAACCAGAATCTAAGTTTAAAAAAATTTGTATATTCTTTATTCAACATTTGTTAAATAATCTTCCAAAAAAAAAAAAAAAAGGAAATAAAATCACAAACACTGCTTTGAGTATTTCTTCAGTAAGGTTTTCAAACAAAAACAAATTGACAGGCCACACAACTGATCCCAAACTTCCCCAGGTCTTCACTAGTAACATTTATAGAAGGACTTCACACCCTTTGGCTTTTTGGATGAAGTGATATTACTTATAAAGTATTTGAATTACAGTCTTATTCATCATGTCTAAGAGTTAGTTCATGTATGCATATGAGGCTCCAGGAAGTTTCCAAGTAACTTCAAGAACATTTTAACTATTTAGAATTACCCAGAAACTTTGGCCTCATTATATATTTTTCAAGCAACACGAAAATTAGAGGACAGAAAGCAAGACCCCGTGTCCAACTGCCTATATTTTTACTCACTGTTGCCTTCTTTGAACAAAAGTGGAAATGTTTAGGGCATACAGGCTTCTGGAAGGACTGGCTGTTTTATTGTGTTTTACAACATCTACAACAGAGAAACTTTTAACTGGGGCAATTAATTGATACCATGACACGGCCAAATCCTCAAAGCAGCATCTGGCGGGTGCACAACACTCCACTTCTTACCTTGGGAGCTTTGGCATGTTTCCCACATCTGGCATCCTTGACAAGGCTGAGATCTAACAGCTCCGTCTCCTGGAAGGCAAAAATGTGAAATTGTTAAGCATCCCCACAGATCTCCTTTCATTATTTTATATCACTGTCATCTCTTTAAAAAAAAATCATGTTATCTTGAGACCTGCCTGAAGATTTCTCTGCAGTTAGGATATTTTTTCTTTCACATTCTTTATCAATCAAATTGGAGTGGAAACAACAAGATAGCTAACCGTTAACTGCTCAATTTAATATATATGCTGAGACATTTTGAAAGTATAATGGGCATGGTCAGGGTCCCCGGTCTATACTATGAGCTGTCCCTAAATCATCATGAACCATGCCTTCCTGCCCCGTGGTCAAAAAATAATCCTGAGAGTCAGTCTGAGTGTGAGGACATGTGAGTGGCATGGGAGATGGGGATAGGGGGTGGTGGAAAGAGATGTTCCCATCAGTTCACCTTGCCAAGGGAAAGAGATGAATCTGCCTCACCTACCTGCCCCCTCTCCAGCCTTTAGCATTCATATCTTATGCCTCAATCTTTTCATTTATTCATTATATATTACTGAACACCCATAATATGCAAGTTACTCTAGGATACAAGATACATAAAATGTGATAGCTCCTCTGGATGGACTTGCTGTCAAACAAGGGAGTAAAGAAATGTATATGCATAAGACAAGGGAGGATGTGTTAATGCCAACTATAAAGTTAACTGCTATGGGAGTCAACAGAGAAAAGAAAGTTTTTCCCCCAGGGCTCAAAAAAAGTCCATGAAGGAGTCACTGAGCATGGATAAAAGGAGTTGGAAGGCATAACACTGGAAAATATCTAGACAAGAAAGGACCAGAGGTTTGGACAGAACCTTGAGGTATGGATGCTTAGAAATGCTTAGAGATGGAGAACACTGCAGGGGAGAAGGGTAGGGAGGCAGAAGGGGATAGAGAGGCACTCGGGAAGAAGGAACAGCACAGGGAAAATGTAATGGCAGCGTGGGAGGGGATTTTCACAGGCAACATTCAGTGTTCCATTACTGGGGCCTAGAACGTATGAAGAAAAGTCATGGGAGATGATACCAGAAAGGGATATGGGCAAAAGGATGGAAAACCCTGAGAGTCCAGCTAAGGACACTGAGCCATGAGTGTTGTGACAATACACATCGCCAAGTTAACAGGAGACTCTACGCTGGCGAGATGGAGTGGCATTGCAATGAACAGTCATGCATCTGACTCATGCTGACAATGAGACAGCTGGACTCAGGCCTCTAATTCCCTTCTTCTTACAGGAGGCACTGCAGCATCATTCTGCTGCTCAGAACCTCTAAACACGAGTGGGTGTAATTTCTTATGGGCCCTAATATCCCCAAGTACTTGTAGTTGGGGTTCCCAGGCAATTCCTTCAAATAGCTGCCAACAGTTCCAAATGTTCCGTGTAAAAGGGTCTGATTATTTTCCTGCACTTGAGGTTGATTTCATGATTGCAGTCACAGGGGTGGGGGTGGAGTCTGTCCACTGGCATGAAAGACCACACAGCAGGTCCAACAGAACACGTGGCTCCAGCACACTTATATGTGAAGCCCAAGCTTCACAGCTTGTTCTTGTGAACAAGAAACAGGGCCTTCTTTTCTTTTGCTCACCCTGGACTTACAAGTTTGCTTGTTCCCATTTTAGTGGATCCCTTAACCCATTCCTTGCCAGGTGTGACTGTTGGAAATCCTCCCAAACCCTGGGGTGTGAGGAGAGCAACCCAGCAAAGATCTTGCAGGATAAGAAGATCTGGTACTACAATTCCCCTAAGGCTGTACCGTTCACAATAGTGAAGGTCACCTTATCAGTGTTAGAAAAGAATGGTATCAATGCTAGACTCAGTGATTCACTTAGGCAAATGCATAAGGAAGTCCTCAGACTTGAGGCGATGGAACAGCTGGTCTGGGTCTGTTATCTCCACAGCAAGACAACCAAAACCCGTGCTGGAAGGAGAGAAGCAGGAAGAGCCCTAAGCTTGAAGAAGCTTCAACCAGAAGACCAGAACCAAGTGGACATTTGAGAGACAGGAGATCAAATGAAGGTAGAGGTAACTGGAAGAAAGATGAAAGCCATAACATGGAGGTAGAATTGTCTACAGGGAAGAGAGGAGTCATAAACAGCCCTAGGGTTTCCATATTCCCCATTGGGACTTGGAAGTTTGGGCAAAATGATAATGCATTTTGGAGATGTTGGTTTGAGGGGTTCATCCAAGTAGAAATGCCAGTCATTAGTTCAATGGTGCATTATTTATCAAATGCTGCTATGTGGCAGGTACCGGCTTGGTACTGAGGAACGACACCAACAATGCAGAAAACAGCTGTTTTGAGCAGCTCATGCACAAAACCACTTATGATACTTTAAAGGAGACATTTCAAAGTACACTGAGACATGGGCTACAAAGGACTATGGCATCTTTTCAGCTAATACACGAGGGCGAGAAACAGTTTGCCAGCCTTATAATTCTGTGTTCTGGTCGGGAAGGAGGGTTAGAGGAAGAGGAAACAGTAGGTGCAAATGCACAGAGGCAGGAATTGTGTGCAGAAAACTACAAGCCATGGGAGATACACAGCAGGGATGTGTGGACAGTTATTACAAACGCTTGGGACTTGGTAGTTATTACATGTGTGTCCTCTTTAAAATTATCCATAAAACACTGACATTTATGTTTGTCACACTTTTCCATATATGTTACATGATGTTTTCCATATATGCAGAATAAAATCATACACACATACATAACACATTTACCTCATCTTATATCATGGTTTTCTATCGAAGGAAATTCCTTCCAGTTGAGCAAACAAAGCCTTAAACTCTACTTGTTTATACACACAAAACCCAAAGTGACTTCACAAAGAACTAGATCTTAGCAGGAGTCATTATATAGACTTTTATATTACAGATAATGAACACTGTTTTCTACTCTCAGCTCTAGAAGAAACGTTCATTCCCCAAGTCACAGAGGGGTACTTAACGCTAGCTGCCCTGGGGATTCATTCCGATACCACAGCGTCTAAGAAATTTCTCTCGTCTGTGTGTAAAATTGTGTGTGTAGGAAAACCACCGCAGGGCACTATCAACGTGGGTAATGTGGCATGGGAAAGACCCAGGTGGAAAAGCTGTCCAATGGACTCATTCGAGTAGAAAGTGATGATTAAAATAGTGTCTCCCACTTCTATTAACACGCAACAGCTACCCCCCTGGGGCTTAACTACATTCTATTCTCGCTTCCACTAAAAAGCAAATGAGGAACCCAATGCACAGGACCACAATATGTTGCTTATGTCATTAAAACTTTTTCTAGGTTAATTTTCTCCAGTTAATAGTTTTAACAATTTACTCTCATTATTAGAAAGCAGTGAAATGGTCCCTTTCTCGGTTCATTTAAGAGATACTGATTTCCAGCTTTATGGAATTCACTATCTTTTACTCATTAAGAGAGGAAGGTCACATGATGTTTAAGTAGAAAACCTGAGTTTGAGGAAGGGCTCTAAAATTAACTGGTCATGTATCCAACCAATCATGGGACACATCAAGCATTAACTGTATCATCTATAGAATGAGTATGATAACACTTTCTATACCCATGGCTCTCAAAGCTTAGCTTGCATGACAGTCATCTGGAAAACTTGTTAAAACAGACTGGCTGGGTGCTCCATCAGTTTCTGGATCAGCCGGACTGGGATAGACCTGAGAATCTGCATCTCTAATAAGTTCTCAGGTGATGTGGATGCTGTTGGTCCATAGACCACACCAGTGCTTGTCAAATCACTGATATATACTCATTCGTGGGGTTGTTATTATAAGGCTTTTTAGGTGAACATGATTGATAAAATTATACATTACTTATATGTTATAATATGTTGTATGAAGAATCGACATCTGTCATTTCTTTAAACAGAGAAGTGTGAAATAAAAATATTTTACCTCCTGAGTGCAAAAGTGTGCCTCGTGGTGAATCTAGGCTTCAATTTAATTGAAGAAAAACTACTGAATGACAAATGGCATCAACACCTACTCTAATAAGGGTTCTTAGCATTAAATTTCACCCTATAAAAGCAAATGTCTCTGTTCAAAAATTCAAGCAATCACTGAAATTGTTCTATGTTTGCTGAAAATGCTATGCTATATAACCTTTGCTTTATACTTAATAACATTAAAGATATCTTTAGAAAAGCAAAAGAAGGAAATTGGTTCTCTTTCACCTCTAAGCCCATCCAACAATGAAAAGAGGATTGCGGTGCCCTACCTTGGCCAGTAAAGGAAGGATGGACTAGTAGACCCGCTTTATTTCCAAGGCATACAGTGGCCCCCTACAGAGCTTGGAGACCACACTCCTAGGACCCCCCATCCCCATATATCCACTAAAGTGTTGACAGATGTACCTTCTCCCTTTGTCAGTACAGATGAAAGTGAATTAACAGTAATCAAGTACTTATTTTTGATATTTTGAATGAGTGATGAGAAACGCTAAGGGAAGACCAAATTATCTCTGATGTTTACTATTCAGCAAAAAGATTTCAATCCATCAGCCATGAACCCACTGTGAGGTAGATGAGCCATGAAATGCACTGCAAACTCAGGAAAGAATACAGTTTAAAAACCAACTCTTTTCCAGAATACCAATTTCTGTGCATTGTCACCAAATTCCATTAGTCACCCGATATAATAACGTACTTGAAGTTCACACAATATATAATCAGAGCAGCAATTACAGTCACAAACATTTCACAGAGAAGATATTAATGGCTGGGCATGTGGGGAGGGTGATTATGGATACCTCCACATGTGGTATATTCATTAAGTTCAACTTCGATCTACCAAAAGTAGAAGACATTAATATGTTTTATTGACTGTCAAACCTCCCTAAAATGCCCAATGTTAAAGAAAAAAAACTATTTTGGAATCCTTTAATGAAGGGTTTTAATTTAAAGAGAAGCAGATGAAGCAGACTCAATTCTTTGTTCCTTTACTTTATTCCACTTCTGAGGGAGTAAAAATCTGTGTAGTGTACCTCTCAATACATAAATAAATAAATAAATCCCCGCACTCTCTCCCACTCTCTTATTTCCTTTGTTCTCTAGCCTTCATTTTTGTCTTTTTTCCCCAAAGTCTGTATTGGATCCTTAGTGTATGAAACACCGATGGAAATGAGGTGCACAGGTTATCAAAACCAACCACAGCAGAGAAAAGAGAAAGATGATACATCTGGGTTTCTTTATTGAAACCAAGCTAGGTTTAAAATGGTGAAAATGCCATAAAACTAGGGAGCAGAAAACTTGGAATTATCATTTGCAATCTGTGCATTATTAAGCCCCTTACTACAGATGTTTGTGCCTTGTATCCTTGTCTGTCAAACAGAGAAGCAGATGCCAGCAACACCTTCTTCATTGGGCTGCTATTAAATCAAGTGAAGTATTAAACTAAGATCTCCACTTAACAGGAAAGAACTATGGTGTACATATAACATCTTATGCTTGCAACATTTCCCATTCGGGTGAAAGAGAAAAGATGCTAGTAGAAAAGGCTAAAATGGATAGGTAACGCATCTAGAAGAAAAACACAGAATGCAAATAAACAAAAGAATAGTATCTGAAAATCTAAAACCCCAGAGATATTTTATAAAACCTTGAAACCAAAATAAAAAAGACCACTTCTAGAGAAAACCAATTTTCACATTTGTGTGTCACAGTTAAATGCAAAATTAGATTAACATTTGAAATGGAGAAGAAACAATGACATAGTTCATGGGTTATGGGTTGTATTGTAATTATTGACATAGTCTGAGCCAATAAAATAAAAACTGAAAAATTACAGTGATTCAATGAGAGGTTCCTATCACTAAAGGAGGCAAAGTCAAAGTAATATACTAATAATAGCAATAGTAACCATGACTATTAACAACGGACAACCAGCAATATGCCAAGAATTGTAAGAGATAATATTGGCATACATTATCTCATCAGTCTCTGCAACACCACTGTGACATGAGTATGACAGCTTCCATTGTGCAAACGAGAGAACTGATGGAAAAGTTGAGTGACAACTGTTGTTCAGTTCTACAATGGCATCACAAATCTCAGCGTCTTGCCTACCTGATGTAAGCAGAACTCCTAGGTGGCCACCATGATTCCTGTGCCCTGATTCAGGCCTTTGTCCAATCTTCACCCTTTGAATGTGGTCAGCACCCAAGACTTGCTTTCAACCAACAGAATATGGCACAGGTGAGAGGCTATCATTCCCGTGATGATGTTACTTTATATGGCAAATGTGAAGATTTTGCAAGTGTAATTAAAGTCTTCAATCAAGTGCCTTAAACTTAACCAAAGGGAGGTATCCTGGGTGAGTCTCTCCAAAGAGGATTTAGGAGTGAGAGACCTGAAGCAGCAGAGATGATCACCTGTTTCCTGTGTTGTGTGTTGTCTAAGAATTAAAGGGCTCAGTCTGAACAGAATTGTGTCAACAACCTGAATGAGCTTGGAAGAAGAACTCCAGCTCCAGATGAGAACACAGCCCAGTAGACGCCTTTAATGCAGCCTGTAAGACTACAAGTAGGTGAGACCCTGAACTACTAAAACTGTAAAATAAAAAATGGTTGTTGTTTCAAGCCACTAAATTTCCAGTAACGTGTTTTGCAGCCGTAGATAACAAATATGCTGCCCCCATTGTTTCCATATTTTAATGCACTTAATTAAAAAGGGATGTAAATGAATTCACATACCTTGGCACTCCACCCAGCATAAAAATGATTGCAATACTGTCATCATTTTTGAATATGACCTACAGGAAACAATTACTCTAATGGAATCACAGACTTACGGTGCTGGGACAGATTGCAGATTAGGAAACTGAGACCAAAAGAAAACATATCAATTACCCCATATCACTGAGACTGAGTAAAGAATGGAAAAAGAATCCCCATTCTCCCAGACCTATTTTTTTTCTAAAGAATTATTTTTCAATATTGACAAAGTAGCAGGAATATTAACTGAGTGATCCAATTTTAAAAAGAACACAGTTTTGTTCATGTACAAGGAAAAAAATATTATGATACATAGAATATGGCACTAATTTTAACAGGCTGTGTCCCCACGAGGCAGCGTGAAATTTACTGGCAAATATCTAATTTTTTCTGTGGAAAACCAAAAACGTAGTTTAGCCCCTAGTTATGAAAGAGCCAAATTTCCTTCTTACTTCCTTCTTTAGCTCCCTGAGAAACTTCTATATATTCATGTAATAATAAAAATTGTTTAAGTTAAAGCTGTTGTAAGTCAACATAAAATTATATCCATAGCACCAAAGCTTTATTAGGACATAAAATTAATAAAACAATTCCAGCAGCATTTATGTCTATAACTGGATGCATATATAACCTAATGCATCAATGGACTAGGCAGGTCAGGGGAGGGAGGTTGTGGATGGGGTGGAGCAGGGACAGAAATGCCACACATGATTCCAAGGTTCTAGAGCATTAGTATCTTCTCACAACTGTTTAAAATGATGAATGAAAACGGGTATAATTTAAAACAATACTAATTGGCTTTATTTTAACTTTACGTCGCTGACACTATTAAAAAAAAAACAGAAAAACCTCTGCATAATCACTGTGGAAACCTGTATATGCTCTAAAGTTGAATAAAATCAGGAACATACTGGACGCTTATAACCAATATATTTTATTTTCCTACGTCTAATTTATTAACAGGCATGGAGGGATTCACCACATTCTTACAGAGAAGTATGGTATCGCATTTGTTACGGACTGAAAATATTTTTTTTAATTGTGACAACAATGATAAAGATTGCATTGTCACAGTTTTCTATTATGCCTGTGCTCAACAAAAGTCCTCATTTCAGGCCAATAAGATTAATTAGAAAGAATATCCATCACATGGCAAATAGTTTCATAAATGCTTAAAACTCTCTTTGTGGATATTTTGTGGGAGCGTACAATCTGATCTCCATAAAAAGTCACTTGCAATGAAATATGGAAGTGATATACATTAATCAGGCACATAAGCTGTTTCCACTTGAAAAGTCCAGATGATGTACATGTAGCCAGCTTTTCCCTTTAAATCATCTAAAATGTTATCTCTGGTCTACACCTATTTCACTATGGATAAACAGCCACCTAAGCTTTTTTTATCTGGAAGTGCAAGCTACTTTAGTCCTTTAACCTTACCTTAATGTAATATTTGAGCATAGCACCTATCTGCTTATATGAATTAAATTCTTTCATTTCCCTAAATCCGTGGTTCTTAAAGTGTGGTCCCTGGAATACTATCAGCACCAATAACACCTTGGAATATGTGAAAAACACAAATTCTCAGGTTCCACCATAGACTAGCTGAATCAGAACCTCTGAGGTGGAGCCTAGAATCTATACTTTAATTAAGCTTTGGGGTGATTCAGATGCAAAGTGGAATTTGAGAACTGTGTCCTAGATATTAAATGAAGACAGCAACTGCCCATAGAAAAGACAAATTAACCAGGGCTACAGCTTATTGTAGGACAGTCTGTAGGACACTGGACATGCTACCCAGATCCATTTAAAAAATAACTGCCTCGGAGTCATATAAGCAATTACAGATCTGATAATATAACTGAAAAAAGTCTTCTTCGGACTAGTGTCTTCAGCAGTACCATCAATATCACTATAGACTGAAGCAGTGATTTCACTTTGGACCCTAGAGACTAGAAAAATCAAGGGGAGGACCTAAAGATGCTTGGCCTATTTCCAGATGTGTTGATTCAACCCAATGCATGACACACCTGGGCTGACAACTGAAATATCCTTTTTCTTTTTTTTTTAATGTTTATTTATTATTTTTGAGAGAGTACAAGCCAGGGAGGGGCAGAGAGAACAAGACAGAGTATCTGAAGTGGGCCTGGACTGATAGCAGAAAGCCTGATGCAGGGCTTGAACTCACCATCCGTCAGATCAT
Organism: Acinonyx jubatus; assembly: GCF_027475565.1. NCBI lineage: Eukaryota > Metazoa > Chordata > Mammalia > Carnivora > Felidae > Acinonyx > Acinonyx jubatus. The sequence continues at coordinate 33,623,801 of NC_069388.1, read as the reverse complement.
GACCTAAGCCAAAGTCAGATGCTCAATTGACTGAGCCACCCAGGTGCCTCACGCCCCATATTTTCTCTATTTTTTTTGAAAAAAAAATTATTTTAATGTTTATTTATTTTTGAGAGAGAGAGAGAAGACAGAGTATGAGTGGGGGAGGGGCACAGAGAGAAGGAGATACAGAATCTGAAGCAGGCTCCAGACTCTGAGCTGTCAGCACAGAGCCCTACACAGGTTCAAACTCACGAGAGTCTTTTCTCTTTAATCACATTCTCATGGCATGCCTAGTGACCTCCAAATTTTCTTAAGTATGTGAAAATGGTATTTATTCTTGCCTTCCCTGGTAGCCACTTTGTAAATTCCATGCAGATAGACTCATTTTTCTCCTTCAGCTATTTATTCCAACATACATCACATATTTTTCTGCCTTAAGGTATGTGTTTTATCCTGCCACGCTCCTCCCCATGTACTAGCAACTAAATGATTTTTTTTTAAGTCTTAATAGAAATTTACTGCTTCATCAAGGACATTCTAAGGCTTAAAAAAAAACCCAAAAAACTATGATTCATGGAAATTAAACAGCACACTCTTGAAAAACGAATGGATCAAAGAAAAAAAATCAAAGGGAAATTAGAAACGATCTTGAGATAAACAAAGATGAAAACAAAATATATCAGAACTTATGGGATGCAACAAAAGCAGCAACCACAGGATTTTGATGACCTTTTAATCTCACAGGACATCCTGAATATAAGGAGTTAATCTACCTTCCAAAATGAGATTTTAAGTTGACATACATTTTTTAAGTTGACATACATTTTTTAAGTTGACATATATTAAGTTGACAATATTTTAAGTTGACAGGTATGCAATAATATGGCACTTATTTTTTTCTTTTCAAAGAAGACTTGCTTTTTCAGATCACTTGTGGTTTTCTGGTAAGACAAAGAAATCCAACTGAGCTTTTCTCCATGCTAATTAACAGGGATAAGGCCTGGATATGTCTAATGGGGAGTGTTTTCCCCAGAAGAACATTCACTGAGTTGATCAACAAATCATCCTCAATGTCCTGCCTATGTGCTGTAAATTCATCAGAAGTAAACTCCTTTTCATTCAACTGTTGATCAATCTCAACCTAATGCAAGTACACAAAAGAGGCTAGCTCTTCATATCAAGAACTATAAACGATTGAATAAGCTCACTAAATCCAGGCTCTTTTTCCAGTTACTCAGAAAATTTTCATAAAGCTCCTCTACAAAGTCTGATGCCCACCTGGATCATTGCTGGTCCCCTTTACCAGTTAAATACACCCCCCACCCCAGTGTTTGCACACTTCTTTCCTAACAGTTGACAGCTATAGCCTTTGACTACCTTTGGCCTAGTAGAGCCACTAACCCAGATGCAGAGACAGCAGGAAGTGTCCTGGGAGACTATTTCCCCTCAGAGAGCTCCTATCCCATGACAACCAGGTACAGAAGCATAAAAGCCCAGCAATCTTGGCTTTGGGCAGAGCAAACCCCTAGGTTGAGGTGGGGACTACAATTCAAAGCTCACCATTGGTTGGCTTCTTCCTCTTAACTCTCCTTTCCTCCATTCTCTGATGGCTTCTCTAGGAGCACTTGCTTAATAAATCTCTTGCAAACAACCACTTACATTTGGGTCTGTTTGGAGAATATGACCCAAGACAGCTATCATTTACAAATAATCAACTTAGAAAATAACGTTAAACTTAAAAATATTCTGAATCATGGTTTTTAAAAAATCACATTTTTATGTTAATCCTTCTCTTCAGCTTTTGATAGATTTTTGTATATTTCTGGAATTCTCAAATTTTCTGTAAAAATAATCATAATCATTATAAATCCACTAAACGAGCATTCTTTCAGAGAGTTCTCAGTCACTGTATGCTGTATTTTTTTTTAATTTTTTTTTCAACGTTTATTTATTTTTGGGACAGAGAAAGACAGAGCATGAACGGGGGAGGGGCAGAGAGAGAGGGAGACACAGAATCGGAAACAGGCTCCAGGCTCTGAGCCATCAGCCTAGAGCCTGACGCGGGGCTCGAACTCACGGACCACGAGATCGTGACCTGGCTGAAGTCTGACGCTTAACCGACTGCGCCACCCAGGCGCCCCTGTATGCTGTATTTTATCTTGTATTATTCTTAATCAGATTTTAAAATACTTTGTTTCCTGGGAAATGGACATATGAGTATATATCATCTAATCTGATGTGTAAATAGTTTTCTCAAAGGTTCTGACACACCACATCATAATCAAGAGTCAGTGCCTGATTCTAAAGGAGAAATATTTCTTCCCTGAAAAAAAAAGTAAAACTATAAAAAGCATCAGCTTACCTAATTCCCAAACCAGAGTTCATTTTTGTCATATTCAGAGCTAAAAAGAAGTATGTTCTTATCCACTATATTTTAGGTCACTTTCCTTTTGGTAAAGATTTATTCCAGTTTCAACCACCTACTACTCAAGCTTTTTTTTTTTTTTTTAAATTGGAAACACACAAATTTTACTCTAAAGATGAATAAAAAAGATTCATTTCATAATTCCATCAAAACTTTACTGAAAAATGAATGAAGATGACTTTTCACAAAGCTTTCATATAAACAGCATTACTTTTCTAGATATTCTCACAAACAGTATTAATTTAGAATTACCACCTCTCTGTGAATGGAGAGGGAGTAAGTGAAACACAATCAGAGTTGGACTCAGAGTGGGATGAGGTCAGATTTGAAAGACAACACATGGGAAGACTGTGAAACTGAAGAGTTACAGTCCTTGAGAGGAGAGAGCTGTAGGAAGAAGGGAAAGAAAAGACCTGGTAATCATTAAGAGATCAAGCTAATATTTACTGCAAGGCAAAAGTTCAAGGACAAGTCAAGTGACTACAGAAGACTTACCCACCAGGAATTTTGGGCTAACTCAGAGTTGGCCCAGATGTAGAAGAGAGAGATGAAACTGGGAGTTAAAATTGTCCATACACAAATAAGACTTCAGTTGCTAATGTGGAAAGGAGGGAATTTTTATGATCTTTCTATGAGTTCATTAAAAAGTGAAATGTTTTACAAGAGAGTGAAAGATTTTGTTACCAGAGTAAGATCTGGACAGATCTGGGAGGTGGGCAGTGGGCTACTTGTCAAGAGGAAGTTTGAGCAAATGATCTTTTTGGAGTTCTTGAGCTTAGAGCCAAAAAGGGAACAAAGGAGCAATATAGCTATATGTTTCACATTTGTACTACATAACAATGAAAAGGAGAATATCGTGTAAAAACTCTTTTACAAGGCCTTATGTTTACTCCAATTTCAGTTTCAGAACAGTAGGCAGGAACAAAGCAAAGAAAGACAACTAATAAAAGACATTTATCTCCTTCCAATACATCTTGGTCTTGACTTTCACAAGAAATTCCCTAAGGGAACCAACCATTTACTACCTTTATTAAAAAGGTTGCAAGGTGGCAACACAGTGAAGCTTATTTCTATCAATTGGTGAGAAATATAGAATCTTTCAAAAATTCAATGACAGGAAATTTGAAATGAGAATAAACAAAGATGGAGTTAAGGAAAGAGAATGCTAGTACAAGTGACAGAGAGACCAATGTATAAGTTGAATTAAACTGCAGCCTGGAAAAAAAATAAATGAATTAAGTAGGTTCTTAGCTAATGTGAACAAATAAGGCAAAAGCATTTAAAATATTTTTTTCTGTAATAGTCTATAGTTTTCTGATATATGTCAAAAGATATTCCTGGAAAGAAAGCTAGGAAGGAAGGAAGGAAGGAAGGAAGGAAGGAAGGAAGGAAGGAAGGAATAAGGGAGGGAGGGAGGGAGGAAGGAAAGGAGGAAAGGAGGGAGGTAGGGAAAGAAGAAAGAGGACAGGAGCAAGGTGGCTAAGGAGGAACAAAGGGGCATGCCATCTCTCCTAGCTAGAGAGATTATGGCACTAGAGTACACGGAAAGCCAATACACTGGGAACATCTCCTAAATTGGCCATTCCTATAGGGAGTCAGGGCAGGAAGGAGGGACACAATAGTGTAAATGGGGAAGAAGGGAAAGAAACAGAAGGGCTCCATCTGCTCCTTGATGATGATGGCAGTTGTAAAGAGATGATTCCTTGAAAAACTGAGGGCACTGACCTTGAGTTTCTATACATGCTTACACATGAACTTCACCTATTCAAAGGCAGAAGAATACTCTGAAAACACACAGAAGCCATAGAATGGTGCCAAGAAAGACAACCACAAAAGTTAGTCTTTGGATAACTTTTCTGAAATATTAACTTGGACAATAAAATAGGGAGCAGTTGAGAGTGGAATTGCTCTAAAAGAAAATTGTCTTTGGCAAAATGCTGGGGAGAATTTCTTTGTATCCTCTTCTTCCTTCAAATCAAGACATTCTCATGTTTAATGCCTCCTTTGTAAATAGAGTTAAGAAAAAAAATAATTGTATTAGACTTTTTCATCAAGGGCAAAATAGAAGAAATAATCATTAGCTTCCTTTGCTGCTTGATTACTACCTTCCTAGTGTGTGAGGGATCTCGTTCCAGGTCATCTCCTCAAAGAATCACATTATTGATCAACATCATTGTTCGTCTTTGGAAGCGAGTCCTATTTGCCAAGTCCATACTTTCAAAATGGAATCCACTGTAACTTTTGTCCCTTCATTCGACAATTTTTCATTTTATGATAAATTAATTTATTCTCTAGAGTCTAGAACAACTGAATTTTATAATCTCTTGTGAAGCCTAAATTTTGACCAGGTTCACTATCCCTGGGTATATAATCTTTCTGAACAAATAACTCATGAGTCCTTAACATAAGTATTGAACATTCAAGGGACAGATCATTTTTGCATTATTGCACATTATATTTCTTCTTCTTAGATAAAAATAAATAAATCTTCCTCAGAATTACTTACTCTGTAAGAAAGTAAATACCCAGGACAAAATTATTAAGTTTATATAGCTCAAATCCTGGATTCATGTTTAGTGAAAATATTCCATATTGTAATTTTCTTGCTACTTTCCATAATGTGTGAGCAACTTATTCCCTATACACCTTTGGCCTAATCCCTCCAATCACTCAAATAACCAATTTGTCTTCTTTTGGCACCATTATAAACACCTACTGTGTTTCACAACCTAGGTTATTTGGGTTTTCAATTTTGAGTCAGATGAATCACATTTGCTCTATGTGGGTCAGTCAAAATTAAGTACAGAAGTCTCCACGTACTAAAGTTGGTACTACTCTGCCTTATGATTATGGAATTAAATTAACTTGAGTCTTAAGCACTTTATGTCTTTCGGCATTATTATTATTTTTTTTTTTTTTTAGTACAAAAGCTGGGACACATTAAATAGTCCAACCTTTGAGAAATTGCGTGGATATGGTACCTTTATCATTACCTTTTTTGGTATTACTTCATAGGAACATCAGTGGTTCTCAAAGAAGGGTTCCTGGAACAGCAGCAGCAGCATCACCTGGGAACTTGTTAGAAACACAAATTCCTGGGCCCCATCCCAGACTTACTCAATTGGAAACTAGAGGGGAACCCAGCAATGTCAGTTATAAAACACTCCAGGTGATTGTGATATACTCCGAAGTTTGAGTACCACTGCAATGGGCACTTACGATTGGAAACAGCACGTGGAAAGAAATTCCAGGCTTTTTGGTTCTTTTTTAAATTTTATTTATTTTTTACTTTTTTAATCTTTGGAGAGACAGAGCATGAGCAGGTGGGGGAGAGGGGCAGATTAGAGAGAGAGAAAGAGAGAGAGAGAGAGAGAGAGAGAGAGAGAGAGAGAGAGAGAGAGAAACCCAGGCAGGCTCCATGCCCAGCATGGAGCCCAACTCAACTAGATCCCACAACCCTGGGATCATGACCTGAGCCAAAATCAAGAGTCAAACGCTCAGCTGACTGAGCCACCCAGGTGCCCCCAGGCTTTCTGCTTCTTAATAGTTCCCTTGCTTATAAACAGTCATATTTATATTAAAGCACTCAGAAAAGTTATATAATGTCATCTAAATAAAATATTTTATTTTTATGACTATCAGATGCTACTTTTTAAACAAAATATGTGAATTACTAAAAATTAAGAGGCTAGAGGAGAAAATAAGCAACGGTAGAGAGACTATATCTGTGCAAATACAAAGTAAAATATATTCCAGACACGTTTCCACTTTATCTCCTACCTATTCTGCAATTCTATTTTTTTACTGTTTATTTATTTTTTGCGAGAGACAGAGACAGAGCACGAGCAGGGGAGGGGCAGAGAGGGAGATACAGAACTGAAGCAGACTCCAGGCTCCAAGCTGTCAGCACAGAGCCCACCACGGGGTTTGAACTCACGAACCGTGAGATCATGACTTGAGCCGAAGTCGGACGCTTAACCGACTGAGCCACCCAGGCGTCCCTCTGCAATTCTATTTTTAAAGTTAAGAAAAATAGAGTATTAAAAGGCTCTTTTGTTACATGAAAGATCATTTAAATCCTGTGAATCTATGTAGGTAGTGGTTTTCTTTTTTTTTTTTTAATTTTTTTTTTCAACGTTTATTTATTTTTGGGACAGAGAGAGACAGAGCATGAACGGGGGAGGGGCAGAGAGAGAGGGAGACACAGAATCGGAAACAGGCTCCAGGCTCTGAGCCATCAGCCCAGAGCCCGACGCAGGGCTCGAACTCACGGACCGCGAGATCGTGACCTGGCTGAAGTCGGACGCTTAACCGACTGCGCCACCCAGGCACCCCGGTAGTGGTTTTCTTAATATTATTTTGGTAATACATAAGCATTCCCAAGTGCTTTAAAAACATTTTCTGATGGAATTATTATTAAACCATTGAAGAGGCACACAAACGTAAAGGGTTCGTGTCACCATTTCCCTTGGTGATGACCAAAGAGGACTGTATTATAATGGCACCACTCTTTTCTTCACACAGGTGAGCGGGTTTGTGCAGGTCAGCATTAACAGGCGGTGCAGACCTTACAGCAGAAGTGGCTAACTCCACCAAATTTTACACTTTGCCTTGCACAGTGTAGACAATTGCAGAAAATCACTGCCTAATCATGAACCACATTTCACAGCACCCTTTTCTTTTAAGGAGGGTCCTATGACTAATTCTCACAAATGGAAAGTAAATGGAAGAGATGAGGGTCACTTCCAAGTCGTTTTCTTTCCCATTTTTCTTCTATCTAGTGGTCAAGGAGACCCTAAGAGATATCAGAACCACTACACTGAACAGAGCCTGGGTCCCTGAATTACCACATAAAAGAAAGCCATCTTCAGACCAGAAACACATTAACCAGACTCTTAAGTAAGTGAAAAATACTTGTATTAAGCCATTGAAATTCTGGAGTTTATCTTTTATAGGAGTATACTCCAGTTAATATAGGGCTAATAAGACCTTTTGTTTTAAAGGCCAAATTCCACTATCTCAGATCATAAAACATCACAGAACATTGTGATGGGTATTTTTATGTGTCAACTTGACCAGGCCACACTGTATCCAGATACTTGGCCAGACATTAATTCTGGGTATGTCTGTGGGGGTGCTTCTGGATGGAGATTAGCATTTGAATCATTAGGCTGAGGAAAGCAGATTGTTCTCCCCAATGTGGATGGTCATCAACCAATCCATTGAGAACCTGAATAAAACAAAAAGGCAGAAAAAGTAAGAATTCATACTCTGCCTGACTGTTTGACCTGCAAAAACAGTCTTCTGCTCTCAGATTAAGTCTTATGCCATCAGCTCCTCTGGTTCTCAGGCCTTTGGACTGGACAGGGCATTGTGGGATTTCTCAGCCTCCATAACCATGGGAGCCAATTTCTTGTAAGATAGATAAATAGAGAGAGAGAGAGAGAGAGAGAGAGAGAGAGAGAGAGAGAGAGAGAGAGAGATTGATTATTTCTCTAGATAACCTTGAAACATACATGGAAAACTAAAAAAAGATAAAAACTGTGAGAACTAATTTAATCTCCATTTTATACATGGTAAAACTGAAACCCCTAGATGCTTGCGGACTCTGATATCTCAACATACCTGGCTTAACCCAGTTCTCTGATTTAGGCAGAATATAATTACAGCAAGCATTCACTAGTTTAAGTGCGTTGATTACTGTGGCTTTACAGTGAGTCTCAAAATCAGAAAATGGGAGTTCTCCAACTTTGTTCTTCCTTTTTAGTATCGTGTTAGCTGTTTTCAGTTCTTTTCTTTTCCATATAATTTTTTTTTAAGTTTGTTGATTTTTTTTTTGAAGTTTTCTAGGATTTTAATTGGGACTGCACTGAATCTAGAGCTCACTTGAAAAGAACTGACATCTTTATCACATTGAACCTTTCCATCCATGAGCATAGAATGTCTCCCAATTTATTTCATTTTTTCATCAGAAAGATTATTATCAGATCTTTGACTTTGTTCATCAGTGTTTTATAGTTTTTTACTTGCAAGATCCTTGACATACTATGTTAAACTTAATCTTAAGCATTTCAAATTTTGGTATGATTATGAATAGAGTTCTCTTTTTTTGGCAGAGAGAGAGAGGGTAATAGCAAGAGAGCGAGTGGGGGAGGGGCAAAAGGAGAGAGAGAGACAGAGAGAGACAGAGATAATATATTTTTTTAAATTTTTATTTCGAGAGAAAGAGTGCTGCGAGCAGGGGACTGGGGAGCAGCAGAGAGAAGGAGGGAGAATTCCCAGCAGGCTCCATGCTGTCAGCACAGAGCCCGATGTGGGGCTTGAACCCACAAACTGTGAGATCATGACCTGAGTTAAAATCAAGAGTTGGACACTCAACCAACTGAGCCACTCAAGTGCCCCAATGGAGAGAGAATCTTAAGCAGGCTCCACACCCAGTGCAGTGCTCAATACAGGACTTGATCTCAGGGCTATGAGATCATGACCTGAGCCAAAATCAAGAGTCAGGATTTTTTGGTAGATACTTTAGGGTTTCCTACATAAAATATCTTCTCATCGTGAGTAAAGACAATTTTATTTCTGTTTCCTATGTTTCTTTTTGATTCTCTGATTCTCTTCCTCCTCAACTGGACCGTGTTTGGTACTTTTCCCACAGCCCGTTCCAACCTCCGTATTTTTTTCCTCAGTGTACTGATCTTCCACCTGGTCTTACCAAACCTCTTTGTCACATTTCTCCCTCTTCCTTAGCTCCTCTCGCTTCACCTTTTCAAATGCTCTAACTTTTCCAATTTCCACGAGCATTGCAGCCAGCAATAACGCAAGCGTGCTGCCGAGCTTTCCTCCTTTCCAGACATGGTCACCACACTGCAATCATTCCCTCATTTCTTTGACCACAGAACTGCAAGTGGATATAGACAAAGTAAGGATTCTTCATAGAAAAAAATGCAAGCACTAATTGCATAGTTTTCCTGAAAATGCCACCAGGGGAACTGTGTGGTCTGTCATGGCAGCTTATGCATTCCATCGAGACCGACTGAGAAAAATGAATGTTAGCAAAAGATCCTTTAACCAGAATTTTGACTGCAACTATGTCATATTGAGATAACCTAAAATTCTTTCATTTTGTTGACAATATATTCACTGTATCCCATTTCCCCTTCTTGTCACCTGTCTAATCTTTCCTTCTAATCTTCAAAACCTAATTCTCTGCAAGACTCCCTAGTCTCTTTGAGCTGCGTCCTCTGAGCAGCTGAGGATTTCACTGTGTGTGCTAATCTTTTGCTCCTTGCTCCACTGGTTCTATTGTATTGAACTGCTACACAATGTAATGTTCTACATTGTTTTGCATGTGTGTATGTGTGTATATAAATGTATATGTGTGAATGTGTGCACATTTTTTAATGTCTTGTTTTTTTAAATTTTTTTAATGTTTATTTTATTTTTGAGACAGAGAGAGACAGAGTGCGAGTGGGGGAGAGGCAGAGAACGAGGGAGATACAGAATCTGAAGCAGGCTCCAGGCTCTGAGCCATCAGCACAGAGCCCAACGCAGGGCTCAAACTCACAAACCGTGAGATCACGACCTAAGCCGAAGTCGGACGCTCAACCCACTGAGCCACCCAGGCACCCCATTGTTTTTTCATTTTAAAGAAAATCACTCGAGGGCCAAAATTCCATTTCATGCTTTTTTGTAATTCATACACGTTCAAATACATTTGAGTGATTGATATCTGTTTTTAAGCCAAGATATTGTCCTAGTTTTAGCACAAACTGAGACAATAATATAACTTTCTAAGTAGTAATTAAATGTCTTTTAATCCTACTTGAATCATAGTGGATGTGTATCAGTCAAGTTTATGTTCAAGTAAAAGGGGATAAAAAGGCCAAAATAACAGTAGTTTATACAGCATAAAGACTCATATCTCTCCCCCTGGAAGGGTGCCTTGGTGACTCAGTCAGTTAAGTGCCCAACTTCAGCTCAGGTCATGATCTCACGTTTCGTGAGTTCGAGCCCCACATCAGGTTCTGTGCTCACAGCTCCGAGCCTGGAGCCTGCTTCAGATTCTGTGTCTTCCTTTCTGTTTGCCCCTCCCCTGCTCATGCTCTGTCTCTCTCTGTCTCTGTCCCTCTCAAAAATAAATAAACATTAAAAACAAAGAGCCTGGAGATAGGAGTCCAGGCTGGGTAGGGTTGTCCCAATTTTTACGATGCGACAGTTTCTCAATTCTCCGCATGTGGTTTCTTCCTCCTGGTAGAGATGGCTGTTCAAACACAACTCATAATGGTGACAGAAGAGAAGGAAGATTGAAGGATTACGTGCCCTTCCCTCTAAAAAAGTTCTCCCAGACACACCTAGATGCAAGGGGAGCTGAAAAGCATACAAGGAGAATGGATACTAGATCAATTGCTAGCAGGCTTCCTCTATCTAGAGGAAGAACATTCTCTCTGTGCATGTGTGTATCACCAGGACTTGTATGTTCAGTACTAATCAGATGAGCATTGGTAAAAGACGATGGAGTCCCTGCGCGAATAATTCTTTCTCTGAGAGTGCTTTGTGGCTTGCTCCAGAATGTTATCCCCTACTCACAACTGCATACACCTCTTCTTCAACAGAAACTCGCAGTGTGTCCTCCCAAAATCCTCCTCATCTTTTTCTCCTGTGGCATGAGATTTACCATCTTGCCACCGGGCTACTTAAGGAGCCAGGTCCTTTTTTTCTTCTAACTACTTCAAACTAAAGCAAACCTGATATTTCATAGATATCTCTTCATAGAATTAAGTTGAGGTATAACTTTAAAAATCCACCAACCTTATGCTTTGTCTTAACTTTAAGGTCTAAATCCATCCATTCTAATAGTAACAATGTAAGAATCTCTGAAAGAAACAGTAGGTATAACAATATTTTGATAGACCACTCCACTTATATTTTTGGATCATTTCAACTCCCCTAATAAAGCCACATTCTCAAATTTACAGCAAATAAACTAAGACTTCTGTCCATTCTGTGACCAGTCTCACTCAACTCGTGGAAATTTCCATGAAAACTGAACCAAGAAAATGAAAAAGAGAAGCACACATAGAGTGTACTTTAGACACATCATCTAGCTCCAATTAGATTCTCCCTTCATTCTCTCTTCTGCCTTCTGGTTTGATTTCGGCCCTGCTCCTCAGAGCTCATGTCCAAGGTTTCTTTACTAATGAGCAAGCATGATTAGAATAAGGCACCTACCCTTTCAAAGGTTGCAACAGATTATGCAGTAGACATTTCAAGACAATGGACTCTACCCCTTTTTTCCTCCAGACACTCCAGAATTTTAATTATACAAAATGCTTGCTCTGACATTCTTGCCTTTTATTCCATAAATAGTAAAATCCAGAGGTAAACCATGTTTGTTTCTCTTAATCAGCATATTCTTAATCCTTTCCTGTTTATAGCTTTACACAGGAATCCTTTTGGAGCTGTTTTTGCTGCTTAGCATCAAAGCTCAGGCTATCCAGGGAGCTAGGGCTATTTATTTCCATGGTTTCTATATTTAGCTCTTGGCTTTGTTTACAGTCATCTCTCCTCCACCCCGCAAACACTTTAAAATTCCACTTTTTCTGCCATTCTGCATCCTTCTTCTATCTCTCCAGCTAGCGAGCTCTCTACCTAGCTGAGCATTTTCTTCTTGAGTTCTTGTCCAGAGGATGTCTGTCTTGCCTCTTTGATTTCTTCTGGAGAGAAAGGAAATTGCCTTTCGGAACTGGAGAAGCCTTTAGGGGCACGACTGCTACTGTTACCCCTCTTTTTGGGAGAAGGAACACACTTCTTGCTGCGATTCAAAGGCCACTATCGAAGGCAATTTGAGCTCCTGGGACAAGACAATGCTTTTCACCCCAAAAGTCCGGGGGTTGGTTTAACAGCTCATTTAAAAGCACATGTTAGTTTTACTATAAGGCAGATTAAGAGTTCCGGGACTAAATCGTGCTTGTCACTGCCTTGATAATTTAAGAACACAGTACCAGTTTAAGGAGGTGTGTGTTTAAGAGCTCAAATAATAACTAATGATTATTTGGGGAGAAGGCTCAACGTGGGCCGTGTAAACTAAAAAGAAAAGAACGTTAGGAAACATAAATGACATCTTTATCACACTAATGGCCTTGCTCTGATGCATTTAATTTTTATCACTGAACAAAGAACAAGGTCAACAGAACATTCTTAAAATGCCAAAATCATAGTTATTAATTATTCAAGCCTTGAAAATCTGACTGGCTTAATTATCTTTATCTTATGTAGGCCTCCGATCACAGATAAATACGAAGGAGTTGGGAGGTCAGGCCAAATTGAGGAAGAACATTGGAAGGGTGAAGTCTGTCAGCAGGAAAAGGTTTAAATTCGTTTAGTCAGGTCTATGACTGGGGGGTAACCATTTGAATAGTGTTCCTATCTCCATCTTCATAATTCCAGGAAGTTATATTCAATAAATTATTTTCTTCTTGAACAAATACCAGAAATCTGGGACACTATTAAACCTGCTTTAAAATTGTTTATCCTGCCACAATCTGACATAAAACATGCATGTGCTCAGCCTTACTTTACAGGATCATTCTTAACCTCACTGAACTCCTCAAAATAGAAACCACGGAGTCTTTTCTCTTTTGCTATTTTGAATATTGCGTTTGTTGTTGTTGTTTGTTTGTTCGTTTTGAGAGAGAGAGAAAGCAAGTGCAAGAGGGGAGGGGGAGAGGGAGAGGAAGAGAGAGAGAGAGAGAGAGAGAGAGAGAGAGAGAGAGAGTATCTTAAGCAGGGTCCATGCCCAGCACAGAGCCTGATGCAGGGCTCAATCAATCGCACTGCCATGAGATCATAACCTGAACCTAAATCAAGAGTCAGAGCCTTAACTGACTGAGCCACCCAGGCTCCCCTCTCTATTGCCATTGTAGATGCCTGAGGAGCACTTCATTATAAAAGTCTGGCTAAAATGAGGGGGAAGGGAAATGGTGATATCATGAAAAGAATGTGGTCTCTATGCTCCAGAATACTTAGACTTTTCTTCATGGTTGGACAAGTTTCAGGGACAGACCTGGCTGTCACCCATCTCACTTTTAGACTCTCAACAGACCAATGGTTCTCCACAGGGAGCCATTTTGCCGCCAGTGCTCTTCCCTCCAGCCCTGGGCATTTGGCAGAGTCTGGAGACATTCTGGTTGTCACTCTGGTGAGTGGTACTGGCATCTAGCGGGCAGAGGGCAGGGGGCTGCTGCTGAACATCCTCCAATGCCCAGGACTTGTGTCAGCACCTGTCACAGCAGGAGCTGGGAACACTGACCCCAAAGGTGGTCTGGTCAGGTGACTGACCTCATTGCTACTCAAGGCTCCGGATTTCACAGCCCTGACGAGGGAAGCTTCCATTCAGTAGTATGCTTGTAATTAAAAATAAGCTATTTTTAAAAATATTTATTTATTTTTGTTTATTTTCGAAAGAGAGAGACAGAGCGCAAACTGGAGAGGGGCAGAGAGAGACACACACAAAATTTAAAGTAGGCTCCAGGCTCCAAGCTGTCAGCACAGCGCCCAATGCAGGGCTCATACTCTCAAACCGAGAGATCATGACCTGAGCCGAAGTCAGACGCTTCAACTTACTGAGCCACCCAGGCGCCCCAAAAAATAAGCTATTTTTAAACATCAGGTCTGATGAGGATTTAGCTCCCTTTTAGGTATATGGACATTCTAAGTGTTTACTGAGAACATCACAGTTCTAAATGGGGATTTGTCCCCTGACATGAATAATATATAGTATCAATCAAGGATACCTATGGCTGAAAACACAAAAGACAATAAAGAGTAACAGGAACTCAAGTTTCAAACTGTAATCGATTTCACATCCTTCCAGTGAATCTGTGTCAACGCATAAAAACAAAACAAAACAAAACAAACAGCCCAGCTCTTTCCTTTTTTCTACTGGAGGGTAGTGAAGAGTGAAGGAAGAGCTGACTCTGTTGTCAAATCTTCCTCACTTTCAAAAACTCTAAAAATGTGAGGAAGGAGTATACCATGTACCAAGTATACCAAAAAACAAATGTCAGGTTGGTTAGAGTAGTTTTTTACTTTTAATGGCTCCCGGTCTTACAAACAGCAAGCAGAGATCATTAGGGGCAAACATTCCTTTCAACATGCCAACTCTGCATCGACTATGCCCGCATTTAACCAACCCTCATCTGCTTCTCCCCCCGACGTCGGCCTGAATGTTCAAACATTTGCCTGCAGCAAATACCTCCTTCCTCCCTCACACACATTCCTATGAAAACCAGACACAAAGGAAAAAAAAAGAATGAGACAAGTTAGAGTCCATTGCCTTTTGGGGACACACCACCTGATTTTCAATGGGCTCAACAAGATTCAGTTCAAGATCTGGGTAGGACTGTCTGTGTGGGTGTAACCAGGTTGGAATGGAGATCGGGAGAGGAGACACCACAGAGGGCATTTTGGGAAGGGAGCTAAGTGAGTAAAAGTAGGAAGGCACATGACTTGATGGCTCCTTAGGCAGTGGCTAGAGTAGAAGCACCACCGTGCCGGGATCTGAGGCTGAAAAGGAAGACCAAAGCCACAAAGGCCTCAAATGCTATCAGGAGCCCCAGAAGAACCTGGGCATGAAATGACAAAATAGTAATGGAGGTGGATTTACCAAGAAAGCCAGAACATCATGCAATGAGGAAATCAAATTTTAGCTCAGACTCCGTAAATAACGTGACTGTTCTGATCCAAGGGAGAGGAGTAATAGGTTCCCTTTGGTACTTGTGTGCAAAGAAGGTGGACTAAGGACATTGTGCCCAGCTGGCACAAGTGGCGAGACCAAACAAACCCACAAAATCCATCTCTCGGATCAGTTAGCAAAACTGGAAGCCAGCATCTGGCAGTGCGTCCTGGAGGCAAGTCAAGCCTCTTTGTGGACTGCACTTGGAATATTCACAGATTCAAAGAAAAAGAATTAGGACCCAAATCCCCACAACAAAACATACAGCAGCAGCAACAAATAACCCTTGCATCTAGCGGCTGGGAAAAGAAATGGCATGGGTTTCACAGTAGACACTTAGAAGAACTATACCAGAGCAAAGACAAGTTCGGGTCACAACAGAATAGTGCAGCTTCTCTTGCTGATGCGGGCCAATTTCTCAAGACAATGGCTTTGGGAGTTGACAGCAGAATTCTGCTGTACAGCATGATGAGTTCGTAGTTGATATTATGTCTTAGTTATGAATCACTAAAACGTTTGTAGACGTCATTCTGGACTGTATGCTTATTCCTTCTCGACAAATGCTTTTGTAATCTGCCTAAGTCGCCGAAATGAAGAACCACTTAAGGCATTGTTAAATACAGATAAAAGTGCACTGGGTGAACTGTATCTCACAGTTGCCATTAGACAGACAGGGCCCTGACAAAAATTCTGTCTTAGGGCTGCTGATTATTAACCATGTGTTACAACATGTTAGAGTCTAGAGGTGTATTAAGTGACCCATCACAAACCAGCAAGCAGTTTTATAAACAAGGTGAGAAAAAAACCACAAAATTATCATTTGGAATTTGAAGGATAATTCTGGTGGTAGGGAAACAACAAAGTAGAGGGAGAAGAAAGACAAATCAGGGGTTCCTGTGATAATCTAGGACAGTGGTTCTCAAAGTGTGGGTCCCAGACCAGCAGTATCAGCATCACTGGGGAACTTGTTAGAAATGCAAATTCCCGGGCTCCATCCAAGATCTACTGGATCAGAATGTCTTGCAGTGGGGCCCGGAAATCTGTATTTTAACAACCCTCAGTGCCTTCAGATGCATGCTCAGGATTGAGAAGCATCAGCACCCCACACACACACCTCCCAGTGATGGCTCCACCTCAGACCCAGTAAGTTAGAATGTGTGTGCTATCCAGAGGCCTTGTGTATGGTGGGTACATTCCAGTCCAAAAAGCTGGACAAGAAGATTAATAAGATTCTCAAAGAGGGGGTCACCATGGGAATAGGGAGGAAGTACAGATGAGAGGAACATTTTGGGAAGGTTAATGAACAGTTCCAACACTTTACTGGGAATCCAGTTGTATAAAGCTAACCCTCAGATACCCAGATGGACTGGGTTACTGGTCGGTTGGGATTTGAGGGTTCTCAAAGTCTATTGTAGCTAAATAATAGACTTTTCACCCTCTGTGGCTCCACATCTGCCTCTGTAATTGTCCTCTTCCTCAAAATGCAAACGATTCTGGGAGGGGCTGTCTATGAGTCATTAATATAACACTTCCAAAGAATTGTTGGTCTCTTTTTGGGGGGAGAAGCAGAAGGTGGGAGATGAGGATGCCTTAGGGAGTCACTCAAGAGGCAGAGATGGGCTTTACTGGAAACAGGTTAGGCCTACGTCATGGTTTCTGGGTGGGTTGGCTCTGGCTCAGAGCTATGCAGGCTCAGCAGCAACAAGCTGACAGTTTACAGGAGCACTAACAAGCTCACGGAGTGTGCTGTGGATTTGTGGAAAGAAGGCAAAGTTCAGCCTGGGAGTCGAAACCGAACAGGTGGGAAACACCTGCTCTCTTTAGCTACGAAATGTGTTACAACCTGCTTTCCCTTGCCAACAGTCTGTGAAAGCTTTGGCTTTAATGATTAAGTGGAGTCAAAGAAAAGAAACTATAGACCAGCTTATCTTTCTTATTTTGTTTTAATTGGGAACTACTTCTGGCTCGTCTTAGATTAATGATTCACGAACAAGTAAACTAACATATATCTTATTTGTAAACTACGAGGTTTAGAAATTTATACCCCTATTCTAAGACTTATGCAAGACTTACCATGCACTTTATCATTTCATAAACGCTTGCCCCACTCAATGCAAATTGAGATGAATACCTCACTGTGTATGATCTATTACTTCCTAAGTCATCACAAAGCCAAACCTTGAAATTCTCAGGGCTCCAGAGGAAACATAAAATGTTAGTTCTCTCCAGTTGGTGTCATTTGAAGATGTTCTGTTCCACCCAATTTCTCAGTGTACTCTCGGAAAGCCTGGGGGAGCAGCATAACCCAATGGCTTTCATCTTGGTAACGTTTCTCACAAATCTGGCCACCAGAGTGGCCAGGTCTGAATTCTCACGCTGGTACTTACAGCTTTGAGACCAAGTGCAAGTCACTGAACTTCTCTGTACCTCAGTTTCCACATATGTATAATGAGGAGCCCAATTCCTATTTTGTAAGGTTATCATGAATTTTAAATGAGCTAACGCCTGCTTAGTGCAGTAACTTGCAAATGGCAGGTCATCAATAAATGTCAGCTATCGTTTTTGCTAAATGTGCGATTTGATAGTTGCAAACCCTCCTATGAAATAGTAATATGTATATAAGTAAATGAGAACATCAGGAACGGACAAGTGTTGTTGTTGTTGTTGTTTTAAGTAAAATGTGAAGCAAGGAGGTGAAGGTGGCTGTTTTGGTTAGGGCAGTCTGGAACTTGGAAGGCCTCCAAAAACAAGTTCAGTCCATGAGGAGAAATGACATCAACACGAAGATCTGGGAGAAGAGAATTCTAGCCCAAAAAGCAGCAACTATGGTGTCCTGGAAACTGCAGGGCCAATTTCAAGGAAGAAGGAGACCCATCAGCCACAGCAAGTGATGCTTCATATTTTTTAATGTTTGTTTATTTTTGAGAGAGACAGAGACAGAGCAGAGAGGGGCATAGAGAGAGGTAGACACAGAAACTGAAGCAGGCTTCAGGCTCTGAGCTGTCAGCACAGAGTCCAATGCAGGATTCGAGCCTATGAACTGCAAGATCATGACCTGAGCCAAAGTCGGTCGCTTAACCAACTGAGCCAGCCAGGCACCCAATGCTTAAAGAGCCAAGTGAGATGAAAACAGAAAACAAGATGTTGGACTTTGGTAACTGTGATAAGAACTTTTCAGCAGAGTATGTGAGTGGAGGTGAGAATGGGAGGAGAGGGAGATTCTGTGTGAAGACGACTTTCTGAAAGAGCTTTGCTGTGAAGGGAGCAGCAAAACCAGGGAAAGAGCATTTGGCAGTGCTTTCAAGTTGGTGAGAGGAGGTCCTCACTAGCCACAGGGGTGCCGGGTGTAAAGGCACAGAGAAGAGAAGCATGGGATGTATGTATGTATGGCGGGAGGGATCCCATGGGGACAGGACAAAGAGGGATGCAGGCTGAGGGTACCAAGCATAACGCCGGAGTGAGGCAGCAGGGAATGAGAGCGAGGAGCTAGTCTGGCTGGGTGGGGGGTGGGGAGAGTCCTGCCTGAACACTGCAGAATGAAGAGCTTGGAAGAAATCGTGCAACTATTAGATGACAGTTTAAACCCTCTCTGTTGTGAATAAGAAAGGCACTTGATATCATAGGAATATCAGGAATGAAGAATAACAGTGTCCAGGTCCTCCACATGTGCTAACAAGTTTTAAAGGAAGATGCTTTATGTGTCAAAATTAGAGTTTAATAACATATTAAAACCCTTGAAAATGCACAATGGAGATCTATATTCAGCATACAATCCTTAAAATTTAATCTTTATCTTGGAAATATGGCATAGGAAATCCACAGGAAATCCAGATCAAGCTGGTAGGAATTTAAAGACTGCATTAGAAATGTTTCCTGTGTCCTATTAACCACTTCTCAGAGTGACACTTTGGGGCTGAGCCTTGGAAAGGGGGACACCTCGGCAAGAATTCCTAGGGCAGTTCCAGAGAGGGTCTTTTGCCAGAATTATCCATTCAGGAGACCAGGGCTGTGGAGAGATGGTCATATATAAAAGTACAGCCAGAGAGGCCATGCTGGGAATAGAATAGTCAGCACTCACTGAGCATGCACTATGTGTGCTGGAGCCTGTGCAGAAGCCTTTTTAGGCATTCCTAGCTGTGATAACTTGTTAATGCTCACGGCATTCTTATCCCCATTTTATAGATGAGGAAACAGAAGCTGAAAGATGTTAGATAATTTGCCCAAAGTTACACAACTGTTATTAAGTGGGAGCACTCGTGACAAAAAGTCTTCAGTGATAAAGAGGACCAACCAGCTAATTGCCAAAAACAGAAGGGCAGACTTTGTAGAGCTAGATGAATGCAGTGTGGGTGTGAGAGAGAACAAGCAGAGATGAGGTCAAGGTGCAGGTGGGCTGAAAGCCAGTCTCGGAGTTAATTCTGTAACACAGCCAGTCTGCTGATAGTGGAACTCTTAATGGAAGGTTGGCAGGCATCACTGGGCTGAGTAGTAGTTCTGGGAGCAAATGTGCTCGGCCTGCTGGCAGTGGAAGGATGAATTACCTCTCCAGTGCACTGGTGCTCTAATTCCATTGCCTCCCCTCCCCAGCCTGTTACTCCCTCCTACTCTCTCCAGCTCAGTGATATTTCAGACTGAGGAACTGCCCACATAAGGAGCAGGTGACAGCTTCTCATTATGATCAGGAGCATTCTTGGTCACTCATTCACTGTCGGTGAGAATGTGAAATGACACAAACACTTTGGAAAATTGTTAGGAAGTTTCTAATAAAGTTAGATAGACACCTACCCTACGACACAACAAGCCCACTCCGAGGTAATTACCCAAGAGAAACGGAAACATATGTCCACAAAAAGACCCATGCAAGACTATTCACAGCAGATTTCTTTATAACAGCTCAAACCTGGAAACAACCCAAATGTCCATCAATTGGAAAATGGATAAACTGTGGTAAAAATCATCGAAGAAATAGTACACGGCAGTAAACAAGAATAACACAGCATGCAGCAACACAGATGGATCTTAAAGCATTACGTTGAGTGAAAGGAGTCAGATGTACAAAAACATGCCCTGTGATTCCACTTAGATGTAGGGCAAGAATAGGTAACACTGAGCTGGGTGATAGGATGATAGTTGTCTGTGGGTATTCATACACGTGCAGGGCTAGCCAGGAGAGACACTGCCTGGAAGAGGGAAAAAGAGAACTTTCTGGGGCCATGATAATGTTCTTTCTTGACATACTTTATGGCTACACAGGTGTATAATCTTGTCAAAATTCTTTCAGGGAGATATTTGAGATTTATGTATTTCACACTGTATAAAATATATCGCAAAGAGGAACAATTAGTGTAGAAAATAAAAATCTTAAAAACTGCCCTTGTTCTGACAGCTGGGTAAAGAAAATTTCTTTGTTGGTGGCTTTCAAGTTTACCATCCTCGTTCCAGCTGTGCTAATTGGGCTCTTGACCATCACATCCCTACACATCACAAAGTGCAAAGGGAATCAATACAACAAAGAACCTGTACCACAGCTGCACCCGACTCGACAAGTATCCTGGTACTGGGCCATTTTATTGCTTTTCCTTGCAAAAGGGTATTGATAAAAAAAAAAGGCATACATGTCATGAACATTAACAAAATAATGACAATGGGCAGGATATAATCCCATGGAGAAATGGGATAGTACTTGAGCTTTTCCTATGAATGTGTCAAGTTCTGTAAATAATTGTCATTGTTAAAATCCTGTCTTTCATATTTTAGAATCATGTGAATGTATTATCTATTAATAAAATTTAATAAAATTAAGTATTTGAGAAATAGAAACAAACAGCCACTGATAATTCTTAGCACTGTGAGTTGCTCCGGAAGAACCACCACTATCCCACATCACTGACACTCTGGAGCCTCTAGTTTCTTGGGCACCAGAGCCTTAGTAAAAGACTGGACACTGACTGCCCTTATTTCACTGCTCCCCTTCATCTGTAACTAAGCAGCAATAATCACAATGTACCAAAACAGTCAGATCTCCTTGCTAAGGACACCCGTGTGGCTTGAGGTGCCAAGAACTCACTTTTACCCATGTAATTACTCTTCCTCATCTTGCGGACAGAAAAAAAAATATTAAAGTGTAAATATTAACACTTAAGCATAGTTTCCTTACTGAGAAAATAAGTATCTTTAAAAATTATTTTATGTTTATTTATTTCTGAGAAGAGAGAGAGAGAGAGACAGAGCATGAGCAGGGAGGGGCAGAGAGAGAGGGAGACACAGAAACAGAAGCAGGCTCCAGGCTCTGAGCTGTCAGCACAGAGACCAGCTTGGGGCTCGAACTTGTGAACCACGAGATCTGACCTGAGCCAGTCAGATTCTTAAATGACTGAGCCACCCAGGTGCTCCCAGAATAAGTTTCTTTAGAAAATAAAGTGTATGTCTGAATTAATTTCCCGCTTAAGAATGGTATGGTATACTTCAGGCATTAGGTGTAATGTTGCCAAAAAAATTTTTTTAATTAGTCAATTCAGTACTTAAATTCAGATATCCTTTACTTTTTAGCAAATGGCATAACATTATAATTATGAATCTTAAAAAGTCTCATATGCATTTTATAAATTTTTAAGTCTATTTCATGAAATCGGTTACTCTAGTAGATTCCATGTGTTTAAGACAATTCCATAAATAAGTTAGAATTTATAAAATGCACCACAAATGCTTTCAAAGCCTAAAGAAATGCATGACTTAGTTATTACCAAAAAAGTTATACTCATGATAATAAAATAGAAACCCACACTGTGATATAAGTTTAAGTTAATATCTTGTTTCATATCATCCTATTTAGTTTTCCCAATGTGGCTATGAGATTGCCAACTCAGAAGCCTGGGTTCAAATTTTGCCATTCACCAGCTGGGTGACCTTGGGCAAATTGCTTAATTTTCTTGCACCCCACTTTCTTTTTTCTGTATAATGGGATAGTAATAATGACTATTTCATAGGTCTGTATTTGATCAAATACATTGACTAAATCATCTGATGCATAGAAAATCCTTAAAGCAGTGTTTGGCATGTAAGTTGTGGTTAATTGTTCTTAGCCATTGTTATTTATTATTTTTTTATTATTATTCTGGTTCTATCTATTAGAATTACTAGGGACATCATTTAAATACAATGCTTCTAGGAGACGGGCCCAGATGGAGGACAAGCATGGAAGTTTTTTTGCATCTCTCATCCCTAAAATAAAGCCAGATCTACACTAAACCATCCTCTACACCTAGAGCACTGATTTGAAGATTAAAACAATAATCTTTACAACCTGAACCACAGAACTCAGCAGGTATGCACTGCAGAGAGGTGAACTGGGGGAGAGAGAAGCCACGGAGGGTAGGGAGCTGTTTTTGCTTGTGGAGAGAGTTTGGAGATGGGGGCAGAGTACAGGAAAGCAATGCCTCCACCAAAAAACAGCTGGAGAGAAAAGAAAGAGTACACAAGGGACTGAACAAAAACAGGGAGAAAGTAGAAAGGAGAGGGTATAAATTCCAATCAGACTCTATAAACAGGGGGAACACAGAGTCTGAAACTCCACAGCTTGATACCTGGCGGTGCTCTGGTGGAAAGAGAGAATCCCCAGTTGCAGAGAGCAAAATCCAAGGGAGCCTCAGGCCACATGGAGAGAGGCAGTTCCCCTGCTTGGAGGACATTTGGTAGAGCCTATGCGGCCTCCCCAAAGGCAAAGGTCCCAGCAGACCCTGGAGAGCAACCACATTCATTGGTGTTGGAGCAAGGACATTAAATGGGAAGCCTGGTGCCAGATGTGTGTTGTGATTTACGATAATCCCTGAAACGTTGCCACTACATGATCCTGTAAACTTTTTCTGGGGCGGGCTGGCACCGAACCACAGTCTCTGGGCATCGGCAGCAGCATGG
Source organism: Acinonyx jubatus (assembly GCF_027475565.1). Classification (NCBI taxonomy): domain Eukaryota; kingdom Metazoa; phylum Chordata; class Mammalia; order Carnivora; family Felidae; genus Acinonyx; species Acinonyx jubatus. Next base: position 33,600,747 of record NC_069388.1, on the reverse strand, counting down.
TCCCACAAAAGTTCTTGGGGGTGGTAGCGTACCCAGCCATTGCTTGGTGAGACCCTCTCCCAGAGGATCAGAACAGGTCAAGGCTGCAGTAACTCGAAAGTGAGTGGTTGGGAAACACAGCGCACAGTTTTATCCTGAGATAAAACTCAGGAGGGAGGTGCCACCTGGCAACTTGATGGCTTAGTAATGGACAATGTAAAAGTGGGGAGTGGATGGAAGCTGGAGACAAAGCAGGGGTGTGCAATTTCTGGTCAGGGAGAACAGAGTTCTGATACTAGAGACTGGGTAGCTGGGTGATGCGATTTTCAATGCTCCTGTGCAGCACATGCGTGCATTCACACCTACAAATGACACAACAATCCACCCCAGTAAGCTAAGCAGTGCCATCTAGTGGAGAACAGAGCCATTACACTGAGCCCCACCCAACTGAGCCAACCAACCTCTTCCAGAACACAAGTCTATCCACCTGCTTAGTTTACAGACTTTAAAGTGCTTCATAGTTGACTTCAAGGGGAAACCAATGTAATTTCAATTGTGTTTCAGTCTTTTCACTGGTCCATCTATTCACTTTTTAAAAACTCTTTCTTATTCTTGAATACAGAAAAAGAAAAAATTTATCTTTATTTTCAATTTTTATTAACAATATTTTTCTTTTTTTCTACTATATATTTTACTTTTTTAAAAATTTTCAAATTCTATTTTAATTCCATCATTTCATTTTGTTATTTCATTGTATTCATTTTTATAAATTTTCAAACGTTTTCCTTTCTTTTTTTATCTTTCTCTTTTTTCTCCGATCTATCAAGCTCCTTTAAACAACCATACCGAACACACCTAGGATCTAGCATCTTTTATTTGATTTTTTGTGGTTTTTTAATTTTTAATTTTTTTTTACCTTATTAATTCCTTTTATTCCTTCAAACTGATGAAATGACAGAATTCACCCCAAAAGAAAGAACAAGAGGAAATGACAGCCAGGGACTTAATCAGCACAGATACAAGCAAGATGTCTGAACCAGAATTTAGAGTCACAATAATACAATACTAACTGGGGTTGAAAATAGATTAGAATCCCTTTATGTGGAGATAAAAGAAGCAAAAGCTAGTCAGGATGAAATAAAAATGCTGTAACTGAGATGCAATCTTGAATGGATGCCATGGTGGCAAGGACAGATGAGGCAGAGCAGGGAATCAGTGATATAGAGGACAATGTTATGGAGAATAATAAGCAGGAAAAAAAAGAGGGAGACTAAGGCAAAAGAGCATGATTCAACAATTAGAGAAATCAGTGACTCATTAAAAAGGAACAACATCAGAATCATAGGGGTCCCAGAAGATGAAGAGAGACAAAGAGGGGTTGAAGGGTTATGTGAACAAGTCATAGCAGAAAACTTTCCAAAAGTGGGGAAAGACACACATTAAAAATTCTGGAAGCACAGAGGACTCCCATTAGATTCAACTAAAACCGACCATCAACAAGGCATACCATAGTCAAATTCACAACATACTTAAGCAAGGAAAGAATCATGAAAGCAGCAAGGGAAAAAAAAAGTCCTTAACCTACGAGGGAAGACAGATCGGGTTTTCAGCAGTCCTATCCACAGAAACTTGGCAGGCCAGAAAGGAGTGGCAGGCTATATTAAATGTGCTGAATCAGAAAAATATGTAGCCAAGAATTCTTTATCCAGCAAGGCTATCATTCAAAATAGAAGGAGAGATAAAAAGTTTCCCAGAAAAAAAAAAATTAAAGGTATTTGTGACCACTAAACCAGCCCTGCAAGAAATTTTAAGGGAGACTCTCTGAAAGGAGAAAAGCTGGAAAAAAAAAAAAAGACCAAAATCAACAAAGACTAGAAAGGACCAAACAACACCACCAGAAAATCCAACTCTATAGGCAACATAATGGCAATAAATTCATATCTTTCAGTACACACTCTAAACATGAATGGATTAACTTCTCCAATCAAAAGACATAGGGTAACAGAAGGGATATGGAAACAAGATCCATCTATATGCTGTTTACAAGAGACCCACTTTAGATCTAAAGACACCTTCAGATTGAAAGTAAGGGGATGGAGAACCATCTATCATGCTAATGGTCAACAAAAGAAACCCAGAGTAGCCATACTTATATCAGACAATCTAGACTTAAAAGACTGTAACAAGAAATGAAGAAATGCATTATATCATAAGGGGTCTATCCACCAAGAAGACCTAACAATTGTAAGCATTTCTGCTCCAAATGTGATAGAACCCAAATATATAAATTGATTAATCATACATATAAAGAAACTCACTGATAATAATACTATAATAGTAGGGGACTTCAACAGCCCACTTAGAGCAATGGACAGATAATCTAAACAGAAAATCAACAAGGAAACAATGACTTTGAATGACATACTGGACCAGAGGGACTTAACAGATATATTCAAAACATTTCATCCTAAAGCAGCGGAATACACATTCTTCTCCAGAATAGATCACATACTGTGAGACAAATCAGCTCTCAACAAGTACAAAAAGATCAAGATCATACCATGCATATTTTCATAGCACAATGCTATGAAACTCGAAATCAACCACAAGAAAAAAAAATTTGGAAAGATAACAAATACTTGGAGACTAAAGAACATCCTACTGAAGAATGAATGGGATAACCAAGAAATTAAAGAGGAAATTAAAAGGTACATGGAAGCCAATGCAATGATAACACCACAACCTCTGGGATGCAGCAAAGGCAATCATAAGAGGGAAGTATATAGCAATCCAGGCCTTCCTAAAGAAGGAAGAAAGGTCTCAGATACACAGCCTAACCCCACATCATAAAGAGCTGGAAAAAGAACGACGAATAAAACCCCAAGCAAGCAGAAGACAGGAAATAATAAAGATTAGAGCAGAAATCAATGCTATGGAAACCAAAAAAAAACAAAACAGTAGAACACATCAAAGAAACCAGAAGCTGGTTCCTTGAAAGAATTAACAAAATTGATAAACCCCTAGCCAGTTTGATCAAAAAGAAAAAGGTAAGGACCCAAATAAATGAAATCAAGAATGAAGGAGGAGAGATCACAACAAACACGGCAGAAATACAAACAATAATACGAGAATATTATGAGCGATTATATGCCAATAAAATGGGTAATCTGGAAGAAATGGACAAATTCCTAAAAACATATAAACTACCAAAACTGAAACAGGAAGAAATAGAAAATTTGAACAGACCTATAACCAGTAAGGTAATTGAAGTAGTAATCAAAAATCTCCTGAAAGCTAAGTCCAGAGACAGATGGCTTTCTAGGGAAAGTCTACCAAACATTTAAAGAAGAGTTAAAACCTATTCTCTTGAAGCTGTTTCAAAAAATAGAAATGGAAGGAAAACTTCCAAACTCATTCTATGAAGCTAACATTACCTTGATTCCAAAACCAAAGACCCGACTAAAAAGGAGAACTATAGACAAATTTCCCTGATGAACATGGATGCAAAAATCCTCAACAAGATACCAGCCAAGTGGATCCAACAATACATTAAAAGAATTATTCACCAGGACCAAGTGGGATTTATACCTGGTTCAATATCCACAAAACAATCAATGTGATACATCACATAAATAAAAGAAAGGACAAGAATCACATGATCCTCTCAATAGATGCAGAGAAAACATTTGACAAAACACAGCATCCTTTATGGATAAAAACCCTCAAGAAAGTAGGGATAGAAGGAGCATACCTCGAGATCATATAGGCCATATATGAAAGACCCACTGCTAATATCCTCAATGGGAAAAAACATTCCCCCTAAGGTCAGAAACATGACAGAGGTGTCCACTCTCACCACTGTTATTCATCATAGTATTGGAAGTTTTAGCCTCAGCAATCAGATAATACAAAAGAATAAAAGACATCCAAATCGGCCAGAAGGAGGTCAAACTTTCAGTCTTTGTAGATGACATGATACTCTATATGGAAAACCCAAAAGATTTTAGCAAAAAACTGCTAGAACTGATCCATGATTTCAGCAAAGTTTCAGGATATAAAATCAATGCACAGAAATTGGTTGCATTCCTATACACCAATAGTGAAGCAACAGAAAGAGAAATCAAGGAATTGATCCCATTTATAACTGTACCAAAAACCATAAAATACCTAGGAATAAACATAACCAAAGAGGTGAAAAATCTATATACTGAAAACTATAGAAAGCTTATGAAAGAAATTGAAGAAGACACACACAAAAAATTGAAAAATATTCCATGCTCCTGGATTTGAAGAATAAACATTGTTAAAATGTCAATACTACCCAAAGCAATCTACATATTCAATGCAATTCCTATCAAAATGACACCAGCATTCTTCACAGAGCTAGAACAAAGAATCCTAAAATTTGTATGGAACCAGAAAAGACCCTGAATAGCCAAAGCAATCGAAAAAGAAAACCAAAGCAGGATGCATCACAATCCTGGACTTGAAGCTGTATTACAAAGCTGTAATCATCAAGACAGTATGGTACTGGCACAAAAACAGACACTCAGATCAATGGAACAGTATAGAGAATCCAGAAATGGACCCACAAATGTATGGACAGCTAATCTTTGACAAATCAGGAAAGAATATCCAATGGAATAAAGACAGTCTCTTCAGCAAGTGGTGCTGGGAAAACTTGGCAGCAACATGCAGAAAAACGAACCTGGACCACTTTCTTACACCATACACAAAAATAAACTCAAAATGGATTAAAGACCTAAACATAAGACAGAAAGCCATCAAAATCCTCAAGGAGAAATCAGGCAAAAACCTCTTTGACTTTGGCTGCAGCAACTTCTTACTCAACATGTCTCAGGAGGCAACGGAAACAAAAGCAAAAATGAACTATTGGGACTTCATCAAAATAAAAAGCTTCTTCACAGCGAAGGAAACAATCAGCAAAACTAAAAGGCAACTGATGGAATGGGAGAACATATTTGCAAACGACATATCAGATAAAGGGTTAGTATCCAAAATCTATAAAGAACTTACCAAACTCAACACCCCCTAAAAAATAATCCAGTGAAGAAATGGGCAAAAGACATGAAAAGACATTTCTCTAAAGAAGACATCCAGATGGCCCACCAACACAAGAAAAAATGCTCAACATCACTCCTCATCAGGGAAATACAAATCAAAACCACAATGAGATACCACCTCACACCTGTCAGCATGGCTACCATTAACAACTCAGGCCACAACAGATGTTGGTGAGGATGAGGAGAAAGAGGATCTGTTTTGCATTGCTGGTGGGAATGCAAGCTGGTGCAGCCACTCTGGAAAACAGTATGGTAGTTCCTCAAAAAACTAAAAATAGAACTACCCTATGACCCAGCAATTGCACTAGTAGGTATTTATCCAAGGGATACAAGTGTGCTGTTTTGAAGGGGCACATGCACCCCAATGTTTATAGCAGCACTATCAACAATAGCCAAAGTATGGAAAGAGCCCAAATGTCCTTTGATGGATGAATGGATAAAGAAGATGTGGTGTATATACATATATAATGGAGTATTATTACTCAGCAATCAAAAAGAATGAAATCTTGCAATTTGCAACTACATGGATGGAACTGGAGGGTATTATGCTAAGCGAAATTAATCTGTCAGAGAAAGACAAATATCATATTACTTAACTCATATGAGGAATTTAAGATACAAAACAGTTGAACACAAGGGAAGGGAAGCAAATATAATATAAAAACAGGGTGGGGGACAAAACATAAGAGACTTAAATATGGAGAACAAAGGGTTGCTGGAGGGGTTGTGGGAGGGGGATGGGCTAAATGGGTAAGGGGCTTTAAGGAACCTAGTCCTGAAATCATTTTTGCATCATATGCTAACTAACTTGGATATAAAATAAAAAATACAGTATTTTAAAAATTCCAAAAAAAATAAAAACTAAAAGAAATAAATATAATGCTTCTATTACTGTGGGAACTTAGACACACAGAAATGATCTTAAAATTTATAGATACATATTTTTCAAAATAAAGATACAAGGAACCAGTGGAAGTTAAGGACTACAATGTTTGCTCAGAATGTTATTAATCACAGTTAATCTAATAGTGTTACAGACTGTACTAATGAACAGAGAAAAAGAAGAAAAGAACAAACTAGTGAGTAATGGTATGACTGTAAATGAAGACACTTGTATATACAACATCCTTCTCCATAAATGTATATGTCATAAAGAGAAAATAAATCGTTCAAGTTATAAGGGAACTTAGAAGGATTTTATTCCAACCCAAGACAGGCATCTCTTCTAAGGGTCCCTGGAGATGCTCAGACTCTTGCTTCTCAAGGTGTGGTCCTAGGACTGGCATCACCTGGGAGCTTGTTAGAAATGCAGAATCTCATATTCCACTCCAGACCCAATGAGTAATATTCTGCATTTTAACAAGACTCCCAGGGCATCTGCATGCATATTAAATATGGAGACATACTGGCCCACACTATTTTAATTACTTGCACTCATGGCAAACTCACTAGTCATGATGCAGCTGTTTCATTGTGAGGTATTCCCAGTTCTTAAGATGTTTTTATAGTATGGAGGCCAAGTTTATGAAAAATATACAGGCCACAACCCCATTTTAAAATGCTGATAGGCATGATATAAAATATGTATATATGCACGTATGTATATAGACATAGGTTTAGGTTTACATAGAAAAACTTCTGGAAGGATAATACCCAGTTGTTCACACTACTAAGCAATCCCTCAAATGTGTTGTTGGAATTTCTGACTGTGACTCCTTTTTCTTGTACTGTCTAGTCTTAGTTTGGTCAGCTGGAGAATTCAAGATCACTTTTATTAACTCTGGAGCTAAAAACAGCTTCCTGCCTCTCCTTGGACTTCTTTTCTCCAGGCTAAAGGCTCCAAATGTTCCCAGCAGCTCCTGCTGTTCTATCACCCTTACCTCACCCTTCCAGATCCCTCCAGGCTATCAACAGGTCTCCTGGAAGCAGGGCCAGAACCCAGTTCTCCATGGCTCGCATGAGTAAAAGCAACCACTTGATCTCCTGGAATGCTTTCTTTGTTGATTAATAACTTCTTAATTTAAAAATGTCATTTGAAAAGTCATGGCAGAAATTAGTTCTTAAGTCACATAAATTATTATAGTGCTTTTCTTCTGAGATGTTCTGAATGTATTAGAGATGTTAGGAAGGGCCCTGCAATGGCATTAATTGCACAGAACTCAATATTCATTCCTGAAACAGAAGAATAACTATCATGTGTATAGTGTTTGAAGAATGACATTGCAGGAACACCAAGCAATTACCAAGACAGGAGAAAAAGAACTGATCAGGAAAAGATCTGTTCATGTGCATAAAAAGACACTCAGTGTAGCCAAGAGGGATAATTGTGAGTCTTGAATTGAGCTCCTACAGATAAGGTGACAATTGATAAATAACCCAGAAAATAAGAATAGAAGACAAAGCTTTAATGGGAACTATGTAGGAGACTGAAGGTAGAAAGAAAAACTTTAGGTAGAACTTTGTGTTAATTTTTTTTAATGTTCGGTCTAGAACAGAGTTCCCCAACAAGTCAAAGTGTCAAGAATGTGTATAATGAGTCTGCCTCTTGGCACAACTGGGTGAAGCCTGGTTAATAGAAGACCTCAGCTGGCCACCTCTAGCACCAACAGCTTACAAACCCAAACCTATATATTTCTCCTGTGTTATGTTGTGCTACTGGTCCCACATAAAAAGATATTTATTTAGAACCACTGGTATAAAAGATATCCCTTTTCTGTCAACTTCCAAGGCTATTTGGAAAACTTACATCACAGCAGTGGAGCAAATACAGCATCTTCTAGGCAAAAGAAAAGACATTTATAGTGCAAGCATTGATGGGCACACCCCCATTCGTTAAGGCTTAGCATTGCATTAATCTGTGCTGATACCATTTGGTACAGAAATAGCTATGGTCATAGGAAAGTTGGTGAAGACTCTGTCACTCCATGTCTGGATGTTGAGCTATTGCAAAGAGCACATGAGAATGTTCTGCAATGGCGTAGCAACCTTGATACAAGGACATGAGAAGACACATGTAGAAAAGCATAGGTCAGAGGTAGGTGTGGAACATAGCTTAGCATGTGAAAGCAGAACAAAAGAAACAAAATCCACACACAACCAGAATGACCAAAGAAGAAAGAACTTGGACCTGTATCAGGATAGTCACATTTCCCTAAGTCACTGGCAGAGGGATTAGCAGTTCTTTGTTGTGAAGGAACTGGAATTAAAACTGGAACTGTAGGAGCTGGGGTTGAATATTAACTTTAGTTTAGCTTTTTTTTTTTTTTTTGAAACCAGTTATTTATTCAACCTATAAACTGACAACATATAAATATATGGGTGAGCACATTATGTCACTCAGTAAATTATTTCTGATTTATTCCACTGTATGATTTCAGATCTTGTTATTTTTGTCCCATTTATGAAATCTTGGGAAGGAAAATAATATTTATACTGAATGCTTATTATAGGCTGGAGATTATAACAAATGTTTTAGTGTGTGTCATTCCATTTAAAGCTTATAAACCTATGAGGTAGGTAGGTTGTAGCAAACTTGTGATATTATTCTCTTTTATAGATAAAAGAAGTGAATCTTAAGGAGATGTGTTAATCTCCCCAAACTCATAACAGCTATTAACAAGAAAGATGTAGCTTTATAGCTAAAGTTTTCTACTCCACCCAATGTTTATTCCACCACAACATACTACTTAGGACTGAAAGAGTCTTGTTAAGACTGAATGATATACCTTGTGAACGGGACCCCAACAGATTAGGGCTGGACAGTATCACTATCAGTTCTTATGCACAACACGTCACAACAGTACTGTGTTGGTATCTGTGGCTCCAGATATGCTTCTAAGGCAGAGTTTCTCAATGTCAGCACCACTGACATTTTGAGCCAGATGATTTTTCTTTTGTTGTAAGGAGCTGTCACGTGCATTGTAGGATATTGAGCATTATCCTTGGCCTCTACCCACTAGATGCCAGTGGCACCCACCCTCAAATTGTGACAACCAAAAATGTCTTGAGACATTGCCAAATGCTCCCAGCAGGGAGTACGGCAAAACTGCTCCCATTTGAGAAACATCGCTCTGAGGCCATGAAATAAATTTTTTCTTTATTGAAGAGTAACATAAGGCCTTGCTAAATTCAATGACTTGCTCAGCAATTTAAAGGCTGGACATTGGGGCGCCTGGGTGGCTCGGTCGGTTAAGCGTCCGACTTCGGCTCAGGTCATGATCTCACGGTCCGTGAGTTCGAGCCCCGCATCGGGCTCTGGGCTGATGGCTCAGAGCCTGGAGCCTGCTTCCGATTCTGTGTCTCCCTCTGTCTCTGACCCTCCCCCGTTCATGCTCTGTCTCTCTCTGTCTCAAAAATAAATAAACATTTAAAAAAATAAAATAAAATAAAGGCTGGACATTAATAGAATCTTCACTTCTTTACTTTGGACCTAGATTGAAGCAACAACACTTCCGTACTTTGCTTTTAGCAGTAGTTAGGCTAAGTAACTCCAGCTGCTATGACAGATAGACTCTCAGTGCATCAAATCATTGCAAGATTATTCCTTACTCATGTTACAATACAATGTAGATGTGGCTCCAGGTGATCATTCAGGAACCCAGGCTACTTACATCTTTGACTCCACCACCTTCAACCCATGGCTGGAATTTCCTCCACTCAATCAGGGGTGGAAAAAAAAAAAAGAAAAAAGGTGGCGAGGAGAACAGATCATCTCTGAACCACATCAGCCTAGAAGTGTCACAAATCACTTCTTTCCACATTTCCTTGATAGTCCTTCACCGGGAAGATTTTTTCCAGCAATGATGCTATACTATGGAAGAAGTGTATGCAATTTTAGTGCTTTTTTCTAGCCATCTGTGCCACAGTTCTATACATTTCAAAGCAGGTGCATAAATATTTCAGCCTGATAAGAAACTTGCAACATAGGCAAATATAATTCTAATTGTGTGTGTTATTTTCCCATTTTATAATGGGAAAGTTGGACACAAATACTTCCTTTAACTTGGGATTGATATCGTAGGATTAGAACCCCAGACTCTCACTCTTGAGTTGAGAGTTCTTATCTAAGAAGGCAGGTGATGCATATTCAGAAGAATAGAGAGTGCTGTTAGCCAAAGATAGGGACAATGTTATAAGCATTGTCTCTGGAATCTGATCAGGTCAAGTCTTGGGCTTTGCCATTGAGTAGTTGTATGTGACTTTAAACAAGAAATTTAGTCCCTCATAGTCTCTATTTTCACATCTCAGGACTGTCATAGTTACCCTACTATAGAGGGCAATAAAGTTTAAATGAGATGATACATAGAAAGTACTTAAAAACAATGTTCAGTAAATTTTGGTTATTGATATGCCACAAGAAATAACTAACATATGATCTACATATTTACAAGATTTTCTTGCTACTCTACATTACACTTAAGTTCTATCTATTTTGGAGTCTATTTAGGTTTCTCCACGTTAGCCTGTTTACAAAGAACAAATCAATTCTCATTGACTTCAGCTGATTTGCTCAATTCTACAGTGGAAACTGGGAGAGGAGTCATCTGGGAAAGCAAGTGTTGATGAATCAGCATAAATCCATACCCAATCCTGGAAAGCAGCCCAGAGTGAGAGCCCTAGTGACAGCAAGTCAGTAGAATCATGTTCATTTAAACACCAAGGGCAGCACAGGGCATTATGAAAGATGGAACCAAGGGCAAATGTTTTGTGTGTTCTTCTGCCAGTTTAGCTGCCAGTGAGTCTTGGGCCAAGAACAGAAACCCAGCACCAAACCTCACTGTCCAGTTTGTGGTTTCGAATCATCTTGTCTCATAGATGAGAAGACAAATGCCCAGCAAGGTTGGTGGTTAAATAGGAGACATGAGTCCCCAAACCATGTTTTTGTTCATTCTTGGGTCAACTGTCTTACCTGTGTTGCCTTCACATGTGTTACTTTATATTCCAGAATTCTATAGACATGCAGTGATATCAAGCCCCACGAGGGAAACGTGAAAGTTTACAGAGTATCTTTCTGAGAACTGCCAATTTTTCCCATACACAAACACCTCTTCAAATTTCTTCCCAAATGGAAGGTAAGCCCCACCTTCTGTGAGGACTTTGCTTTATTTATTTAATAAACAGAAAGAAAGGGGGGAAACACTAAAATTGACCACTTTATCAGCAAGCCCTTTGTTTGCCACCAAAATATTTCACAGCCCTTCTTTCAGACAGGTGCATAATAACAGAAGACGGAATGGTTTGTTGCACATGGACACCACACCTCAGTAATTTCTGTCAAGAGGCTGGAGCATGAAAACCCATACATATCAGTGCGGCACAGACTTCCCCCCAACCAGAAACCCCTTTGAAAGGCATCAGCCTGCCAAAGGAAGAGGTTTCGCCTTCAACGGTCTAGTGTGAAAACAACTCAAAATGTCAGCTTCGGGTAACACGTTTCTACTGATTTTAATAAGGAAAAAGAAATTCACATGGATTGAGTCTCATTCTTTCAGGTGTAAATTATGCTTTGAGAACATGACGTTGGGCACAATACTCCAAAAACATGTCTGTGTTGGAAACATTCCTTTATTATAGAAACCTAAGAGTGGGTTCTTAGAACCACCTTTTAATTTCAGTTACGCAAGATTTTAAAATTGCCTAGAAGCTAAGTAAAATTCCACTGGGTAATTTTGAGCTTTGTCTATTTGTTTTACCTACTGAGTTGGCAGCATAAATACATTTAGATATATATGTACATGTGAGTCTGTGTACATCTTTGCGTGTATATAGATGAAATTTCTGCTAGTCAACTGTTTTTAACCTACAAAAATGTCTGTTTCATAGGGTTCAACCTCATATATTCAAGAAGCATCTAATTAATATTAAACACACAACATACAGAAAACATACTTTATGATATCTTACTTCCTACTTCTCTCCTTAATAGTTCATTCCATCTTTTATCCATCCATATGACACAGCAAAGGACCTAGATTATATTCCTTCAACTCAACCAATAACAAATGCCATCAAAATGCCCAGAAATTGTCTTTCAGAATCTGCTATGCGCCAATGAATGTCCTCAAAATAGACTTGCAGAACACTCTGCTGACTTTGCAGGAAACCCTGAATGTTATCAAGAAAATAGAAACCCTGAACTAGTCTTTTCTGCAGAAACAAGAAAGCTCCATAGACTGACATATGTTCCTCAGGATTACAGAACTGAGAGCTGGCCACTGGATATGAGGTATGAGCACTGGATGTAGCTGAACTAGCAGAAGGAGGACACACAATCCAATCCAGTAAGCTAAAGTAACTTTGGAGAGCCTTCTAAGCAACACTCTATGTTAATACAGCATGACTCTTCTATGGCTATACATTGCAGCCTCTGGAACATTTATATGCAACATTTGGAAAAACCAGGTCCTTGTTCCAATAATTAAGCACATAGTTTCTAGAATCAGACTGTTCAAATCTCAACTTTATAACTATAGCTGTGAGACCTGGTACAAGTTATACTGTTTAACTGTAAAACGTGTTCCAGCCTCCCATCTAAAAATGAAAATGAAAGAAATATCTGCCCCTATAGTTGCTACATTATAGCAATCATTAATTGAGTTAATACAGTGTAACGTGCTATAAGGCCCAGCACATGATAAGCAATTAATAAGTAATAGCTACTATTACTGACTCAGTACCATTGTATCCACTCATTTTAAGGTCCCATAGTTGTATCCTACATTTTTTACCAGAGGAAGGGGAGAGAGATCTTTGACTAAGAGAATTTTGCCTCAGGAAAGAATTATTCCTGAAGACCTGCTTGTCACCTGCCTAGTTTCCTATTTGCAAGTACAAAATATGTCAACATTTAATGACAAGAGGGAAAGCAGAAACACAGCTCCTTTACAAATATTTAAGTAATACTTATTTTAATGTGCATTTCTGCTATGTAGGAGATTTCATAAAGCAGGATCTTCATGAACTCGCACTGTGGTGGGCCAGTGTGGGGTTAAAGAGATCTAACCCTCATTTAAGAATGTGCTGGGACACAGCTCTGAGTATTGCAACATGTGGACTCTCTAAGTGAACTACAGCTCATACCAAATGATGATTTTAATAACGGAAGAATGCTGAATAGTCTCATTGTAAATCTAGCAGAGGAAGATGCCATTGTCATTAGTGGTGCTATTGTTGCACATGGGACAAAACATGGTAGCTTCAGAAAGTAGCCCGGGTCACTGACATTTCTGACAGCCGACAGGAAGAAATGTTCCAGTTGCCTTCATGCAGGGTGAAAAGGAAACAGCGGCTGTAAATGTGGCAGATAAAAACAAGTCTCTATTTTAGGCTGATGGGACAAAATACTGACTGCACTCAAAGAACCTAGCAGCTCTGGTTGAAAGGCTTTCAACCATTTCCAAACGAATTTGGTAGAAAAGCAAGTAAACATTTTAGAAGTCTTGTCTGGAAGAGGCGAAGGTTAATGGGGATGCATGTAAAACAGCTTCCCCAAACGTTTCCTTTTATAGAATACTGGATATAAATACAGGAATACAGACTTAAGTGTTGTCATTTAGGATCTCCCAAAGCTAACTGGTTGAGTAATAGTAACGAGTTAGATCATCCCTTGAATCCTGCATTCTCACTTGACACTAGACTGTGAAAAAATTGGGGCTGTTCAAGGTTGGCAGCTTGTCCTCGATTTTGCACCCAGCGCTGTGTCTGGCTAGTCAACTGATTAGGTGTCCATGACTAGCTGGCCATAACACAGTATTATGGTTGTGGTTCATTTTCCTTTCTGAGCAATCTCCCCAGTCCCTCCTTTAGGGAGTCTTCTAGAAACCCTGCAGCAGCAAGTTCTCTCTGAGAGATTATATTTGGGGACATCTGTCTTCAGAGCACACCAAAACTCAAAACAGCATCAACTTTAATATGCCCCAAGTAGTAGAGTAGTAGTGAACTGTTGTTTTGTATGTGTATATACTTTATTTAATTCATAGAACTACGTAATTCCTATACAATGATACTTAAAAGGTATTTATACATCTTTCAAGAATGAAGAAATGACAAAAAAACATATTAACTGAAATAATGAAGAACAACAAATATTAAAATTAAAATGGAATGGTTAGGTCCACCATCAGGCAATGCTCCAAAAAAACACTAGTTAGATGCTTTAAAATTAAGATAAGCAAAGCTAACACAGTGACAAGAGACACTGTTGCAGACACTAACAACTCCTGCTTCTGCTTCCTCTATCCACTTTGAGTACTCTGCAAAGGCCACAGAGGTCAAATTTATGACCAAGGAATTCCACAAGAGAAATGACAGAAAAAAGATTCGGGGAACAATATAAGAAAAATTACCCTTAGTCATGCAACCTTTAAGTGTTGGTTAGATTCCTGGGCACTGAGATAGAGACTATGTTCCCCATTTTCCCTTTCAACGAAGCATGGTCATCTAAGTTCTGGCCAATAAGAGGTGAGCATCAATGATGTAATGACATTCTACATCATGTCTTTAAAAGGAGACCGCTTCCCCTCCACATTCTACCTTCCCACAGTTGGAATCAGGACATGGTGTCCTGGCCCATGTTCAGCCATGTGAACACTCTGGCATACATATGCTAGAACAAGATAACGAAACCAGGGTATCAGGAAAACCACACAGAGTAGAGTTAAACTGCCCGCTGGCTCAGATGTTAACATGGAAAGAAATAAACCGTACATCTGCTTAGATCTTCTGTTTCAGCACTGTGAAATAACCATGTTAACCTTGTGGCATATATCAGTTTGATGCCATGGTGTGTGTCAGTCTTGAAAACCAGGTAAACCTTTGAGAAACTTCAGGAAGACCACAGAAGTAAATTGAAAAATAAGATCAAATCTGGCTCTGATATTTTAAAATTGTTGTTTTTATAAAGGACATTAGCAGATGCTTTGACAGAAGATCTGATTAGTAATAGGTACTTTGTAGCTTCAAAATTTCATGGGTTAAGTCACTAGCCAAAATTTCATAAACAAAGTCACTAGCCAAACTGAAGAAGTAAATAATCTACACCAAAAACAATCTTCTGAGTCGGGAGAAAGAAATGTCTTTTCAAAGACTGGTGAAATCATAACCTATCATTCCTAGAAAGCTTTAAAATAATTGGAAATTTCCTACTCCAGTGCGTCTGGGTAGCTCAGTTGGTTAAGTGTCTGATTCTTGATTTCGGCTTAGCTCATGATCTCCCACTTTGTGAGAACAAGACACACGTTAGGCTCTGTGCTGTCAGCTTCAGATTCTCTCTCCCTCCCACTCTTCCCCTCCCCTTCTCTCTCCTCTCTCTCCTCTCTCTTCTCTCTCTCTCTCTCTCTCAAAATAAAGAAAATTGCCCACTCTGGCCTTCAGGATTATTCTGCTATGCCACAGGAGCTGGGCAGGAATGCAAACATTGCATACTCAGTACATGAGTGAACTCTTACAAGCTAGACAAATGAGCAGCAACACAAAATTAAAGCCACATGTTATCTTGTATTAAAAATCTATTCTGTAGAGGTCAATCATCACTCCATGTTTCCCAGAGAATTAATACGTAGTGTCAAGAGCTGGAAAAAAATGGGTTAAGAATCTTTCTGATGTTGGAGAGACACATGTAAACACATCAGCAGATATTTACACTTCCAAGTAGGATCACTTAACAGAGAGCAAAATATTTACTTAGACAAACCTAAAGGGTGAATCTCTTTTAAAATAATAAACTTTTAATTACTCTTAAATAGATTACAAGAGTGGGTAGAAGTGCTTGTAGCATCATACAGATTTTAGAAATATTCTAAAATATTTTGTTCCCTGGAAACAACAGCTTGTCCGATGAGCTATGCCCTTTCCAATTCAGGTCAAGGGTGCTGTCCTCTGTGGAGCTTTCAAATCCCCCAGGCAAAGTCAAGCCTTTCATATTCTGCTTTCTAGCACTCCCTGAACATTCTACTGCACTGCTCAATCCTGTTAGCATTTGTTTGCTCGTACTGCTTTCCATTTAACTAATAATTCCTAGAGAACAAAAATGTGAGGTGGAGCCTCACATATGACAAGAGTATGGACTCTAAAGACTGGCAGGGTTCAAACCCTAGCCCAAATCATATGCACATACCTTAGGCATGTTACTTTACCTTCCTGAGCCTTGTCTCTAAAATAGGTGAAATTTTTTCTTAAATGAGCTTCTGAGAATTAAATGAGGAAATACATGATAAATGTATTGGGCTGGCTGAGTGACTCAGTCAGTTGAGTATCCACCTCTCGATTTCAGATCAGGTCATGGTCCCCGGATCATGGGATTGAGCCCTGTGTCAGGCTCCTCACTGAGTGTGGAACCTGCTTGGGTTTCTCTCTCTCTCTCTCTCTCTCTCTCTCTCTGCCTTTGCCTCTCCTCATGCTCACTCTCTCTCTCTCAAATAAAAGAAAATTCAAATAATGCATGATAAAAGTATTAGTACATGGTAAATTTCTCAGACCTGTGCCCAGCCCACAATAAATGCCACATAACTGTTTTTTCAAGTCAGTTCCTGACTCCATAGGTGCCTAATAAAAAGTTATACAGACAAATGGTGGGTTAGTATCATGGAGGCCAACTTCAAGAATGGTATGGATTTTATAAAAGCAAGTGTTACTTGTTAAAATATTTGAAACTTTCCAATGAAAAGATGACTTCATAAAACACCATCATCACAACTCAACAAAATCATCTCAAGGGCTTATCAAGATGATTCCAGAATTGGTGTAAAATGCACCAATGTAACTCAGAATATTAGTCCCTCCTTTGAAAATCTGGAACTTGAAATAAAAAAACACGGCTTTTCAGAATATGCCATTCATCTAACCAAGAAAATTTATGTTGCAGTTCTGAATTATTCATTCATTACAGAGAACACCTGAAATGTCCCTTCTTTGCAATGTCACCTATCAACTTCCATGACTTCCACTCCTGTGAATAGTTAGTGTTTTCTAATTGCTTGTAAAACATCTGTTTACATGCAGCATTTCACAAGAAAAGTGCCTAAAACTCTGTATCTTTACTGTATCAGTATCTAATATTATCAAAAACTTTCATTTAACATTTCATTCTTTGAAAATTATTTAGAAATTCTTCCCAAGTGAGGGATGTCTGGGTGGTTCAGTTGGTTAAGCATCTGACTTCACCTCAGGTCATGAACTCATGGTTCATGGATTTGAGCCCCATGTTGGGCTCTGTGCTGACAGCTGAGAGCCTGGAGCTTGCTTCGGATTCTGTGTCTCCCTCTCTCTCTGCCCCTCCCCCCCCCCACACTCTGTATCTCTATTTCTCTCTCTCAAAAATAAATAAACATTTAAAAAAAAAGAAAAAAATTCTTCCCAAGTGAAAAGTCCACATAACCACCTGGAAAATACCCAGCACTACAGTCACTGTCCCTTAGTTTGGGTTTCCTCAGAAGTAGCATTTGTGACAAGGATGTGAGCTAGGAATTCTTTTTGGAAGGTAACCTCAGAAAATCCTAGCACAGCAGTGGAAAAGTGAGACATAAAGGGAAAGAAAGCCAATGAAAGTATGACATTAAGAAATGCAGCTCTAGGGGTGCCTGGGTAGCTCAGCTGGTTGCACGTCCAACTCTTGGTTGTGGCTCAGGTCATGATCTCATAGTTCATGAGTTCGAGCCCCAAACTGAGCTCCACTCTGATAGCTCTCCCTCTTTCTCTTTCCCTCCCCACTTGCTCTCTCTCTCTCTCTCCCTCTCAAAATAAATAATTAACTTAAAAAAAAAAAAGAAATGCAGCTCTGTATACCCTCAGTGAGGTCATATCAGAACTCTGGCAGATTAGAACATGTGTCCAAGTTTTCATGTCCAAGGCAGAGGAAGCCAAGGCATTTATACACTGATTCACAGAAGTCATTGTTTGAGGATTGTTTTATGGTTATAAACATTCTATGGCACATGGGCTGCCACATGCTCTAGCAGAGCAGACTTTAGAGTCTCAAGAAAAAATAAAAGGAGCAGCATTCAGGCACACACTGCAGATCGTGGCTGGGCTGGAGCACAGTGATGGCTATGAGGGATATGGGTGGAATACTGACAGCATTTTGCTACACCCAGCAATCCTATGTCCATGTGTAAACTCAAGACAGTAAAATCGCTTAATAATTACAGGAAAGATCCAAACAAATGAACACAGCCTGTGTGAGTAAGTAATTCTGTAAATAGGTTGGGATGCTGATGTTTATGTATTCGTGAGCACAAAATAACATGGAAAGCTATTATAATGGTCTCTTAGCATTGATTACATTTTTCATAAAATAAATGACAGGAAATGAATGTTCTTGATCTCCTTCAACACCTCTACCTCAAGATAGTTCAGGAAAATCTCCAGTCCCTAAACCTGTGGATGTCAGGTTTTGTCCAATGATACTACATAAAGTCTCATTCATTCAACAAACATTCGGGTGATATTTGTTACACAGAAATCATAATTTATAGTATAGAAAAAATATCAACCAGGTCATTATTGCCTGATGTGATCAATGCCCTCTCTACTCCATACAGAGCCTGTGGTTTATAGTTTCCTTTGGATGGAGTATTGATAGTATGGATGTGGGAGAATATTGGAAACTGTTAGCTGACACTTCTGTAGAACATCAAAACTAAATACATGTTCTTCAGTGATATTTCATTATTGCTACCTCTGTAATAGCAGAGGTAATAAATTGCACACACACACACACACACACACACACACACATGCATACACACATGCATGCTTTTTAGGGATTATGAGCTCCTGAGAGAGCCAGGACTGAGTTCTGTACATAATTCTAAGGCCTCCTATACCTAGCTGTATTAATCACAGCCACCTCGCATAATGTTATGTTTATAGCAGTCACTGGCAGGGTCAGTTAAATTCAAAGAAAAAAAGCAATAGTACATATTTCTTCTTGATTTAGAAGTCAACATTTTCTTTTTTAAAAATTTTTAAAAATTTTATTTAATTCCAAGTTAGTTTACATATAGTGTAATAACAGCTTCAGGAGTAGAATTTAGTGATTCATCACTTACATATAATACCCAGTGCTCATCCCAACAAGTGCCCTCCTTAATGCCCATCACCCATTTAGCCCATCCCTCATCCAGTACCCCTCCAGCAACCCTCAGTTTGTTCTCTCTCTTATGGTTTGCTGCCCTCTATGGTTTTATCTTATGTTTCCTTTCCTCCCCCTATGTTCATGTTTTGTTTCTTAAATTCTACATATGCTTGAGATCATATGATATTTATCTTTCTTAGCATAATACACTCTAGCATAATACACTCTAATTCCATCCACGTTGTTGCAAATAAGAAGATTTCATTCTTTTGATGGCCAAGTAATATTCCATTGTATATATATATACCACAACTTCTTTTCCATTCATCAGTCAGTGGACATTGGGCTCTTTCCATACTTTAGCTATTATCGATATCACTGCTGGGGTTCATCTTCCCCTTCAAATTAGCACTCTTATAACCTTTGGATAAATACCTAGTAGTGCAATTGGTGGGTCATAGGGTAGTTCTATCTTTAATTTTTTGAGGAACCTCCATACTGTTTTCCAAAGTGGCTGCACCAGTTTGCATTCCCAACAGTAGTGCAAAAGTGTTCCCCTTTCTCCATATTCTCGTCACCATCGTTTTTCTGAATCTCCAGTTCTCTCACTTAGCCCATCCTTCTGGATAAATATGTTTAAAAGAACAGCTGGACAGCATATAAAAATTAGCAACAGTGTTGCTATATTACAATTTTGACATATTAAGGCACCATTTTTTTTCATCTATGACTGAGTGAGCTATTGGGTCAGATGCAGCTCGACTTACAAATATGGATTAAGGTGCTGTAATGATGAAAAGATATTATTAAATATAGTGGTTTAAAAAAAGCCTGCAAATTCTTTGACAATCCCCCCACCAAGAGGTGGAATCTGTCCCTTTTTTAAACACAAGCTACCTTAGTGGTTTCTTGCTAACTTACAGAAGCCTAGGTCTTAAAGGGCAACATAGCTGTTACTTGGTACTCTCTCGAGACATGCCTCTTTGGAGCAATGAGGCACCAGGTGAGAAGCCCCAGCCATCCTGAATCCACGGTGCTGAAAAGACCACATGGAGAGATGAGACAGAGACCCAAGTGCAGAAGCACCAGGTTTCCAGACCTCAGTGATGACTCCTTAGCTGGCCTACTTGACCCACAGAACCGGAATAGAGAACAGTAGCAAAAGATAGTGCTGTTTTACAATATCAAGCTTGGGGTGGCATGTTACAAATCAATTGATAACTGGTACATTATGTACTTTGTAAATAGAGTTCCCCACAAAACCTTACCTATGATTATATTTTAGATGGGACATAAAACATATTAGAAAGAAAAGAATGGCCAACTTCTGCAAACGTGTGTAGCAAAGTTCATTCTGGCATCAAATCCCCCTTGGCACTGTGTTTCCAAAGCCATTAGTGAACTGGGTTTGACTGGAAACCCTTCTCACCCTGTGGGATGGAGATCTGGTTGCAGCAGGTGGCTTTTTTGAAAAACTTCACCTCTCTAATGAACAAGAGTTGTTCCTACAATTCCAGCACAATGTGAGGTATATTTTTTATGTCAGTTCTGTCAAACCTTGACATGCGGTACAGCCCCAAACAATTCAGCACATGCCTGGTCAGTAATAGCTACTTCCCTTCCTCCAACAGACCACGTAGGCTGCCCACTCTATCAGGCGAAGAATTTTAAGGAAGTTTTTCCAGATTTATGCCTTTGTCTGTCATTTTTAATTCAAAACACTGGAAGTAAATTTGGGGCTCTTCTGCTTTCTGAGAAATACCTTGTGTTGATCTAGATAAGTGGGGGTTTTTTGGTTTTTTGTTTGTTTTACTTTCTGATGATGTACATCTCTTTAAAAACTAATTTAAGAAATACTCGTAGAATATCGTTTTATTCTATATTCGTAAGCATCTTCTATCTTGAAATTTAATGAGTTTTTTAGGGCACCATCCACAAGACCTGTAAGATTCCAGTATTGTATTCCATAGTGTTGTATTCTACTTATTACTCTCTTACTTTATACTTTATTCCTTAGCTGGTGGTGTTCCTTACACATTATTCCAAAGAACTTTGCTTTGTAGGATGGGGCTATATAGCCTTAGAATTCAGAGGGGAAAGGAGAAATGGAAAAGGGTTGACAGAGGGGGGAAAAACAGAAAGAAAATTTTAATAAAGTAATTAGGATGGCTTCTGTAATCTAAATTTTGGAATATCATGGTAGATATTTTCAGTAGGATTCTCCTAAAAACACACCTGAGATAGAGGCTTAGGTGCCAGATGTTTATCTGGGGAAAGTGATCCCAGGAAGCAATGACAGTTGAATGACAATGCAAGGCAGAATAGTGAAGGAAGCCAGAAAAGAGTGTCTAATTAAACAGATAACTGTGGCTGGCAACAAGGCTCAGTCCTGCTGGAGAGGACATATCTCAGATCTGTCCCAACTAAAAGCTGAGGGCTCAGGGTCCTTTGTTACCAAAACCCATCTGTAATTGGTAGAAGGCTGCTTCCAGGGGCTTTAATTTTCTGACACTTTCAGCCTGCCCAGCACATGGCTGAGAACATTCCAGAGGCCAAAGAGATCTCTTAAACAAAAAGTCACAAGTACTTGTAGCAAGAAGCTAGCAGCATAGACTGGATGCTGAGGGAACATGGCTGGGGCACTAACATGTCTGCCGTGGTAGCTGAAGTTCTCCACAACACCATGCTGGGGCAGAGCGGATACATGGTGGTCGTCTTTATTTGGGGATAGTTACTTACTTAGATACATCTTGATGATTTGGTAACAGAGTTTTAGACTTTGCATTATTATCAAAGCCAGTCTAATTTTGTTGTTGATCCCATACCAACAGAGTTTTTTAAATGTGACTTTTAAGAACTACAGAGTATTGGTAAAATATTTAAGGACCCCTTGCCCTTTTTGGCTTGTTATCAGAAACCTACTGTTCCTGGGGCGCCTGGGTGGCTCAGCTGGCTAAGCGTCCAACCTAGGCTCAGGTCATAATCTCATGGTTTGTAGGTTTGAGGCCCCCCCCAACCTGTGCTGACAGCTCAGAGCCTGGAGCCTGTTTCAGGTTCTGTGTCTCCCTCTCTGCCCCTCCCCTGCTCATGCCCTCTCGAAAGAAAGAAAGAAAGAAAGAAAGAAAGAAAGAAAGAAAGAAAAATAAACATTGGAAAAAAAAAACATAGCAGCTTACTGTTCCCATCCCAGGACCCATATCACCCCTCTGGTTTTTTCAAAGTCTTTCCTAAACTCCAGGGCAGCAAAAATGTTTATTTTAAAAGTCAATATTCATTAACATATACCAAACACATAGGCAGCAGAACATGGAAGTTTATATGAGGAAACATAGGACCAAAAAACACATTTATGAAGTGCTTGGGGGAGCAACCATAAGGAGTTTGATGAATAGCAATTAGGAGCAGGAAAAGGGCCACCTGGTTTAAAATCTGCTTCGAATCAGAATTTTTCTCACATATGTTTACATTTTGCTATAAAAAAGAACAAGTACACATCCATACAAATAAAAAACACCAAAGAGAATACTTTTATGAGTTGCAGGAATTGGGTACCATCTTCTCTGAACACTGAAAAATTAGCTTCCTACCTAAATAATTTATATCAATAATGTGCGCTAAAAGAGAAGTGCAGAGGGATAAGCGGATGCACCAAAAACTGGGGATGAGAGAAAAATCTAGCAATGCACAATGCTTGCTTTATTTCCTTTCTTGTCTTTTCCTCTCCCTTCCTCCCTTCTTCTCTTCCTTTGCTTTCCTTTTATTCTTCCCTTCTTTCCTTTTTTATTTCTTTCATTTCCTTCTTTCTTTAGAGTAGTGGTTACCAGAGGCAAGGAAGTAAAAGAAAAGGAGAGACACTGATCAAAGGGTACAAACTCTCAGTCATAGGCAAATAGGAGACCTAATGTACAGCATGGTGAGTACAGTAAATCATAATGTATACTTGAAGTTTGCTAAAAGAGTAGATCTCACATGTGTTCACCATTTTTAAAAAGGTAATGGTGAGGTGATGGACTTGTTAATTAGCTTGATTGCAGTGACCATTTCACAGTGTATAAGTTTATCAAAACAGTATATTGTACCCTGTAAATATATTCAACATTTGTCAACCATACCTCCGTAAAGCTGGAGAAAAAAAAAACTATTTTGCATTAAAACCATTCTACATTCCTTAATAGCAGGTATATGGATGGCAAAGGAAAGTCTCATTAGCTAGGTACAGAGTGGGTGTCAGGACAAAGCCAGAGTGGGATGAGAAATGCCCGTGGAATGATATGCAAGTCACGATTTGGTTTCCCTGAGAGCCGGCTTAAAGGAAGACAGCCAGAATAGCAAGAGTGACCACATATGGAAGTCCTAATTGAAACAGCAGCACAGGGCAATGGTTTCTAGGGCTCTGAGCCTGGGACAATCCTGCCTGAAGGCAAATCTCCTTGTCATTTATTAGCTGTGTAATGCAGAGCAAGACCATGTCTATGAACCCGAATTTCCTAATCTACAAAATGGGGGAGTGCATCATGCCTAATGCCTAAAAATCAAAAATCAAATGTGCTAATAGAAGGGATCTTCTAGAACAGAGACTGGCATACAGCAAACGCTTGGTAAATATCAACTGCTGTTCCATGGGCTCCCAGATGTTTTGTATTTGATTCCCACAATCTTCAATTTCTTATGACGTGTGTCTATGCTGCTCTGAAAACACACCTACTTTATTAATTACAAGAGAAGGACATTTATTCATGTATAGATAATTACTGAAAAAGTTGCGTGCATCATGTTAAACCTTGCTATACACAGGCATCCAAAGTACTGTCATGTATCTTGCACTTGTTGCTGAAAAGCTGGTGTTAACTTTCAATGACACTGCTACTTCCATCATAGCATGGCACAGCAGCACCATGCATGTGGCTCATTCAGTGCCGTGGCTGTGAGTGAGCAGGGTGTTTATTTCACTGGAGAAATGTATCATCCATGGAGTCACAATAAGGAAAAGTGAGGCTTTAGGAAATTGCTCAAAGTTGGCTTGTGAATAGCTCTGGTAGCCTGCATAAATGGTCCCCAATTCACCACCTTCTTTGTACTTATACCCTTTGCCATCAAGAAACAGAATCTCTTCCATAACCCCTTGAATCTGGCTGGCTTTGTGATTTTACTTGACCACCAGAATGCACTAGAAGTGACAGCATGTCATGTGGAGGCTAGACCTGTACTTCTACTTTTTCCAGCCATCATATGACCACACCTAGAGACACATGCTTTAGCCTCCCCTTTTATTACAGTCACCCAACTGCCAGAAATGAATGAGTGAACCTAGAAGACTAGAAAAAATTGCCCATCTGATCCCCATCCATCCCCAACACACAGATACGTGAGCTAAGTAAACACTTATTGTTTTAGCCCATCAGGTTTTGAGGTAATTTGTTTTGCGGTATTATTTGGCAAAAGACAACTGATATAATAAGGAAGTGAGATTCCAACACTAGATTTGGGGACTCCAAGACTTATGTTTTTGAGGCTCTAAAAAGTAGTCATAGAATAATTAAAATATATGTGTATACGTATCTATATAAAATATATTTACACTATAAAAATATGTTGTGTACATACACATATCATAAGCTACTTTATTGTGAGTAGGGATTGGCTGTAGGAAGAAATGGTAAACATATTTCCCTCTGGCCAAACAAACAATGATCATTTTATAAAAACAAGGAGGGAGCACCACTCTCACTTTTAATACTTAACAAGATTATAAGTTATAAATTATTTTTAAGGCTTTCACTCTTTGATTCTCATACTAAATTATGCCACAAAAATATCCACAAAGAAAAGAACCAGACTGGCTTACTGAAGACATCTATTTCCCAACTTTTAAAATTTGCTTTTCAAGGAACATAATGTCATGGAAACCTACAAAATACACACACAAGAAAATATAGTGCCCTTGGGTAAAGCATAATAATAAAACTTTGCTAATGGCAATCATTCAATAATTATTTACTGTGCCTCTACTATGTAGAAAGCACTGTAGTAACCTCTGGGAACCCAGAGATGAATAAAACAAACTTTACCCTTGCCTGTTTATCTATGTAACTGAGTAGCACCACCAATGATTATTATTTTTTATAAAAAGAGCAGTTTCTATAAAATAACATTTAGTTTAATACATTAAGACTGTTCTGAAATGAAAGGTTCAGAAGACCTAAAAGATCTGCATTTGACCAGTCAAAATGATCTTAATTCAGATGGTTTGTATTCATTAAAAGTTTTCCCCTTCCAGAAAAATCAAACAAGGACTTCATAATGTACTCAAAGTACCATAAGATCAGAAAAAAATATACACAAATACATATCTCTGATGTGGCTAAAGAATTTTTTTTAATCCTGGAGGCCACATAAACTTTATAAAAATTTACAAAAAAAAAAATAATTAAAGACCTAGTATGAATACTAGGGTGTACTGCAGAGATAAGACTTTAGAGAAATAATGTCTGGTTATAACTCTCATTTTATTTATGAATTCCAAACTTGGTATTGGTCTCTGCATTCTAATATAGCAGTTGAGATGCTAAATGAAAAAAAAAAAAAAGGAAGAAGAAAAGAAAAAGAAACATTCATAATGTATCCTCAATGGAAGAAAAACAATTCCAATAGTGCTCAAGAGAAAACAAGGGGAAATAATGAGAATTTCACACAAACTAAAAAGGACAGATGAACAGGTTATTTAGAATTGCCTTCAAAACTATGGTTCAAAACTGAACCAAGATATTGAATAGCAGGTACCAAAAGAGGCTTCAACAATAACCTGGGTTGGGTGTTGAACTCATCTTTACAAATCAAATTTGGTGACAACTGAGAGATAGGAATGCCTTAGGATTTGCATTTTCATTTTATGAAATTTCATTTTCATTTATGAAGAATTTGCAAGTTCTCCGCTTTCACACATTTGCATGGGATTTGGAGGGGGTGTAAAATTGCTCATTTATAGATATTTGCTGAGTACTCACTTGTGCCGAGCATTCCAGTAGGTGATTAGAGATGGTTTTTGTGCTTACAGTGAGGCAGCCCCTGCCACCAGGGAGCTCATAGTCTAGCATGGTAGATGTTCCATAAAGACAGGATTACCCAAATGAGGCTCTGATTACAGGATGCTTATTGCAGTGACTCACAGTGGGTCCTATGCTAGTCTGGGAGGCCCAGGAAGTCTTCCCCAAGGTCTTCCCAGGTGAGCTGAGATCTCAAAGGTGTAAGGATCCCAAAGCCTAAGGAAGATAAGGAGAAACAGCACATGCCAACTGCCTTATTCAGAGAGGACCTTGATCAATCTGCAGAACTGGAAAGAGACCTTAGCGAAGGTAGCAGGGTAGAAGGATAAGGCTGAAAATCTGGGAGGAAGCAGAGGCAAGTTCTTCTAGGCCATTGTGAACCCCATATGAGCTGGGCAACATCTCCTGGGAACATGTTAGAAGTGCAAATCATCAGGCTCCACTCCAGACCTCCAGAGTCGGACACTCTGGGTGGAGGGAGGAGGGTCCAAGAATCTGTGTCTTCACTCCTCCAGGGGATCTGATGTACCCTCATGTTTGAGAATTTTCTGTTTTTTTTTTTTAAAGCACTTCTGTGTAGTCTACTTGCCCCAAACCCTTGGAATCACTTCTCAATTCCATCCTGTCATGTCACTAGCTTCTATTGCCATCACTTTCGTTGTTATCACAACCTCCCAACTGGTCGCCCTGCCTGTATTTGTCTTTTCACTCACTAGTATGTTCAGTGATTCAGTATTTATCGACATCTACTATGTGTTTTAATACAGTAGTGGACAAAACAAAGAAATTTGTCCTGGTGGGTTTACATTCTTGTTTGTGGGTATATGGGCAAGGCAGAGAGTGGACAGAAAGTAAGCAAAAAAACATAAAACATAATCAGTGAGCAAATTCTATGGGATAGAAAGCGATAAATGCTGTTGGGGATAAAAAGAGGAGCATTTATGACTACAGCAGAGACTGGAGATCTGTAGTCACTGAGCTGCCTTTAATCTACTCCTCAATATCCATTTAATAAATGGGGGAAGAAACTCAATTTCCCAAGATCTAAGAGTTAGTAGGCTGCTTCCACCTCAGATGTTTCTGCCTCCCAACTATTGATCTCCCTTCATGTCATTGCATGGACACCTTTGGTTACCTGAAAAGTAGTCACCAAGATAGAATTTTTTTATACAAGCATTTATTAGGGAATGCTTATGGAATAACACCTATTGAAGTGAATGGATGGGAAGGGAAGGGAAAGGCTGGGGCAAAAGGAGAAGCTAGATAGGCTCTGATACTGTTGCTAAAGAAGTCTCAGCCAACCCCGGGTGGAGTTTTGAATTGGGATGGCCCTACAGAGTTTTCCTGAATCGGGATGAGGAGCCTGGGTCTTACAACTGGAATCAACACTGTATTAGATGTCTGCTTTAGGAAGGAGGTATGACTATAGGCAAGCTAGTTCTCTGCAGGCAACATCAATTGCCAGAGAGGAGACTGCTGCCAAGAAAAGATTGTGAACCTGTACCTAGTACCTTACCAGGACCGGTTAATTCACCAATTCTAGGAGGAGGGCAAAGATAGGGATAAAAATGCAAAAAATCAACACCCTTCAGATTTCTTGGAATCTTCTGTTCCAGAGTAATCCATGATAACATCTTCCCCTAGAATGCTCAGCAATGGTGATCTGTGACTCAAGCACTTTGTAGAGTTAGAGTCAAAACCGTAAGTGAGTATTTGCATGGAGGGAATCAGCCCTGCCAGATATCAATAAAGTGTACAAGTGCTTATTCAAGGAGAGTAAAACTGCCAAGATTATAATTGCTTGTAACTGGAAGTAGGCAAAGAAATTAATGTTGCTGAATAGCATTCAGCCCCCTGAGAGCTGACAAATTTAGTCAAGATTGCATATCGTTAGAAAAAACTGGAGTGAAACATTTCAGTCAATATGGTCTGCTTTCTCTGAAATCCACGAGTGGTCATCGTTAACACAGTAAATATTTAATTCCATCACTTACGATTGCCCTTTGCCCCCAGCATTTGACTTGGGCAGCTCTGGGAGCTTAGGCAAACACTTGCAGCTCCTTTTACTTGCCTAGCACTCATTCTGCCTTAGCTGACTGCCTGGGGACCGAATCACAGGAAATACATGAGTAAGACTGGCAGGCACAGGAAATTTAATGAGGTGGTTAGTAGAATGACTAAAGTATGCACTCAGATCCGGAAGGGATCTTAAGGATGAAAAGTCCACCCCGCACTTCCTATTGTACATGAGAATATTAAGACATGAAACCCAGAGAGACAGACAGAGTCACACAGACACACCTTCCAATGTGAAGGCCAGTTCTTTTTCTGTTGTAACACATGGTTGCTAGGGGTATGTGGTGACTCTGCCCTGTGGTGACTTAGCTGGATGGAACAAAATTTCCCAGTTGCCTTCCCTGTATCTGTCTGACTAGGATGGGCCACAAGAGATGTTATTCAGGAGAGCTAGAAGAAGAAAGTGAAGAGGAAGCCATATTATTCTTCACACTCAGAAGGTCACACAGTATTTTGTAGCCCCTGCCCATTGTTGCTTCTTTGATGGCTCCCTTATTGGGCATGCAATTGTTCCACTTTTTCCTGCTCTCTCATGTTCTCCACCTCCTTGATCATCATGTGTTCAAATCCATGGTGAAGCTTCTCTTGCAGGGCACCTGTTCTGCCAAGGTTGGAGGAAGTGAGAACTGACATTGAGTCCAGTCTGTTTTAGTGGGGTCTAATTCATGCTTGAGAGTCCCAGCTTGTCCTTGTTCTCACCCCCACTTTATGCCCATCTTCCCTCTCCTGTAGGCTTCAGACTCCAGCTTTAGATGTGAAAACAGCAGATCATTCAATATCTCCCACAATTGCATACAGTCAAATACCTGTAACAAATCCTTATTAATGGTTCTCCATCTCAGACTGAACTGGACCAAAACAAGGTGCCTGCAGCTGATAGAATATTTGCTCTAAATGGTTCCTGGTATTTCGGGAATGGCCTCACCCACTGTTAGACCCAGTGTCACTAACCCTCCATTCTTCTCATCAACCATCATCTAAGATCTCCAAATTCAGGAGTTATATTTTATTTCATTTTAAAGTTATTTTTTGAGAAAGAGAGAAAGAGAGAGAGAGAGAGAGAGAGAGAGAGAGAAAGTGCACATGTGCACATGTGAGTACACAAATGGGGGAAGAGCAGACAGAAAGAGAGAGAAGCCACTTGATGCAGGGCTCAAACTCACGAACCATGAGCTCATGACCTGAGCAGAAACCAAGAGTCAGATGTTTAACCCACTGAGTCACCCAAGTGCCCCTATTTTCATTTTATTTATCTTTTTAAACTTTTTTAATGTTTATTTTTGAGAGAGAGAACCAGAGTGTGAGCGGGGGAGAGTCAGAGAGAGGGGGAGACACAAAATCCAAAGCAGGCTCCAGGCTCTGAGTGTCAGTACAGAGCCCAACGTGGGGCTCGAACTCAAGAACTGAGAGATCATGACCTGTGGTGAAGTTGGGTGCTTAACCAACTGAGCCACCCAGGCACCCCCTATCTTCATTTTAAAGTTATGTTTTATTTATTTGTAATTTTTCCTACTGACTAATAATAAATAATATTTTAATAATAAAATAGCAGCTAGTATTTACTGAATGTTTACTGAATGAACCCACGATCAATGTTAAGCATTTGTGTCATATAGTTGCATTTTTTTAGCATAGGGGGAAACTCAGGCAAACAAAGTTATATAGCTTTCCTAAAGGTACAGAGTCAGAAATCAGCAGAAACAGAATTTAAAGTCATGTTGGTTGACTGAGGGCCCCAATCTTTGCACTATACTTCCACTTACAAAGAGATTTTGCTTAAATGTATGGCTTCTCACATACCTTATATTTTGGCATTACCATAGTTTTCCTAAATGAATATCACTACTATTTTCCTCCAGAGTTTAGAAGATGTAATGCCACTCAAAGAAGAATGAAGAACTACTTTGGTACCAAATTTGAATGGCCTATCCCATTCTTTTATCCATGGCAGACATTACTAATCTATGATGGTGCTCATTCTAACTCTTCCTAGTTATGACTGCAGAGGTGTTCTCAAAATGCAGCTGTTACTAAATGACTTAACTGAACATGGCACTCAAGATGCTAACTTGGACATAGAAGAATATTAATGTTAGTAGAGACAAGGATGAGGAGATTAGCATCGAATGTGGAAAACAAAACACCAGTAAATCAGCATACTTATTCAGCTCTTACTGTATAACAAGCCCACTTGGGGGATACAAATAATTATAAGGCATGATCTCTGACTTTTAAAGAACCTATGCTACATCAGAGTAGTAAAACACTTATACACACAAAAATAATCATTAACATAAAGTAGTTTGTAAGTGTTGAACAAAGACACAAGCATCAGGTTTCCAGAAAACTATGCATTTGAGTTGTGTTTGGGGAAATATTTAGACGTTGGATAGATAAAGGGAAAAGAATAAAAGATATTCCAAGAAGAAGAATGATGTGTGCACAATTTCTGATGATAAATGAAAAAGGTCAAAATGAGTAGGGCAGGGATCTGGAAAGGAAAAGACAAAGAGAAATTAAGAAGTTAAACTGGAGTTTTAGGGTTCTAGCTAGTAAAGTTCATATTTCACTTGATAAAATTCTATATATATGCCTCAATGTCTCCAATTATTTGTCCCTCCCAGTATTCATATTTCTGACTACTAACCTTGTAGTATTCTCCTGCAGTGACCCTTGGCTTGACTATATGACATGCTTTAGCCAATGGAATCTTAGCAAATATGATACAAGCAGAGGCTTGAAAAGTGTTTGGGTAAGTGGAGTTGCTTATTCTCATCCTTGCTTTTCTGCCACTATCATGAAAACATGTTTAGGCTAGGCTGCTAAAGAATGAAAGAGAGGAGGGTCAGTTGTCCCCACTGCCCCAAACAATAACCAGTTGACCATCAGGCACAGGAGTGAAACCAGCCAGGACCAGAAGAACCTCCCGGTGAGCTTAGTCCCTATTGGTGAGCCACAGACTCCTGAACTAATTAAATGAACTGAATTCGAGGGGGTTTTTGTTACACAGCACTGTTTTGCAAATAGATCACTGACACAGTTCTTTTTTGTCACTTTCCCTTAAATAAAAAACTGCTAGTGTTTTCTGCTTTAAATAAAATTTAAAGCTGCAGGCAGGCTGAGAGGCCTTCTATGGCACCAAAATTTTACTCTAAAGAGAAAGAAATGGTTTTTCCTTTCTCTCACATATCATCAAAAAACAAATACACATAAACACCATTCTCAGTGCAAGTAAATAAGCAGTGTAAATAGTTATATTTTTTTGTGACTCTATAATCCCAGATATTTGGAAGAGAACAGTCACTCTTCAAGAAATAGTGCCACTGCTAGGAATTTACCCAAGGGATAGAGGAGTGCTGATGCATAGGGGCACTTGTACCCCAATGTTTATAGCAGCACTCTCAACAATAGCCAAATTATGGAAAGAGCCTAAATGTCCATCAGCTGACGAATGGATAAAGAAATTGTGGTTTATGTACACAATGGAGTACTACGTGGCAATGAGAAAGAATGAAATATGGCCCTTTGTAGCAACATGGATGGAACTGGAGAGTGTTGTGCTAAGTGAAATAAGCCATACAGAGAAAGACAGATACCATATGTTTTCACTCTTATGTGGATCCTGAGAACCTTAACAGAAACCCATGGGGGAGGGGAAGGGGGAAAAAAAGGAGGTTAGAGTGGGAGAGAGCCAAAGCATAAGAGACTCTTAAAAACTGAGAACAAACTGAGGGTTGATGGGGGGTGGGAGGGGGGGAGGGTGGGTGATGGGTATTGAGGAAGGCACCTTTTGGGATGAGCACTGGGTGTTGTATGGAAACCAATTTGATAATAAACTTCATATATTGGAAAAAAAAAAAGAAATAGTGCCACATTCAAACACAGGAGAGCCTACCGAATGTTGAAGCCATTGTTGCTCCCTAGAGAGAAAACATGGAGGCACCTGGCTCCCAGGTGCTACAAAGTCTCTAGCATATTCTAATGACACAAGGTTAGGGTTTCTATTTCTTCTGTATGGGTCCTTCCCACTGAAAATTCTACATGACTATAAATTATGACCTTTTTCACATGGATGGACTAAGGAAGCAAGAGGAGAAAAATGTTTAAAAACATGCTTTTTTCTGTTATTAGCATGTGGGATGGTAATTACTCTTGATTCTGTTTCATGCAAGAAGAGTCGCACTCTACAAACACAGCATACCGCTGGTTTCAGAGCAGGAAAAACATGAAAATAGCCAATACCTAATTACATGTACCCAAATAACCCACACGTAAAGTCATTTTAGAGGCATTCATTGTTGCATTGTTACCGAGGTCCCTTCGAAGTTCTGATGATTTTCATCATTTTCTTGGGGAAGATAAACAGGAAGACGAGTACTTGACTGTAGTCTTTAGCCCAATCCCACAGGGAGCTCTGGAGCATAAATCACACCACAGAGTTGTCCCTACTTGTAGCAACAGGACAGGCCTGTTGGCTGGGGCAGAGGGGAGCATGTGTGTGTGTGTGTGTGTGTGTGTGTGTGTGTGTGTGTGTGTGTGTTGGGAGGGTGGATCTGTAACCATCCTGACTAGACATTTTCCACCAGCCAAAGGTAATTTTTTTGAGATGAGAGGCAGATGTAAGCCTGAGAAACCATTCCTCACAGCAGCTGAAATCTATGAAAAGATCTGGGTGGGCTACCTACAGTACCTTCTAGAGTTTTTTTTAATATAATTTTTTGACAAATTGGTTTCCATACAACACCCAGTGCTCATCCCAACAAGTGCCCTCCTCAATGTCCATCACCCACTTTCCCCTCTCCCCCACTCCCCTCAGTTTGTTCTCAGTATCCACGAGTCTCTTATGGTTTGCCTCCCTCCCTTTCTGTAACTTTTTTTCCCTTCCCCTTCCGCATGGTCTTCAGTTTAGAGTTTTAACTATTGTACAAAAAGAATCATAGACTCAGAGGTTCAGTGATGACAAATGAGAGAGAACATCAACAGAGAAGAACATCCACAAAGAAAGTGCAGAAGAAGGACTCATTCTCCTCCTGCATAGACATTATTAAGGTTGACTCCATTGCTCTCATTCTAAGCCTACATCTGTACATGCATGTTTCTGCTAATCACATAATACAGACCAGCCATGACTTTAGGACAGGGACTCAGAGCCACCTCCACAAGGTGGAAGCCCCCTACCCAAGTTCAAGTGGCAACTTAGAAAACCCAAAGCATTTACAAGGGCAAAAGATCACTCTGGAGTTATGATAACATTTGCCAAGACATGCCAATGTCTGAGAACTGATGCGTTTAACAGAGTCAAAAGCTAAACTTTCCTTGAGAAACAGTATTATCACATGCCACCTAATCAAAGGCAAAATCACAGATGCCTTTCTTTTCATTTCAAAAAAGGAAGATGGATCAAAATGAAGTCCAAATGATCCACTTTCCAAGTCAATCAAATAAGTGCTGACCTCACAAAACTAGAAATCAAGGCAGAGCTTTCTGGAAGCAGATACCCTTCCACAGGGATCTAGAGATGCAGATAAATATTTGAAGTAACACAATACACATATCCACATATAATTTCCAATATTGCTGATGGAACTGCCACTAATGATACCGTTTTTGGTCAGTGTCTAGTTTTTCTAAATCTCTGATATAATAACCCTGGATTTTACAATGAAGAACTTTATTTTTTACTCTTCTGAGGTAAAATTTATATAGGTTGAAATGCACAAATCTTACATGCACAATCACGACCTATGAATGCACACACACATCACTCAAACCCCATCAAGATATGGAACATTTTCATTACCCTAATCCTTGCCCCCAACACCCAGAGGCAAGCACTGTTCTCTTTTTTTCACCATACATTTATTTTCCTTATTCCAGAAATCCATCAAATGGAATCAAACAGTATATACTCTTTGGTAAATGGCTTCTTTCACTCAGCATCATGTTTTTGAGATTCATCCTATGGTTGTACCACTCTGTCATTCCTATGTCTTGATAAGTATTATTCAATGGAGAAATTTTAGAACCAAACATTTTGCAGCTTTTGTTCTGATGATTAAAGCTGATTTAAAACGCTGATTTAGATAATGGATAATTTATTTGAAAAAAAACCATGATGTCTTTCAAAAAAATATTTCTTGGGGCACCTGAGTGGCTCAATCAATTAAGCATCTGGCTCTTGATTTCAGCTCAGTTCCTAATCTCAAGATTTGTGAGTTCAAGCCCTACATCAGGCTCTGTGCTGACAGCATGGAGCCTGCTTGGGATTCTCTCTCTCCCATTCTCTCTGCCATTTCCATGCTCACATGCTCACTCTCTCTCTCTCTCTCTCTCTCTCTCTCTCTCTCTCCCTCTCTCTCTCAAAATAAATACATAAACATTAAAAAAAGAAAATATTTCTTAGTAAATGAGGCAGAATATTCCAATAGACACCCACAGCAACAAAAACAAACAGTATCTCCAAAGCTAAACTCCAGAAATCCATTCCTGCCCCACAATAAAACCACATCCACACATATAAAAGTATCTTTTAATCATTTATAAACTGCTTAAAAGATATAGTAAGAAAAAAGAAAGAAAAAACCCACTACAGATCTTACTGTAGACATTTTATATTTAAGACTCAGTGCTGGTCTAACAAAACCAATCAACCATGTTGTCAGTTCTTGGACATAACAGCAACAAAATAACCTGAAGAACAATTCCCTGGGTGCTTTATTTCTGGCAAACTCTCTTAATTGGCTAGCATGCTAATCCCTTTCTTAGAAGAACACTTAGCACTGGAAATGTGTGAGGCAAACACAAAAATACAAGTCCTGGTTTGGTATGCAAATCAGCACCATGGAAACTGGCATAGCATTGCTGAGCTCAGGGCAATCCACAGGGAGCAGATGAGCTATGAATCAGAGCCTGAAGAAAAGTGCTGTCAACAGGATTATGGACACAGATTGCTCCTCACCCTATGGCTTCCTTTAACTCTGAACTAGGAGACTTAAACTTGACACTTCAATGGACTACATCATCATGGGGCCTCTATTTGTCATTTATAGCTCCCACTAACAAAACTCTTAGCCATTTAGAGTACAGATATCAAAGAATGACATATTTTAGTTACTATTCCCAGTTATAAGGAATATTTGTAGAAATCTTCAAAATACTATGTTTTCTTATTCAAACAATCACATAAATGT
This sequence comes from Acinonyx jubatus, assembly GCF_027475565.1. Lineage (NCBI taxonomy): Eukaryota > Metazoa > Chordata > Mammalia > Carnivora > Felidae > Acinonyx > Acinonyx jubatus. Next base: position 33,565,304 of record NC_069388.1, on the reverse strand, counting down.
TTTTCTGTGTCAGCTGTTAGGTGAGCACAGGAATTCTCTTGCCCTTGTTTTATTTGCAGGACTTTGTGGTCCAGAAAGGTCTGGGGCATTTGTCTAGGGGCAGAGAGAATTTCGCTCTTAATGTGTCATGGAGGGATATTTCCAAAGACTAATCAAAGTGCTCTTAGAAAGCCATACTCCCTTGTTCACAAGTCTTATTCCACGCGCCTCCCCTAGTCCACTCAGAGAGATAGCCACAGGCAACTTAACTGATGTATGAAACCAAAAACTTAAAAAGACCTCTTGGCTATCAGTTCTCATCCACGTGTAAGGGAGGAGTGGATGGATCCAGTTGTTCAGCCCCCAAAGATTGTATTAGAGGTTTCAAAGGCCAAAAATAGTGAGGGAATAGCCAACGAGCCACACAGCCAGGAGAACCATCCCATGTAACAATCTCATAGTACCAGAGTTTACAACATAGTGCCCACGGAATTCAGGGGGGCCTGTGAACTAGAATGACAAAAATATCTTTATTTTTACTGGCTGCTAACTAAGAATTTTTACAATTAAGGATGTAAGTAATAAACCACATTAATATTGGTAATACTTGTTATTTTGCCACCATGGAAAAATGACATTACAGATGTGACAGATGTCCATCACATACACTCATTGCTACTTCCAAATTACAGTAGTTACTAGACCTACTTCTCGAGCTTGCTATTAATGCATTAATAAAGAAGTACACATACTAACCTATACAATATATGTTTTCTAGAAGTATGCTGACAACTGTATTTCAAAATAATTAGTTTCCCCTGTATGTGTATACTTATGTACTTAAGAATTTTATTCAATTATGCAGTAATAAAAACAACAACTGATATGTACAATAACAGGATTAAACTCAAAAATATTACAAGGAGGGAAAGAAGCTATATGCAAAAGAGTCTCTATAGTAAGGTTCCATTATATGAAGTTTAAAACTATCTATGGTGATAGAAACCGTGTAGCAGTTGCCTCTAAGGTAGGGAGGGTTGATTGGGAAGAGAATGGGGAAACTTTCTAGCATGATGGAAATGTTCTTATTCTGGTCTGGAAGATGATGGCTATGTATACATTTGTCACAATTGAACTGTATTGTCAATTATACGAGACAAGTCAATGTGATAACCATCAACCATCCATCTTTTAAAAAGACAGATGCCACCTTTCTGCCAAAGAATGGATACTACTTCCATCTACCAACTACTAGGTCCTGGGGACAAATAATGAAGCTGCTTGGGAAATATAGAAAAGACCAAAGATCAGAACAGATTCAGACTTCAGTATATCCTTGGCCTGTCTTCTGGGCTGTGATGTTGGAAGGTATTTCAGGCAAATGCCTCAGCAGAAAGGCTAGACTAGGAGCCATGTGTCCAGGTAGAGCAATATCACCTGTGCCCTGGTCCAGCTTTTCTTCCATCACCAACTCACATTCTTCATCTCTAAAGATAAAGGGATGAGAAAATCCGGAGCCTCCTAGCCCTAACAGTTGATGAACTGAAGGACCACACTCATTTTTTCTCCCAATAAATGTTTGGTTCTAGGTCCATGCTTTTTAAAATTTCTATTTGGATTTTAATTTCAAATCACCAAATTTGAGACATTGTTTTAACATTAAAAAGAAAGAATATGAAAGTTTCTATCTGGGATTCAAAATGAACAGCATTATAACAACAAAGGAGGTAGAGGGCTAATGTTGGCAGGCTTTATTTTTGTTAGTTTATTTTTTAATTACATTTAATTAAAAAGTAGACAAAAACTACTGATAGAGTACTAATTAAGCTCACAGACAGAGCCTGGGTTCAAATCTCACCTCTTCCACTTACTAGCTACACAAATCTCAGGCAAGTTACTCAACTTCACCATGTTTCTGTTTTCTCATCTATAAAATGGGAATATTTGTAATGCTTTACTTACAGAAAGACATTACGAGGATTAAATTCATTAGGGTTTGCAAAGAGCATAAATTACCCTGCAGATGCATATGTTCAATAATAAATTAAGATCAAGTGTTTTGCTCAGAAAGAATTTGGGTATGGTCTTCCGATCTTGTATGGTTTTTAATTGCTGGCTCTTGAAAAGCTCTCCCCTCATGAGAAGGTCTTGTGCATAAAGCACATAAAGCAGTAATGCATTTTGATTGTTCAACCCACATTAAAAGTGGATTAACCACTTTGATATTTAAAGCTCCCTTAATACATACAATAAATAGCTCTACTGTATAATTTGTAGAAAAGAAATAAACCACCATGAGTCAAGTACACGTGTTCTTAACTAACAAATTAATGATTAATGGGGTAGGGTGCGGGGGATTGCTGGGCCAAAACAAAAAAACAAACAAAAAAAAAAAGAAAAATCCGAAAAACTTATTAATTAATATGCAAATACTCTCTGAAGGCTTAAGGGGAGCAGTCAGGTCTTGAGCTGACTATTACACGATAGATAATCTGTAATAAATCAATGGATTGTTCGATTCTTCAGCTCATCTTATCTCTACAGATTCAATCTGTAATTTATTTGAAGATGACACCAGGGAGGGAAGGAAGACCATTTTTACTTCATTTTATGGATCCAATTAAAATCAAATCCAGAGACAAAGAACCTTTTAACTGACCCTTCAGAGTGTCCCTGCCTGCAAGCCATTCACCCATCCCCACTGGCACCCATCCCCACCCTTAAGTTTCCAGGCATGCGGTGTCTAAAATAAACACTACTTTTAACCACTGAAACGTGGTTGCTTTTGTTAATTCTATTTAGAGACCATGCAAGATGCCAGCAAAATGTCCCATTTTACATCATCCCTCAACAGACCTGACAGTTGGAAAAGCTTAACTCTGCTCTGCTTCCATTGTGTTTCTGAAGCCATTTGAATGATTTAAATCATAGATAAGTATTTGCAAATGAGGTGGAGAAAAAAAGAAAAAGATGTGTCTGAAAACTCCAAACTGCCTTGTTAAGAATGCACTCAGTTCTAGTTTAATTCTTGGAGATTTGGTTAATGCTTGTAAAGTGCAGTAGCTGTTCTCACTGATGGTAACATCTCACAGTAGAACTTTTAAAGATTCTGTTTCCAAATCAAGTATGAAAAAAAATTCCATAAAATATGGGAGAGAAGACTGTATAAGAGGAGGGCTCTTTATTCACTTTTCAATAAATCCACAAAACTAACATTAAAGGAACAATATTTTTAATCGTATCCTATTTTATTGAACATCTATTATGTGTCAGCACTAGTCTGTTCACTAACACCATGAGACACTAGCAGATTTAATTCCTAAGATAGTCTCAAAAAGTATTACTAGCTTCACTTTCAGATGAAAACACTGAGGATTGCAGACATCAAGGAATTTTCCCAAGCTGAGAAATGACATAGGATTAAATCTAAAACTTAAGTAAATTTGACCCCAAAGTAACAAGTTTCTTTCTAATACTTGACTGTGTAGAAGATTCCACACTTGATGTACGGAAGTATTGAATCACTACATTGTACTCCAAAAGCTAATATTACACTGTATGGTAACTAACTGGGATTTAAATAAAAACTTGAAAAAAAAAAGATTCCACAGTTGGACATAACCAATGAACTGCAGGTGGTATTTCTGGGAAACTCCTTCTACAAGTCACTAGGAATCCAACTGAGACCTCCCGTCATAATGAATTCATAATTAAGTTGGAGAGGAAAGAACTGGAGAAAGCCAAGGGAAGACGTGCCTGAGACATTGAGTCTTTGATCTTTCCACTCTATTTTGTTCCTGCTTTTCCAACAAATCACTCATTCCCTGCAGGCAATCTTTGCAAACTGCAACCCAATAAAGCAATTCATTCTATAATGAGAACTGTCCACCAGCTTCACGTCCTCTGAGAGTGTTTAAACTTCAAAAGAGGAACGCATTAATCTCCATAAATCCTTAAACATCCCACTGGTGGTCGATGTAAAAGAACATCGAACATTTTGCTCCTAGCTCTTTTAGGTAGCATTCCTGCCCACTTTCTGCTTCTACCCCCTCATCATTAGGGTGCCACATATATGCACTCAATTTACTTTAGCAGCCCACAAATCAGGCCTCCTACTCTGAGACCCTCTCTTCTTTGCATGCAGCTAGCTCTATAAAAACCAAAGCCAACTACTGCATTGGCACAGAAGTGAGCATTTCAGTACATAATTCTGTCAATTGCTAAGGACTGAATCTATATTGTAACAGATGTGAGGAGAAGGCCTCAGAATTGAGGAAGAGGTAAACATCAAGGTTCCCTACTGATTTTGCCTCTGAAGGCCCTAGGTCAACTAAAATCAAAACTCACCTGACCCCTTTTCTCATACCACTAGAGGGCACTAGTCATGGACAGCAAGGCTCTGCTTCTCAGGAAGCTCTGATTCATTCACCACAGGTGGTTGGCAGCTAGAGCAAATCTCAACTGAGTAAGGCTCTTTTTTTTTTTAATATTTATTTTTTGGGTAGAGCGCAAGCAGGGGAGTGGCAGAGAGGAAGACAGGGGATCTGAAGCAGGCTCTGCACTGACAGTCTGACAGCAGTGAGCCCGATGTGGGGTTCAGACTCATGAGCTGTGAGATTATGACCTGAGCCAAAGTCAGATGGGATGCTCTGACTGAGCCACCCAGGTGCTCCTCAACTGAGTATGGCTCTTAAAGCAGGTTGGTAGAATGGAAGGAAGCTCCATGCTTTTGATCCAGAAGTGACTGGGTTCAAATCTTGATTCTGCTGCCTTCTGTTATCTTTAACCACTTTGAGTTCATTTCTTAACAGAAAAACAAGGCAGACATTTGCTGAGTGTTGAGAGGATGAATCCAGACAGCACATCTAAAGTTGCTAGCACATATCCAGTGTAGAGTAGATGTTAGAAATGTCAGTTTTCCATAGGAAGTTGAAAATGACTCGTGCCTTCTGCACAGGCACGGTTGAAACAGACAAATGAGGACAGGAGAGGCTTTAAAATGTTGTGACTAGGACTGCGAATTCTTCAATCAAATCCCAGTAAGCAAGTCGCTTAAGCTCTCTATGCCTCGTTTTTCCTCATCGGTAAAATGGGATAATCCTAGTAACCAGCTTATACCCTTGTGAGGATTATATGAGCCCTTAGAACACTGCTTTGCCCACTCCAAGCACTCTATAAGTATTGGCTATTTCTGATTATTATAGTTATTATTATCATTTGCCCAAGACCAAGTAGACATACACACAAATCATGCCTCAATGAAGCATGTTTAAGAGATGTGGGGCTGTTTTGCCTATAGGAGAAGTCCCTCAGGGGGGAGGTTGAGACCTGCCTTCCCTTTTATTAAAAAGCTATCAAGCACAAGGTTTTTGACTCACTGTGTTAGGTCCTCAGGGATAAATCAGCCTCAATGGATCAAAGCAGCAGGGGATTTGTTTTGGCTCAATTTTAAGAAAAAAAAAAAAAAAGGAAACTGGCTGAGCTGCTTAGAGATGACACAGGACGTTCCTGAAGGAAGGGAGTTTCTGGTCCCGGGAGAGTTCAAGCAGCACTTGGACACAGCTCAGCATTAGTGGCCCCTACAAACATTGACTGAGTAATGGGAACAGCCAACTTTTGAAAAGCCTCCCAAGACAGAAGTTCATGATGATAAGGGAAATAATGGGGCAAGGTAAATAGATGCCCCATAAATATTATAGCTTTAGTTCTAGGGACACTGAAAAAATGCCTGAGCCCATCAGATTTGGCCCCCATTTTCCCCTGGGCCAGAACTTACTGCTCTGTGATTGCCCACACCGTCCACCCCTTACAGTCAGAGCTGGCTCCAGAACTTTCTCACCTCTCAGTCTGAGATGATCTTGCAAGAAAACAGCAAGAAATGCCATTCATTTGGGATGAGAACCTGGCCTTTGGTGCACTGTTCCATTTTAATTCATGGCTTATTGGCAATCACTCATCTCCTGCTGGAAATTAATTAAGGCTTGTGTTCAGCAGGAGCTGGTATTTGCTTTGAATCTTAGACTCTACTGTCGAAACTTTGAAATGACAAAAACATGTCTCCAATTTGGGGCTCGATGAGGCATATTTGAAGAGCCCCCTGTCGTCCTTAGCTATTCTGTTCTGAACAATGTGCTATAAATGTTCTCGGCAACAATGCACAGGGTGGATTTCAGCCACCTGCAAGTTCCTGCTGATTTTGTCAGGAAAAAAAAAGTCTACCTAGGACTGGACATATAAAGCCAATGTGAAGGAAAAAAAAAATTAGTATTTTCACTGGGGATTTAAAAACTACCCTCCTCATATTGTGCTTCTCTGGTACTTTTATAAAGTACTTTTATAAAAGAAGCAATGCACCACATGTAATAAGGATAGTAAAAAATTAATAATTTATCACCCATGAATTTCTCTTGTTTCTCTCCCAACCTCTTTTAAAATCTATATCCGTCTTTGTGGTATTCTTCTGGCATCCATCTGCTCAGGAGGGAAAGTACAGCCCTTCCAATAGTGACAAGAACTAACAGCTCCTCTTGCCGAAAGGCAAACAGGGCGCAGAGACAAAACAACTGACAGGATAACATCATGACCTTGACTCCGAAACCCCAGATCTATATAAAGAGTAAGGTGACAAAGAGGGAACAGGACACCTTTCAGCCCAGATGCTCTTCTCGTGTTTTTAGGAACTGCTCATGGAAGCAGACCTTCTATTTCAGGGACACACACAGGACATTAAGGTGGGGTCAACCCTGCATTTCCAAGGAAAGCCTATTCCTCGCCTCTACTCCTTCTCCTAGTAGAGACCACCAACTCTTTCCAAGTGCACCAAGCTTTGGGATAGATTCCATACCTCACCACATAGCAGTGTAACCACAGTAAGTTTCCATAATTCTATTTATTTACAGTTTAATCTTATCATACCAAGACTGTCTTCTACCATCTTCAAGTCTCTATCCCAATGGCCAGATGCCATGTTATGACACCATAGGGTATTTGATAGATGAAACTGTTCTTTAGGGGGAAAAAATCCTCATTTTTTAATCAAAACAGAAGAGAGAAATAATTGCTCTTCTGACACAGTTTGTATATGGATAAAGAGACACGCTAAAAAATGAAACTTAATAGGGTAAAAAGGTAAAGCAGCAATAGAGCACAAAATAAGCAACTTCTACCAACAGCAGTGATTAGAATGCTCTTAAAACAAAGGGAGAAAAAAGCTAGATAGTCACATTGGGAACACACAATGAGAAGATGTGATGCGGTGCTATTAAATTTCTAATTGAAAGCCAAGGTTTTAAACACCTAAACCACAACACTGACTACTCACATTAGATACAATATAATTAAAAGGTTAATTCTTACCCAACTGAGCCTATTTAAACAATGGGACTCAGCTAATTTAAACTGGCCACATAACTGAGTCATATTATCAAGTTGCCAGGGTCTTGAATAACTGTCATGACATCTGCAGATGGTATCATGAAAGAGAAGCAGCTCCCCAAATTAGAGACTTGGCAAGGGTTCCCCTGAAAGAAATGAGTTTAGTTTAAGAACCTACATTGCTTTTCCTGACAAGTTAACAATTGTTCATTGAACATCTCTGCTAGCTAAAGGACCAGGCAAAAGATTGCAGAGAACACAAAGAAAAGAGTCTAACTCTGTATCAGCAACTGCAGCAAGAAAACAAGAAGAAAAATCCACAGATAAGGAAAACAATAAGTGCTTCCATGTACTGAGTTCTTATTGGGTGCTAGGCACTGTTCAAGGTACATTACACTTTACTGACACTTTCAATCTTCCCAACGTGTTTAGTGGATAGTTGCTAATATTAACTCCATTTTATGCATGAGACAGGTGGGGCAAAAAGGTTAAGTGATTTCGCCAAGGTCATATAGCCAGCCAACAGTGGCGCCAGGATTTGAATCTAGGTAATCTGATTACAACGCCACATTCTTGACCTCCAAATTCCAGCTCCTGAAGACAACATAAATACTGCTAATGTTTTGGAGTATTGCCATGCAGTCTCGAAGCACAGCTCCTATTACGTCCTTAGAATAAATCATTCAAACAAATGTACTGGTCAAAAGGTATGCCCATTTTTAAGTTTCAATTATACGTGATGCCTAGATGTTGAGTAGATTTGACTGGCAGGAAAGGTGCAGGAGAGTATTCCAGATGGTGGAAACAGCATGAGCAGCAGGAAGGATGGGCATCATGATCCAGCAGCAGCGGGAGCTCCATTTGTCCCATGTGTGGAGGACGGGAAAGAATGCATAATGGCAGGTCTTGGTAGAGCAGTGGATGGGGGCTCTCTTACCATCATTCTGAATGTTTTGTGTTTTTTTTTTTCTCAAAGGATTTAGATTTCCCTTGAATCCATGCAACTGTCCCCAACTGTATCAATAAAGCTTGCATTAGTTATTTGGCAGAAAGAAAAATAGGATTGTGGATCTTTCAGTGCTTTTTATTCTTAATGAATTATTCTGAAAACTCTTTACCATACAGCAAATGACTTCACTATTAAATTGTGAGTTACTGAGCAAAACTCTTTGAAAGGGCCTACTTTCTTTGAACTGCAAGAAAGTTTTACTAACAATAATGCTGCCCTTTGAATGGAGGATGATACCATTGAACATGACATTAGTAGGATATACTGTGCCTTAGGTTACGTTCTTTGAAGGAGAGTTGAATTTCCAGAAGCAGTTAGGGTTTCTCCCACTCCTTTGACTGGTTCCTGTGAATCTAACAAGCAGAAAACAGGCAAGGAAGGCTTCTTTGCATACAGTATTATAGCACTGACTCCTGCCCCCAGCTTTGATCCAGGGAGAGAAGAAATACATCAAAGTCACAGTATCAGGAACTGGGACATCTCTCAAAAGGCTCAGGGTATCACGGGCCTTATGGTAGAAAGGCTGATTCATTAACCTGATGTCCTAATCTCTGGGGCAGATCTTTGCAGAAGCATAGTATAATACCCTGCCCCTTTACCCCAAGTTCAGAAATGTGATTTGCTTCAACCAACAGGATGTTAGGAGGCGTGACATACTACAGCACTGAAAAAACACTTGGTGTCTCTACTCGTGCTCTTGTGCCTCTGCCTCCCCCATGAGAATATTCTCTAGCTAGCCTGTTAGACAATGAGATGGGGAGCAGAATGGAGTCTTCCCAGGCTTCCTAGCAGAAGGCATCCTGAATCAGCCAACAGATTGCTGAGCACCAGTCCCGCGAGTGAGCTCCTCCAAGACCAGCAGCCATCAAGTCAACCCCACCCCACCAAATGTGTGAAAAACAAATGTCTACTGCTGCACTGTAATGCCAGCGATGTTTTGTGGTTGTTACACAGCATTACTGTGGCTAGAGATAACTGATACATAAGGTGATATTAAAGCTGATCCCTGATGGGGCGTCTGGGTGGCTCAGTCAGTTAAGCGTCTGGCTTTGGCTCATTTTCTTGCAGTTCATGGGTTCAAGCCCCACATCAGGCTCTGTGCTGACAGTTCAGAGCCTGGAGCCTGCATGGGATTCTGTGTCTCCCTCTCTCTGCCCTTCCCTGCTCGTGCTATCTCTCTCTCTTTCTCTCAAAAATAAATAAACATTAAAAGATATTTTTTAAAAAGCTATCTTTAAAGCTGGGCCCTGAGGAAGAAGCATCCAACTAAAACAAAGGAAGTCCTTGAGTCTTGGGAGAAAGTTAAGGTAGAGAGAAGTGGGTGTATTTTTAGATGTATAGTAGATATAAAATCAACAGGACACTGTAATAGATTAGCTAGAGTGAGATAAGGGTCTAAAATGTACTCAAGGATGACCCATAGGTATCTAGTTTGGGCCACTAAGTAGATAGCTACAGAATTTATCAAAAAAGAAGGATAGAGGAGGGGCCAGTTTGGGATGTATGAAAACTGACAGTTCAACTATAGATGAGGAATCAAGGTGCATGAGAGACATGTAAGTGGCAGCATCACACAAAGAGCCTCAAAATCAAAAGTGGCATAGAAAAATGGTCATATGAATTTGGGAGCGGACAACAGGTGTATTTCCTTCAATGGGATGGAATGACATGACCTTGAGGAAGAATATTGACTGAGCATGGAAGACGACCTGAGCCCAAGTAGTGTGAGTGTGCATGTATGTGATACTTATTTGTACGCGATAACAGATAGGTTTCATTGTGACCTCATCAGAAACAAACAAACAAAACCAAATGAAACAAAAAAAAAAAAATTCAAAAACACTGTTCTAAGGTAAGTTATTGCATTCCTTGGTTCCTAAGCCTCTAATTCAGGGTAATGGGCAGAATAGCCTAGAAAAGGAGACTAGTCTACGAAGAGAGTTCCAATTGTTTTGCATTAGAAATGACATGGAGACACTAACTGGAAGAAAATAGACCTAGAAAGCATAGCTGTGGGATGAAGCATGTGAAAACTAGCTGCTCTAAGAGTTGGACTTTGCCTGAAGAGGATTTTAAGAAGTTTTGCAGTCTCTCTTTTGCTACCTTTTCAGTAAAAAATAAATGAATAACTATAGTGCTTCCCTCTTCCTCTGTCTCTCTGTCTCTGTCTCTCTCTCTCTCTCTCCCTCTCTAATTTAATTAAATATGTTTATAGTTAGAGTGGTACTTTAGATATCTTTTCTATTAGCATAACATATGCCCCATGCATCTGCTTAGTTGTTTTGGATGCTTCATGGCATTTAAATTCTCGTGTGTTATATAATACCGTCAGAGCTTTGAATTAAAGAAATGCTAAATAAAGGCTGAAATTAAAGAATAGATAGTTGTTACATGCAAGTACTTGATTTTCTGAGCAATAAATAAATAACACACAAACAAAAAACAAAAGCAAAACAATATTCAAATATTCAAATGAATAATTTTAGCCAGCATTTTACACTAGCTCATTCCACGGTGAGGCAAAAAAACTAAGAAGTCCAGATCCCATACTTCCAAACAGAACTTCTCTGTTCAGTCAGTAAACAAAGCCTTTCTCAGCACATTTATTCTAAAGTATATCACTTTAAAAAGTAAATATTAAAATAGAGCCAAGGTAATATTTCTTAAAATAATGAATGGTTTGAGAAATGCGAATGCAAAATGTGTGGATTTTCTTCCTCTGCACCTGTGAGCTGCAAGCGCTCTTGAAATGAGAATGTAAACTCTGGCAATGACTCTTCCAGGTTTTGAGCTTTATTATCTTGATTCAAATTCTTACTTCATCTTACTAGAAAGAACAGGCATTTGGCGGTACCATGATTTAAAATGGCAAGAGAAGAGCATGGGAGTCTGCAAAATCACACAGGGCAGCTTTTGGTAACAAAACTGAAGAGAGAGCTCCTAAGCTAGTTAAGACAGCAAATGGACATCAAGGCTTAGGACTGAGGGTGATCCCTCAGAGTGCTGCTCAGGAGGCACTGAAATTAACATCTCTTGACCAACACGACTGCCATGAACATTCCTGAAACATCATTCCTTCTCCTTCTAATGGCAGTGTCTATATCCCACCTTTTAAAACCCTTCACAACAGTTGTGCACCAATGATAGGGACTTCCTCAGAATCCCAAGAAAGCTTTCTTTTGCCAGTCAATGGTATCCACTCTCAACCATCCCTCAGTGGTTATAATTATTATTACTTGGCATTAAGGCTCTCTTCCCCATTTTTTCCCATTCCCCTTTGGAAAGTTTATCAATAAACAGTGAAAGAGAACATGTTATTTTAGCAGCTTTTTCCTATGCTGTTTTGGTACGATTGGTACTAAATCTCTGAATATTGAGCATTATTACTGCTAACGTGACTAATCACCTTTTCTGAGTTTAAATTTATCTTTCTTGCAGAAAATGGAGAAGGCTAATGGTTTTCAATACAGGAAGAAAACCAAGATCATCTAATCCTTGATTTTATATATACAATTTATGCATAGATATATAATATACATTTACATATACACATAAGATATATATATATATATATATATATATCATATATATGTAAACTCACTGTCACCCAAGTTCTTTTAAAACAAAGGAAAAGATGGTATTTGGGTAGAAATTATTTCATATCAAAAAATAAACTTTTAAATTCTCATTTTCCATGTAAATGGCACTCAAATATGGTTGCTTCATCATATATAAATAATGTTGGGATGAAGCTACAGCAGGTGCAAAGCGATTGTGCACCTTTACAGCCTTCCTCTGTACCTGCCCTACACTTTATGAAGAATCCTCAATTGCTCCAAAGCTCTTCCACCTGTGCCACAATTTGCTGGTGAAAGAGGATCAATAAAAGGCTGGGTATGCCTTGGTTGACTCTACAGAACACTCAGAAGAAGGAACACAAAATAAGGAGTCATAATTCAAAAGAAAATGACTGTGCACATGTCCCCCCCCCCACTTTCTTCGCCCATTTTCCTCAAATCATCTTTCCTCCTAAACTCAAGACAATTGTTTACAACTACAAAGTTAATGGGAAATGGGACCAAAAGGAGGTTTTTCTGGGCCAATAACCTTGTTATTATCTCAGATGGACAAGATGTAGAGAACTCCCAGTTCTTGGTGAGCACATACCTGTTCCAATTCCCCTACCGTCACAATTATATGAAGGTTTAAGGGGGCAGGAAACAATAAAGAAATGAGGACAATGATAAGCCATAAGATTCCCTAAATAACACTGATGGGCTATGGGAAATGACTCCAGATAATTTTGCAGGATGGATAGATACACTCTACAGACACACACAGACACACACATACACCCACACATCATTTAAGATACAACATTGCACTAAATGAACTTGTAACTTGCTCATATCAAGCTACCTCAAGGCTTACCTGATGTAATTAAATTAACATATTAATGGCTAGTTACGGACAGAACACTATATATTTGTTTTTTAAACGTATTATTCTGACAGCTGGCCTTAACATGAAAATAATCATAGTAACTATCTTGGCATAGATGTCAGTTCCCTGTATTATTTGGTTGAAGCAAGTGCACTTAATAAACTAAATCAAAGTCAGTTCAGTAAACTTTCTATTAAAAAGTAAAACATATTCATTGTCTTATTAGGTTGAACACATATTAAACCAAATACAAAAAGACATTACTTCTGGTTTTGTGTGAATGTATGTAAATTAGAATCCTCAGAATATTTACCTAAAAGCCTATATAGAAAAAATAATTGAGGATTGTACGTATATTCTAATGGCCAAATGATAGCTAATGTCTTCACATCAAAACATATATGAAAAAAATCAGTAAACTGTTTGGCTATAGATCAATCCAGAAGATAGATACATTTATTTGTGTATGTATGTACATATCTATGTATGTATGTAGGTACACATTACTTATTTATTTGAATTCATTTTGGTAAGCAAAGATAGACTTGGTGCATAATATATTCTAGGAATTATCTTTTTTTAATGTTTATTTATTTATTAAGAGAGAGACAGAGACAGAGAGAGCATACATGTGTGCACACAAACCAGGGAGGGGCAAAGAGAGAGGGAGAGAGAGAGAATCCCAAGCAGGCTCCATGCTGTCAGCCCCGAGCCCAGTGTGAGGAATCCACGAACTGTGAAATCATGACTGGGGCCAAAATCAAGAGACAGATGTGTAAGCAAGTGAGCCACCCAGGCATCCGTTCTTTTTTATTTTATTCTGTTTTAAAGCAGGATGTAAACATGGGTAAAATAAGGTTTTTGCCCTGGAAGTTCTCATAATTATCAGGAAACATGCAGATAAATTCATATTTACAATACAATGTATAAAATACAAAAAAGACTAAATACTGAAGTAAAGCCTTGATGAAGAAACATTTCCTATTATATTTTAATATCATCTTGTTACAAATACAATAGGACACATGATCTGTCATTCAAATGTATATTCTAAATCATTATAATAAAATAAACACCCATTTATCCCCATCCCCAGTTCAAAATGTAGGTTACTAATATCATTGTATATTCCTCCCATATCACATCTTTCTGTCTATACACTTGCCAGAAGAAAGCACTTTTTTAAATTTCTGGGTTGACTGCAGGCCTGTTTTACTTTTGTATAGTTTTAGCAAATAGGCATATGCCCATAAATAACATTTTAAACTGTCTTTGCTTTGAACTTTATAAAAAGTGGATCAGACAGTATGCAATCTTCTGGAGTTTTCTTTTTTCTTTCAAGCTTGTAAGATTTCCAGATATTATTGCATATAGCAGTTCATGCATTTTAATTTTAGTACAGTACTCCAGTGTTGGAATATGCCACGATTCATTGTCCAGTGGATGGTCATAAGATTGTCCCCCTCAACGTTTTTTTTGGCCATTATAAACATGCTATTATTCATCTTCTTGCAGAGTTATCTTGGTGTCCCTGTACTAGACTTTGGGTAGAGTATATCCCTAAAAGTGAATTTTCTGGATTGCAGGAAATCTAATGTTCAATTTTGCAAAATAGTGTGAAATTGTTTTCAGAATGGCAGTACCAACTTAATCTTCCCCCCAGGAGACAATAAGCCCTCTTCATAATGCACCTCATTCTCAACCTTTGATTTTTGTCAGACTTTTAAATTTTCACCAATCTATTGAGCATAAAACATTTCACTGTCATATTGATTTGCATTTTCCTGATTACTGATGAAGAATATAACAACCATGTATATTAATCTGACCGGAGATAAAGGGTGGATGAAAAACGATAAGTCACTGCAGGGGGCAGGAAGGAAAATGTCACCTTTGGCAAGCTAAGATAACATTTCATTGTCCTGCACTGTGATAGGCTTATAAAAAATTTTTCTTCTAAATACATGATTTAGGTCATCCTTTAAGAAAGCTTAAAATTTTACTAGGAAAGTGACTTTTGCATGAAAAAAGTTTAGAATAAAATACATTCTTTTTTTCTGAAATACATTCTTATCATCCCAGGCACATAGTGGGTGCTCTTTAAATTTTTTCCAGAATGAAAATTGCACAAGATGTCCTAGGATAAGCAATTCAAATAGGATATCTTCCAGCTGTCTCATGCCCTAAAATAGAAATAATCTTTTCTACCCCAAACCTACCCTTTCTCTAGTCTTCCCATCTAGTGGCATCAGTGCCTGCCCACATTCTTAGAACGGAAAACTATGTCATCCTTGACTCTGCTGTCCCTTTCACGTCTTCATTCATTAACAACAGCATGCCTCCAGTTTTACCTACTGAATGTTTCCACAGCTCAGTGATTCTCGAAGTGTGTTCCACAGATCATTGTGTTTCTCTAAGACCCTTTCGGACCCTGCCTAGGGTTATTCCTCTTTTCACTATGTTGACATTTGCCCTTTGTACAAGAGCAATGGCAGATAAAACTGCTGGTACCTTCACATGAATCAAGACAATGGCACCAGAGTTCTAGTATACCAGAAGTCAGTCACTGGATTCTTCATTCCCACACACTCACTGTTAGAAAAAATACACCTAACACAGGTGCCTGGGTGGCTCAGTCGGCTAAGCGTCCAACTTTGGCTCAGGTCATGAGTTCGAGCCCCGCAACGGGCTCTGTGCTGACAGTTCAGAGCCTGGAACCTGCTTCAGATTCTGTGTCTCCCTCTCTCTCTGCCCCTCCCCCATTCATGCTCTGTCTCTCTCTGTCTCAAAAATAAATAAACGTTTAAAAAAATTATAAAAAAAAGAAAAAATACACCTAAGAATATTCTTCTTGAAGCAGTAAAAATGGTCAATTTTATTAAATCTTAACTCTTATGAGCATGCTTTTTTAATATTCTATGTAGCAAAAGAGGAAGCAGGCAGAAGTATACTTGCAGGATAATGAAGCACTTACTGGGTTGTTTGAGTTTTGAACTAAAGAAGTCATTTTTCCCATGTAACATGATTTTTCCTTAAAAGAATGAGTGACAGGCAAAGTAGGGTTGTTCAGACTTGGGTACACGGCAGATATTTCCTTGACAATGAATGAAATGAGTCTGCCACTTCAAGATAAATTACTGGCAGTATTTGTTGCCAATGATAAAATTAAGCTTCCATGCAGAAATTCAAATTTTTGAAAACCTGGGTCCATCATCATGAGCTTGACAGCTTGTCAATATTTATAGACTTTTCTGATTAGTCGTAACATAAATGTATGTGACCACATATGAAATTAATTCATGCTAAGACCAAATAATATGTCTTTGGAATTATAGTATCAATGAAAAGATGACACTTTAATGTGAAAAATTCCTCCCTCCTGTGGCTATTGAGTTCATTCACCCATTTCACCATCAAATATTCACTGAGCATCTACCCTGCACTGGGCTCTGGGATGGAGCAGTGTTAACAACCAGACAAAATTCCCAGACACCATCTGAGAGGCTTTGCATGTATTAATGAACTTAATGCCCATAACAAACTTATGAGAAAATATCAATAACCTCATTTTGCAGCTGAGGGAATGGAGCCATAGGGAGGTTGAGTGATTTGATTAGGTCATAAGCTTGTAAGTAATGGAAACGAGCACTTACTGAGTATATTCATCATGGTAGTATTATGCATGATGACAATATGATACAGTTGAATGTCATCAAATATGCTTTAAATTAGCCCCTAACTCTATAATGATAATAATAATATCTGACACTCAGAGCATCCTTACTAAGTGCAGGATACCCTTTAAAGAGCTGTGTGGGAATTAATGCTGGTGTTAATCTTAAGAAGTAAGTACAGATTATGTGCCATTTTAAAGATAAGGAAACTGAGGTCCACATTTTATAATTTATCAGTGTTAAATAGCTAAGAAGGGGATGGAATTCAAACTCAGGCTTCCTGCTCCTTAAGATCCTTTTCTTAACCTAGGAGACTACACTTCTTTACAAAGCACAACTGCGCTTGAGTTCTCATTCTCAAAGTTAATGAATAAACCAATTACCAGTATTAAGATTTTAGCAGCTTGATGTGAAAATAGAAAGAAGCTGACTTTTCAGGCAATCAAAACCTTTTTGATTCATTCATCCGATCCTCATTTATCCTTAGGGATTTGAGGGCTATCTTAAAAATTGCTGATTTGAAAACCCAAACATCCGTCTAGACCATCTTCTTGTTCCTTTCTTCAGTCAAGTTCTGTTGTTCTAGAACTTCGGCATCTTTAGAATTACCACAGATGGTTACACACATTAAAATCACAACACAGTGTGGAAATCTGGAGGTGTGTGAAAGCACTGCCAGGGGTAATTTTGACTCTATGGCAGTTTTTCACTTAGGTACTGACTGTTCCACCTATTGTTTCCTGTCACCAAACCAGGGCAACATTTTTCTTATAAGAATCCGGAGGGAAGACAGATAAACCCTCTAATATGGATTGAAAAACATTCCCAAAGCCATCTGGAGTGGGAGCGGCAAGGGGCAGAAGGATTCATGTAGGAGTCAAAATTCGTTAATTTATACATCTCACCAATCTTAATGCTATTTTCATGAGCATACCACCATGACAATCTAGGTGCTTCCATTTTCACATCTTTAAAATGGGGACAAAAACAGCACCTACCTCACGGCCAAGTTATAAAGACTAAAGAAGATTAAATTGCCAAGTTCTTAGGATATTGTCCGGCATATGGTGAACACTATGCTTTGGTAGTTAAAAAGGAAACATGTTCATTGAGTTACATAATGAAGCACACAGAGATGGACGTACATCTCCAAATATCACAGAGGAAATCAGAAATGGGCTTTGATAGGTTCTCTGGTCTGTAGTGCTTATAAAGTCACATTATTCCTAAGGAATCGGTTGAGGAATACAGGGTGCTCCTGGGCTTCCACAAGGAGCTTCACAATGGAGAAGAACAGAACCAGAGGGGAAAGCTCTTCTCAAACATTGAGCCTGTTGTCAGTGACAACACTCCTTCTGTTCTGTTTTCCTTCGCAGGGGCAGGAGGAAGGCCCACAGGTGGGCAAACAGCAGCAGGGCTTGGGAGGTGGCAAGACAGCCCATGTGGTGCCAGTGAGAAGACCCAGATAATGACACCACGGACAGCAGACCCTGGGAAGAAACTGGATATGTTTCTCTTTGGCCTGGGATGCACTTTGCTATTCCTCCTTCGTCTCTGACAGTGCTAAACATAAATGTTGTATTTTCAATATTAACTCTTAAGCTCATTAAAAATGACTGCAGCACAGAAGCTTCTATTCAATTTTCTGTTTGGTTGGGGATTCTTCCCCCCCACACACAAAATGGTTACTGAGGGTCCACTCAAAGCCAGATAACCACCATGATGGGCATCCTGAAAAAACTGATTAACAAAAACCCCAATCACTATAAAGTGTTTTATAATTTTTTAAGAGAGAGAGAGTGTGTGTGAGCCAGGGAGAGGGGCAGAGGGAGAGAAACGGAGAGAGAGAAACACACACACACACACACACACACAGAGAGAGAGAGAGAGAGAGAGAGAGAGAGAGAGAGAGAGAGAGAGGATGAGAATCTTAAGCAGGCTCCACACTCAGCCCAGAGCATGATGCAAGGATCACCTCCACCTGAGCCAAAATCCAAAGTCAGATGTTCAACCAACTGAGCCACCCAGGCACTCCTGCTTTTTGGTCTTTATAGTTTGCATAATCTCATCCATAGTTCTAGGTTAATTTATACTCTTCTAAATTGGGATACACTATTGTATTATAAAATGTAAGATGAATAACTGCCTTAGTTAAATGTCTTCAAGTGAGGGGCATAGGTTGGCCAGACGATGGCTCCATGCAAGGTCAGGAGCAAGAGGCTGGGAACTTCAGGGGGAAGTTGCTGCTGTGAAAAAGAAGATCAAAGTGACACAATTTACAGATGGGTATTTTAATAGATGCTGTAGGGACCCTGCGCACACCCCTTTGACATCGATCGTCCCCATGTGCCATGTAGGCACACCCTACAGTTACAAGTGCAAAAGCACTTTTGTCTCTGGCTGCCATTGCCTGCCTATGCCCAGAAATTCTGGGGGTTAATGCCCTTTCACTCAGGGAGGAGCCCCCCACCCATGACTGATGGGAGCAGTGAATAAATATCCCAGGTGACTTACTTGTTCCTTAGTTGGAATTGCTCTGAAATGCAAGTGTCTCCCAGAGAAGCCCAGAGGCAGAGCTGTCCCAGTAGTAACTAGTTCGATAATGTACTATTAGTGTTGTTGACTCTTCCTTCCCTGTCTCTTTTACCATTCCTGGCCCCACCTTCCAGAAAACTACTTGCACAGAAACCCTTGTCTCAGAACTCCTCCTGGGGGAGCTCAAATCAAGACAGGGTAATCCAGGGTACTCTTCTGAGTTTTAGCGTCAATTTTCCTCCTTTATGTCTGAACCTCAACAGCAAAATCAATTTCTATTTACCTACCAAATAAAAGGCAAGTCTCCATTTTTCATAAACTGTTATATAGCTGCCTTCTAACAGCCTTTAAGAAGTCTTATGCACCATTTTAGGGTACACAGGAAAAATTAATTGGACCCAAGGAAGCCAAGAAATCAATTAGAGTGAATCAGGTAATAAATCTCCAGTTGCCTGCTGTTTTACATCACATGTTGAAATAGCACAAAAGACCAATCAAATGATCTTTGAGAAATTATAACTGTTGGCATTTTCCTCTATTAGGCCCTGGCACTTGCTCATTAGTTACTTTCAAGCAGTTGGGAAACACTGTCAGAACACAGCAAGGCTAACGGTTCAAAGTCATGGGAGGCTGGAAGAGAAACAAGGTGGAACAGTCTCTCTGAGTCACACACGCTCAGTGACTAAGTGTGCTGAGCAGTATCTAGACTTTATTCATTCTGAGATCAACCACAGTGATGCCCAACTTTGTTTATTGGCCTTATCAGCCTCACTTAAAACTTCGCCTTCCAGCAGAGACTTCATAGCATTTAAGGTGCCATACTTGAGAGCCAGCTGTCTGGGTTCAAAGCCTAGTTCCACCTCTAACCAGCTGTGAAATTTTGAGCAAATGACTTAACCTCTCTGTGCTTCACTTTCCTTACCTATAAAATGGAAATTCTAGTAGAATCTACATCTAGGAGCTGCTATAAGGGTTAATGAGTTACCCCCTTGCAACTCACTGGAGTTACAGTGGAGACACACAATATCAGTATCCCCAGTGGGGCAGGGTTGGGGGAGATGGGGAGTTAGATAAAAATACAGTTCTTCAGGCCTTGTGACAGATCCACTGAGAGTCTGCATGTTAACAAGATCCTCAGGGGTTATGTGTGCACATTAAAGCCTGAGAAGCACTGACTTAACACACGTCAAGTCCTCAGAGCAGAACTTGACAGGTTGGAAATGCCCCATCAGTTTTAGCTATTATTATCTCAGCTAATGAGACACTTCCCCAGGAAAGTCTTCAATGATCTCCAAGAATCAGGTTAAGTATTTCCATAACACTGTTCATGTTATGGCACAAGCCACAGTCATACTTTTACTTCTTCTTCTTCTTCTTCTTTTTTTTTTTTTTTTTTTTTTTTTTTGTAGTTACTTGATTCGTGTCTTTCTCATGTTTTTATTTCATGGAGTCCCAGAAGCAGATTCTTGAGGGGAAGGTAGATCAGCACATGACTTTTAACACAGTGCTCAAAGGAGAATCAGATAAGGGAGAGGGGGACACCAAATGGGATAGAGAAGAGGAAGAAGAAAAGCAAGTTACGACCTCAGGCAAAGGCTTGGTCTTACCCTGATCCTGTAGGGAACTCCCTATCTTAAACTATATTAGTGTCTCCAGCCTTGAGGCAAAGGAGTTGAACATTGATTATCATGCCCCAGTCAATCATGGACTGAAGACTTCCCCATGAGGAAACTCGCAGGCACTCCTGGCACCTTAGAAGGGTAGCCCAAGGAAGGTCTTCTGAAGAAGAGAGCAGGTATTTGGAATGAAGCTTGCAATGCTGAGGGATGGGAACCCAGGATCAAGAAACAGGAATCTGAGGCCATTTGGGCAAGGCACTGAAAGTGTCCACTATAGTTGGGTACTACACACATGGTCTCAAATGGGGCTCTTTGCCATCCTACCTCACCGCACCCCCACTCACTCACTCATGCATTCAACAAATTATGTCCTGAGTACCTGCTATGTGTCAGGCACTGTTGGTGATACAGTACTGATGAGATATGGGGCTTATGAAATCTAGTGGAGAAGAAACAGTTAAGAAGCAGTAAACAGATCAGAGATTTCCAGCTAGTGATAAGGACGATGGTTCCTACAAAACAGGCTAATAGACTTCATGCGACAGGAAAAGGAAGGTCAAACTGGTAACTGGAGTTGATGCTTCAGTGCCCCAGTCAGTCCCCCTGCATGGGTTGGCGCCCCTATTCCCCAGATGCTGCAAGTGCTGGATAACAGCTCCCATCTAATCTTCTCAGGAGAACTGCCTTTGGCTGAGGGGTACCACTTTGGCTAGAGGTGGCTAGAAGGTGAGGTACTCACTCACCCCTGGGAGGAGGAAGCTGTTGGTGGCCAATGACATGCTGGTGTACTTGTGTTACAACTCATACTCCAGAACTTCCTACGGGGCCAGGCTGAGGCAAGACCTCTCCTGCTCTACCTTTTCTTATCTTCTATTGTTCCCCTATTCCAATTCCCTCACTCTCATTCTTCTGAGAGCATTTCAATAAATCACTTGCCTGAGAATCCCCATCTCTGGCTCTGCTTCTAGAGAATCTGACATAAGATAGTATGTTTTCTCTCCAGAATTTTCTTTCCCTTCCAGCATCCCAGGACTAGAGTTCCAGCTCTCCAGATGAACAGCCACTTCCCATTTCCTTGTAGCCTCTGGGCCCTCCAGGTGGGAAGCAGGGTAGCAAAAGGCCTTTTTCCCATTTACATTGGCCTCCTGATGGAATCCAAGAGTGGAGAGGACAGATCTAAAACATAAATGTCACAATTTGTTGAAAACACCCTAAGTCCTGGTTGGGACATGTCCCTATGTCCCTATGTCCTGCTGTCCAGCTGGCACTAGCCTGAATCATGGAGACACACACAGTTGACAGTTACATCTTGAATAGAGAAGTCTTCTAGTTTATAGTGCACTTAATGAGCTGTTGCCAACCATAAGCACCAAAATGGCCAAATTCACCACATACCTTCTTCCGTTTCTCAATGAAAACATCTAGAATCTTTCTTAAGGGTGATATCAGTAAAAGCTACCGAAACCCTCAATGCTTAATCTTCACTGGTTATAAATAGGTTTTTAACTGCCCACTGGTTTCTGAAGCTGTAATGAAGCAAAGATCATTGTCACATGTAAATGCCATAAATTCCTTGAGCAATTACTAGTCTGTGTAGGTGACATCGAGGTGATGAACAAGCCAGAAGGGTCCATGCTGATTCTTTGTACATCCATCAGGCAGATGCTATGATTCTGTTGGCTTAATTATTACACCTTGTAGAGATGAATGCAAGGAACATGCTTGCCTTGTCGACAGCCTCCCAGGGGACTGGTACTGAGTAATTGCTTTCCATCCCTGTAGGAATCATCGACATGGAACCACAGGAACCATCTGGCTCTCTGTCCCTCCCCCACATGCCCAGCAAGCCTCCTAGGGACAGAATGAAGTGTTTTGGGTGACAGTTCTCATCAATACGCTAATGACATCTTGTCTCCTTTATTCTAATCACAAACTCTATATTTTTTAAACATCCCTGACACTTGAAAAACTATGCTAAATACATATATAAAATTATATTTGCATTATATCTAATAAGATGTAAATAATATTATATAGCAGCATCATGAAGAATTGTACCAATATATGTACACATAAATAGAAATGTATATTATATATATAATGATGGAATGTTGAAGTGTGATCCTTTGGGGTATAGATAAAGAAACTCACACAAGAACATGTAAGAAATATTTAATAAACAGCACTGTAAAAATTGGCTGGTGATCTCTGAAGAAAATATATTCATTTGAGTCTCACTTATCACAAAAAATCAAACTAAATTGTTGGATTAAGAAAAGATAAATACTAAAGTAAGAGATAAAAAGCATGGATCTGAGTATCTATCAGCGTTAACAGATGTCTTGCATGACTTTGGACATAAAACAAATGGAAGAAATATAGAAAACTTTACTGGTAATTTCAAGAGAACAAGGCTTTCAACTTCTTCAGACTAAAACCATCTATATAGTTACAACGAAAACAGAAAACTAGGAAACTATTTTATTACAAATATAATAGATTAAAAAATGATAATGGCCTAATTGTAAAGAGATCCTGTCCTTAATATAAAGAACTCTAAAAAATGAACCTCTGGAATTTCATTAAAAGAAATCTAATAGAAACATTCAAGAGCTCTAACATTTAATAGGCAACCAGTAACTATCTGCTCAATAACTAACAATTAATTAACAATTGACAAAGGGGGAAATGGGTAAAAAGTATACACATGCAATTCACATGGAAGGAAATGTACAGAATTCATACATGGGATGCTGTGAATGGCGATCCCCATTCTCTAGCTCCTCAGAGTGTTGGCTGCTAACAGCTCAGAGTTGCCTTTTCTAAAAAACTGCCTTCATCCAAATGGGAGCCACCTCACCTGGGAACCTACAAGTCTATCTTGGGGCCAACCTCAGCAAATCACTGACTGTCGTGAGTGGGAGAGAGCCAGACAACAAGAAGTAGAAGAGTAATATATGATACTTCCATGAACTGGGGGAAATCATTAAAACAATTTTTGCGAGAACACCAAATAATATGTAAATCACATCATCATATACTATGGGAATTACAAAAGTATATATAGTCTAAGTTAACAGCATTAACATAAACTTGGCACTTACACATAAGATGGAAGCCTCAAAAACATTATATTACCATTTTGTACTATGCCTCTCAGATCCATTCTAAAATGGCCAATGGACTACAAAATCGACTACAAATGCAGAGAATACTACATCAGCCCTGACACAATACCAGCAATATTCAACATCAAACTTCTGCTACATATAAGTGAGAAGGGAAACATTAAGGGCTATCTTGCACACCTCCATCTTGAGAAATAAACACAACATGATTGGAAGCAATCTTTGCAGGATCCTAGGAACCTTGCCTCCCCTAGTTGGTGGGTACAGGTGAGGAGGCCATGGGAGTAGCATGCCCCAGCAGAGAGTCTTAGGAAGAAGCTATTCAAGCAAACTTTTGATCATCTTTCTGAGATGGAGTGTATTTTGATGGTGTAGCAGGATGGTGTAGCAGGTACAAGGTCATACATGGGTCACACTATGCACCTGATAAGGAGGACACGCCAACCAGAAAGTTAAATACAGAAAGCTACCATGCCCTTCAAGCAACTAAGTCACTGAACTAGCAGTATAAATATATTAATACAATATCCAGAAGATTCCTTAAAAAGTAAACAAAAAACCCTTTTTAAATATAGATACATGAAAAGATCCAAGAATCAAACCATTTTTTCATGCTTATGGGTAATGGTCAGATCTACATCAGAGACAACTCTTTGTTCAAGAATGAGTAAATTGAGATTCCTGGGTGGCTCATTCGGTTAAGGGTCTGACTCTTGATTTCAGCTCAGGTCATAATCTCCCAGTTCATGGGATCTAGACCTGAATCAGACTCCAAGCTGAAAGCACTGAGCCTGCTTGGGATTCTCTCTATCCCTCTCTCTGTCCCTCCCTGCTCAAGCACTCACTATTAAAAAAAATAAACAGACTTAAAAAAAAGAATGGGGCATCTGGGTGGCTCACTGAGTTAAGTGTCTGACTCTTGGGTTAGGCCCAGGTCATGATCTCATGGTACATGAGTTTGAGCCCCGCATTGGGCTCCATACTGACAGTGCACAGCTCACTTAAGATTCTCTCTCTCTGCCCCTCCTCCCCACTCTCTCTCTCAAAATAAATACAGAAACTTAAAAAAATGAATTAACTATTAAAAGGTATAATTTTTTTTAAAAGCTTGAGCCCTAAAAACACAGCATCATGTATATTACAAAAAGGCAGAAAAAACAAAACAAGGAGAAGGAGCATACATTTGGGGAAATATTTACTAAAGCAAAGTAAGTGAAGCATCTGCTTTACAGGATTAATAAAATTCCTTAAAACAAGAACGATATAAACAATGAGAAGATAAGGCCCGAGAATGCGATAAATCAGGAGCTAAGACATAGGCAGAAGCAAAACAAGAGCTGGATAGGCTAGAAATACAATGTCAAGAAAGAAAAGTACCATAGCAAAATTAAAATCTTTGTTAGAAATAGGACACACAATGGTCAGAGCAGAAAAATCAAACCATTGGTGCAGGAACAAGCCTTTAAACTCTTCCAGAATGGGGGAAAAATATATAAAGATGATGAGAAAGTAGATAATACATATAAAAAGTAAAAGTAAACCCAAAGAGTGTAAACTGATACTCCAGAGACTGAGGCCAGACAGACCCTAGAAAAATAAAAATTAAGGACAGAATGGAAGGGAACATTTCCAAGTCTGTCTATAAAAACTAACTCTTGAGATTCCAGGAGAAAATTATGAAATATTATTAATATCCACACATGTCATATTGAGTTGGTTTCTTTTTTTAATATTTCACGTAAGAGAAAAAAATCTAAAAGCTTTTGGAAAGACAAAACAAAAACAGCAACAGTATCTAACAAAAAAAATAATAAAAATCACCTCTTCTATCCCATACCAGAAGGTAAAAGGTCAGCAGAGTTCTGAAGGCAAACAGCTATAATGAAGGATTCTATACAATCACCCAAGTACGTGGGTAAAGTCAAAGAAGGATATTTTGATATGCTTGAGCATCTCAAGCATAACATAACATATATGCAAACTTTCTCAAAAGTATCATTAAAGTATCTACTCTAGTCAACCAAGATACAAATCAAAATTAAAGCTTCAGAATAGGAGAGTCTTGATTAAAGAAGAAAAAGCTAGCAGTAAGCATTAAGTACAGTACAATGGGGGAATAAATCTTAATTGTTAACTCTTTGATTTTCTCATTAAATGCACATTGAGTGATTGCTGAGTGAATATAAATAAAATATTTATTGTAAACATGGCAACAGAATACATTTCCAAGAATACAAATATTTATCAAAAGAGAAGACTAACCTCCAAACTGGGAAAATATTTAAACATATTTAAAGAAATATAAATTATAATATATGTAAACAAATTATAATATCTGTATCACACAAAAAGCTCTCATAAGTTAGTAAGTTGTAAAAGAGAAAAAGATCACTTAAAGGAAATTCAACCCAGATGCCCAAATTGTCAAAAACACATTTTTAAAGTTTCAATATTGTTCACTATCAAGGGAATTGAAATTAAAATAATAATAAGACACCACTTGTTAACTCTCAAGTCTTAAAAAGTATGCTATTGAGTAGTGGGAAAAGTTTAGGGCAGTAAGTACTCTTGACTTAACTGAGGGAATATAACTTGGTATCACCTTTCTGAACTTATTAATAACCTTACAATGTTCATTGTATCTCTAAGTTAAGGAACTTAGAGAGCCACAAAAACATTTATAAATATTGGTGTCTTTAGAAAAAGTTCTTAATATTCAAAATTATGAATTTAGTTAAATATATTATGATATGTACATAGTATGTAATACTATTCAACCATTAAAATAATGTTTTGAAGGTTGTTAAATATTGACAGAAATATTCAGGGTGTGTTAGTACATTAAACAAAAACAGTATATTTTAACATATAGTGTAATACGGTTTTACAATACTGAATGCATTAAAATAATGGAAGGAAATATGCCAATATTTAGTCTTCCTTTCTTCCTATAGTACTAGTACACTACTTTGACCTGAGCACATGACCATATGAAATTAAGACTAGATTTTCCAGTTTTCCTTGTGTGACTGAGCCCAGAATAATGGAATTTAGATGGTAGTGATGTATAAGACTTCTGGGAATGTACAGAATATTCTTTTCTTTTTTCTGCTTCTTGTTGGAAAGCTGGAGTTGAAGCAGCCATCTGAGACCATGAGGTTAAAGCAATGCTTCAAAACGGCAGCATAGTAACATGAAAAGAGCCCAGGTCCTGGACACCGTGGATACCACATCAGCCCTTGACTGCTTATCTCAGGGTAAGTAATGTGGGATAGAAATAAACTATAATCGGGGCACCTGGTGGCTCACTCAGGTAATCATCCAACTCTTGATTTCGGCTCAGATCCATGATCTCATGGTTCATGAGATGGAGCCCCATATTGAACTCCATACTGACAGCACAGAGACTGCTTAGGATTCTCTCTCTCTTCTCTCTCTGCCCCTCCCCCAACTCGAGCTCTCTCTCTCTCCCTCTCTCCCTCTCTCTCTCTCTCTCTCTCTCTCTCTCTCTCTCTCGCACGCGAGCGCGCATCCCTCTCAAAATGAATAAGCATTTTAAAAGAAAGAATTAACTTTTGTAATTGTAAGTCACTGGGATCTTTGTTACAGCAGCCAGACTTATATTCTAACTAACATGCACACTTTCCAAAATTTCTACCTTGATCCCTTGTTATTTCATGGGAGAAAATAGTATTAAACAAAGAGAAACAGGGGTTTAATTAAAAGCAGTTAAAAAAAAAAGGAGTCGGGACAAGACCTAACTTGGACATACACAGTCAAAAAACAAAGCAAAACAAACTACAACCCTTGCGATTGATTATATTCCTTTATTTTGCTTGTTTTTTAAATAAGCGAATTTAAGGCAATAAAAAAATATTTACATCCTGCCTCCATATTGTGGCTGTCATTTTTTTTTTTTTGCTGGATAGCACACAAAATGAAAATTATTTCATCACTGACCAAAATCAAAAGAGAGTTAACTTATTAAAACACCTTCCTTCTAAAGATATAGAGGAAGAGTGAATGTTTGTGATATTCCTTCATTGCCTTCCAATGCAAATCTGAAACATCAGACAGCTAGCCTTAAAGCAGAGAGCCAAAGAGCTATCTTTTGCCTAACATGGCCAGCTGACCTAATCTAGGTTTAATAGTGTGGGCACATACAACCTTGTTCCTCAATGAGGCAATAAAAGTCAAGATTAGGATCACAAGGAGACAAAGCACGATTTACACACTTTAGATTACTTCTGTTTCATCTTTATACCCTTCCTCTTTTTATTAAAAATTAAACCCAGCAGGAAGTGGAACATTAAATGCTTGACATACAGCTGATCCCCATAGCTGGTATTATCTGTGTTGTCAGAGAAACTGCACCACATAGAAATAGCACATTCTAATGGGAGACCACGCTGACCCATATGAGACACAAATCAATATATACAATAGTTACAAGTTATGAAATATGAAATGACATATTGAGTGCTGAGTGTTTTAACTGTATACATACAGATATTTATTTAGAAAAATATTTTAATATTTTTAAATGTTCCAGGACAGATTTTCCTATGAGAGTTTATCTGAAGTTTTCCTTTTAAGGCAATGAGTTGCTGCAAAATATATTAGATATACCAGGAATATGTAACAATAAAGTGAAAAACATCCCTAAGTTTCTGAATGACTAGGCAGACTGCATTTCAGGCACGCTGTATCTTCCTCAACTAAAATTATAAAGGATAAAAGAAAGGCACATTTATAAACAAAAACACATATTTGTTGAATGATAAGCACATTAGCTTTATCTGTTAATTTTAAAGTAAATTAGGAAAAACATAAAAGGCACAAGTGAAAATACAACCATATGAAAAAAATAACACTATGAAACATCTTCTACCTACATTTTTAAGATTTTTTTTAGGCCAAAGTCACAAAGTCAATTTGGGAATGAATTCAGAAGCATTACCTTATTGAACTATCTGTGTAGATCTCTGTCCTTTAGTTGTGTAAAGATTTATTGATAAAATGGGCCTGAAAGTTTAAATAGATCTTATAAATGAACACCTTCATTTTCTATGCACTTTTAAATATCTGATCTTTGCTGCTGTATTATTTACTGAAGGGAATTCACGGTTTCTACAATAAGGTGTTCAAAAATTGTTTAATCAAACAAACAGCACAGGAAAAACAAATGCTTTAAAAAGAATATTAGGTTTGTGTGCCTGGGTGGCTCAGTTGGTTAAGCGTCTGACTCTTCGTTTCAGTGCAGGTCACAATCTCAAAGTTTATGAGTTCAAGCCCTGCATTGGGCTCTGCACAGACAGTGTGGAGTCTGCTTGGAATTCTGTCTGTCTGTCTGTCTGTCTGTCTCTCTCT
This sequence comes from Acinonyx jubatus, assembly GCF_027475565.1. Lineage (NCBI taxonomy): Eukaryota > Metazoa > Chordata > Mammalia > Carnivora > Felidae > Acinonyx > Acinonyx jubatus. Next base: position 33,536,173 of record NC_069388.1, on the reverse strand, counting down.
CAAAAATAAATAAATAAAACAAGCATTTAAAACAAAAAAGAATATTAGGTTCACTTACATGACTTCTTATTTTAGTACAAAAAGAGGTCCCAGTGATTTCAAGTGAAAATGGATGCCCAGAAATAAACCACAAGCTCCCTAAAACATATCTTTTCCTAAACTGACCCTGCTTGATAAGCTGTTCTGGACTATGCTTGATAAGCTGCCCTACAGATTCCCAACATCCTTCTGCTTTGATAGCTAAACACAGTCTCCAAAGAAACAGGCTGACATTGTTTATCCCAATTCTTATTCAATTTTCAATGCCATGTTGCCCCCAAATAAGATTTTTACTCTTAGGCAAGGTTATTAATTTTTTGTCCAGTCATTAATAGAGACACCTGAACAAAGCCCATGGACCAGGGAAGAAGTTGTTGCCTAATGAGCCAAGAGTAACAGGTGATATTCTCACAGAGGAAGCTTAATCTTCTTGCCCACAAATGCTTCCTGATTCTCTGCAGGGAAACGGCTTTATTCAGAAATTTAATGCATGGGCCAAACAAGGAAGTTAATTTGGCTTGCTGGGAGACTTCTCTGTGGGAAGAATTGCTACCCAGATTAAGCCTTGGCCAAGCAGTGTTAAGTCTCAAGAAGGAACAAATGAATCCATTTTCCTCCTTTTCCTTCCTTCCTTCCTTCCTTCCTTCCTTCCTTCCTTCCTTCCTTTCCTTCCTTCCTTCCTTTCCTTTTTCCCTTCCTTCTTTATTTCTTCCTTCCTTCCTTCCTTCCTTCCTTCCTTCCTTCCTTCCTTCCTTCCTTCCTTCCCTTCCTTCCTTCCTTTCCTTTTTCCCTTCCTTCTTTCTTTCTTCCTTCCTTCCTTCCTTCCTTCCTTCCTTCCTTTCCTTCTTTTCTTTCTTTTTGTAATATTTAAATGCCTGCTGTTGAATGACCTATGTTGGATTCTGAAGATAAATTTAATTTAATATTTGTATTTAAGATATATTGGTTTTGATACTTACTCAAAGCAAGTCTTTGTATTTTCTGGAAGGCTGTATAGGTTAAATATGTAAAATCAACATTTTTTTCTCCAGGTATCTAATCCAGGTCATTTGATAGCTTACTGGTATAGTATTTCAAATAAAAATAAACAAATGTAATATAACCTTAGAGTTAAAAAACGAAATAGAAATGGTATAAAATTAAAATAATCATGCTTCCTATATCTGGTTCTCCCTCTAACTTACTCATGACCTAACTGCCTTTATTACTTTTTTAAACATTTTATTATGAAATACAATACCTACTGAAAAACGCACTTAAAATGTACACTTAAACAAAGCATTATACAGTGAATACCTAGATAAAGAAATGGAACAGCACCAGCATCCCAGTAGACCTCTTTTTGACCCCCTGATCTGTACCCATTCCCAGCCTTGGACCTGCCTTCCATGGTGGTAGTTTCAGTACTTTTCTTTCTAATGTAATCACTTCATTCTCATCCCAATACTCTGTAGTTTAGTTTCACCTATTTTGTCATTGATATGTATGTACTTACATACATTTAATGTTATGCATTATTTCGTGTATAGCTTTCATCAGTAAATTTGAGACATTCATCATGTTGAGTGTAGCATGTTTTCATGTAGCATGTTTTCACTGTAGCATGTTTTCATTGTAGCATGTTTTCATCACCATATGATATTCTCTTCTATGCACATAGTATAATTTGTCTTATTTTTTATTATGGGAAAACATACATAACATAAAATATACCTTTTTAACCATGTTATGTGTACAATCCAGTGACATTTAGTACATTCAGTATTGCAACCATCATTACAATTTATAGAACTTTTTCATCATCCCAAAGAGAAGCTCTGTACCCATTAAATAATGACTCCCCATCCTCCCTTTGCCCCAGGCCCTAGTAGCCACTATTCTACTTTCTGTCTCTATGAATTTGCCTATTCTAAATAACTCCTATAAGTGGAATCATCAATATTTGTCCTTTTGTGACTGCCTTATTTCATTTAGCATAATGTTTTCAAGGTTCATCCATGTTGTAGCATGTGTTGATACTTTATTTACGTTTATGGTTGAATAATATTCCATTGTATGGATATACCACATTTTGCTTATCCATTCATCTGTGTGCACACTTGGGTTGTTTCCACACTTTGGCTATAACACTGACAATGTTCATAATAACACTATGAACATTAGCATATAAGGACCTGTCTCTGCTTGCAATCTCTTTGTGTGTATACCTAAGAGTGGAACTGAGGGATTGTATAGTAACTTTATTTTGAACTTTTTGAGGCACTGCCGCATTGTTTTCCATAGATGCCGCACCAAACTTTTACATTTTCACCATCAATGCACGAAGGTTCCAATTTCTCTACATACTCTCCTACGCTTATTTTCTGTTTTTTGGTTATTATTGTTTTCTTTGAGATTTTTTTTGTTTTGTTTTGTTTTGTTTTGTTTTTTTGAGAGCAATGCTTATCTGACTGTTGTTGGTATTTGTGTTGTTTCCAGTCTGGAGCTATTGCAAATAATGCTTATGCCTGTTTCCTAGAGTATATAAGAATACATTTCCATGGGGTATATACCTGGCACTAGGATTGCTCATAGGAATGTGCATGCTCAATTTTAGTAGAAAATGTCAAATAGTTTTTCAAAGTGCTTACACCAATTTACACTGCACCAGCACATTTCTGTGTCTGGTAACTTGCTGCTGTGAAGGTTTTAATTTTGGCCATGTGGTAGGTGGAGACTGATAGCTCTTCTTGGCTTGAATTTTCATTATTATTATGAGGTTGAGCAGTTTTTCATCCATTTATTGGCTATTTGATATTCTCTTACATGAACATCTTATTCAATAATGAATGGTCTGTTCAATGATCTTGTCCATTTTTTCACCAGTACACCTGTCAATTTTTTATGGAGTTTTAGGAGTTACCTATAGGTCCTGTCAAGCTCTTCAACAGTTACATGTATTGCAAATACCTAATTTGTTGCTTATGTGTGCTTGCAGAGTTGTTGTTGTTGTTTTTTTTTAAATGCTCATACAGGCTAACTCAAATATTTATTTTTGGTTTTGTTCCTTTGTTCACACAAAAGATAACAAATACTATATTTATTTTTCTGCATCTTGCTCTTTTCCCACCAATTCGCCAATTCCCAGCAATGTGAGTGTGAGTTTCCCCACAGTCCACAAGCATATTGTCATCCCTTTGCATTTTTACCAATCTATTAAGAGTATTTAGCTGTAGTTTTAAATTGCAAATTTTTATCATGAGTAGGGAGTTTCTGCTTCACATGTTTAAAGGCCTTCTATGTCCATGTTTCTTTTGAGTGTTATGGTTTCCCCTATCAAAGGAGACCCCAGCTACATCAGTACAGTGACATTAAACATTAATGTGCATGTGAAATTCTGGGGGATCTTGATAAAATTCAAATTCTAGTTCAGTAGGTCTGGGCTGAGGCCTGAGATTCTGCATTTCTAACAATCACTCAAGTGGTGCCAAAGATGCAGGTCCAAGAAATATTCTTGATTAGCATGAATGCCATGAAATAGTCATAGCACCTTAAAGAGAAAATCCAAAGCGAATCATCAAGTAAAATAATCGTTTATTTAAAATAATCTAGATTTGGGGCGCCTGGGTGGCTCAGTCGGTTAAGCCGCCGACTTCGGCTCAGGTCATGATCTCGCGGTCCGTGAGTTCAAGCCCCGCGTCGGGCTCTGTGCTGACAGCTCAGAGCCTGGAGCCTGTTTCAGATTCTGTGTCTCCCTCTCTCTGACCCTCCCCCGTTCATGCTCTGTCTCTCTGTCTCAAAAATAAATAAACGTTAAAAAAAAATTTTTTTTAATAATCTAGATTTAGGATGTTATGCTCGAAATACTTTTGTATTCGAAATACTTTTGTGGGTGGCTCATGAAGATGGCATCGTCATATAAAAATGACTCAACATAATTTTCATGTGTGCAAAGGGAATAGAACTCTTGGAGAAATGCAACATAGTGCATGATGAGCTCCACAGGAGCTCACAGACAGGCCACGGATATGCTGTTGCATATGTGATTTTCTTAATGTCCTGGGCCGGGAGACACAGACTCAGAGAACTGTTGCAAGAACTGTTAGGAAGGCCTGTCCCCATCAGAGTTCCAGTGACTTCACTTATATCAACTTTTGACCCAATGAAACCAAGACATCCCAGACTAAAGTTCAAATGGAAAACCAAAAGTTTATGCTTTAAAATGCTATGCAAAAATCTCATTTAAGGTGTAAATTACCTCAAAAAGAATGTTCAAGAAGAGCAAAGGAAATTTCCATTGGATGATACAACTACAACAGTTGCTGCTATAGGTAATACATACTAAGCATTCACCAAGTGCTCTCTCTATATTTGTTCACTTTTTCCTTACAACCGCATATGAGGCAGGTTTCTCAAGCAGCACTCCACACAGTGAAGGATATGGCAGGGAAACCTAATTATACTTTGTGATCCTCACACATGAAAAGGAATGTATGCCCAGAAAAAAATACTTTTGATAATTTTTCAACTAATAGTATTTCAAAGTAAAACACGGAAAGGTAGCTCTTTATCTGGAGACGTTAATCCAATGTAATTCTACCTTTCCAATCAGTGAGAATTCCTACAGACACGCATATTGAAAGGGAAAAGGTCTTCAAATTTTAAGCATATTTTATTTAAAACTACTGGCGAGGGGGTGTTTGTTAAGTTTTTTTTCTTTCAAAACATTAAAGAGGCAGGAGTTTTAAAACAATCTTGATAGTGATTCTTATCTGAATATTCCCCTCTCCCTTCCAATTTGTGAATCTCCTCAGAGCAAGGAAAAATAAATCCGGAGGGAAATAAGAATTTCCCAACAACAAGAAAGTCAGTGAGGTGTGAATCTTCTTATTTGGCTTGTAAGTGGTAACAGCAACAACATAACAACAAAAAGCTTGGAGAAAATACAGGATCCTTGACACCAGCAAGAGCTAAGAGTAAGAAAATAAATGACAGAGTGTTCAGTTAAATATCCTTCTCTTAAGCTTGGCTCACATGCTCACACTCTCACACGTGGTTCTACGCCTCTGGACAGTTTCCCCACAGGGACAACACACTATCTTCAAAAGCCAAAGAAGCAACTTTCTGGGCTTACCTCAAAATCCTGCACTGATTTTCAAGTTAACATGGAGGATGAAACTGTCTTGCAGAATACATTTTAAACAGAGTAAAAACAGTTAAACATGAAACAAAAGAAAAACAAACAAACAAGAAATGAAGCTTGACCCGATGCAATAACTCTGACAGCTAAGAAAATAACAGAAGTTTCTGGGACAGAGAGTTGCTGTGAGTCACTGCCTTCAAATACGGATCCCTCCCCCAAGCCGATGGCTGAGTACAAACTCACTGAGAATTCTCATCCACAACCACGAAGTGAGAAAGAAACAAGATGCAGAGGTAGGAGTCCTCATAGTTTTCCTTGTCCGAAGAATAGCAGAAATGCCTCTGAGCCAGGAAAATGGGAGAGTATGATTCTCTTTGAAGCAAGGGCAGAATCCATCAATGCTTCATCTGAATCGAGAAGGCCAACTAAAGTCTAAGGTTGCCTCCCTATGGGAACAAGAAGCACCCCTTCTCCCCTACACATGCACACGCACACGCATACATACAGTGATATAAACCGGGTAAACCTGGTCTAGGACATTTAGCAAAATATCAGAAGAGAAAATAGACCCTGGTATTCTAAGAAAGAACAAAAATGACATCAATACTCCCTCCAGCCTTCCTTTCTAAGCAGAAAAAACTCAAAACATTCAGGTTTCAAACCATCACTTGTGAAGGGAAAACACTTTGGTCTCAGATAAAGAAAGAAAGTCAAGAAGCCACCAATACTTTATTAGAAAAACCATAATGTTTGAAAAGGGCCATTCAGGCAAGATGAAGAAAAGGGCAAAACAACTATGCAAAATATCCCAGTCTAGAGGAAAACAAAGAAAATAAATGCTTTTTATTTATTTTATTTTACTTTATTTTATTTGATTTTTTTGAGAGAGAGCAGGAGAGGGGCAGAGGGAGAGGGGGAGAGAGAATCTTAAGCAGATTCCAGGCCCAGCATGGAGCCTGACCCGGGGCTCGATCTCAGGACCCTGAGATCATGACCTGAATCGGAATCAAGAGTTAGACGCTGACTGAGCCACCCAGGCACCCCAAGAAAACAATTTTTAAAGCATCCAGACATAAACAACCCATTTCATGGAAGATTAGGTTCTCCTTAGACTGGTGCACAGCAATACTTGGTGCTAGAAGACCATGAAGCAATGGTTACAAATACACCCTAAGAATACTGCATTGAACTAAAGCATTATTCAGCTTCCAGGTAAAACAGTGATGTTGGCAAAAATGAAAGCCCGCGTGAAACACGTGTGCCTATCAAACTTTCCTAAAAAAATCTTTTTAAATAGACCATGAGAATGAAATACAGTGAATTCAGAGAAGATGCAAGATAAATATTTTGGGCATGCAATACCATGGTACATGGTGGATGGATAACATTGATTTCACTGAAATAGAGTGCTGATACTAATCACATATGGAAATTATGGTTCTAGGACATTGTGAATGTGTTAAGAATACACAAAGTAAACACAAATAACAACAATTAAAACATGGAGGCAGGTGGAAAGGGAGAGACACATTAGGAAGTGAATGTTCTTGTGCTTTATAGGAAGCCAATTAATATAAAATCCAAAATCTAAGGCTCCATCTTAAAATAATAGATGCAGATTAATCCTATTACTATAAAACTATGTTTTAATCTTTCTACCTGTATTTATATCTGCATATATGCTGAGAAGTATACTTGGAATGACATTAATCCAATGTTCATGATAGATATTTCTGGGTGGTAGCATTTCAGATGACGTTTTAAAAAAATCCTAATTTTTGTTTTTGTTTTCATTATCTGACATATAAACAATACATACATATATAAGTGTGTGTTTTACAAAAACAGTGCTGTGCTTTGAAATAAGACTGAAAGCAAATATGGAAAGTTGCTAATACTGATTATCCATCATTTCAAATAAGTTCTTAAATTGAAAGTCCCAATCAGCTTTTCTTACTCTTACTTATGATATCTGTAATATTACTAATATCAATATGATGAGGTTTTTTTCTGTATTTCCCTTTATATTGCTTTCAACAGTGTTTATATATGGAGATATGCTTGCATCTTCTAGGTTATTACCTCTGTGAACTCTTGTTATCTGAACATTATAAATCAGGAAACAGCTTTGTCCAAGTACGCCTCATACAGAAGAGGTGAGATCAGAACCCAGATCAGTCTCACATCAGTGCCCATGGTATTCACACCATAACATTTTAGGAACAATTTGTGGGAGATAAATACTATGAAATTATTAAACTACCTACCAAATGTCTTTAAATGTGGACTTGGGTTATTTGCCAAACCACCGCCCCCCCCCCCAACTTGTGAAAATTTAGTTCATCCAACATTAATGACGGTTACTTCCACAGAGCAGAATTTGAAGCAATTTCTTCTCAGCTGTTGGGCAATTTTTGTTTTCCACTTATTACTACCTCTTTAACTGGGATCAGCCCATGTTTCAGGAACCATTGTTACGTGTCTATGATCACTGCTTACTTCTTGTTTGTTCTCTGAGTTCCAAAATTCTATCCCTGAGAGAATAACTACATTGAAAACAGGGAAGTTACACATACACAGTGTCTTCACCACCAGATGTTTGGTATTCAGAGGGAGCACAGATGCAAATGGTGGCAGAGTAGCTACATGTTGATTATGATGTTGGCTGTTTCAGCAATTACATTTAATTTAGCAGAGACTTTAATTTTTTTTTTATTTCTTGGACTAAAAGTTGTCACTTTAAATTTGAGACAAGCAAAGGCACTAAACTTTTGGTGCCTGATTGAATTGGTATGTTGACATATACCTAACTGGTTTACCAACCTCGGTTGGTTTCTCCAACCTTGGAGAAAACAGTAGAAAACAATCTGGGAAATGATTCAGAATTTAATTTTCCAATTTGGGTGTACTCAAAGAAAGAAAAAAAAACACTTCTTAATCAGGAATTACTGTTGTTTCAGATTTAATAGCACAGGAATGAGTAAAGTCTTACCAAAACTGTTGTTGAATAAGAAAAAGAAACAACTGTAATCATGGCGGTTGGAATGATTCTGCTAGATTGATTGCCCCTATCATAACCATTGATTACCACAATAAAACCCCTTGTTGACATCTTTCTTTTCTTTCTCTCTTTTGTATCTTCCCATGACATTGTTGGTAATGAAACATACCACATTATCTGCAACAGCGATAATATTACGAAGTCTAATCTTCTGGCTCACACATCTCAAGGCACACAGGATGTGTTTGTTCTCTATACACCGAAAAACTCTACTTCCCAATACTGAAAATACTTGAAAACAATCCAAATATATGTTCTTAGTTATTGGCTCTTGCTCTCTTTCTTCAGACTTGGTTCTTAAAGGGCAAACACTGGCTATTTCCCAAATAGCAGAGCTATTATTTTTGCCCCAAAGACTGGCTTGATCAAAGCTTTTAAAAAATAAAACCATAAGGTCATAGGCCCCTGAGTGATATTGTGCATGATAATATAAAAAAGTTTGAAAGAATGAAACCAATGCACGTATCAAACTGTTCTTAGTCATTATTCCTTAGAAATCTTTCCCTGCCCACCTCCTCCCTCTTTCTTCAGAGCCTGTGTAGGTGGAATGTGCTACTTGATAAATGCAGTCTAATTATATAACTTCACTTCTTCTTTTACAAGATGTTATAGCAGGGTTACCTTATTTTGTCCCTGTTATATAATTGGGTTGTAGGACGCTTAAGCCCATACACCTACATAAATATTAATTTTATTTCTATCTTGATTCCAAGATATTTAAGCTCTAATTTTACACTTTTAAGGACAACTTTATCTTTGAATACAAGACACTCTGCCTTGCCTCTTTTCTCTATTAATCAAACAGTTTATAAGTCAAATTCTCTCATGCCCCAGCTATTCTATATGCTGTAAGTCTTGGACGATCTTGTACAGAAGCTTTCCACCTTTCAATCAAAAGAAAGCCAGGAAGTAATAACAATGTAGGGAACAACAACAAAAAAATTAACCACAAACTCAAAGCATTATAAATTGTTTTCCTTAAACTAAATTTAATCTGGTTTTAAGGTTTTCATTAATTTTAAAACATGGGCTTCTAGTTCTATCAAGGGTGAAAATGAAATAAAGGGATTTTGTGATGATACTGGGGATGGGTGTGGACCACAATTGTATGAAGGCACAGAGAGATTAGTCAGATGGCCAGCAGCTTCAGTCACATAACCTACTACTGAAAGCCTTACATGTTAATATAATAAAATCAGCCAAAAAAAGATGAGGAGAATAGACTAAACTTCAAGGGGAAAACATGAGAAGAAGTCAGAATGTAATCTTCCCCATCTTTTTTATTCTGACATTTATTCTAGGCAAGCCAAAAGTGAGAAAGGGAATGATGGTTACCACTTTCAGTGAAACTTATTGTAAAAGAAAAATTTTAAAACAGCAAACAAAACACAATGGTATGGCAACAAACACACGGTTAAAGGAATGTTCAGTATTTTCATCTTGAGTTTAGGTACAACAATGCATTCTACTGTGTGACCCGGGGGCTGGTATCTGCTGTGGATAATTTCTTCCATGTTTGCGTGGGTTTGTTTTGCTCTATCAGCAGAAGGGGTACAAAATGTGATTGAGGCAGCTGCTGTCTAATTTTTAAGTGCTGCTATAAGACTGAGGCACTTAATCAAAAGACAGATCACTTACTCCAAACATTATTGACAGAAATACACAAGAATCTCCCACCAGTTTTCACTATCAGAGTAGAAAAGCAAAAGTTGGATTTTAATCCCAGACAGCAGAATTAGCACACACCAGAGGGCAAATGCGGAAGAAACAGGAACTTAAGAACCTTCATCTTAAGAATTCTCATCACTCACGAGGTTTTATTTGCAGAATTCCATCCCCTTATTTTTCCTCAGATTAATCAATCTGTTGAATGATCAGTCTATTTTAAAACATTATTCCCTCATTATACGAAGATGCAGTAACATATGTGCCCAAAGTTCTCCAAACATTGGCAGTATCAGCAATCTCAGAAATTACCACACACCCACCATTACATCACAGTGTCAACCTTCACTGGAATGGAAGTGTGCTAGCATTTTTCCAGTTTCCTAACTTTGTCAAATTCCTGAAGAAAACATTTCCAACAACAAAAAAAATTCTTTAAGAAAGAAAATATAGTGTGTATTTCAGCAAGTAGAGGAGGAGGAAAAGAAATGGAGTGAAAAAGTAAATACAATTTGATTAGAAAGGTGATTTCAAGAGAAAATCTGTTTGCACACACCAGTGTTCTAAACCTAAGTGTGTGAATCTGGTTTAAAATGCTTTGCAAAACCCCCAGCAGCATTTGATTTTAGTATTAAATGGTTGTTTTGGTGGAGGTTGGTTAGTAACCATTCTGGCCATGACGCTAAAAAGCATTACTTTCAATTTGAACCTGGACTGACCCAAAATACAGGTAAATTTTACCACTGATTTGGTACCAAAACAAGTGTCATTTTCAACTTGAATCTACAATCATAACATCCAACAACTCATAGCTGAGGAGAATTAAAAGCTGAATTTTTTCAGAATATTTTCTACATTTCACAAAGAAAGAATGTTTAAATCATTATTTATTCCTCAAAGCCTACTAATTTTGAAAGTTTATTTTGCCATATGCCTGAAGTAGTATTCAGAAGAGGAAGTCAAAATATAATGTTAAAATGAAATGAACATTCCTTGATCTTACTGAGCTGATGTGATGAAAGCCAAAAATCTGTCTTCATATCCTTTGGATAGAGATACAAAACATGTTTCAATTTTGACTAAATGATAGAAATAGTAAGCAACAAAATCAGCTTTTGAAAAAAAATAGTAAGCAACAAAATCCATTTTTGAAAAACCAGTAAGCAGAAAATCCATTTTCTTTATTACTCCACTGCTATATTTTACTGTCATTCTACAAATAAAAATAACAGCTCTGTAGTCTCTTCACAAAGCCCTTTGATGTGCCTTATCACATTTAATTTAATTCTCAACATTCTCCCACAACAGGAAGTATTATTCCCATTTTGCATACAAAGATATTGAAAGTCAAGTTGAATGATCTACCTAAGTGCTCAGAACCAGTAAGTGGCAGAACCAGACCTGAATATTTCTCCTTCCTCTTTTGTTATGTGGTCGCCATAAGAATATGACTAGGGGGGCCGTGAGGCAGGGGCCATGTGAGAACCCAACCAAGTTCAATGACACCACCTCGCTAACCCATAGCCAACTGCAGATGCATGAATGAGCCCTACTGAGACACATTTGGACCAGCAGAGCCACCACAACTGTGTTGAAAAAAAAAACAGTAAGTGGTTGTTTTAAGCCATGAAGTCTGGAAATGGCATGTTACATAGCATTGTTGTGGTGATAGTCAACTTGATACACAATTTAAAGTCGTCAACACAAAGAGCCTCAGCATTGGCACTGACTGAGCAAAAAGAATCCAGAGGCTCAACAGCACATAAACACATCATTTGATAAATAAAGTAAGGGACTCAAAATGTTAGGCAATCTTACGTAGATTCTACATAAATATCCAGGTCAATATGGTTAATTTTACAATAAAAAAAAGTAATTTTGCACCCTACTCCAGTGATTTATTTCTCCCATGACACATGTATGATTTCTTAATAATGATTATAGGGAAAAAATAAAAATAATAAGCAACAGTTCAAAAATCACTAAATACTGTTCCTGCTACCTTGGCACATGCTTTTATTGTTAAAAAACCATTGCCTGAAAAAATATTATGCCTTTGTTAATAATATTGTAATAATTTAGCAAATGTGGTTGCAAATAGAGATATGTACTTAAGCTCCAAAATTCTGTTTTAGAAATGACTTATGTGAGCACAGTACAGAATCAAAAGCAATGTTAAGCACAAGACAACATTAAGATATACACTTGGGAGGGGCACCTGCGCTGCTCAGTTGGTTAAGTGTCCAATCTGATTTCAGTTCAGGTCATGATCTCACGGTTCGTGGGTTTGAGCCCCACATCGGGCTCTGTGCTGACAGCTCAGAGCCCAGAGCCTGCTTTGGATCCTCTGTCTCCTCTCTCTCTGCCCTTCCTCTACTTGCTATCTCTCTCTCTCTTAAAACTAAATAAACATTAAAAAAATAATAAAAAAGATACACACTTGAGATATACCCAGCTAATAGTAGTGCTCCAAAAACATTTTCAAAACGCATACTTAAAACAATGAAAATGCTTTTGAGAGTCTGGCCTCTACATTCCACCAAAGCTCCCTTCTAGCTAAAAATGTGTAATGACCTCAACTTAGTTAGAAATTATCAGTGATATCATTATTTGGATATTAAATACCTCCGCCACCCTTTGGCACGTCTTAAATGATACTTCATCATTCTGTTGTAAAAGGAAAAAATTTTTTAACTAGACAATTCCAACACTCACAACTACACTAGTGCTATCATGTGCCAGATTCAAGGCCAAGTATTTTACATGCATTTGTTCATTTAATCCTCACAACTGTCATATGGGATAGATATTGCTATTCTCATTTTATGGATAAGAAAACAGAGACTGTCCAAAATCACACAGCTAATAACTTGTGTAATTTGTGGAGCTAAGGTTGAAGCCAAGTAGTATGCCTGCCATCAAACCCCATGCTCTTAAAGTTTTAGAATCACACACAGTGTCAGGCAAACACCAAGTTATTCTCAACATGGCCAGGTCCTGGACATAAGTCCAGGGGAGGAAGAATCTCCTCTCTGAGAGAAGAGTTGGAGAATCAGGATCCAGATCTTACAACTTCCTCCTGAATCATCCCCTGCCCCTGATAATGCACCCTAACCACAAATGTTGGGCACTTACATTGAATTGCTTTATTTCCCCAGAGCAACAGGAAGAAAGCACCAAAATTTTTTAGAAATTTTATATCTGTCCCTTGCTAAGGTGAAAACACCCTTTGATGCCAATAAATACTGACCTTCTGTATCAAATTAATGAAGAATCCTGATCAAGCACAAAAAGGAAATTTAGATATAGATATAGATAGATATAGATATAGATATATAGATATAGATATATAGATATAGATATAGATATAGATAGCTACCCATAACTTAGTTAACAAGCATTGAATTCTCAAATTTGGCCTTATATAACATAGACACCCAAACTTCTACTGAATTTAACTGAGTAAATCAATGCTCTCATTTTCGAGGAAATAACCTCACCATTTAAAATCAGACTATTTAATGTTACAATTTGAAATATCAGACCAACTGAAAATTTTGTTGACAATATAATACTCAGCATCTCCTTACTAATGAAGTGATTTTGATTTCTCGATTACCCCAGAGTCTAAGCTAATGATTAAGTTATTGAAAATATCAGGCACATTTTTAGGCGCTATAGACGTTAACTAATTTGTCCCCATTTAACAGGTGAGGGGATTGAGGCTTAGAGAGATTAAGTAACTTATTCAAGTTCACCTAGGGCAGTCAATTTAAAATGCTAAGTCTATTACCTCTCTACCTCACTAGTGCCAGAAATTTGGAGGAATACTAGAAATTCAAAAAAATGCAGCTAGGCACTTAGGTACCTAAAAGGGCCCATCACACTGAGTTTTCCAATGAGTGAAGGCAATTCTAAATTTGATTCTTTCCTGCTTAGTCCCATGCTCTAAGCTCTGTCTTGCTGTTTCTCTTCCCTCACTGGAGTATTCATAAAACGAGGACATTGTGGATTATAAATTCCCCTTTCCTCTAGGAATCTGGGTATTTCTTGTGCTAAAAAGAGAAGGAAAAAGATCCAGCTGCTACCAGGAAGAAAGCAACTTCAGGGTGCCTGGGTGTCTTGGTCAGTTAGGCGTCCAACTCTTGATTTCATCTCAGGTCATGATCTCTCTTTTCATGAGTTTGCGCCCCGCATTGAGCTCTGTGTTGACAGTGCTGGGCCTGCTTGGGATTCTGTCTCTGTCTCTCTCTACTCTTCCCCCCGCTCACAGGTGCTCTCTTTCTCTTTCTCTCAATAAATAAACAAATAAACATTAGAAGAAGAAGAAGAAGAAGAAGAAGAAGAAGAAGAAGAAGAAGAAGAAGAAAACAACCGCAAGTGCTCTGCCAGTGATTCTAGTTAATAATACAGCCTTGTATACTTGAAAGTTGCTCAGAGAAGATCTTCAGCATTCTCACCACAAAAAAAAAAAAAGAGGGTTAACAATACGAGGTGATGGATGTGTTTGTAATCTTGATCTTTGCAATTATTCCACAGGGTGTATGGAAATCAAATCATCATGTTGTGTATTTCAAATATATATAACTATGTCTGTCAATTATCTGTCCTTGACAAAGTTAGAAAAAATAAGAGTTCCCAGTCAGAGATATCTGGGGGGGCTACCAGGATGACCAATACTTAGATATTTGTATATTTGACATAATATGTTTACTGATGAATCTCAGTGACTGATAACTAATTCATCTTAATACTAATTAGAATATTCATATCCTCTGCATCAGAAGGAAAGCAGGTTTTCTGTCTCAAGGTTAAGGACAGAGATGGGATCTTAGGGGAAGGAAAGGGGTGTGATTGACGTATGCTCTCTTGCCCTAACTACTTTGGTTAGACATCCCCTTCCTACCCTGCTAGCGTGGTTTCTGACCCTTCAACTTAGTGAAGAGATAAGGGGAGGCAGGGAAGTTCTACCCTGACTGCTCTAGCAGTAAACAAAATTACACTCTGTATGCTTGCAGGTGTTTAAAATGAGGTCTCTGTCTTTGTCTTTATCTCCGTCTCATTCTCCATTTTTTCTCTCATGTTTTTGTGGGTTCTTCAGAGACCTCTACCTTGGGTCAGGTCTCAGATGTAAAGCCTAAGACAGTGATTCTTATGCAAATGATTTTTGGGGGAGAGCCCCTGGAAGAAACCTCAGAGGGACTAGGAGTACCAAGTTGGGACAGGAGAAAGAGCTTGGCAAAAATGCTGTTTTAGCTGAAGTTTAGAGTTCAAGTTCAGTCTCAGTCTGATCCCGTGGAGAGTCTGGAGCGTGCACTGCAGCACGGAGGTTGTAAGGCCTTGAGGCAACATGGCTGAGCTTTTATACCTCTGCGCTTTCAGTCACTGGCCATGGCAGCCTCCAGATTGGTGGCAAGCATGCACTACAAAGCCTTCCTGGCCGCGGGGGCTCCTGTCAGTCAAGGGCAGTCCTCCAGACAGTGGGTACAGCTGTGAGTGGCTAGTGGCCGGTACCCACAGCTGCTTGAGGATGGTAAAGAAGACAGAGACAAAGCAATAATGGAATCTGCTAACCCCACTCCCATGACTACAGCTGTTTTGCCTGCAGCTCTTTTGATGGGCTTGATGCCATTTTCCTGTAGCTCATCTTTTATTCCTTCCCCAGCACTAAGCACAGATACCCTACCTTTGCTCTGCTCTGCTCTGCTCGCCCCTCCTGGTAGCCCTTTGGAAATGATATAAATAGACCCCATGCTGGCTATAGGCTAACCTGAAAATGGTCCTATTGGACTCTGCCTCATTACACTAGAGGTGTATGATAGGGATCAGTACCAACTCTCCCCAAGGGTCCTTCATCAGGCTCCACTCTCCACTTTCTCAGCCTCTCTAAGCCTCTCAGCTATGCTGGGTGATCTTCAGGAAAAAATGCAGCAGACATTGTCTTCATGCCTTGACCAAAACTGGCACAAGAAGAGTCCTGTTGTGACTTCCTAATAGGTTAATTTGAATATTTTCCATACAACATACTCTTTTTGAGTGATGGGGCACCTAGGGGTTACATGATTGTGTGGTACACCCCCAAAATTACTATATTAAACCTCAGGAAAATCAGTGTAATGATTTTGTGCTAAAGCAGGTACCATTGTAAGCTCTGCAAGATACCAGAAACTTAAAATTTGGAAAAACGGTATGTATCAATGGTGAAAAGTTGGAAAAAAAACCCAAACTGGCTAATCTTGGATTTAAGCAACAACAGAGCAGTGGTGACTGTTGGGAACATAGTTTGAGAATTATTGACGTGTCTGATTATACCAGTTGACCGCAGATACTTACCTAGTAGTACCTTTGTACCAAGACTTCCCTACCCTTCTCCACCTACACCCATAAAAAGTACACTTTTCACCATTTTATTGGACCTTTTCCGAAACAAATAAAAACATAGAGTGACTATACTTGCTAGTACCCAAAATTAGAAACAAATGTCTCTCAGCTGGGAACTGAATAAATGGAGCATGGTGTATCCATGCAATGAAATACTACTTAGCAGTAAAAAAGAAATGAACCACTGACAAATGCAACAACATGGATAAATCTCAAATGCGTTATGCTACATGAAAGAAGCTAGATTCAAAAGGCTACATATTGTATGATTCCATTTTTATGAAATTTTGGAAAAGAGAAAATTGTAGGAAAAGAAATCAATCAGTAGTTGCCAGCTACTGAGGGAAAGAGCTACAAAAGGGTATGTGTGAATTTGGAGAGTGATAAAATTATTCAAATGTTGATTACGGTGATGGTTATAGGACTACATACATTTGTTAAAACTTACAGAACTGTAGACTTAGAGGTAAATTTTATTCTCTCAAATTATACCTAAATTTTAAAAAGAATGCATGTCTTAGTAATAAGCCTATTGTTACATAAATCAAAATAATACTCATTAAGATCACAACATAATTAATATATTTCTTGATCACTTTAAAAAAACCTGCCCACTTTTTTTCCTGACCACTTTTAATTTGCAAGCATCAGAATCCTGAATTCAAAGACAAATTTCAAAATATTTTCTCAAGAAATTAATTTTAATCTATGATAAATTCCTCTTTATGAATAATTAATCCCAATTCGTATAGATCAAATTGTTAATTTATTGAAAATCCATTTAAAGCAGCTCTCCCCACCAAAAATAATCAATCCAACTACATACCTGTTTTAATAGGTCCCATTGATTATTTTTAAGTTTTTAAATGTTTATTTATTTTTGAGAGAGAGACAGAGCACAAGTTGGACAGGGGCAGAGAGAGAGGGAGACACAGAACCCCAAGCAGGCTCTAGTCTCTGAGCTGTCAGCACAAAGCCCGATGCAGGACTTAAACCCACAAACCATGAGATCATGTCCTGATCCAAAGTAGGTTGCTTAACCAACCGAGCCATTCAGGTGCCCCTCAATGATTCTTCTACAAGGAAATTGCTCAAACTTTGTGTGTCAGACCTGTTCTAATGACCCAGGAGCAGGGGAAAGCCAAACTGAGCCCATCCTTTTCTGATTTCTTTCTTATGGGAAGTCTTTATTTTATTGTTTTATGGGAAGTCTTTATTGAATCTACATTTCTGGGACTGAGAAAGGAGAGCTGGCACTAGGTAGGAAAAGGCTGAACCCAAGACCTATTTCTTCAATAAGTGAATGAAATTCATACCCCACACTTTTTCCTATGACTGAGCTCACCAGTTCCAAAGCAAATGTAAATTCATGGTAAGGGAAAAGGATAGAACCAGATCAAGAGTACCCAAGTCAGTAGCAAAGATTTTATGGTATTGACACAGTCTGTTCTCCAGGGAAGCTCCACAACCAATCAATGCTTTTCATGGGGTCCAAGGATCTATGAAGAGAATTATAATCACTTCCTTTGCTTTGTGGCAGAGTTCAGTCAATAGCACAGAGGGACCATTTTCAGGAGACGATAAGAAACAACCAAATGAAGATTAAAAGGCTCAAATACTGCAACAGTGAGGAATGGGCCATTTTTCTAAGCCTTAATACACTCTATGTAAAAAGCATACTTTAATTAATAAGGGGAAATTTCAGTATAATGAGTTAATATATTTAATAATATAATATTTAACAATATAATGTCTGTATATATCTGAGAAATATAGAGATTGCATATAATAAACTTTTTTTAATGTTTATTTTATTTTTGAGAGAAGGAGAGACAGAGCAGGGAAGGGGCAGAGAGACGGAGACAGAAGATGGGAAGCAGGCTTTGCACCATCCGCACACAGCCTGATGTGGGGCTTGAACCCATGAACTGTGAGATCATGACCTGAGCCGAAGGCAGATGCTTAAACAACTGAGCCACCCAGGCATCCCTAGATTGACTATAAACTTGAGTAAATCCAACTTACACTTTACTTAACAGCTGAAAAGTATGCACCTTGGTTCAGGGAACTGTATGCATAAAAATCTTTTTTTTTTAACAAGTCTGATGGGCGTTCTTAATGACCTTCAAGCTTGATTCCCTTTAATGAGTGGCATCACCTTGTGCATATCTATGTGTGTGGTGGGAGGTACTCATCCAATATTGCCAGGTACTTGGGGGCCATACCTTTGTCTTTTTTTCTGTCTCCCAAACCCCTCACACAGGCACACAACACATGAGTTCCAACAAGTCTGGAATGAAGCAGTGAAAATGCAATGGTTGAAATAACCCATGAGTATTGATAGTGGGAGTTAACATTTATTGAGTGCTTGGCATGCATGGTCACTGCCCTGCACATTCCATGCATATGGTCTTACTGAATCCTCACAGCTTATGAAGTAGGTACCATTATCATCCCCATTCTACTGAGTGGTTAAAAGGGTTAAGTACACAGTGATACATGATGGAGCTTAAATTCAAACCCAAGCAGTCTGTCCTTGAAGTCAGTTATCCTAACTACTTCATAATATTATCTCACTAATTATATTAGACTACAATATTCACAGACAACGTAGATATACACAAATGTCACATTTTGCCCAATTCTTATAAAATGACTACCATATGAGTACATATTTAGTACTATCCTTTCTAATTTTCTTTCTAATTTCCTCTAATTTTCTTTCTAATTTGTCCAAAATGAAACAAACTATTATGTAAAGATCACTCGAGTACCTGGTTATTTCGAGACTTAGTTGATGAACCTATTCTCAGCAGATTTTATTCATTTTATCTGCAAGTTTTAAATGACATGTTAGCC
The DNA here is from genome assembly GCF_027475565.1 of Acinonyx jubatus. Lineage (NCBI taxonomy): Eukaryota > Metazoa > Chordata > Mammalia > Carnivora > Felidae > Acinonyx > Acinonyx jubatus. The sequence continues at coordinate 33,517,046 of NC_069388.1, read as the reverse complement.
TTTCTGGCCCACGTTTTGGGCTAAAGATAGCAATTATGCTCTACAGGTGAAGGTCACTTCGGGGAATGCTCCATCTAAAAACTAGGACTTTTAGAGACATCTGGAAAGAGAACACATGGCTGTCTTTAGATTTTAGGCTCAATATACAAAATCTGGTTTCAGTTACAATTCTGTTTGTCCACACCCTTTTAGGAAAGCATTTATTCAGTAAGGCATCCTTCTTAATGTTCTCAGAACAAACATAGTCCTTCTGTTAGCAATATTAGACTTTTCAAAACACAATATTTGTTATAATCAAATTGAGAGAAAAATTGACCCGTTTAAATAAATGTTCTATTTATTAATGCATAGATTACATTAATTTCCACATTAATCTTCTTTTTACTAGAAACTCAGAAGCAGGAATGAGAGTTATTATGGGCATTTGTCTGAAGGATTCCATTATACTGCTCCACAGAAAAGGATGGAGGGGAAAAAGCAACTGTGAGGTTGACTGCATGGATGGTCCCATGTATCTCTGTCTTTTGCCCTGTGATGACTTTGCCATTTCTCCTATCAAGAGAGAGTCTATTCCTCCTCCACTTAAATCTGGCTGACCTGTGACTTGTTTCAACCAGCAGAATGCATCCCAAGTGACACTGTACCAGTTCTGGTTTAGGACTCAACATGCCTATGTGCTTTCCATACTTTGTCTTTCTCTCGCTCTCCCCCTCCTTCCTCCCTCTCTGTGTCTCCCTCTCCCTCTCCCTGACCCTCTCCCTCTCCTTCTCCCTCTGTGTGTATGTGTGTTCACTCAGAGCCCTGTCTCTGCTTTCTGAATAGTCTATTCAGTTTAGGCTGAGAGATGATTAAGGTAGGGAAGAGCTGAAGTATTCCAGCCAACAGATAACCAACCCTTTAAACCAGAGCTGCTTAGCAGATTCATGGCTGACCATATACAGAAGGGAGTCAACCAAAGCCAGAACAACCCAGGCTAGCCCACCTTAAATTACTGACCTGGAGAATTGGCACCCAATAAATGGTTGCTGTTTAAGTCAGTATGTTTCAGGATGGTTTGTTACCTAGCAATAGCTAACTGATAAAGTCTCTGTTATGAGAAATATAATAACAATAACTCAAACAATATTTTTTAATGTTTATTTATTTTGAGAGAGGGGAGAGGCAGAGGAAGAGGGAGAGAGAACCCAAGCATGAACCGTGAGATCATGACCTGAGCTGAAATCAAGTCAGGCTTTTAACTGGCTGAGCCACCCAGGTGCCCCTGAAACAGTATTTTAAAATTTGTATCGGTCTTTTAAACACCATTTATGAAATATTCATATCCCACAGAAGAAACTATATTGTTATTTAACAGAAAGTATACTAATATAATTTTAATTTATTTCCTTTGATATATTATTTATATATTCCTAATTCTCAAAAAATGTGTTTCATTGAACTGGATATCTCACAGTCTTTAATAACACTGTTTTATGAAAAGAGTATTAATAGAAAAAAATTTTAGGCTCTGTCTGGGTTGAAGAACAATAAGCATATTTTATTATAAAATCCTTAACATTTTTTTACAAAAAATTTAATATAATAATTGCAAAATCTAAGGACAACTATCATGTTCTTAAAAGCATTAATCAAGGACGCACCTAGGTAGCTCAGTTGGTTAAATGTCCAACTCTTGATCTTAGCTCAGGTCATGATCTCACAGTTTGTGGGATCGAGTTTTGCATCTGGCTCTGCACTGACACTAAGGAGCCTGCTTGGGATTCTCTCTCTCCTTCTCTCTCTGACCCTCCCCAACTTGTTCTCTCTCTCTCTCTCTCTCTCTCTCTCTCTCTCTCTCAAACTAAATAAATTTTTAAATAATGTTAAACAAGTTTAGGGCAATGGCATTCATTGTTAATGGCTTTATTTGGGGGTTTTTTTGAGCAGTGATTTGCAATAAGAACATTTTATATTTCTATCCAGTATTTGTGTAAATGTATACATATTTATATACATGTATACCTGGAAATCATCTCAAAACAATATTTATCCTGTCTCTAGTATTTCCTAGTACAATCTAGTATAATCTATTCTGTTTTTGTTTTGTTTTGTTTTGTTTTAATGCTGGTCTCCAACCAATAAAATGATTTCACAACCTACTCATGGGTCAAGACCTCTAGTTTCAAAAACACTGGCTTATGAGTTAGTTTTCATCTGCTATGAATCACAATCATTGGGAAATATTTTCATGATAAAGTACTTGCCTAAGGGGTGAGCTGTTCTTTGCTCACTGTTAAGACTTTTTCTTCATTCTTGGTGGTCACAGGTAGTTTTTCCAATACAGCAATGACAACGATTCACAACTACCTTGCGCTTCTGAGATCTCAAAGCATTTTTCATATTTATTACCTCAAACCTCCATTGGGTTAATGGGCAAAGGAAACACAATGTTTCACAATTAAGTTCAATTCTAGGTAGATCGGTAATTTTATTATCAAAGATAAAGTGAACCTTCAGCAAATAAGACACATCACACCATTTTCCCATGTCTTGGTAATTTGGTTAGTTTTGAAGGTGTGATATGCAAGGATCTTCTGGAAAAGGCACACATTATTTGAACCAAAAGTCTTCTCCTGGTCATATAAAATAAGTTAACCATGTTAGATTGCAGTTTTCAAACTGCTGTAAAATTTGCCACGTTGAACAGTGGTCAAAAGATGTTACAAAGCCAAATTTCTATAGTCAGCAAACAATTATAAGCCTACATATAAGTACAGACTTCTCTTTCTTAATAAGTAAGACTCCGAAAAGAGGGGTCTGATTTTCAGCCACATCCTCACAAATTCTACCAAGCCACTCATGTTGCCAGTGTTTTCTTGATTACTTCATTTTGAACAACAGAACAATAATTGGGGAAGATATCTTACCCTGAAATTACCTCAATTAATCTAAGTTTAGATAAATTTAGAGATTCTTTACTTAAAAAGAAATAGTATAACAGCATAAAAAAATAACATAGATTTAGGAAGTATTCCCAGCTGAGCAAGACCTCACAATTGCATATGCTTTATATAAATTAAAGGGGCCTTTTCAGGATCACTTTAAAAATCAATATAATAAGTAGTTTCACAGATTCCGCCCAATATATGCTGGATGAATGGCAAACAAAAATCTTATCCTACTTTATGCAAATGATACTTATAGCTTGGGCTAAAATTTCCCATGGTTGTATCATACAGGGTTTCTAAGATTGGAACATCTCAAACAATATAAGCAGAAGTGGATAACATTTGTTCTGGAAAACTCTTTTAGATGACTCCCAAAGATGCTCGAGTGGTAACAAAGGCAGTGTCCCCAAAAGTCATTTGAAGGTTTGAGGGTAAAATGTTCTCTGAAATGAGTAAGATAAAAGCTATTCATTAAAAAGCTATTGCTTGATACTATACATGATTCAAATACATATGTAACAGAAACTGCTTCCTGTCAACACTCATCTCTTCTTTGTAAATATAATCCTAATTTCATTCAGATCAGCAATACATTCAGCCCCTGCAATAAATTATAATTTGTTCAAATTGCTGACGCTCAACCATGATGGCAAATTATAGTCACCTGGGAATAATTAGGGTGGTCTGGGATTGGTGGCAGTGTAGCCCAATGGGTCCAAAGAGAGTCCAGAAAAAGACCCACACATATAAAGCTACTTAAACAGGGCTGCCCAGATAAACCTGGATATATGTTCACCTAAATATAACCAACACGGAACAAAACTATAATGTCACCATAGATAACTGTTTTATCTTAAGCTTATCAAACTGATACTAATTTTACCCTTGAGAGGAAGACCTGGAATAAAGGTTGGTCCCTCCATTCACTTCTCCTTCACATAGTAGGTGTCCTGGCCAATAAATTTCTACACTCAGTGCTCTATACTACAGAGGTAAATGAGGGATAGTGAGAGGGTTAATCAAGTGAGGATTCAATTGGCCTTGGAATGCTAATGAGATATTATTAAAAGCAACCTTAGAAACAGTATAGTCTAGCTGTGTCGCTTATGCGTGAAACAGCTATTTAATAAAACTGAAACCTTCTTCAAAGCAAAGCTCTCATTTATTTTAATGTTATTTTAGATCACTAGATCCGAATTAGCCATTGCCCATTTAAAGGACCTGCTTTTCATCTTTTTTTCCTCTATCCCAATGCTGTGCAGGTAAAATAGAAAGGAGAGGCCGTATATGAGTTTCTTGGCATTAGTGACCCTGCACAGCTCCAACACAGGATTCACTAAAGGGTAGACATAGTTTTATCAAGTGAAACCAGCAGTTCCACACCATCTGAGAGACCCGGAAGACAGGAAGGGCTACACTTCCACTGGATACTGAGACCAGAAGCTGCCTGATGCCCTGAGATGTCTCTTGGGAGTCAAGCTTGGCCAAAAACAGTGTCTCCATGATTATTTGGGCAGCTGTATCTGGAGGCCCCCAGTTCCCTTCAGAGTTTCTTTCCTTTCCAGTCTGTGATGGATGTACCACTGTAACCTCACTCTCTCTTCTACCTCCCTACTACCTATTTTCCAGTCTTGAGTATCTAGAGCTGCAACTGAGTCTTCCAGTGACATTATGGAGCCCTTCAGAACTTCCCGCCTTTTCAAAGTGCTTGCTAAGGGCAGTTGTCAGCATTGACCTACCAGTGAGAAAATATTCACAACTACATTCCTAAGTCTAGGGAAATAAAAGTCTTTCATTTGTGGACATTCTCAATTCCAATCATCTTTACTGCAACAAGAAAATCACATCACCTCAAACTTCCTCATCATAAAATCTGTTCCAACTCTGAAATTCCTAGGGGTGAGAAAATCTGGCTTTGAGTCTCACAAGTATATAATCTGTGTGGTTAGAAAATTCTCTTTCCTGTTCTCTTAGCCATAACAGATGACTCCATGAAGGGTACATGCCCTTCTAACAACTCAAGTAAGATATGACCCACTTTGAACAGCATATACAGCTCTTTCTGATGTCACCTCCACCAAGGAGCTGCGGCCAGTCCCTGCTTTGTGTTTCCAATAACGCAGAATCACTGGTAGATCCTGGAGTTTGGCAAGCCTTTGGGCCTTTGATCATATTGTTTCCCTATCTTGAAGCTTCTCCAAGCTCCTATCCACGAGGCAAACCCCTTGTATGCACTGAGCCTCAACTTCAAGGCCACCTTCCTTACTTTCCCAGCCTAGCCCTTCATCAGAGTATGCACCTTATCTCTACTACATTGCTTTTGTTTGTATCTCTTATATAAATTCTGTAAATACAAGAAGGAACTACGTCTTTCCAACTCTGAATCCCATCAGCTAGCAAAATCCTTGACATATCATTCAGGCTCAATAAATATCTGCGAACCGACAGCATCAGAGTAAGATGAAATGCATCACTGCCCTTGCCCCTCTGACCAGCAGCCAGCAAGGACCTTGGCATACTGTTGGGGTCAATAGGTATCTGTTGACCGACAGACAGAAATAAAAAAATGAAATGCATCAATTCACTAAAAGTTTAAGATGGAACTTCTGTAAATATAGGTTATTGGTAGTTTTTCCTACTTTGATTAGGCTGTACATTAAGGGATTTTTTCTTAAAAAGTTATAAAGGGCATTCAAAGATGACAAAAGATATGATGATGAGTATCTAATTACCAAGTACCTTACAGATGCAAATTCATTTGAAGCACAAGGGCACAAAACCAACAGATCACAAATAATAAAGAAAAATAAATGAGATATTGTAACATAGAAGATGAGGTATTTATAGTGGCAATCTATGCTACATGATTAGTCCATGGTTTTCTCTTTAATCAACTAATGAAAAACTGCAAACCATTAAATGGGGAACATGAAAGGAGTAAGACTACCTTTGACAGACCCCTGGAAAGCATCCTTCTAAGCCTGCATCTCACATCCTAGGCATCAGAAGTTCACAGATACAGGGGGATGCCCATCAGATACAGAATGATAGGCTTAAGCCTAAATCCCAGTTTTCAACAACTCCTTGCATGTTTGATTTTCCAGCTGTGTTGGAGAAAATGCACTCATTCTCAGATAATTCTACACTAAATGTACTAAGCCAGACACTGAAGTGACTTGGCTTGCCTGTTAATACTTTGCACCTAAAACAATGACAGCAAATCTCTGGCGCAGATTTAAGCCTCAATTCCTCAGCCTTCTAATCCACGGTCCTGATGGTCATAAATTTCACATGGGTAATGCTGGAAGTAATAATTAGGGGAAGGCATAGTTAATACGCTCAAACAGTCACATGAGAGAGGTGGTGCAGACAGCAACCTACCTGTAATCAAAAGAAACAAATTGCAGCTCAAGGCCTTCTGGTTACGGGACTGAATAGAGTCACATCCACAGACAGAATGTCTCATCTCTGCCACTTCAGGCTGACATGCATGAAGCATGGCTTCAGTGAAGGGACAGCTTTCAGAGTGGATGTGACACAGAGAGGCACACAGCAAGGGGAAAACCACGCTCTCCATTTATGATACTTTCTGTCCATCAAAATAGGTTAAAAGATGCCATATCCTTTCAATAGCCTCCATAAATAATTTTGGAATCTTGCCACCATTCACCAGTTATGATTCTGGTTCCAACTCTCATGCAGCTTCAGGCAAAATTTTCTTTCCAATTGCTTCCACGGATGGACAGGTCCTTAGCCCAGACAGGAATGTAAGAAGGATGAAAAGCGATGCATCACAGATAAAGCGTTTTACCAACTTACCTCAAAAATACTAAAAATTTCTTATCAGTAATTTCTAATTTCTCATGAGACCCCAAAATGAGGAACATTAGAAATAATTACATCTTAAAGTAGTACACTTTTTCACAAATATAAGTACCCTGTTTAGTATGTCAAAGACCATGAATAGCTTTTTGGAAATTTGCTATTTCTAATAACTATTTCTTATTTAAGTCCAACCTCAGATTTTTTTCCATATTACATTTCCTTAACTAAAAGACTATAACTGAAGATTTATGCCACCAGAATATCTCATTTTGATTTTGGCAAATACCCAGGCAACTCTAATATTTCTCAAAAGAGGAATTTCAAAATTCCTTCTGAATTCTGAAAATTACCTAAAACCCTCTTTGCCTTTCCCCCCTAAGCTGCTTATCCCTGTAAGCTGTCATTAAAACAAAAAGACTACCCCCTTTGAGAAGTAAATCACTGTTTAACCATTCTTTTAGAAGGAATAGTCCTTCTAAATTAATCACCAGTTGTTTCCTTCTACAGGGGATAACAGTAAAGCTGATTCTTGAACATGGTCCTCATTCATCCCTAATGCTCTAATCAAATGCCCATAGCCACATTCACCTCATCTCTAGCGGAAGATTAACTGGAAGGACCGAAGCTTGACACAGATTTCCTGGGTGTCTGATCTTCACAGACAGACTTGTTTCTGTCGGTGGATACTGCTTTAATAGCTGCTCACAAACATAGTGCATGACTCTGACCTAAGTGGTAGCCTTTCCTTTCCACCAAGAAGGTCACCATTTAACAAGAGATTTGCTTATCTGATCCCTATAAACTCTGAGAGGGTGCAAAAGATACTGTTCTTGGGGCACCTGGGTAGCTCAGTCAGTAAGCATCCAACTCTTGATTTTGGCTCAGGTCATGATCTCACAGTTTGTGAGATCAAGCCTTGCATCAGGCTCTGTGCTGACAGCATGAGACCTGCTTGGGATTATCTTTCCCCCTCTCTCTGACGTCTCCCTGCTCTCTCTCTCTCTCCCCCTTATTTTTTAATAAGGGAGAAAAAAAAGATACTATTCTAACCTACCCAGATCTGCCACCTCCAACCCTTTTATCAGTTCCATGTATCCACCGCTCACTTCTACATGCTTTATTCTCAAGAGCGTATACCTGCAGCCTTCTTTGAGGGGTTTCCTTGGTCTCCTGAAGCTGCTGTATCAGCATGAAGAGCTGGAAGTGCCTGGGAAGTTACCAGGGCAGCCCATAGCCAATGACAGACAGGTGCAAGATTATGAAAGGAAAGCTCCCTTGAGTCAAGGCAGGATGTCTTCTGAGGTAGGGTTATGCCCTAGAGCACCCCTATGGATCATTCAGAGTCTGGGTCTCCCCTGACATGGAGTCTTTATTTGGCTTCTTCCCCATCCCTTACCCGCTCCCACTACTCCCTGGTCATTCCCTCCTGGGACCCTTCCCGAAAACTCATCTGAACACAACCCACTTCTCAGGGTCTGCTTCTGGGGAATCCAGACTAAGACAGAGGGCTGGTGTAAGAACTGTTCAGTCACCAGGAGGAGAGGGAAGGCAAGAAGAAAAAAGCTAGTATTTACAGTGTTGACTTTTTCCAGACCTTGCAAGAGGCACGTCACATATATTATCTCATGGGATCTTACCCAAGGGTAATACAGATATCATCTGGACACTTTACAAGAATTTAAGAGCTAAGGTTGAAAAACCCCAGGAAGCCCACACAAGTGATCTTCTGTCCTATAGTGCCACTTCTGATCTAAGAAGTTCATTTTCCCGCTCCGCCCTCTTGTTTTTCTTGTTTGCAAGAGTAATACTAATGATTTTTTTTTATTGAGCATTTACTACAATATGCCAGCCTGCTGTGTGTGTGTGTGTGTGCGCACGTGCACACGCATATGTGGGTGTTGTATTGAATTGCCTGAGGTCACACATCCTATAAATGATGGATGTGTAATATGAATCCCAGTCTGGCCAGTTCCTGAATCCATGCTTTGACTTACTGTGCCATGTGACTACAAACAAAAAAGGAACATGCACTAAACACCTATTAGCATGGTTTCCAATGGCTTCTTATGCAAAGACACCATGACTTCTCTGTAGCCAGGCCTCCTAGAAGGAATATTATGTTGACAAGATGAGTTAATGAATATGTCACTTTAAGTCTTCAAAAAAATTAAGAGATGGTTCCTAGAAAAACCTGAAACAACCTGAAAATCAAATTAGATGATGTACAGGGCTGAGGGTCAAGAATTGAGAAACTCTTATATCTTAGTCCAGGAACCTATATGAAACATGATACTTTCCTGTGCCTCAGCAGACTCACTTACTAAATGGGTGTCGTTCTTTAGCACAATGGAGCAAGGATGCTAAGAATTGACGTATAAAGGGGTAGGATGCCGAAGGTGCAGGAAGGGTACCCCTCTTGGAAAGAAAACATAGCATGCTCTTCAGGAAGTGTACACCTTACACACATTAACAGCCAACTGAGTTAGAGGACTGGGTTTTGATACATTGATTATGTAGCCAAACACTCCCGTTCCCTCGAAAAGCCACAACACAATGTCATGTTCTCTGGCTGCCGGAGAAAGAGAGATTAAAATCAGTCAGTGCAGGAGTACTTCAAGAACATGAGAATAGCTCTAAAGCACGGGGAGATGTGGTTCAGCTTAAATATTCAGAGCAAGTGGAGCACTATTTCAGAAAGAAATATATCCCCCCAAACCACAAGCTGTTGGCATACTAAAGGATAGATGTATAAAAGATATCTCAGAAGAAATCAACACACACTAACACACACACAGTACTAATAAGAAATCGGTGTCAGAGCTCTGTGGGATGAATTAAACCAGTAGGAATTGTTTTCTTTTTGTTCCCACACTGAATGGGATAGCTGCAATTATTCATTACCCTATATATATGCCTCTCTGCCATGTTTCTTGGCAGTAATTCCCAGAAAGTGGCTGAATCTGGGTTAGCCTTGTGACTTGCGTTGACTTGGAGAATGTGGTAGAAGCCATGATGTGCCGGTTCTAAGTGCAGGCCTCCAGAATTCTCATGTTTCCACTCTCCCTCTAGAAACCAAACCACTGCTATTTGCATGAGCTTGCAAAGCCAGATGGAAGATGAGAGTCTCATGGTCTAATCGCCCCCATTATCCTAATTTAAAGTCAGCAGATCTCCAGAGCAGCCTTACCAACTGACTCGGCAGCTAACCACAGATGCCTGAGTGAGCCCAGATAAAACCAGAAGAACTACCTAGCTGAGCCCAGCCCAGATTGCTGACTCACAGAATCATGACCTAAATACATGGCTATTGTCTTAAACCAGGACTTGGGATGGTTTCTTACACAGAAATAGGTATCTGATATAATCCTTTCTTTTGTTTTTAAATTTTAATATTGTTCATGATTTACAATGAAATTACATAATTTTCTTATTATATTTTATATTATCCACGGTAATCATGTATAAAATAAAATGACCAGGGAACATATTTGAGAGGCGATGGTGCATGAAAGATAAAATCACAGGCTGTCAAGTGAGATATGCAGGATTTGAATCTGGGATCTCCTGCTGACCTTGTGTAAGCTATCTCAGTTTTTCTCAACTAAAAAATGGGGGAAAAATAATACATAGTACTTCATTTGGTGCAGATTAAATGAATATGCCAAAAGTTCTTGGAACAATGCCTCCCATGCAGTAAAACTGTGACAGTTAACAATGGCAAAGCTCTCCCCATCGGGCTTGCTACTCTAACCTCTATCACCATCGATTAGTTTTGCCTTTTCTTGAACTTCATACGAGAGGAATCACATCTATCTTTTGTGTATGGCTTCTTTCCTTCACTTTCTGAGATTTCATCCATATTTCTTTTCCTTCACTTTCTGAGATTTCATCCATATTGTAGTATGTATAAATAGTCCATTCTTACAACGTGTTTACAATCTGTCCTCTTGTTGATAGACAATTGGATTTTCTGCAGTTTGGGGTGATTTCAAATAAAAATGTTCTGAACACCTTCTTTTTGATTCTTAGCACTTGCCTGTAATGCAGAGAAAGATATATATTTATCCTGCTTTGATGGATGAAAAAACATGGGCTCAGATAATTTAAGTGACATAACTCTGGTTGCTGTTTCCTAGTCTAAAACTCTCCCTGAAGGTCACTAAAAGACCATGCCCAGTCAAAACTCACACACAAAGGGTAACTGAAGAAATCACAGTATATCCAAAATTATTAAATCACGTATATCCAGTTGGTATATCCAAACCACTATTAGGCCCCCATGACATAAAAATTGACTTGCAGGGATTTCCATGGAATTTTGTTGGGAGGATAAAAATAAAATACAGAGAAGTATGTATGATATACCATTTTTTTAGTGTTTATTTATTTTTGAGAGAGAGACAGTCAGACAGCATGAGTGGGGAAGGAACAGAGAAAGAGAGACACAGAATCTGAAGCAGGCTCCAGGCTCTGAGCTGTCAGCACAGAGCCCAATGCAGGGCTTGAACTCACAAGCAGTGAGATCATGACCTGAGCCAAAGTCGGATGCTTAACCAACTGAGCCACCCAGGTGCCCCTATGATATACCATTTTTGTAGCACAAAGAAACTTGCACTTATCTATAGATGTGTGTGTGTGTGTGTGTGTGTGTGTGTGTATCCATACACATATCTCTCCATGTATATATAATAATTGTGCTTTATTATGTGAGCTTAAAGAAAATTACGTAGGGCACACAATAGGTTGTCAGTAATATGGGAAGCAAAATGGGTAGAAGAAACAGAAAAAATATCACCCCCAAAAATCTGCCCTAAAAAAACCCAGGGGTGCCTGGGTGGCTCAGTTGGTTGAAAGTCCAACTTAGACTCAGGTCATGATCTCACGGTTTGTGGGTTCAAGACCTGCATTGGGCTCTGTGCTCATAGCTGGGAGCCTGGAGCCTGCTTCAGATTCTGTGTCTTCCGTTCTGTCTTACCCTCTCCCGCTTGTTCTCTCTCTCTCTCAAAATAAATAAACATTAAAGATTTTAAAAAAACAGAAGCATTCCTATGACCTATTTACAGGAATGGTTATATAGATATAAAATTTTTTAAGGATTAAAAAAATACTTAAAATAGAATTTTTTTTCAACTCAACTGATTTAATGTGGTATAAAAGATAAAAATATTATTACTTGTTCTACAAGCCAAAAAAAAAAAACAGACCTCTGCTAAACCACGTGATTTTACTGCCTTCACAGTAGAACAAATTTACCTCTTTGCAATAAATACAAGTTAAAGCCCCTTTGTATTTCTCTCAATACTTGAATTGCCTCATCTCCAACCCAGTTTGGCCCAGGATCAACTTTCTGCACTACAGTTAACCTCTCCCTTCCCTGAGGAATCAGAAAGAAGACAGTAATTTGTTGTGAATCATTTTGTGTCATGAAATGCATATTCATACATTTAATGAAGTAAAACAAACACATGGTTAAGTACACTAACCTCAAGTGCACAGTTGAGTGAATGAATGAATGTTTACATCCATGGAAGCCCAACTTAGACTAAAATCTAGAACATTTCTATAGGACCCCAAAATTCTCAGGTGCCACTTTCCAGCATTACCCTCCCCAGGAGGAAAGTGGCTTACTACTCTGACCTCTATCACCATCGATTAGTTTTGCCTTTTCTTGAACTTCATACAAGAGGAATCACATCTATCTTTTCTGTATGGCTTCTTTCCTTCAACATGACATTTATGAGATTTCACCCATATTATAGCATGTATAAATAGTTCATTCTTACAACATGTTTACAATCTGTCCTCTTGTTGATAGACCATTGGATATTCTGCAGTTTGGGGCGATTACAAATAAAATGTCCTGAACATTCTTCTAAATATATTCTGAAGAATATATATGCTAGTTTCTTTTAGGCTCATACAGTAGACATGTGCATTGCTTTAATAAACATTAATAAACAGTTTTCCAAAGTGGTAGCAACCAATTTGCACTCCCACCAGCAATACATGAGAGCTCCAGTTCAGTTATGCACATCTTTGCCAAAGCTTTAAATTGTCAGTCTTCACAATTTTCCTCATTCTGATGAGCGTGCAGCACAGTTTAAAGTATTTACCATTATGTTCGCTACATTAATTTTTACCATAAAAATTCTCTGATACAAAGCAGCATGAATATGGTCTAATTAGTCAAAACCAGGTCTTTTAATTCTTCAAAGATTAGAAAACTATAGCATTTGCCACATTTAATTTTGAGGTGATACATAAAAATAATGAGGAAACTGAAATTATAGTATACAAATACATTATTAACAATACACTATGTTTTGGGTATGAGATAACATTTGCTTTCAATTCTAAGAGAACAGCTAAAAACACTTATTATAAGCTTTTAGTAGTTGACCTTATTACAGGTTACGGGGAGGAAAATTTTCTTGGTTTTTGATTCCACAGCCAAGTTACAAAGCATTCTTACGGGCAATGCATATTGTTAATGAATAAAATAGAGCGGTTTTTAGGAATTAAAGTGATTGTAAATCAGATCTGAAGTTAAATTAAGTAACCACTACAAAGCATATGGCTTGTCTCCTTAAAGGTTCTATTTATATCCCCTGGATGACAACCATTAGGCAGTACATAGTTCCCTTAGCCCGAGTTATAGAGGTCTAAAAATATATTTCCTGGCTTCCACCAGGAACTGGCAGAGTCTCAAAACGGAGTTCGTGGCTTGGCCAAAACACAACCATTCTTTCAGACCAGTGTTGTCTGCATTTGGGAATGGCTAGATCCCATTAGAACAAGAGGAAGAAATATTTACCCCGTGATTGAAAATTTAACCTTTTCTTGTTTGCCTTTGTGGTCTAAGGCACACTTTGGGAATCGCTGGCCATGAGCCAAGCATGGGCTCTAGAGTAGGTTAGTTTTATCCACAGTAAACACTGGACTAGCTTCTAGGATCTTCTATCACATTATTAAGTCAGGATTTTTTTCAGGTGTTTCAGTCTTGAACCACCACTTCATGACTTGACTTACCCATCTGGAAGTTCATTAAAATCCCATCACAAACTCAGAGACGGCATGTGCCACAATGATGTAAATTTGGATGGAAGATGATCAGCCACTGACTCCCCCATTTTCCTCCAAAGCCCATCCCCCATCTCATTTCTCTAACTTCAAGCTAACACATCTTCATGTCTTATTTAACACACTTTGCACACCTCACCTGTAGCCTTATGTCTGGTATTGACTTACCATGGTGGAATCTGAGACATTTCCCCTAACAGATATGTCCTCTCTCTTCACAATCAGATTCCTCTCCCTCTCCGTTCTTTATCTCCCAAAGGCACACAATCTCATCCTTATCCCTGAGGCTACAAGCTCCCCTTTCTTTACAACCAGTTAATGAATGCTGCTTGTCCTTCTTTCCAAGTATCTCCTGTCTCCTCTCAAATCACCATTTCTCACCAGAATCTCAAAGTCTAGTCATTTTGCCCTATGCTACTATGCCTTAGCTCACCTCCGTGCCTCAGTCTCGCCACCCTTTCAACTTGCCTCACGTGAACACCTTCATCTTGCAACCCTTCCGTTCTCAATAAGAGAATCAAGCGGATGTGTTTCCACAGGGCCCTCAATATACTCCAGTTAGTCTGACCATATGGACTGCCTACTTGCTCCTTGCGATTCAAATGCCAATCATTTCCTTCTTAGAGAAGCTGCCTATGCCACACAATCAAAACCCCTGCTCCCAGGCAAAGGTGAATGAGCACTCAAAGTCATTCCCCTCATCACAGCTGATTGGACCAGGGATGGACATCTGGCCCTTTGAATCTTGCATTGAGGTTCAGTGATACTAGTGCATCTCTGCCATAGTGAGGTGGCCACACACTGGGCAAAGAAAACAAACTATTCTGCAGACAAACCAAAATGTATGCAGCAGTAAAATCAAAAGAACTAGGAAAGAGACACTAAGTTCTCTAGAGACACATGGAGAGTCATCTGAGCTCCTGACTCCTAATTTCTGGCTGCTGTTTTTCATGAGGCCCCAGTGACTTTCTTGCCAAAATCTTTTATCCTCCAAAATTACACCTTCCAAAGCTAGCTGAACAGGGCTCTGTTCCTTGTAGATAAATCTGAATAAACTATATTTGAGCACCATGCCTCTCTTGTACAGATTCTCTTCCCTTCTTTAAACACTATCTCCTTCCCTCTTCATCTTACTCTTGGCCACATTTTTGGAGTTAACTCAGGCTCTGCTTCTTCCAAGAGGCTCTCTTGCTCCAGCTTTCATTGATTTCTGCAAAGGTGGGAGGCAGGGTGGTTTAAAGAAAGAGGCTTGGAAACTTCAGTATTTACTTGCTATGCAACCCTCCCCTCTCTCAGCCTCCATTTCCTGATAGGGAAATTGAGTAAAATATAATTTAGTGTGTAAGTTTCTTGTGATGCTATACTAGATAGCATACATGAAAATGCCTAGTCCAGTTTCCAGCCTCTACTCAGTGCCCACTGAATATTTCATTGAATTCTTGTATTTTTTTTAAATTTTTTACAGAATTTTCATTCATTTCTTGTATTCATTCATTACTGCATGTTTTTATTCTTACAGAAATTTTCTTCAATATCAAGCTGATACTAGCTGGTTACAAAGGTATAATTAGTTATCCAGAACTACAATGATGTAGGCCCAATCATCCGCAAATATGGGAGAGTTCAAGAGATGTGTTCTTCCAGTTCAAGGGGCAAACAGAACCCAAATGAAGTTAACTGAATGCTCAGCCTGGATCACCACATGTTTATGACCCAACCTGACCTCAGGATATGGAAGGACCCTTGGAGAGTGAACCCAAACTCAATTAAAATTATTTTTTCTAGAAAATAAAGACTCAATTTTTCAAGTATATTACTTGTATTTTTTTCATCAATTTATCTGCATATTTTCTTACATTTGGAAACACATCAAGTAAAGAAATAAAGATGATTCTGTTGATAAGTTGATGAAAATGAAATTTCTAAGCCAGGAGAAGTTCAGTTACATTAGGAAACACTTGAACCATGAAAATTTTAGCAGATGTAAGAGTACAACATCACACAACCTGGAAAAATAACTTAAAACAGACAAGTAAAGAATCTGTGTTTATAATCATTTCCCATAACCCCTAAATTGACAAGTATACTTCTGTTATTCTTCAACTCGTGGACTTAAACGACTCTCAGAACTGGTTTTGCAAAGTTGCTGAAGGATAGAAAAAATACAAGGCAAAGTTTCAAGGGGGTTAGTCTCATATATTTTTTTTCTTCTTCTATAAATTTGGAGAAAATTTTGTGTAGGCATTAGAAATATATCAGAATACCTGATTTCCATTCCTTAGATTAATATGGTATTTGGCAAGCTATATAATCTCTGTGTCCCATTTTCCTCTTTCCTTAAATTGAAAGGTTGCTGGTGGGAAAGAAAAGTAGTACCTTAATACAATCACTTTGGAGGGTACTTTGGCAATGCTTATTAAAATGTAAAATGCATACACATTCTGATCCAGCATTTCCCTTCTCTGTGTATCTTGAAGAAAACCAGCACAAGGAAGTATATACATTTAGAAGCAACAGGAAAATTTTTGAAACAAACCAAATGTCCATCCAAAGGGAATGACATGAAACAAACGATGGGACATCCTTAGGATGAAATATTCTGCATTAGATAGATACAATGTATGGAGTAACTTAATGTCTAGTAGTATGCAAAGGTCTCTAACATGTATCATTAAAGATAAAAAGCAAATTACATAAAATGCAGTGCTATTTATAGAAAATACACTCAACAACATTGCATATTTTCTGCAGATACATATATTTGTATGTCAATGTTCACAAAAAATTTGGAAGATTGCACAGAAAACTGATAAAACAGTTAACCTGTGTACTCATTTGGGAGAACAAAAAGTGTCAAAGGGGACACTGATTTCATTTGTACGGTTTTCAGTTTTTCACAAAGAACTAAGGAGGTATTCACAGATTACATCTGCAATTGCAATTAATGTTTTAAAAATCAGAGTCATAATCTTAGTCCTTTCCTAGTTCTATTTATATTGGAAAATTATGGATAATTTATTATTTAGAAATCTTAACTTACATGTGATATATTAACATACGTAAATGTAACTAGTATCCTTTAGTCTACCAAATATCCCTTAGTCTATGATTTTGTAAAGCCATACTTGTTTTATAAGCAAATCGTTGGGAATTACCTATCATCTCAAAAGGAAGTAACATAAATGGGAAATGGCTTTATAGATTTGTAGCCAAATGTTTAGAGCTGTCAACAAGATATTTAACACAGTCTCCAAGTAAGAATCAATAATGAACCCGTTTTACAGAGGATCAGTGGCTACAGTTCTGGGGCTCTTTTGAACTGAAAGAGCTCAAAGCATAGTGTTGTCACCAATTCTATCACAAAATTCTAAGGCATAGAATAAAATGCTATGTGTTTAATAAAAAGGATCTGCTATAAGGCATTATATCTTTCTAAATGGTTAACCAGCAACCCCAGTATCCCATTCAATATTCTTTTCCCAAGAGCTATCTCCAGGTATGCCTGGACACCTTTATATTTTTCCCCCAAGTATTAAGAAGAGGAAACACAGTTATAGAAAACAAGGAAGCACTATTTGGTAAAACTAAATACAAGTTAGTGGAGGCAAAACCTTACAGTTTTGCCAACTGCATTTGGCACTATCTCCAATTTATCCAAAGCAATCACTAGCCTATTGACCAAAATTGTTAAGATGGTACCCTATTCCTTACATCTGATGGTGACTTTACTTAAAGCATATTATTAGTACTGCTACTCGAATAAGATGACTTCAAATGATTTCTGTATCTACACAGGATAATTAATGACTATGAAAGCTCATGAGAGGGCTTTTAATGACTTGGGGTCTGTCCCTTTATTTCACATTCCAACAAGATTTTAAGTTGAATTTGAAAATATTATTCATTTCTCTTCTGGAAGGAGTTAGTTCCTTGTCCACCTCAGTCTCATCCTGAGAAACTGGCATTCCTTCCCTTTTCTAGGGCCAATCCTGGTCGTGGCATATCTATCCCACCCTGTCCTGCCTTCCTCAGGACTCTCTGTTTAATTAACCATCCCCTCTTCCACTTGCTTTTCCAATTCCCCCCCTTTTCCCTGATTCCTTTTGCTCTACACAGCAACACACACTCAGGTTTCCCCAAACAGAAATAAAAGTCCTTCCACCAATGATACCACACTCTGAACCCAGAATCTTCCATTCCTCCCCAGGCATTGGCTTATGCTTCCAGATGCCTTGATTTCTTCTTCTCCTTTACTCAGTTAACTCCACCATCTCCAAGATATAGGTTTCTTTAACTTTTAGGTCCACTAGCCTGTCTCAGTTCTCACTGCCTTAGGTCTGTCTAGAACATTCGACACCATGGGTTATATATTCCCTGAAATTTTGCCCCCTATCATTCTTCCTCTTTTTACCAGATTCATTGACTTTCACTTCCTCCTTTTCCTGTTTACATGTAAACCTGAGTCTTGTACAGCCCCTGTATTGCTTCTTACAGGCACATGTAAGTGTGATTCTTTCTACCTCTACCCTGCTGAGAGATCTCATCTAGGTTTGTGCCACCTTGCATGATGAAGGGACAGAAGGGATGTTGTTATTCATGTAGTTTATGTGAGTGATTTATGTGAGTTGCAAACTCCAGGAATAGAACAAGAAGCACGTTACCTGGATTGAGGCTGTGCAAACAGGGGTTTCTGAACTCACCGGAAATGCATGCTTTCAGTTGTTTCAACTGTCACTTCTGGCAACTGACTCCCACATCAGTATCATCACCACCGTTATGTCTGATTCAAGGGTCAATTCCATATTCCCAAAGGCCTGCTAGACATTTTCACCTGGGCAACCCGCCAGCTTCCGAGGTCAGTACTGAACTGAAAGCTGTCTATCTTTCAAAGGTCATCCTTAACTTGTATATTCTAAATCTTTCCTCGATACATTACACGGTGTTTTACAAGTTAAAAGGATCAATTTTAAAAGTTGGTACTTCATTGGTTTTGTAAAGAAAAAGACATTCTTTGCATAGGTATGAATGTTGAATCTGGATCTAATTTACATAATTAGTTAGTTAATTAATTCCATAGTTGGTGCTTAGATTATGCTGTGGATGCTGTTTGTGTCTGCCTTGGAGTTAATGAAAAATCTAGATTATCCAATTAAGTGTAACAGAGAAACCAGTTAATAGAGACTCCACTTTCAAATTCTGAATTAACAAATTATTCTGATCATTCAATTTCTGATTCCTGTTTTTAAAAACCAAAACAAATCTCTAATAAAATAAAATATAATATGATTTTATTGTAATGAATTTTGAAAGTTATGTATGGTCACTGTAGAAAAATCCTAACTGTGAGGCAAGTACAAATAAGCAAAATGAAATCATTCATAATTCCACCAGCCAGAGAAAACCACTGTTATTTTGGTGCTTATCCATATACTTCTAGGCATTTTCCCTTTTTCAAATCTTTTTGTTCATTTTCCTTCAT
This sequence comes from Acinonyx jubatus, assembly GCF_027475565.1. Classification (NCBI taxonomy): domain Eukaryota; kingdom Metazoa; phylum Chordata; class Mammalia; order Carnivora; family Felidae; genus Acinonyx; species Acinonyx jubatus. The sequence continues at coordinate 33,497,735 of NC_069388.1, read as the reverse complement.
CATCTGCATATTTTTCTTGACAGCAGAACATGAACATTTTTATGTATGATTTCATTTGGCAACATCATTTTTAATGCCTGCATGGGATTCCATTATAAACACACAGCATAATTATTTAACTGATTTCCTATTGTTGAATAGTTAGTTTAATGTCCAATTTGTCAGACTGCTGATCAGTATCATGATGAACTTCTTCTTAATTTCTGCCCATTTGTATGATAATTTTTTAGAATAATGCATTAAAAGTGAAGCTGTAGGATCAGACGACTTGAGAACTTTTATGCTGTTGATAAATATGCCTAAAGCCACCCAGAAAAACCTAAACAATTAAATTCTCTTCAAAACAGCTTGAGTGGTGTTCACCCCCACCATTGTCAACCACCGGATCTCTTAGTTTTGGAAAAAAGGAAACTTTCTGGGTGAAAATAATAATTTTTTTTAATTTGTATTTCTTTGGTTAGTAGTGAAGTTAATAATTTTCTTATATGTTTTTTGTGCTTGTATTTCTTTTCTTCCCTTCTTTGTTTTGTTTATTTGCTTGCTCACTTGTTTTAGTTAATGGTACCTTCATATTCTTTGGTCATTTTTGTTTTTCTTATGTTCTAGTTATGGAATAAGGATTTAAAGCTTCTAAATGTCACCTGCTTTGTTTGTTGGGGCACCTGGGTGGCTCAGTCAGTTAAGTGTCCCAACTTCCGCTCAGGTCATGATCTCATGGATAGTGAGTTCAAGCCCCACACTGGGCTCTGTGCTGACAGCTCAGAGCCTGGAGCCTGCTTCAGACTCTGTCTCCTCCTCTCTCTGCCCCTGTCCTACTCGCACTCTGTCTCAGTCTCTCAAAAAGTGAATAAACGTTAAAAAAAATTTTAATGTCACCTAGTTTGCAAAAATTATTCCTAGTTTGCTTTGTTTTGTTTTGTCCTTACATTTGGTCTTTTAATGTGTGAATTATCTTTTGTGGAAGTATTTTTTTTAATAATGTTGTCAAGTTTATTTTTACTTTCCTTTTTTAGATTCTGCCTCTTTTAGAAAAATCTACTGTTCCCAACGAATTTAGTACCTTTTTCATATGTTCACTTTTTTTAAAAATAGTAGTTAGGTGGTGTTTATGAACCTTCTGTTCTGTTTTACTGATGTGCCATTTCCATGTCAATAAAATGCTATATTAATTGTTTTATACTATTTTTCAAATTTGATTGGCAAAATTCCCTCTTTGTGTTTCTCAAGTAGTTTTTTCAAAAAAAAAACACATCAGATTGACTTGAGTTATTTTCCAAATTTAAAAATAACTTTCCAATTTTGCATTTGCATTAATTTAAATTGGGAATAATGTGTATCTCCAAACTGTTATTCTATTTAGAAATACAGTATATCTATTTATTTAAAACTATATTTTGATTCCCTTGAGAACATTTCAGATTTTTCAGAAAATATGAATTATATATACTTCACCAGGTTTTAAAAATATATAAGTATTTTGTATTTTGGGTTGCTGTCTTGAATGTCATCTTTACAAACTTTTCATTATCAAACCTAAGGAAATGTCTCCCTTCACAAATTTATTTTGGAAATACTCTACTTATTGAACCCTGCATTAGGATTATTACTTATTTTGGAAATATTCTACTTATTGAACCCTTCATTAGGATTTTTTTTTAGTTGATCCCATGTTTTTAAAGTAAGCAACCATGTCATATGTAAATTATAAAATGGCTTCTTTTTTTCTAATATTTATAGTGCTTACCTCATTCTATTGAACACTGTTCACTAATACAAATAACAATGAAAAAATCTTGGCTTTTTCTCAATTTAATAAGAATGCCCGCAGAGTGTTACTATCACGTATGATGAAATTGGTGTCGGCTTGAGATAGTACACTACCATTCTTAATTCCTAAGATATTTTAAAAATTACTAGGAATAGATGTTGAATTTTATCATGTCTTTTGTCTCTTTATTAGTATAGCCATGTGGTTTTCCTCCACATGCAGTGGAGTATATATATAAGTTCTCTAATATTTCAATATTCTTACATTTCAGGATCAATTTCTACTTTATTACATTGTATTTTTATTATACTGTTAGATTTTATCTATAGACACTTTCTTTTTTTTAATGTTTTTTTTCGTTTATTTTGAGAGAGAGAGAGAGTCTGCACGCATGCAAGCAGAGGAGGGGCAGAAAGAGAGGAGAGATGATCCCTAGCAGGTCTTGTGCTGTCAACCACAAGCCCGACACAGGGCTCAATCTCACCAACATTGAGATCCCCTAACCTGAGCCAAAGTCAAGATTTGGATGCTTAAATGACTGAGCCACCCAGGTGCCCCTATCTATGTAGATACTTTCAATCTTATTCATTCAGTAAAATAATTCTGTAGCATGGTTTATAAATAGAAAGCATTATATGAATTAACAGGAAATAAGGCATGTAATATTTTCATTTTCTCAAAACTCCATATATATTTCTACATGTTTGAAACAAAGTCTACAAAATTATCTTAGGTAATACTTTTCAAGAAAGTTGCATATGAAGCCTATATATATTCAGGAATGTCTAATGGGGCGTGGGACTCTCCCTCTCTCTCTGCCCCTCTCCCACTCATGCTGTCTCTGTCTCTCCCAAAATAAATAAATAAACTAAAAAAAAAAAGAAAAGAAAAGAAATGTCTAATAAACGAACCCTTAACTCAAAAAGGAGTTACATCCATTCAGCTGAGCAAAATGGCACTCCATTGCTACCTTTTAGGGGAAATGACTGACTTAGAAATCACTAACTCATCAGACACACTCACTATGTGATTTTGAAATGCCTAAATGTATATCCTAACAAAAAGTAAAAATTAATTCTAAGCATAATATCATAAACAAAAAGGGTTAAACCAGTCAGCAGTATGTTCTGGTTGATACACTAGCATTGTGGTAAATAGAAACAGACGCTCACTCACATTGTCTCTTGAGACACTGGTAATCAGCCAAGAGATCTATTTTTAGTAAAATACTGTTTTCAATCTAGTAATCTTCTACTCCAAAACAAGTTATCAATTGTTGCCAGATTTACAAAGTGGAAGCAAAGACAATTAAGGCCTCCCCCAAAATCTGGATTTTCAAACAAAAAATTTCATGATCCCTAGATCTTCCCATGAAAACAAGTAAGTGTATGTCTTTGAAGAGAAGGAGCATTTTGAAGTATTATATCCGGTTCTAGGAACAGTATTTAATAGGATGTGGAAATTTTACAGTTGACCTTTAAAGTGGGACTGCGTTGAAAAGGAAGAAGTTCAAAAAGGGTAAAGTGTTACATTCCATTAGTGGCTAGAAATTTCAGGCAAGAATAAGCAAGGCGAACCCATGGCAGGGTTTCAAATACATGCACATGGCTAAACCAATAACAACCAATTTTGACAATCATACACTGCACATTTCTGGAACTCCCTTTCCTGCTGTTTTCTTCTTGTTATCAACATTCTGGATAACTTTCAGTTGCTCCTTACAACTCAGCACGGGTAAAACAAACTACTTTAGAAAGCTGTTTGGTAGTACCTATTACAGATGGCTATACCCACTGCCTGTAACCAGTAGCGTGCTGAACAGGTTCCCATCAGCTCGTTGAGCTGATTGTACACATCTTTTCTCCCCTCTGCATTCCAGCACGTGACTGCTTATAACTCAGCAATTTCACTGTGAGGTACATGCCCCGCAGACATGCCTTCGCAGGTGCAACATAGATGTGCACTAGAAAATCCATAATAACACCATTAATAATAGCTCCGAACTGGAAACTATCCAAATGCCCATTACAGTACAATGGATAAATACATGTTGGTACATTCACACAATGGAATATTACATAGCAGCGAGAATGACAACTGCATGTGACAATACAAATGAGTCTTACAACACTGCAGTAAGAGAAAGAATCCATATGCAAAGAATCCATAAAGCTCAAAAGAGCTAATCTATGCTATTAAAAATGAAGAGATTATTCTTGGGGGTAAGGGAAGTAACACCTGGAAGGGAGCACGAAAGAAGGACAAAGCTAAGGTTGGGGGAGTGAGGACTCTAGGACTCCATTGAAAAAGTCCTGTTTCTTAATCTGAGTATCAGAGGGCTAGTTACATGGATGTGCTCAGGTTGTGAAAAATCACTGAGGTATACACTCAGGAGCTATGTACTTTTCTAACCATATTTTATATTTCAGTAGAAAGTTAAAAAGAAAACAAAGAAAGAAAAAACTCAGTCAGGTATCAATTTCTCCTACTAGAGATACTTGTCCACCTAACCAAATGGTTATGAGACTTTATTATTTTTTTAAGTTTATTTCTTTATTTAGAGAGAGAGAGAGAGAGAGAGAGAAAGTGCAAACGGGGAGGGGCAGAGAAAGAGGGAGGGAAAGAATCTCCAAGCAGCGTCCTGACATGGAGAGCCCAACATAGGGCACGATCCCACAACAGTGAGATCATGACCTGAGCCAAAGTCTAGGGTCAGACGCCTAGCTGACTGAGCCACCCAGGCACCCGCTGTGAGACATTAAATACAAGTGTAAACTATAAAAACAAATGAACCATGTGGTGCCTGGCATAAAGTACATCCTTAAAAAAGTATATTTATTCTCATCATCATTCTCTTATCTGAGTTACCATATCACTTTGTATATTCATTCTCCACTGTACTGTAATCATGTTTTTGCTTCACTTCCGTTCCCACTAGATGACCAGCAGCTTGGAGCACAGAACAACTTCTTAATTATATCCACAGGGGCTAGAACAGAGTGGGTACTTGGTAAATATTTGATGGAACTGAATAAAAGCCTGTCACAAAGCTCCAAGACTCTGTGATTAGCAGGGTCCCAGGTGACTTGGTGGTCATTTCCTCCCTCCATCTAACTGACCATGTGGTTGAGTCACAAAGGAAGTTAAAAACCGCTGCCCAAGGCCAAGAGTGTGCTAGCACTGAGGCAGGCATCTCCTGGGGTGGGAGAGAGAGCTTATATTTTGTGGTAAAGAAATGTATACATGTTTCCTTCAAATACTGATTGAGATCCTTTAGATCTCAAAGTGAACTTCCATGTTCACGGTAATATTCTTCACAATAACCAAGGAACGGAAACAGCTTAAATGTCCACTAACAGTTGAATGTACAAAGAGAATGTTACATGCATACATGCACACACAATGAAGTATAATTTGGTCTTTAGAAAGAAGGAAATCCTGGGGTGCCTGGATGGCTCAGTCGACTAAGCATCCTACTCCGGCTCAGGTCATGGTCTCGCGGTTTATGAGTTCGAGCCCCGCGTCAGGCTCTGTGCTGACAGCTCAGCCTGTTTCGGATTCTGTGCCTCCTCCTCTCTCTGCCCCTCCCATGCTCATGCTCTGTCTCTCTCTGTCTCTCAATAGTAAATAAATGTAAAAAAAAAATGTTAAAAATAGTTAAAAAAAAAAAAAGAAGGAAATCCTGCCATTTCAACAACATGGATGAAACTGGAAGGCATTATGCTAAGCGAAATAAGTTAGACACAGAAAATCAAATACTGAATGATCTCACTTATATGTAGAATCTTTAAAAAAAAAAAAAGCCAGCCTCATAAAAACAGGAGAGCAGAATGACGGTTACCAAGGCTGGAGGGTGGGAGAAAAATGGAGAATAGGAAAAAAAAAAAAAGTAAGTATGATGGTGGTTGCCAGGGGCTGAGTGGAGAGTGTCTTGGGGAGCTATTATTAATGGGTACAGGGTTTCCATTTTGCAAGATGGAAAGAATTCTAGAGGTGGATGGTGGTGATGGCTGCACAACAGTATAAATGTACTTAATACTACTGAACTTATGATAAAGATAGCAAATTTTATGTTATGTGTATATTAGCATACACAAACAAAAAGAAATATATATACACACTTCCATTTACAACAGACCATAGCATCATGGCAGTGTCAGAGAGAGATACCAGCATAAGCTGATGGAAGGTCATCAGACAATACCTGCTGGGATCCAGGTGGATAAGGTTCTAGGAAGGTCACAGAAAAAGTACTGAACCAAGGCAGGAAGAGGACTTAGCCATGTTACCATCAGTCTAAAAAAGAGATGGACAATATCTTGACAATCAGAGCCTGGCATAAAGACACACATGGGAAACCTCTGGGTAGAAGTGGTTCCAAGCATGAAGGACAAATGTTATAAGGTATAGGTTTTCAGAATGTGGAGAGGGGGACTCGGTCATCTGAAAGGATTCCAGAAAGAAGAGCAAAGCAGAAAAGCAGACCTAAAAGCCACTGCAGATCTGGCAATAACTTCTGGGTCCTTTCTACTTACTTGGCTGGTGAGTACTCGAGTGCCAAGCTGGGTCACCACTCCATAACATTGCTCTAGTGCCAAGGGGCTTTCTGGTAGGCAGCAGACTACAAAGCATAGGGTTTTCAGACCATGAACGTCACTGTCCTGTAACTCTGCATTTGGTGGCTGTAAATAATGCAGCCTCCAAACTGTACATTCATCTAGGACACTAATAAAGACTGGAGCAGGACCTAATGAGAGTACCCACATGTAGATAAAATGGGGAGGCAGGAATGCATAATCTTTTAGGTTTCCTACAAATTCTGAAATCCTGTGCTGATAACTAGTTGAAAACATGGTAGGTTTAGAAACTCTGGCTCTTAGTTAAAATAATAAAACTAAGCATCACAGAGAAACTGTCACCTCAGACTCATTTCCAGCCAGTCTTCAGTTTAGGAGGCTGATTTTGTCCGTCTATCTACCTGTGGATCAGCCAACCAAACCAACTGGCCATAATAGATGCCTCTGACCAAGGATTGTCCTTTTGGTGAGGCCCTCTCTTCTAGAGTGGATTCACTCAGGAAATCAAATTAGATATGAGAACATGTTGCTCACTGTGTATAGAAACAGAATGAAAGAAAGAAGAAAAAACAAATGAAGGAAGCAAGGAATAGAAACATGTGATGATGACATTCACTATTTGTGCCAACACAGTGCCATTTGTGTGCAAAAACTGTTTTAAGTGCTATGGATTCAGTGTTGCATGGACCTTGAGAGACTCCCCTTATGGAGTATGTAGGTCTAAACTGATGGTTCTCAAGCACTGGGGATTTTGATCCCCATTTGACAATATCTGAGGCCACTTTTTTGATGGTCACAACTGGGGATGTGATTGGCATCCAATGAGTAGAGATCAGGAATGCTGACAAATATCCTACAATGCACACAGCAGCTCCCTCTTTCCCAACAAAGAATTATCTGGCCCCAAATGCCAAGAGTACTCAAGTTGAGAAATGATGATCTCAAGGGAGAGAATAAATCAACATTGACAGAAAGTGCAATGCATGCACATATAGGCTTCTACCTAAGTAATGAAAGGGGACAATCCAAAGTGTGTGTGTGTGTGTGTGTGTGTGTGTGTGTGTGTGTGTGTGTGGTATATGAATGGTTTGTCAGAAAGTTTTTTGGAGCAGCTGACCCATGACATGAATTTTGACGCAGATTATTTGAAAAATATGGGGCGATAGAGAGGGAAAAAAGAAGGAAACAATTTGTGTTCAAGACAAAGGAACAGCATATGTGAAGGCACATAGGAACTATGTGTTACCATGCTGGAAAGAGGGCCAACCTGAGTCACCATGGGATCTGAAGTTTGAGAGGTAGGCAGGGGCTAGATGATGGTGAAGATGATGCTGAACCAGAGTCTAGATCAGCACTGTCCAATCAAACTTTTTTCAGTGAAAACAAGTGTTCTAAATCTTCACTTCCCAATATGGTAGCCACTAGTCTCATATGACTACTGAGTACTTGATATGTGGCTAGTGAGACTGAGGAAATAATTTTTCTGTTTTATTTAATTTTAATTAATTTAAATTTAAATAGCTACATGTAGCTAATGGTTACCATTTTGGACAGAGTTAATCCAGACATCTTTGAAATACTAGAAAGGAGGATGATCAGATTTGGACTTTTAAACATTTTTTTTTAATGTTTATTTATTTTTGAGACAGAGAAAGACAGAGTGTGAGCAGGAGAGGGGCAGAGAGAGAGGGAGACACAGAATCTGAAGCAGACTCCAGGCTCTGTGCTGGAGTTCAACACGGGGTTCGAACTCATGAGACATGAGATCATGACCTGAGCCAAGTCAGACTCAATCAACTGACCCACCCAGATGCCCCTCAGATTTGGACTTTAGAAGATCTGGAAACATCCTGGAGTATGGCTTCAAAGTTTAAAGCACATATGATTCACCTGGGAATCACTAAACTCACTAAAATGCAGGTTCTATTTCAGAAGGTTTGAGCCTCAGATTCTACATTTCCAATGAGTTCACACGTGAAACCAGTATCGCTGGTCCAGGACCACACTTTGAGCAGCAAGGACCTTCAGCAACATTGTCAAATAGAACTTTCCACAGTGCTGGCAATCCTCCATATCAGAAATGTCAATGTAGTGACCACTAGCCACAAGTGGCTACTGACCATCTGAAATGTGACTAATGCAACTGAGGAAGTAAATTTTTAACTGATTCAATTGAATTTCAATTAATTTAAATTTTAAAAGTCACGTGGGCTAGTGGTTATAGTGCCAGATTATGCAGATCTAGAGCCCTGCTACCCAAAATATGTCAAGTTGTTTACCCAGTCCACAGGGAAGGGAGTACAGAAATGAGAGTAAACATATAAAAACTTTCATAACAAATTGTGAGGGTAATTTCAGGTCTATTCAACCTAATAATTTAAAAACTGGATGTATAGTTTGCATGTCTAAGTTTTTTTTTCATTTAATTTTTCTAGCAATTCATTTGGATTACATTTTATAAAAGTATTGATCTATGATGGATTGAGGCAAAAACCGGTCTCGTCCAAGGAGAGTTTGTGAAGCACAGCCTAGAGGACAAACGTGAAGGTAGGGCTGCAAACAGAAAGCATGAGATGTGCTAGGAGACCATTCCAGCAATCCAGGTGGACAGTGGGGGCAGAGAGGAATTAAAAGACATCATCCACAATGTTGGGTTACTGAGTGGACGTGTGTGTGCACGCTCTCATTCGTAATCAACATTGGTCATTAAGCCCAACATTCAGTCACTGGAGCAGAGATACAGGCCAATTGTTATTCACATTTTCTCTTATTTTTTGTGTTTTCTACGTCTCCAAAAGTTTATCATTAGAGTAACACTTCACTCATAAGGGATGGAGAAGCAGATTTACTTAGATTTGCTCCACTTATTAGAATACATTTAATTGGAATGATCACTTCTCTATAGCACTGTCAGATCATCAGACATACTTTTCAATAAGATTTGGAGTAACGCTAGCCTCATTGTTCTATTGGTAAGTCAACTTTTGAACAGGTTGTTCCAGCAAGTTTGCTAATTTCATATATTTTATTTTAATTTTCATGGGTGTTGAAAGTCAAAGTGACCATTTCTGACTCTCATTCCTAAATCTTTGGACCATGCTTCATATGAGCCCTATACTTTCACTTTTTATCTCCCAGCTTCCAGTTTTCTTTTGTAACTTCAAACCCTGCATAATGATATGATGTTCTTAAAGTGTAGGTATATTGACCTTCAACTAAAAAGCAATTTGAAGTTGTATGTGTTGGCGCAGAGGGAAGGTAGTATTGGGGATGTGCTGTCAGATAACTAAAATGTACTCACAAAGAATAAGAGCTAAGTTGAGCAGCCAAAAGTGTGCCATTCTATGAGTTTAGTTTATTTACTATTTTATTTTTCTTTTAAAGTGATCTGGAGGCTTTCCTATATAGGACCTTGGATTGTCTAGACCTGCATCGCCCAATATGGCAGCCACCAGTCCTGAAATGTGGCTGGTCCAAACTCAGATGTCTTAAGTGTTAAATACACATACCAGAATTCCAAGAATCTGTACCAAAAAGAAAAATAAAAAAGTAAAATACCTCAAAAATGTTTGTACTGATTATATGTTGAAATGACAATATTTTGGATATACTGAGTTAAATAAAAATATTTTTAGTGTTTTTTCTTATTTCTTTTTATTTTTCCAGAATGTGGCAGCTAGAGCATTCAACATTACCTACGCAATTAAAAAAATGTTTTTAAGTTTATTTATTTATTTTTGAGAGAAAGAGGGAGAGAGAGAGAATCCCCAGCAGACTCCACACTGTCAGCACAGAACCCAATGCAGGGCTCAAACTCATGATGTGAGATCATGACCTGAGCTGAAATCAAGAGTTGGACACTTAACAGACTGAGCCACCCAGGAGTCCCAACATTACCTATGTAAGGCATAGGCACTGAATCGATCCTGAAAGATGGAAAAGCACATTTTTGCAAGAAGCCAAAGAGAAATAGGAGGTTATGAGGCAAAGAAGATAAAGACAAAAGAACTCAAAGAGTCCTGGTAACTCCTCCAGGCAAAAGCCAGAAGATATGGGAAAAGCACTCAACTATAGTTTAAGAATTCCAAAACCAATGCAACTGGTCCCCTACTTCTCTGTGTGTGTGTAATGTAAGCTCAGCCATCACAGCGACAGTGTGCTCAGTATGATCCAGGCACAATACAGCGGCAAAGTTGAGGGAGATGACTGGCCTGATGAAGTCTGGCACAATGTACAGAGTGAAGAGAAAGCAGCCAGAAATGTGCATGTTCCAGGGAAAGCTACAGGATCAATGGACAGATGAAGGTCTGAGGTTGGGGCAAGGAGCTCACAGTGAAAGGTGAGCTTGTAACCAGAGGCACTGGTGGAGGTCATCAACAGGGGGTGCCAGGAGAACCTCCAAATGACACAGAATTCTCAGTGACTGCAGAAGATGTGGCTTGACATCAAACAATACCAGAGCCCACCAGTCACCAACCAGTGACCATTGCAAGGACAAGATGCCTTCCTGTGCACCCAGCTCTCAACTTGTGATGGGAAGGACAAAGAGCAAAACTCTTGCACGGGTCAGGTAAGGCAGCGGAAACTTAAGAAGACCAATGGTGACCTGAAGCTTTAATCTGGAAAAGACTGAGAGTTATTCAAATGAAAACATCAAACATTTTCTGTGGTCAGAATATTAGCAGCTTGGAAGTAAGGTAAAATGGAAAAGAAAAATCATTTGAACAAACACTTGATTAAGTCAGCTTTACTGTTAGCTTCGTAAGGTCACTCTCCAGCCCCACTGGCAGAGGTGAGAATTTGAGGGTGAGAACACTTTGGCTCTCTCTACACAGCGCCTTTTAAGGAACATTCTCAGGTCTTAGCGATGAAGTGGTTCACACAAGCTGAGCTAAGATAGCCCATTGTGCTTGTCATTTTGGAGGAAAATCAAATAAGTAAAACAGCAAAAAAGATTAAGCTAAAAGTTCACCTCCAAAGCACAAAAGGGATTTGAAGTATGCCGAGACACAAAATGTCAGGAAATTAAAAGACTACCCCAGTTTTTAGGATTCTAAAGTATTGTAAACCTTATGTTTACATACCAATGACAGATCTAATTTGAAAATCTGCAGAATTTTTCTCTCTGTATATATGTGTCATAAAGAATGGCACTCCCACTCAAAATATTTGGCAAATATAAATAGAACATAGCCCCCAACCTTACAAGTGGTCATTTAAAAGAAAGTTGTACATACTGTATTCAGACTCACTTGTGAAAAATTCAACTGGAAAAAGAAATCGCTTCTGAGACTATGGGGAAATGTTCATTCCTGACAGGATATTGATATTACTTAATTACTTTAATATTTAGTTGTGACAAAAAGAATCCTTTTCTTGTCAAGATACATACTGAAATATTTGTGGGTGAAATGATAGAATGTTTGGGGAAAACCATTCACTGCTTCAGAGGCAGCAGAGAATTAGGTGAGTATTTCCATAAAAGTATTTATGAGTTAGGATGGCTTTACATCATTACACCATTACATCATTTACATCATCACAGTGGTGGACACATTCTATACATTCATTGCACTTTCTCTTTCTTTGCATAGGTTTGAAATTTTCCATAATAAATACATTTTTTAAAATGAATATCACAAATATGCTGAATATCACAAAAATGCTGAGAAGAAGAAACAAGACATAAGAGAGTGCACACTACATGATTCTAGGATTATAAAGCTATAAACAACAGACAAAACTAATCTAATGTATGAGAAGTCAGGAGTGTGACAACATTTGTTAAAGCCAGATAATTAATGGAAGGAACACGTGGGTGTTTTGGACGGGTGCTTGGAATATCCTCTATTTCTTGATCTGCACAATGGTTACCTGGGTTTGTTCAGCTTGGGAAAACTAGTTTGAATTATATACTTTCTATCTGTATATTCTTCTATATGAATAACTCCACAAAAAGATTTTTTAAGGTTTTTTTAAAAGCTGACATATTGAGTGATGGTTACTATGAAATTCACTAGTTTCTACATGTATGGTTTATGCCTCATATGTATGGTTTATATGTAACAATAAAATGATTTAAAAATGTATCTCAGTTGTCTCAACCCAGCAACACTACTATGAAAATAAGGTAGTCTAGAAATTATTAGTCATAAACAAAATGCTTTCATTTTCTGGTCTTGTCTATTCTTAATAATAACAGCATTTATTGAAGACACACTGGGTGCTGGTTGAATCTCTAACCCCCTAACCCACCCTAGAAGATAGATGTCCTCTCATTTATAGAAAACAAATTTGTGGCTCAAGGAGTTAAGTGACTTGCCCCAAGCCACAGAGCTGATCAGTCAGGATTCAAATCCACACCTACCCAGCTCAAAAGTCTATGTGACTATTTCCATTTCACCATGACGGTTTGCAAACAAACATCCAACAAATGTGCAAATTAAGTTAATGTTTATTTTACATTAAGCAGGCTGTTTGTTTCAATTTTGGTTTCTGTGATTAACCAAAATAACTCAAAAGGAAAACAATTTGAAATTGTAATCAACCATTTACTTTTTTAAAAATTCCATTAACCTCACACGTGCCAAATCTCTCTAATTCACCTACTGATTCTATTCCTCTTGTGCTTTCTAGAGCTTGCTTTGCCTCTTTTTAAGCAGGGACATTAGGGATGGTATTAATTCTCCCACCTAAACATCAGGCATATTTCATTTTGAAGAATGGGAGTTCTTTGAATCAGTCTGGGAAAAGACATTTTCAAAACTATTAACATAATATCTTCTTGAAAAGAGGTTTCATCTACATGCATGTGTCTGAATTGAGTCACTGTTAAGAATGTATGATCTTTCTAGATTGTACAAGTATTTGGCTGGATGTTTATATACCCAGAACATAATACTTTCCCATGGAATTTAACCAAGATTTTATGCCCTGGGAAATAAAGAGACCTGGACTTAATTCAACAAAAGCAAATGTGCACAGTAAAACAAGTTTAATGTTCAACTGTTGAATTTCAAATTTAGATACATATTACAATCAATAGTAAGCAGTCATTCTTCCATTTTCTTAAGAAAAAGAAAAAAAGAAAAAGAAAGACTAAAAGGTCAGTGTTGGGACTCTACCAAGCCTTCAGGCTTGACTGTTCAATTTGGTTTCCTCCAAATGGCTGGCTTCCAGGGTATTTGCCAATGTGATGGTAAGAATGAGTCTTTAAGTCTTGCTCAGGACAGAAAAGTCTTACAGCCTGTTCTAAATAGAGCTGTGAGGCAATATAAATGTTCAAAGAAGGCCTGGGTTTGAGCAACTTATTTGAAGAACAAATTCCCTAAAAGGGCAAGACTCCTTAGAACTGCACTATGGTTTCTATAATAGAAATGGAACCAAGTCCTTATACGGGTCATAAACAAGAAAGCATAAACAAGAAAGAAATACTGTTCACAACCACATTAAGGTTGGAATATTTACCTATGAGTAGAAGTTTGCTCATTGTAACTGGATAAAGTTGTTTGATTTGGAATAGCTAATAAATACTGAAGTATGTACATCGCTCATAAGTAAAGATGATTTAACTAACCAAACACAATAGCCATAGTAGATTTACATAAAAGCCTGGTCACACATACTCGCTGGGTAATTGAACAGTATTTTTTTAAACAAACAAATAATAACTTACATATACAGAATATAATGAAAGGATTGGGTTTCTTTCAGAGAATGCTAAAGCAACAAAGGTCGAGAAAGCAAATTTATTTGTATCTGATTACAACATTGAAAATGCACGTGGAAATAAAATTATTAAAAATAATATAAATTGGGGCAGCATTTAAAAACCTAACATACATATAATTGGAGTCCCTAGGGGAGAAGAGAAAGTGGGACAAAAGATATTTAAAGGTTAACAGTCAAATGCTTGCCAAATTCGGTGAAAGGTATGAATTTACAGATTGAAGAAGGTCAGCAGAACCCAAATAGAATAAATACAAAGAAAATCATATCTGGATTCATCCTATATCGATGTTAAAAAAGAGATAAGATAAATAGGGGTGCCTGGGTGGCTCACTTGGGTAAGCATCCAACTTTTGGTTTTGGCTCAGGTCATGATCTCACAGTTTGTGGGTTCAAGCCCAACAATGGGATCTGTGCTGACCGCAAGGAGCCTGCTTGAGATTCTCTCTCTCCCTCTCTCTCTCTGCCTCTCCCCTGCTCACATGCTCTCTTTCTCTCTCAAAATAAACTTATTAAAAAAAAACAGAGATAAAGAAAAATCTTGAAAGCTGCTAGAATACAAGATATTTACCTACAGATGAACAGGGATTTGAATGACCACTATGGGAACAAGAAGTAGATAAACATCATTAAGGGGTCAAAAGGAAACAAATATGTCACCCTAGAATTCTATATACAGAAAAAATACCATTCAACAATGATAGTAAAACAGAGTCATTTTCAAATCCTACGATTAAGAGAATTTTTCTCCAGCAGACCCATACTACAGCAATCCTGAAGAAAAATCTTCAAGCTGAAGGGAAATTACACAAGATGGAAGTTCAAATCTTGAAGAATGAATACCAAGCATTGCAAATAGTAAATATGGGGGGCCGTTTTTTGTAAATTTTTTTAATGTTTATTTATTTTTGACAGAGAGAGAGACAGAGACAGAGACAGAGCATGAGTGGGGGAGGGGCAGAGAGAGAGGGAGACACAAAATCCGAAGCAGGCTCCAGGCTCTGAGCTGTCAGCACAGAGCCTGACGCGGGGCTCGAACTCACAGACCACGAGATCATGACCTGAGCTGAAGTCGGATGCTCAACCGACTGAGCCACCCAGGTGCCCCTGGGGGGCCATTTTTTAAAATGGTTTTCCTCTTAATTTCTTTAAAATGCATAATATTGTGGCACGCCTGAGTGGCTCAGTCGGTTAAGCATCTGACTCTTGATCTCAGCTCAGATGGTGATCTCGCAGTTCAAGCCCTGCGTTGGGCTCTGGGCTGACAGTGCAGAGCTTGCTTGGGATTCTCTTTCTCTCCCTCTCTCTGCCCCTCCTCCGCTCTTGCTCCCTCAAAATAAATAAACTTAAAAAATGTTTTTAAATAAATAAAATAAAATGCATAATACTGTTGAAAGCAAAATAATGACACTATCTTGTACAGTTCAGAATGTATGTAGATATATAATTAACATACCACTACTATGGAGCCAAGATGAGGTAATGGACCTATATGGTTGCATGCTTTCTGTATGATGGTATAGCAACAATGCTCTTTTGCAAACTTTCATAATAAACTTGGAAAAATAACAGATAGCTAAGCCTAAATTTCCAGGTATTTGATCTTTCTGCTTCAATTCAATCTAACAAAATATACAAGCAGACATTTAGGAAGTAAAAATTAAATACACAAGCTTATGAAATATGGATTTTTTCAAGTATCTTTAAATATTGAAACTCTTTGTGAATTTTAACTTTGACCTTAAACTTCTCCAAAAGTTTCTCTTAATACCTATTTTGGTAAGGTATTTGGGTTCCTATTTCAGATTTTAAACCAAATGAAGAACCATTCATTGATCAGGGACAGGAGAGCCCAGCCTGAGCTCACAGGGCAGTGACTGTGTGAGCATTATATGGCCTGCTCATCTCAAACAAATGCACTGGCAAACAGCCAGTCCAGAACCTTCTCATGATAAGTAACATTTACCTTGCCTTTATTTTGAAACATAAACTGAGTCTATAAAGCAATTGCATGGCTCAAGAACTTTTTTCAAACTGTTCATAACTTTCCATTTCTAGGTTCTTATTAAATAGTGGCAAAATGTTGCAGTTATTTTAAAAAACAGGAAAAGACATCTACAATTGGAATGGAAGTCAGCTAAATGAAGTTAATTGACCAATTCTGGTAATCACCTTCATGACAAAGGTGAATTCAGATGCTCTGAGGAAGATGTGATCAAGAATCCTGAATCACATATAGGTGGAAAAGAAAACTATTTAGAATTATACTATGGTTGCCCCAAGTTACGTAGTCTGCATTGCCTATAGTCATAACCAGTAACCTTCAGAAGGCATTATTCCAAGTTACACGTATGCATATATGCCAAGCTACATATATTACCTCATATAATCTTCAAATATATAAACAGGATACAGCTATTATCACCTGGACTTTACAGCTGGGAGGTAGAGTGCGCTCAAGCGCCCAGTGTCGCCAATAGTGGAACAAGGTTACCATCTAGGTCTGTCCCAAAAGCCCATGCTTTTGAACCTTATGCTGCCCACTTCTCTTTCCATAAAGGTCTGTCCAGTAGTAATGATGCCAGGACACCGAGCAAATTTCCTGAAGCATTATTTCACTTCTCATCCTGTCCCTTTCTTCACAAGGGGAAAACACAATTACCTTTTGCAATGGTTTCGTAAGGCTGTTATAACAAAGTATATTTACAAAGTAAACCCACCCCATGGCTTTAAACAGCAGAAGTTTATTCTCTCACAGTTCTGGAAGCTAGTGATCCAAAACCAAGGTGTCAGAGGGCCATGCTCCTATAAAGACTCTAGGGAAGAATCCTTCCTTGCCTCTTACTAGCTTCTGGCGGCCCCTGGCAGTTCTTAGCATTCCTTGGCTTGTGGTTACATAAAGCCACTCTGCCTCCATCTTTACATGGGCTTCTTCTCTGTGTGTCCTCTCCTCTTTACATAAGGACCCCGGTCATTGGATTTAGGGCCCATCCTAATCCAGTATGACCTCATCTTAATTACATCTACAAAAAATGTATTTCTAAATTAGGTTACATTCTGAGCTTCTAGGTAGATGTGGATTTTGGTTTGTTTCTTTTTTTAACTTTAATGTTTTTTTGGGCTTTTTTTTTTTGAGAGAGAGAGAGAGAGAGAGGGAGCAGGGGAGGTGCAGAAAGAGAGGGAGACACAGAATCTGAAGCAGGCTCTAGGCTCTGATCTGTCAGCACAGAACCCAGTGTGGGATTTGAACTCACAAACAGTGAGATTATGACCTGAGCCAAAGTAGGATACTTAACCAACTGAGCCACCCAGGCTCCTGGTAGATGTAGATTTGGATACTAGTCAGCCCACTACATCTTTCATGGATCACTATTCTTCTATGAATAAACTCAAATCTGACTCCACACTCTCTGTGAGAATTATGAAAACTTCCATTTGGTTAGAGTTTTTTGGTGTTTACATGGTTCTGCCTTCTCTCTTTTGCTCTTAAGAACAACTTTATACCGGGGCACCTTGCTGGCTCAGGCACGCAACTCTTGATCTTGGGGTTTTAAGTTCGAGCTCCACATTGGGTACAGACACTATTTTGAAAAATAAAATCTTTAAAAAAAGAACAACTTTATATATAGTCTGGGCAAGCATTATTAACCTCAGTTTTTGGATGAGGATAGCAAGATTTTAAGTCACTTGATCCAAGTTCAAAATTCAGTTCAATGACAAACCTGGAAGTGAAAACCAGAATGCATGACTTGAACTCGGTTGATTTTCCCAAGTCCACCAACCCCCCACACAAGCGTTCACCCACTCATCAAAGATGTATTGCATTCTTGTTCTATGCCAGGCACTATTTTAGTTATCAGGGGCACACAGTTATTCAAAATTGACTCCATGTCTGCAAGCAGTTTGCAAACTAGAAGAAAAAAATCACTCGTTAAACTCTCAGGTTGCTTAAACTGGCCATATATACTTATTAGTAGAAACAATAAATTGAACTCGAAAAGAGGAAGTTTTTAGCATATAATTCAATTCAAAATCTCATCTATCCCACCAATCATGGCACATTTGTGTGCAGATGGAAGGGATCAAGGAATAAACACTCTTACATTAGCAATTGAGCTTAACTCCAGAAGTGTGTGAGTATTTAAATGGGTTTGGACATATCTGAAGCTAGTTTATGTGCAGTGACTACTTTCCATCAGAAAGACATTAACTTCTACCTTGTTTATAAAGGTTTAAAGGCAAGCTAAAACTACACTAAATCCCTCATGTGACAGTTTGTGCCCATATTAACGAATACCTTCTTCACGGACAGCAGCCACTGTCCAACCCCAATGAACACCCAGGGTCCACATCTCTGACTGACACTTGTCACAGGGCATTTGCTTGCACCAGTGATTCCCACCCATATCAGTCGCAGCTCTGCCACTGTCTAACAAATATTTGTAATAAAATAAAATCCACTAACCATATAACTTATATCCAGTGATATAACGTCTTTAAAAAACAACATAGTGCCATAACTGTAATACAAAAAAAAAAAAAAAAAAAAAAAAAGGAAAGTAAACTCCTCTAAAAGTACATGTGTTTCATTATATCAGTGCTTGGCCACAGCTTCACTGGGAGACATGGGAAGTCTTGGGATTCTTGTACAAATAAGGAAGAACCACAGTGAGGGCCCCACACTGACGGAGGTGCATTGCATCGGGACTCGTATGCTGGGACTGGTGTTGCATTAGTGGCATTCTGAAACGGTGAATAATTCTTGGTAACGTTCTGAACAAAACAAAGTATAATCATCCCTCAATTTACAAGGCAGCAGCAGTGCTGGAAAATTCAGTGTATAATAAAACACTGTGAAAATATCTAACCCTTGCAAGTACATGTAAAATGGAGTTATAAGTAGCTTCAAACATTATAAACTGCTTTCCCCACCCCCCCCCCCACCGTTATGGATATCTGCTAGCAAATTTGAAACTTGTACAGGACGTGCTAGCCCATTCCCACTGTATTCCCCAATTAATGGAACAACTATTCCCCCACAGAATTCTAAAACATATTCTATGGAATGGTACTATCCCCCTTGAGGGCCACTGGTTCACGTTCTCTAACTGCCTACTTTTATTTGTCAATATTTATATAGTATTTACTATGTGCCGAGACATTTTATAAATAGCAACTTATTTAATTTTCAAACCAACTCCACGAAGTAGGTGTTATTAGTTTATTCCCAGTTTACGTAGGAGCAAACAGAGATTTAAGACGCTTGGCCCCAGACCACAGAGCTAGTAAGCCTTCATTGGGATCTGAACCCAGGTAGTATGGCTCTAGGATCAACATTCTATCCTGCACCAGTGCTTCTCACTCTTAATGTACGTAGAGATGCTCATATCTAACATTCTCCGAAGGGATGCAGACACTGTTCATCTACGCACTGGACTTGGAACAGCAAGGTAACACACTAGATTCCCCATTGATGAAAATAAGGACAACACCTGTGCTACAAGAGCCTTGGGTTTATAATGAAGAGCAATCTAAATATTGTTGAATGGATGGATGAATGCATGCGAATTTAAAATTCACTTCAAGGGGCGCCTGGGTGGCTCAGTCGGTTGGGTGGCCGACTTCAGCTCAGGTCATGATCTCGCGGTCCGTGAGTTCGAGCCCTGCATCGGGCTCTGTGCTGACAGCTCGGAGCCTGGAGTCTGTTTCAGATTCTGTGTCTCCCTCTCTCTGACCCTCCCCCGTTCATGCTCTGTCTCTCTCTGTCTCAAAAATAAATAAACGTTAAAAAAAAATTTTTTTTAAAGTTCATTTCAATAGTTAGCCCAGCCCTTTTCAGTTCTCTTCCGGACCTTCAGCTCTATGCATCATGCTACTGGCAGATGACTTCATTTCTTATTTCGGGAAGAAGTTGAAGGTCATTGATCTCAAATTGCCACAAATTCCTTCTTATCTCTTTCAGGTTGTTGCTCAGGTCCACCTGTCTCTCCACCTGGAAGTTTCTCTGTATTGTACTTCTATCTGCTCTCCTTCAATCCTCAGAGAGACATGGGGTGCTTATCTCCTGCCATTTTTCTTTCTTTTTGACTCAATCCCTTCATCTCCTTTGAACTTTCTTTCCTGCCAACTAATCCATCAGCTTACTTTTTCTTTAACTCTACCATCTTCTAACACGCCAACCAGTCACGTCATCCCCACCTGTTTTGGACATCCTATCTTAACACTAAACCTAGACACCTTAGAGCTAAAGGGATCTTTACTAGGAATTACATGACATACTTTGACTTCTTTGTTAAGGTTCCAGCTGCCTTAAAATAAAGATGTGGATAAGGGATGTTTTCTGGGAATGACAGGGAAACATGTCACCTTCAGTCAAGTGGATTTAAACAAGGTTTGGAATGAAACATTGTGTATTAACTATACCCCAGTAAAAATATGTATCTCACAGCCACATCACAGCCTCATACTGGTATATGATAAACCTGCAATTAATGACTGCTGCATGAATAAATACATGAATGTTAA
Source organism: Acinonyx jubatus (assembly GCF_027475565.1). Taxonomy (NCBI): domain Eukaryota; kingdom Metazoa; phylum Chordata; class Mammalia; order Carnivora; family Felidae; genus Acinonyx; species Acinonyx jubatus. The sequence goes on along the minus strand of NC_069388.1, from coordinate 33,477,137 downwards.
TACAAAAACTAAACTAAACCAAACCAAACTAAACTAATGTAAAATAAAATAAAATAAAATAAAGCAGGGTTTCGGAGAGGTAGATCAAGGCTTCACTGTAGCCATTCACTTTCAAGTAGACTGAAATTATATAGAGAAAGGGAATGAGTCAAAACACCTCAGCAGTGAGTCATATACAGAGGGCACCTTTGGGAAAATGTATCTGAGGAGGCAGGAGGACAGGGGACTCTGCTATTAATTGTGTCATGTCAAGGAAACTGGTTGACGTTACCATTTTGGTTTGTTCAGGCCTCTGAATGTTCCATCAGGAAACTTTAGAGCTCTAAGTAGTTTGGTTTCTATACAGCCACAGTAAATGGCAAATATTTTTGTGTTCACATACAGCAAAGGAAATAGTCTGAATTTCTCTTATGCTATATCATTTTTGGGTGGTTCTGTAATTTATGTTTAAATATAGGCATCTGTGAGACCCTTTCTCTGACCTCTGTAAGGGCAAGGATCTTCTGCTTCCCAGGAAAACTGCCTCGAGCTGAGTGGACCCCATGAGTCTTGATCAGATTTCTGTTTCTACTTAAATATACCCACTTTTTATATTTATTCAGAATTTTATTTTTAAGCTCAAATTTATTTCTGAATTCTGTGTCTGTTTTACAAGTTCCTCTCAAACTGTGGAGGCCAAAGCACAAGACAAGAAACTCTGCCTGGTCTCTAAGGAAGAGAACTTGACAATTCCAGCCACAGTCCCTGAATCCCATTTGTCTCAAGGTTTGGAAATGAACCTTGCAGACTGGTGATCCATCTGAGATCCATAATGCCTTTAGCTCTGAATTTTTACTCTGTATTCTTTCTCTAACTTCAAATTCCATATTGCCCAAAAGCTTTGCTAAATTCATTCTGTGACTACAAGTCCATGCACAAAGTATGGTGGGTGCTTTTAATCCCATTATAAAGACTCCCTAAGTAAAAAGCATACAGTTTACATAAAACTCTGCCAAGAACTCCCAAATATGGCAGTTTTTCAACTGTGAGAGCCTTCCAGTTTTTCTGAACTTGTGTCCCCATGTCCTATAATCATGTAAAATGTCAAAAATATCTTAAAATATCAGCTAATTTTAACAAACTCCTCAAAATCATATAAATAGCTTTTTAAAATAAAAAGAATAAAAAGAAGTAACGAAAGTTCAGCACTGAATTATTAAGTGGCTAGGGTATCATCAAAAAAATTCTGCATAAAGTAGATATTTCTCTTACGTATGGTGTGTGTACTGCTCCCTTCTGTGGATTATATATACATATATGTGTGTGTGTGTGTGTATATACACACACACACACATATATGTACACATATATATGTATATATACATACATATAAAAATTTATATGTGGGAGATTAATATTTTTTCCCATTCAAGTACTTTTCAAAGATCTTCAGGCTGCCTTTCAGGGCTGGTCATTTTGTGCAAGTTTTGGATCTGAGCCCAGAGTACTTGGTCTGTATAACCAAAACAATACTGCTGACAGTCACAGAGCATCCAATGAAGTCAAGTTTGTCAAGAGAGACCAAAAGCTCTCAGTGTTCAGCACCCAGCCTTAGCCTCAAACTGGACCGCAGAAGGAGAATTCCAAACGGATTGCATAATCCGTGACTGTAGAACTCCAAAGGGGGGCGGTGGGGGGAGAGGAAGCAGTGAACTGTCAGCTGTTTGAAGGGGGAAAAAAAACTGGCCTTCACCATTTTAAGAAAACAGACTATAGCTCCTGATTGGCTATAATTCAAAGCAATCCTGTGTCCTGCTCCGTGACATGATTTTGCCACTTCTAATCTCTCAACAAACAGCAGAGATGCTCTCCAAACATTGTAGCTTCAAAGTCATCCAGGAATTGGTTTTACTTTTTTTTCCCTCTGTTAGCTATTTAAATGTGCAGGTTTTTATGGCCTTCTGAGATTAACAAATTGATTCAGAAATATAAGAAGCGGATACAACCTGGGGGGTGTATGGGTTGGCTTTTATTTATAGTGAAGTGATAGGTGAGAGGAGAAAGGACTCATGGAAGTTTTCAGGACATCAAGAGATCGGAAAAATAAAATAATCTTCTAAGTGGCCTCAAACACACATGGTCAACACAGAGCTTTTGCGTTAGGACTAGCTAACCAAATCTACCTCAGTCCTGAAGAAGCTGGGGTGGCTCTGGGAAAGAAAAAGACTTTCTTGAGCCAGTAGTAACACAGAGGAATTAGATGCTGGGAGGATATATTTCAGCAATAAGTGCACCATTTTAAAGTTAGCTTGGCTTTGTCTATAGACTTAGCGCCACAGACACAATCCTCAAGCAAGAAAGGGCAAACAGCACCCCCACCCCTGCATGTTTAGAAGTGGCTCCTGGGCCCTTTATGTATCTGAGAGGAGAAAAAGAAAGTTAAATAGCACATTACCACCAAAACCAACATCCCAAACCCCAAGATTGCTTAAGGGGCAACTCTTGTCCACATCAGAAGATATTGTCACATTAAGAAAGAATGAGGCTTCATTAGTCCTTGAAACAAAACACATTAGTCCCAAATGGAGGGAAAGCAAGGCTGCAGAAATGCAGTCCCTGGTATGTTTCAGTAGCTTTTTTAATGAATGAAGACACAGCCACTTTCATCAGCACATACTGAACTAATTTCCACGAAGACGTTATTTGTACATCATTCCCAAAACTGAAACATTGCCTCGAAACCTGCTGTTTACTTCAACCGCCTTTGTTTAACTTTTGCTTTTTTAGCAGCCTTAATAGGAAGGATTTTTAAAACACATTGGCTACTCAACCTTCCTTTGGTTGAGTAGTTAAGGATTAAATCATATGGAAACTGTTAGTTATGGATGCTAAATTGGACTGAGACCCTCTGCCCAATAGGAAAATGACTTTATTGGTATTTCCTTCCTGAACTCTAGGTCATAACTGCACTGTCAAAGAGAACCACCTCCAAAAGAATTATGAACCATTTACAGGGGTGGCTGGTACCAGGTAAGCAAAATCCTAACTTTTAAAAAAACTTATAGGAAGGCAAGCTGGTGCAGCCACTCTGGAAAATAGTATGGAGGGTCCTCAAAAAACTCAAAATAGAACTATCCTACGGCCCAGCAATTTGCACTTCTAGGCATTTATCCAAGGGATACAGGTGTGCTGTTTTGAAGGGACACATGCACCCCCATGTTTATAGCAGCACTATCAACAATAGCCAAAGTATGGAAAGAGCCCAAATGTCCATCAATGGATGAATGGATAAAGAAGATGTGGTGTGTGTGTGTGTGTGTGTGTGTGTGTGTGTGTGTGTACTCCAGTGTGTGTGGAGTATTACTCAGCAATCAAAAATAATGAAATCTTGCCATTTGCCACTACGTGGATGGAACTGGAGGGTATTATGCTAAGCGAAATTAGTCAGATAAAGACAAATATCATATGACTTCACTCATATGAGGACTTTAAGAGACAAAACAGATGAACATAAGGGAAGGGAAACAAAAATAATATAAAAACAGGGAGGGGGACAAAACAGAAAAGATTCATAAATATGGAGAACAAACTGAGGGTTACAGGAGGGATTGTGGCGGGGGGATGGGCTAAGGGATCTACTCCTGAAATCACTGTTGCACTATAAGCTAACTAATTGGGTGTAAATTTTCAAAAATAAAACAAGTTAAAAGAAAAAAGAAAAAGAAAAAAACTAACATTTTGGGGGTGGCTGGGTGGCTCAGTCTGTTAAGCATCCGACTTCAGCTCAAGTCATGATCTCATGGTCCATGGGTTCGAGCCCTGCATCGGGCTCTGGGCTGATGATGGCTCAGAGCCTGGATCCTGCTTTGGATTCTATGTCTCCCTTTCTCTCTGCCCCTCCCCCACTTGTGCTCTGTCTCTGTCTCTGTCTCTCTCTCAAAAATAAATAAACATTTTAAAAAAAACTAAAAAATGTAAACATTCTTTTCATATTTTCTGACAATTAATGTTAATGCAAAGCTCACTGTATTGCTTGTGGGTGGAGACAAACACACCCCATCACACCTCTAGTCCACCCCCTTCCTATGCCTCGAAGGTGTAATCAGATCTGACCAACAGGGCAGGCTTGATTCTAGCCCATGTTCTGGCTTTACCTTTCACCAAACTTCACCATCTGTTCTGGGCTCAGCCACATGGCCTCTTTTCAGCTCCTCAAATTGGCTTTGCTGCCTCCTGCCACAGGGCCTTTTTGCATGTTCAATCTCTTCTGATTAAAAAACTCTTCTTCCCAGTGCACTTTCTACCCACGCCACATTGGGCAGTTAGCTCTTCTTTAGCTTCAGAGCTAGGATCACTTCTCAATGGGTCCTCCCCTGAAGGCTCTCTCTCCCTGCCACCTACCACCATCAGACTGCACAGGTCCTCCTGTATTCACAGGTCTGTCTCCTCACATGTGAAATGTACATGCATTCCTGCCATTATCTAAGTCACATCTCCGTTCCTGACCTGAACTGTAACTCCATAAAAGCAACTGCGGAAGACACTGTTTTGTTCACTGTAACTCCATTTTGTTCACTACGGTGGCCTCAGCCTCCAGTACAATCCTGAGCCCAATAAATTCTTGGGAGAGTTAATGAATACACTTGTTATCACCATCAAGCTTTGAGATGATAGAGTCATTGAGTACCAGCAGGAAACATGGGCACCTAGAGAGGATTTAATGAGTGGAGGAAGAGCCTCAAGAAGGAGAGATCTTGTTTTCCAAATCCCAAATTTGCAAAGAAATATTACAAATCCATAATGTCCATTTTTGTTATAGTGTTCACGGTAATACAGGTGGAAATTTGAATTTTCACATACTTTCAGGAAGTATTTTCACAAAAGAACTCTAAAATATATGCAAGAATGTTCCTTGGGAGTCTCTGTATGGGGTGGAGGGTGTGTGACTGAAATTTGAAAGTACTCCAAATGTCCTTTAATAAGTAAATAAATAATGGTATACTCATGCAAGGGCATATCATTCAGCCATCAGCAAACAGCAGCAAACAGTGCCTTTTGCCAAGGCTTCAAATTGAATGAGATATTTTGCCCTTTGTGTCATGTATATTTTTATGAATTCTATTTTATATTACTTTTATAAACCTAAAACACAATGGCAATGGAAATCACTACTCCATGAGGACCTAAAATACAGAGCTTGGAATGAGAATAATCACCATGATTCAATCATCTCATTTCATGAATTAGAATGAAGAGACTGAGAGACAGGTTTATTTAGCAAAGGTCACAGAGTGAAAAGGAAAAGTATGTCACTGACTCTTACTCCAGTGCTCCTTCCACCAATCATACATTTCCTTGATGTGAATTTGATTTAGAATAATGGATATAAAATATTTAGATCTGGTTTTTGAAGAAACTATATAGCAACTAATATAATGAACCAGAAAGTCAGACACTGTTCTGAACTTTTTTAAGTTGACTTCGTATTTATTTATGCTCAAAAGGTTTTTATGTTCTTGAAAATAAAACAGAGTAAAATTCCTGTTTCTCCAAATGTACCGATAACTGAGTGTCCTTGTGACAATTCTTGAAATTTGCTTCCATGATAAATTAGAGAAAAGAAGTAAATCATCAGAAGTAAAATTAAAACATAAATATGATTCAGTAAATACAGACTTCATACCTCTGTATACTAGAATAAAGGTTGCTGACATCAGAGCAAAACCACTGAAGATAATTCAAATATCAGTTAATACTCAAAGCAATAGTATTCATATTTCAGCTGCTCACAGTTGCTAATAAAGGAAATTAAGAAGTCTTATAATATGAAAAGGATATTAATAGCTTAATGAAGATTGACCTAGAAAGCAGATTTTTATTTTAACTCAGGATAGAATTATAGATAATGAACTGCTTTGAATAATTTATTTTAAGAAAATTGATACACCAAGAGATTTTGCAATCTTTTCCAATCATAACTCATGGAAGAATGGCAATACGTTTAAATAGAGATTGGAATGAACATGTCTTCAATATAAAATATAAATTTACTTAAAGAATTTTAGCAACAACAATAACAAAAAACAGAATTTTAGCAACCAAAAACACAGTTAATATTTTCTTATTTTACTTCATCATTAATATCCATAGTTCTGATCTTTTTTTTTTTTTTTTTTTGGAAGACCTTTATAGACCTATCCACAACCTGGACAATTTCATTCTAATATAATTCTAATATAATACAGAGAATCTAAAAGTTCAAAACCAGTAAAATTTATTAATGCTCATCACTGTTATTTTTCTCATCGTAACCAAGTAATTCTTACACTTCAGTGATCTAGAACGCTATTACTCAAATGGAGATATGAGGGTCCACCAACACTTTCCAAGAGAAACACAGGCATGGAGGGTTTTAAGGGAATGGGATCATGGCAAACTGTCAATATTTTAAGTCTGATTAGCCTCAGGCACCTTCTCACCTACCCTTTCTTTGGCACCCTCTCATTCCTCACAAAGCAAACAAAGCCATGCCCCTCATCCAACCAGAACCTTACAAAGGGGACATTATTCCAGAGAATAAAATCCTCTGAGGCACCAAAAAAGTGGTATAAAAACCTCCTTCATCCCAGGCATCATAAGAGTGTCTGGCACTCTGGATCTTCCCTGCATCTGTTTTAAGTATGTTCTGAATCCAGATATACTGCAGAGTAAGACAGTGGGAGAGTAAATGATTTTCACTTACACACTAGCCTCTTCCATCCCCTACACTTAAGAAGGAGTGCGTCCATCCTGAGGGAGAGTCCCATAGCGTCAAATGGAAAGAAAGTGGTAAGACATCTTGACAGCAGCAAGAGTACTATTTCGCCAAGACAAAAATGCCTGGCAAGGCTTCGTGCGTCTCGTGTCTCACATTCAAAACACCGAAATAAGACGAAGATCATGGCGTGTTATTAACATGTTTATTTGAATTGAAAAACAAAATCAGACTTTTTCTCTCAATGAGGGATGGGTCCCAATTAGGTTCTATGATGAATATTCCCCATAAATCGAATGAGTTAAAACTGTAGCTCCAAGGTTCAGCTACACATAAAATTTTGATTAAAGTTTTTCTCAAAAGAAAATGTGACATGGTTAAAGTGTATTGAAGTCACTGATACTCTGATTTCCTAAAACCTTTCTAAGTTACACACACTTCCTCTGTGTGAACTCATTGGTGTAGATAATGGTTTCTTGATGTCTTTCCCAGAAATTGAGAAAGTAAAAGACCTCAATGCTGGTAAATGAATCCTTTTACAAGTCAGGCTGTCTCCAATTCTTTAAACTTAATAAAATTGAAGGAACGCCTAATTAACTCGTCAGCTAACAGACTGATGAGATGACTTTTGGTGATGTGTGAACGATGACATTTTTTGGTATCTAACTTAGTATTTCAAAGATGTGAGGAGCACTGCTATAAAAAAATACTTCCATTATCATCCACTTATTGGTGTAAGCATATGTCTCAGCATACATGTTAACAAAAGGAATACTATTGACGTCGAAGCTTATTTCATTTTAGAGAACCTGATTTCACACCAGACACATGAACTTTTAAGACACAGCCTTGTTCATCTCATTAAGAGATGTATTTCCAAAAATGTTAGACTTTTTATATTAAAATTATTATAATATATAAAGTACAGGATGCTTAATAATTATTTATCAAGAAACACTTGTTTCTGCCGATCGTAACTAATAGTAATTGAAATATTCCATCCAGAATAATGTTTTCAACACTAAGAGACTACAGTCACAAAAATTTTTTTCTAATTCCCATATAAACACACACATGCGTGTGCACACACGCACACACGCACACACACACCCACACCTTTGTTGCAGAAAAATATGATAAAATAATCAGTACAAGAATTTCAGGCACAAATATGCTAGGTTAAAATTCTATGGTAGAAATACTGTAGCACATTCAAGTTAAAGCAAAATCAATCATAAATCACTTTTTAAAAGAAAACTGACATGTTTTCTAATTGGATAATGTTGGCATGAAATGGCTATGGCATTTGGATTCCATTGGATATGTTAAGGGTGATGAAATAGTCTTCTTTTTCAAATGTTCGTATTAACACAGCTAGAAGTTACACCTTTTGCAGCTATGTCAACTTCAGATTTAAAGGTGTATTACATTAACTGAAACATTTCCAAAGGGATACACAGATTTTCAAAATTACAGTCAGGGGTACAGTTAAAATATTTGGTCACCTTGAATCTAAAAGATCAGGCTAAGGGAGGTTCAAGTCTCTGCTGCCCATAAAGTGTGACCTTAGGAGAAGTAGATCCACATTGAGACCACAAAACATCATTAATTGTGGACTTGCTTTCCTGCACAAATTGCCTGTATCATTTTGTGTGTTTGGCATCTATAAGTGAATTGGAAGCTTCCAGTAGGAAAGTATCATATTTGTTCTTTTCTGAAAGCACTTCTGAATGCATAGCATATAACTCAATCATTTCTTTAATAAATGATTATATCACTCTCAGATCCTCCTATTACACAGTGCTCTTTGGTAGGAATGTAAACTGGCAGAGTATCTAAGCAGTATTTTTCACAATTTCTAATCAACATGGTTTTTGATCAAACAATTCTACTTCTAAGAAAATACACTACAGCAATACCTCCATATGAGCAAAATGATGTATATAAAGTAATGTCCACCCCTCTTTGCCTAGGACTAAAAGAGAAATGACCTAAATGCCTTCAGTAAAAGAAAGATCCCTAAAACAAATGATGGTATATACAAACTGTGGAATTATTAAAATCATTAAACTTAGTTAACAATAAGAGCCATATACATAGACATGGAAAGATGGGCTTGATTTATTGTTAAGCAAACCAAAAGAAAAAAAGGAAAATACAGAAGATACACAGAATGGCCCTCATTTTATAAACAAAAATTCTGGAAATACATAGATATTCAGTTTATTTATTCGGGGTTTTGTGTGGTAACTGGGCATTTTGGCTCAGAGATTCCGGTTTGAATCTCAATTCAACCTTTTACTAACTATGTGAGCTTGTACAAATTACTTTTAAGTTCTCCCTGTCATGTTTTCTCAGCTACAATAGGAGGTTGAGAATAGCACCTATAATCTAGAAGGTTGTAAAATTTAAATACCTAATGTGTGCAAATGCACTTACATACAGGCAGGCCTAGGATAAACACTCATGAATGTTAGATATGATGACCATATAGATATAGATATAGATATAGATATAGATATAGATATAATGTTTTCCTCTTAGAATAAAATGCATAAAAATGCTATTTTTTGAATAAAATACTATGTATAGCAACACATCAAACTGATTGATCATAATGATGGCCTCTGGGTAGGTCAGGAAATGAAGAGAGAACAAATACTTTTCATGTCACATATTTCAAATACAGGTATGTTTGACTTTTCTTTTCCAACAGTAATTATGATTTTGGAACTTGAAAATCACCACCTACTACCAATTAGCAAGTACTACTTTTATAATTTAAAAACATAACAAAAACATGCTTTTCCGTTCAGAGAAATAAAAGTGTAACACACCAGTAAACTCACCATAAGAATTCACATTCCTTTCTTTTGCTACATTCCATTTACATCTACCCATTGTTTTAAGACAACAACTCACTCCTCTGAGAACAAATGCCATATTTGCCACCGCAAGTTATTTCCTACTTTCACTTGCAATGGAAATGTCATTTGTTTGCTGAACTGAAAACCTGCATACTGCTTTGTTCCTGTAAACTGTTCATTTTATTCTATGACTGTTGACAATTTCCAGGTTAAACACATCGTGTAACCTCATTATTTATTTCAGAAAAAAAAAAGCCCTTTTCTTCTGCCCTCAAGTTTAATTAAAATAGCAATCAGAGTTCCTCTGGTCACGGTGGTCAGCCCTTGAAGACCATCTGTACAGTCACTAGAACCAGTTTTTCTTTAATGTTATCTCTGCCCCTACTAATCATCCTCTCCAAAGATAACTACCAGCCAAGCATTTTTAGAAACAAACACATTAATTCAATCTTGACTACCTGATCATAATCTTCACTAAAAATGCCAAGACCAAAATTGAGAAAAATTTTAATATTATTCAAGACCCAAATTCTCCATTTCACTTAACTAATCTGTGGCTTGGGGTAAACAAATTAAATTCATCAATAAAATGCGTGTTTCACATACTAGTTTATGTGAAACAGTTTTCTCATATTTTATTAAATTATTTTTAATAACCTGTTGAAATAAATGAAAACTAGTGTTTTAGTCCTCACTTCCCATTTGATTTGCAAATTTCCTCATATCTGATAGCTGTACAGAATGGGTACCAAAAAGTATATATCAACCCCATGGAACATGGACCATATTTTTATATCCCAAGAGCATTCCACATGACATCTACAAAACAAATTCAGGGATCAATACTTTATTAAGACTTCTGTATGTTTAGTAAGATAATGCTAGTTAAACGCTTTAATTAACTTAAAAAATGCACTACATAAACAAGACACACGGTAACACAGCAACAATATGCCAACGATGGAATGAACCAAGTATGTCTACAGTTTACAAATATATAGAAAAATGACCACTTCTCCCTTCCTCTTCCATTGCCAGTGCTTATCAAAGATTCTGTTCATAATCTCCTTTCAAAAAGTAGCCAGTTTTCCAGTTTCTAATTTTAACTTAACTGTAAAGTAAAAAGGAATTAGCTAACAAAGCACCCCATCCAGTTACATGATTTTGCCTTCTGATCCCACACTCCAAGAACGTCTTTAAGTCTATGAAACAAATCATTAGTATCAGTATACCAGAAAAAAAGAGCAAAAGAAAAAAAAGTTACCTACGTTGGTTCAATACCTGTCTTCTCTTTGGGATCCTAACAATGGGAAACAAACATCCAGATGTTCCAGAAACCCCTCCCAATGCAATAACCCCCAAGAAAAAAGCCAACTCCTTCCCAAACCTCCTCCTTCCACCAGCATGCAAATACCCCCTCAAGAATATTGGAAAATGTGGGACACCTGCCTGGCTCAGTCGGGGTACCGTGGGACTCTTGTTCTCGGGGTTGTGAGTTTAAGCCCCATATTGGGTGTAGAGATTACTTAAAAATAAAATCTTTAAAATAAAGAATGCAGGAAAATTATGATATAAAGATGTGATATATATATATATATATATATATATATATATATATACACACACACACAAACACACTATACACACACACACACACACACACACACACACACACACACACACACAATGGGATATTACTCAGCCATAGAAACAAATGAAACCTTGCCATTTGCAACAATGTGGATGGAGCTAGAGAGTATAATGCTAAGCGAAATAAGTCAATCAGAGAAAGACAAATACCATATGATCTCACTCATATGGAATGTAAGAAACAAACAAATGAAAAAAATGAAACAAAACAAATAAGCAAAGGAGAAAAAGAGAGAGACAGACAAACCAAGAAACAAATTCTTAACTATAGAGAACTGATGGTTACCAGAAGAAAGGGGAGGGATGGGTGAAATAGATGAAGGGGATGGAGAGGACATTTGTTGTGATGAGCACAGAGTAATGTATAGAATTGCTGAATGACTATATTGTACACCTGACACTAACATAATGACTTAGTGTCAGCACAAGAAAACATTTATCTACAATTCTAAAGTTGGAGGAGAGAGGCAGTTGTTGAAAAAGGAACTCAAGGGGCGCCTGGGTGGCGCAGTTGGTTAAGCGTCCGACTTCAGCCAGGTCACGATCTCGCGGTCCGTGAGTTCGAGCCCCGCGTCAGGCTCTGGGCTGATGGCTCAGAGCCTGGAGCCTGTTTCTGATTCTGTGTCTCCCTCTCTCTCTGCCCCTCCCCCGTTCATGCTCTGTCTCTCTCTGTCCCAAAAATAAACGTTGAAAAAAAAAAAAAGAAAAAGGAACTCAATATTAAAGAGAAATAAAGTGTCAGAGAAAATACTGCTTCCAGGAAGTACTGATTAGGAGATAAGGGTACTCAACAGCATCCCTTCAATCATTCCAGTGATGTTTCTTAAGTGCCTACCTGGGGCCAGGCACTGTGCTGGACACCAGGTCATCACTGAGAGGAAACTGGATCAACCCCATCTTTTTAGGATGCAATGATTCATTACAATGCGGGATTTACTGTGCCATTTCTGTCCGCTTAAGAACAGACCCATGAGATGCCCCACGTTGTCTACTATAATACAAATGAGACTTTAAAATATGTGGCAGTTCACTGCAATTTATTCACTGCATTCCTTAGTGTTAACTTAAAATTAAACTTTCATTTTCTTCCTTTTTGAACTGTATTTTCAATACAATTAGAGCCTTCTATGGCAGAAATAAGTTTTCTGCCTTATTTTATATTTTATAAATATCATTATACCAACAGAAGGGAATTTTAAAGAAAAAATAAATCACTCTTAATATCACCATTATAATGCAATATCTGGCTTCATCTTTTAATATCCTCTTTCAATCTTTACCTATAAACTAACATATTTCACATATTTATTATCAGAGTGAAAGCATAACTTTCTATTCTGCTTGTATTTTCCTAATTTTATAACTAAATATTTCCATATTGCTTCAGTTCTTGAAATTTATTTCTCATGGCAGTTCAATAATTCATTTTGCTGAAATACCATTATTTACTTTTGTTTTACAACTTTCATTATCCAATTCATGTCTAATAATTTTAGTCTTGGAAATAGTCACTACAGTAACTATTGTTGTGCATATTTACTTTTTTTCTTCTTTTGAAATATTTTCTTGGGATATATTTACATGATGTGGCAAAACAATTCTGATAATTCTTAATATTTACCATTCTTAGGAAAGAAAATAATTAAAACCTCAATTGTTAGCTAAGACACAGTACAAGGTATTATTTATTTTGTGGTTCATATTATTTTAGGCAGAAGCAAAAATCTAGCTGTAATACCAAAAGTAAATTTTATTAATTTTACCAAATTATTGTATTATACAAGAGATTGTAATGATTTCCTAGTCAGACTAAGGTTATTTCCTTTAAAAACGTAACAATGGTGATGATACCTTCATCTCCATTATTAAATGACCTATCATCCCAGCCTCGTTTTACTGAATGCTACAGTCCTGAAATTGAGCAAATCTAATAGAGGGGCAGTAATCGACATCATATTCAAGATACTGTCAATATATATTAATGATTAAAATATAAAGAAGGATAACAGGAAAAGGGGTAAATAACACTGGAACAATCTTTAGCTTAAAAAAAAAACCCTACTGTACTAACATCTATACAACTCACAGAAGGGAAAGTACTTGGACAAATGTGTTCTTTTCATATTCTCTTCCTCCACAAGCAAAGGTGAAAGCTTCAAAGCTGGATTTGCAATGAAAGTTATTACAGGATGATTTTAATTGATTCTTGAACTTGTTTAACCTTATATCTATTAAATAGATGAATTTAAGAATTCATGGTATTTTATAATAAAAATGTTTAATAGATACATAAACCATGTTCTGTTCATACATTAAATGTATCATTAATTTATATGTTATATCATTTATAATTATATATTATATTACACTATATATTATTAATTTAATGTTCATGCTTTTTACCATGGATAATTTTTAACATACACAAAAGTAAACAGACTAGTATAAAAAACACCCCAGAGCCATTCACCGTCCTTACAAACTATCCACCATGGTCCATCTGCCCTATCCATAGCCCATCCTCTTCTCCCACTCCTCTGTTTTAATTAAGTCACAAACATTATCTAATTGTATCCGTAAATAATTCAGAGTACATCCCTAAAGGTGTGGATTCTTTCCTTTAACATAATAAAAACACATTAAAATTAGCAATGATTCCTAAATATTATCAAATATTCGATGTTCAAAGTAGCTCATAAATGTCACAATTCTTTTTTTTTAACTGCAATCTAAATAAGGGCTATTCACTACAATTGGCTAAAATGATTGGTACTGTATTTTTTTAAGTTTATTTATTTATTTTGAGAGAGAGAGAGAGAGAGAGAGAGAAACATGAGCACATGAGCAGAGGAGGGGCAGAGAGAGAGGGAGAGAATCCCAAGCAGGCTCTATGACAGCACAGAGTCAGACACAGGTCTCCATCTCACAAACCTCAAGATCAGGACTTGAACTGAAACCAAGAGTCGGGTGTTTAACTGACTGAGCCACCCAGGTGCCCCAAATGACTGGTACTTTATAGTTTCTCTTTCTGTCTTATTTTTTGTTCTTGAAATTTATTTGTTGACAAAAACAGGTTGATTGTCTTGAAGTTTCCTGTTTCCCATACTGTGTGTTATGCCTATCGTATCCCCATGAACTAGTCACATACTTTTAAGTATTTCCAATAAATCAGTAGCTGGACCTAGATGCTTCATAAATGTCAGGTTTTTTCTTTTTCTTTTTCTTTTGGCAAGACTACTTCATAGGTAGTGCATCAACAAGCCTTTTAATTATATAAATGCATTATGTACATGCTAATAAACATGAAGCCAGAAAAGAACCAGATAAGAGAGTCAGACAAGAAAAAAAATCATTTTGCTGTATTTTAGACATTTTACAACATTAATTAACTTCTATAGCCCTGCTGTATTTCATGGCGAAACTATTAAATTGACTATCCTAAGTAACTTTGTAAAATTTGTCTTTACTGATTATTATAATCAATGGATTTCACCACAAAGAAATTAAGGCAACTTTAAGATGAATATTCTATGTCAAGTTCAAAACATATTTCTAGAATAATAACTTTTATCATAGATGGCAAAAGCAGAGTAAGATTAACTGAGTTCAATGACGGCAAAGTAGAAACAACCAGCGTTGTCAAATCAGTGACAAGGAAGTAAAAAAAAGATGATGTAAGGGAACCCTATCTTCTAAGACAGAAAATTGTAAGTGTGACATATAGTGGAGCATGTGCTTTATAAATATTTTTTAAATGAATAATGACAGTAGACTTAGGATGAATGGACTATCCCAGAGGTGTGCTCAATAAACAACTCTGTCTCCTTCTGTGGGAAATGATAGGATGAATGATCAACAATGAGCACACCTCAAACTTTATTCATTCCAATCTTTTCTCCCCTTGTGTCTCAGAGGATGAAGAGTCCCTCATCGTTGTCAGTTCTAATATTACTTACTCAACTGTTTCTCTTTCCCATCGCAACCAAGTTCTCTCTTTCCAATTTATCTTCCGTTTAACCCATGCCAGGCTTTCATTTTTTAGGAAGAATGAAACAAACTTCCATTTTGTATCAGGTTTGTTTCCTCCCAGAAATAAACCCTGATTCAAGCATGTGATTGCAAGTAGGTCCTCCTGAGCTGATCCCAGGGAGAGGAGCTGAGAAGTGAGGCAGGAAAGGGAAGAAAGGTAATTAGGGATGTTCTTTTTTTTTTTTTTTTAATATTTTAATGTTTTTATTTACTTTTGACAGAGAGAGAGAGAGAGACAGAGCACGAACATGGGAGGGTCAGAGAGAGAGGGAGACACAGAATCCAAAGCAGGCTCCAGGCTCTGAGCTATCAGCATGGAGCCTGACTCGAGGTTCGAACTCATGAACCCTGAGATCATGACCTGAACCGAAGCCGGATGCTTAACCTACTGAGCCACCCAGGTGCCCCAATAAGGGATGTTCTAATGAGTAAGTTATTCACTGTGGAAAACTGGAGCTGAATCCTGCAACGTAATTTTTGACGTGTGTGTGGAACTTGCATCAAGGTCATACCAATGGAAATGCAACGAAATTAGGGGATTTATTTTTAAAAACTCCCATCTATGATCTTGCTGACTATTCACTTTAGACACACTTGCTCTTTGATCTTCAAGAAAATATTCTCCAACTTTTCTCCCACTTCTCACTGACTGTTCTTTAGCAAGGGCTGGCTCCTTCCCATCACACCCTTCAGAAGCTTCTATTGATCAGGAACCTGGCTTTTCTGTGCATCTCTCCCTGGACAAGGTGACCCTCTCCTTTGTCTACGACCATTGTCACGTCCTGGTGATACACACTTCTCATTCTTTCCCAAGCTGCAAATACATCTACCCCATTGCAAGCTGACATCTCCACCTAAGTAGTTAGGCAGGCTCCTGAACCCTGTAGGCTCAAAACAAAATTCACAGTCTTTTTATTTTCACTACCACACTGGAAATAATTTTACAAATAAAACAAAACAAAACAATGTCTCCTTCCTAATTCTTCACGCCATTTAGGACTTCACCTTCCTCCTTGTTACTCAAATGAGACCCACCCCATAATCTTTGCTTCTTTTTCCACCTTCTTCTCCAGATTAAACTTGTCATCAAGTTTACCTTTGTCATGTCTCTTCCACATTCCTATCACTACTACCATTATTCAGACTCCAAAGTGCATGCTCAACTCTGTAGTGATCTCATTGCAAAGGATACTTCATACAACTGCCAGATTAATCTATATAATAACATTGGATATGTCCATCCAGGATAACCTTTTCTGCTCCATAACCATCATTCACTGTTTCACATACATCCTATATTATTTACCATTCCTAAAAGAAGCAAAGTGCACCCTTGATTCAGTGCTTTGGCCGCCTTCTACCTGAAATAAACCTCCCTTCAAGAACTAGGCCAAATTCTACTTTCTCTGTGTGTCCCTCATCTCTGCTCCCACATCCCCCTCAAACCTCTGAAAAACAGATTGATTCCTCCCTTTTGAAAAACAGATGGTTCCTCCCTTGTGCTTCCTCAACACATTATTCATGATATGGAATATCAATCATTATATTATCTGATGTAATCACTGTAGACTGTCTCTGTTATGAGGATTTCACTGTATTTGAAAACCCAGAATGCAATGTATTGCTTAGTATACAAGGTATTGTCAATATAGTCACTGAATTACACAGAAAATCAAGCAACCTCCCACGTGTGATATCCAAATTATCTAGACCAACAAATATTTGAATATCTTCTGCATTTGAATGTCTGCATATCTGTTATAAATACCCACAGACATAGATACCATTGTAGTAAGAGACTATGTACTAAATGTAAGCATATGCATGCACATACAATACATACAATGGCTGAACTCCTAAAAGTATAATATTGACATTAACACAATAAAAAAAGTAGGCAAGTGCCAAGAAAACAACAACAACATCCCAAATTGCTGCCTTCCTGAATATACTGGCTGAGGAAAACAATTAATATTAAGACTAATCATGCTGGAAACTGCCATTCTAACACGGGTCCTAAATATGGGCAAGAATCAACAACTTACAAAACCCAACATAGCTCAAAGCTCCACAGTTCTTCATGCATACTATAGGTAAACTGGATTGTTCATGTCTCTGCTCATTTTTTTAGAAAGTTGTTTTCCTTTAAATTCATTCAACATTAATCTAAAATCATGTCATTGATTGAAAAATCTAAAATTTTGCTACACAGGTGCAGAACATCACATTTTTTTGAGCTCTTCACCTTGCTTTTGTATGCTTGGGAATTCCAACTCCTCGCTGAAGTAAATCCTCAGCTCTGGCTGAGTAACAGTCTATATGAATTGGAAGGATTCTTGAATTAAATTCTCTTCCCTAGTTATATTTTGAGATTAAGGCTTACTTCTGCATTGAGTACAGCATCACATTGTTGAATTAGGTGGAAACTTGGATTTATATGAAGCCTGAAACCTATAGCCATTCTCTTAGGCACACCAGCTGGTACCATGAAGAATATATTTGAGATTTCTTCTAAAAACAGCTTTGGAAATTTTTCTCTGGTTTTTAAATAAGAATTGCATAACTCCATCTTGGTCATATACATGGAGAAGCAAACCCAAAGTTATCTACTCAAGATTTAAAGGCTAACAGAATACAATATATAATATATTAGAAAGAAAGAGGTGACTATTTTTGTAATGTTGGCAGGGGAGCCTTTTCTTAATAACACACAAGAAAGGGACAAAAGTAAATAACAGAATATTTGAGAACATAAAAAACATTAAATCCCTAATAAAAACAAACAAGATAACTTCTCCAACTTATTTTATGAAGCTATATTATCTTGATATTGCATACAGAAAATAAAAGAAAGAATAAGTCTAGGGCTGCCTCACTTGTGAATATAGAAGCAAAATAAAATACTAGCAAGCAGAGTGCACAACGCACAAGGTAGGGTACATCCTAACATATGAGAAAAGCTCAACTTTAGTATATGCAGAGAAGTCATTTGACAGGATGTAACACCTATTTATGGTTGTTCTAAAGCCCCTGGTAAATCAAATACAGAAGAGAACTTCTTTAACTTGTTAAAGGAGTATCTTCTCCATATTTGAAACAGACATCACACTCCAAGAATAGAACATGAGAAACAGCCCCTTTAAGATCAGGGAAAGTACTCAGATCCAGCTATCTCTGCCTTTATTTAGTATTGTATGCAAGGCCCTAGGTGATTGAAGAAGAAAACAAATAAATAGCAAAAGTATTTCAAAAGAAAAATGTGATTACGTACATATTACATGTTTATTACTTTTCTACATGGAAAATCCAAGAGAATCTTCAGAGAAACTATTAGAATGCAAAAGATAGTTGATGCCACACAGGACATTACCAATAGGGAACGATGAATGAGAAGTATACAAGAACGCTCTGTACTATTCTTGCAACTTTTACATAGCTCTAAGTTATTTCAAAATAAAAGGTTAATAAGTATTCTTTTCCAATCAATTAATGACCAAAATACACATTATCCACCCTATCAGTTTCATTCTCCTAATTTTTTCTCAAATATGCACTTCTATTCCATCTCTTCTGCCACCACCCGAGTTCAACACCACCCCTACCTCCTACCATTGTTAATTCTCTCTACTAGTTTTCGGCCTCCACTCTGTTGTGACCCTTCTGCTCCCATTTTCTGACTCTCCAAAATCTTTCAATGGATTCCCATGGACTACAGAATAAAGACATCCTTAAGGGCTTAAATGGCCTTGCCCCACCCCTCTCTCCCCCTTTATCTCACTTCTCACCTGTTTCCTCTTCTTGCAGTCTAAGCTCCACCTACAGTGACCTCACATTGTAAAGCTCTACAGGTGACAGAGAAAAAGTTCCCCCACAAGGCAAAACTCTATGGAACTCTCTCACCCAGAACAGGAGGTACACCCCACCTGCACCCCCCCAACATTTAACAGAGACCTCAGCTCCCACTTGCTCAGTGTACTCTGAACCCACAGCTTGAGGCATGTTCCTTTGTCATTCACTCTTGCAGAATGGACTTCTCTCCCTCCACACCACCTGTCAATTGCTAATCACCAGGGTTTACTGAAGAATTCATTCATTGTAAGACACCTTTACAAAGCTCTACCATATCAGGGACCAACTCTATTATCTCTAGCTCTGATGTCCTGGCACAAAGTAGATGATCAATCAATATTTTCAGAATGATGAGTACAGAAATGAATGAATAAAGACTATATTTAGTATAAAGGGTCTATCACTTCTATCTGTATAAATTATTGTCTTATGATGAGGAGAATGAGCCTTATCTTGAACAACATAAAAGTAAATTATTAGTGTTTCTTCCAAGCTTCTTTCAAAACATTATTTTCTTTTTTGCACAGTTTCTTCTTTCCTTTCCTAAAAGATTTTCTACTTAATAGCATGTGGGAAAGCCCATCTCCGTAATGTAGAATAATTATGTAAAATGTGTTTTAGAATATTTTTTTCTACTGAAAGCAGAGAAAGAGGCTGCTAAATTGGGTATGCAAATTAGATTCAGTACAAGGTTCCCTAAAGAAGCCATCCCAGGTCTAAAAGAAATTAGCTATTATGAAACACCAGTTGAAACTGTCTGCTTTTTCTATATATTAAGATTGCTCTGTAGGGGTTCCTTGGTGGCGCAGTTGGTTAAGCATACAAATTCAACTCAGGTCATGATCTCGTGGTTCATGGGTTTAAGCCCTGCGTTGGGCTCTGTGCTGACAGCTCAGAGCCTGGAGCCTGCTTCGGATTCTGTGTCTCCCTCTCTCTTTGCTCTTCCCCCGCTCATGCTCTGTCTCTCAAAAATAAATAAACATTAAAAAAAATTTTTAAAGATTGCTCTTTAGTGGGGTTAGTATATTACTTCAATGAACAAAAGTTGGTTTAGACAGATGGCACCATGTCACCATTGATGGAATTCTCTCATCCGTCTAATATGAAAATATGTGAGTCTTTTTGCAATGGGATAACAATGCCTTTTGGTATCGAATCTTTTTTTTTTTAAAAAGGCTAATATTTACATAGTGGATATAGTATACTTATTACAGTCACATTAACAGATGTCTTGGCTGAAAATACATCAGCCTTTCCTACTACACTTCAGCAAATATCCCATGAATCTAAAAAATAAATGTATCCATGTCTCCATGTCTTTTTCTCTTCTCATCATACTTTTGTTGCCTAAATTATAGGTATAGCAATAAAACAGACATACACCTTTCCTAAAATCGATATATTTCCACATCTGTAAGTCCATGAATGAAAATCTGAACATTTATTTTGACATGGCAAGTATGGTCATTTAAAGTGCTTATTAACTATTAAAAATTCAGCTGTATATCTACATTCAAAAGAAAACTGACAGGGCGCCTGGGTGGCTTAGTCAGTTGAGCGTCCGACTTTGGCTCAGGTCATGATCTTGCAGTTCGTGGGTTTGAGCCCTGCATCGGGCTCTGTGCTGACAGCTCAGAGCCTGGAGCCTGTTTCAGATCCTGTGTCTCCCTGTCCCGTCCTCTCCTCTGCTCATGCTTTCTCTCTCTCTCTCTCTCTCTCTCTCTCTCTCTCTCTCTCTCTCTCTCTCAAAAATAAAAAATAAATAAAAAGAAAATGAAAAACAAAACTGACATGATGCACATATGGAAATCTTTCCAACATTGACACTTAGGACTGTAAAACACAGTGACAGGTAACAGTCATATCTCATGATTCTTCAGAAACATGTATAACAAGCCACATTGTATCAACCCAAAGAAGGACTAGATTTCAAATAAGGTCAGAGGCTTAGAAGGCCCTAGCAAAGGGAAGCCAGTATATCCGCTCCGTAACATTCAGGGATTCATGTTTCTATCTTTCTGCCCTGCTGTCTTAGTAAAGGATTTTCAATATCAAGGTCATTTCATTATCTGAGATGTCTGCTGAGGCTCTGTACATCGAATCCATATTTAGGAAGAAGAAAGCAAGGTAGAAAGGCCCACATGCCTGAATAGACTCATGTATAAAGTAGCAAGATATCTCACACAACACTTCTCACACTATCTCATTGATCTCAGAGCCACATCTAGCTGCAAGAGAAGCTGGAAATTTTTATTTTAAGCCTATAGGACAGTGTTTCAGTTTAAAATCAAAACAATTTGGAGGGCAGATGTTGGGGTGAAAAATTAGCAATCTCTGTATACATGAATGCAATAGTCCTCTTTTTAATTTCTTGCGCTAACTAGTACATGAGCACAGAACAAAATATTTTAAATATAAAAAGGTTTACATGGTGAAGACTTTTACACCCACCCCTGTCTCCATCTGCCAGTTTCCACCCACCATACAACATTTTTATTCTTTTTTATATATCTCCTTCTACTTTCTTTATGCAAATACATGCAAATGAGATTATTCTTATTTTCCTTCCAGGACTTAGTTCCAAATCAGTGCATACAGCAGTTCTTTATTCTTCTTCTCCTTTTTTTTATTTTTTTATATACAGCTGCATAGTATTCCATAGCTGGATCTACCAGGGTTTATTTGATTGGGTCACATTTTCAAACATTTTTTTGAGTTTCAATCTTTTTCTGTTACAAACAATGCACCTAAGTTCTTCTGCATTATGCATTAGTGAAATTGTAAGAAAAAAATACAGAAGCTGGACTGTCAGGGCAAAGGGCAAATTTGTAATTTTGATAGATATTGCCAAGTTGCTTTCCATGGGTGTTGTAATCATTTACACCCCCACCAGTGGCATATGAACATGTCTGCTTTCCCAAAATCTCTCAAGTAAAATGTGTGTCAAGATAATAGTCCTTTTCATTCTGGATGTTCTTTGTCAACTTCTCATTGTGTCCTATTATTTAAGCCATCAATTCTATATGCAAAGGCAGAAGTTCCCAGACTGGATTTCATTTTTGTAAGAGGTACATGATCAAATATCTTACTCAGCTATAGATGTAATTGAATATTTGAAAGACATCCATCTATAAGGGACAGCTTGTTCTCCTAACTGGATGTTAGAGACCATTTCCTTAGCATGTATCCAATTTTTCTGAGAACAGGCAACAACACATATTAGCCCCCAGGCCCCAGTGCATTTGGCTGTTACCTGTTTCTTTGTAGTCATAAAATTTATTTACACCACTCCTTGGAGTGTACTATTCCCACCTTTGTGCATATCCAATTTTTCTTCAGTCTTCTGCATTTGTCTAAAAGATACTCTCCTCATCCCCTGAATCCACAGGCACTTACACACTGATGCCACTCATCAGCAGCATTTGCTGCCATAAATGACATGAGTACAGTCCTGCCTTCATATTTGGCTTAGGACTTAGACACCATAAAATACTTGATGATGGTGCAAGTGATGTTACATTTATTTTTTTAAAACTTCCATGCCATCCAAGAGGCTTAGATGTTAAGGTACTTGGGATGTATAGCTGAAGAAGGGGTCTCCTGTATATCTAATCTACTGAGTGATTCTACTCTGATCCTATTCTTCAGTGTTCATCTTAACCCCACAATTTAGCAATCTACAGTTCAGCTTTATACTTGTTGATTTGGCTTCTAAGGCAATAGAAGTCCATCTGGCTTAATATAATTTCTTGAAACAAAGGCTGTAAAAATGAACATGAGGTATTCAAGTGTGAATAAATGAATTTAATAGACACGCATCTCTAGAAAGTCTTCAGGAAGAAGGCTTTAACCTTCTTAACTATTGCTACAATAGTGCTACATTAGAAAGTCTGAATAAATTGGTGACATTTAAAAAAACCTGACATCCAATAGCATGCCTGTTAGTATTACTTATATTGTTACAATGCCTCTCCTGCACCGTGTGTTGTTAAATGAACAGTTCTCTTTCTTTTAGATGGATTTTATCAGCCTTCTATTGTATCTTAATTATATTTGTACTAAATTCTACACTTAAAACCAGAAACCCAATAAGATGGTGATCAAGTTCAAGGAGGCCAGCAATGAAGTTCACCTGAATATTCATATCAAAAAGTGTAGTTATGGCTGAATATTAAGGTCAAAGCCAACCTTCCTGGCATTTTTAATTGAAACTTGCTTTACAAATGCAATGTGAAAGCTTGAATAAGTGCCAATAATCATCTCCTTGGTAAGTCACTGGGGAAAAAAAGAAACCTTCAAAGTGACTAAAATATGCACAGGAGTTATTGAATAAGTGACCCTTATCTAATTGGCATTTGGATCATCTAGCAACTTTATAAGTGAAATTTAGCCTAATGTGACCATTAAGTAATTGAGCTTCACTTTACAGTGATGTAGCCTAACAATCTGCCCCAGAGAAACTAATGTGATGGTATTTTGGAATTGAAGTCATTCATTTCCACTTTCTTGTTTCTCTCCAAATAATTTCTCAAAAAAAAAAAAAAAAAGAAAAACAGAGAGAGACAGAGAGAGAAAGAAAGAAAAAAGAAAATACCCATAGTCGTGTAATAGTATGTATATATCATTATTATAGTAATCATTATTAAATTTCCTGATTTCAATAATTATGCACTGTGTATATGTTTTTAAAAGCCCTTGTTCTTTGAATATATACACTGAATTATTTAGGGGTCAAGGGGCATTATGAATGCAACCTACCCCCAAATGGTTCGGGAAAAAACATTTTATGTGAATCAGTAGCTTGGTAGATAGAACAATGAAACAAGTGGGAAAATGATAAATAATCAGTGAATATGTATAAGGATGTAAAGCTGTACCTTGTTTTAATCTTGAAAATTTTCTGTATGTTTAAAATATATCAAAATTAAAAGTTACCAAAGAAATATCCACAAACGTATTTAAATAAAACTCCTTATGCATACATACACTCTCGTCTAATGAGGTTGCTTTGATCATATATCAGATTTATTTTAACCTCTCTGAACCCCTATTGTATCTGTTGATCAGCTTTTCCTTGCCAGAGTACAATAATTATGAACTTGATTTGCTTACTATGGACTGGCTGGCTACAAATAACGAATCGGCCCCTTGTCTACCAGACCCGGGTCACTCACTTGGGAAAGGACATTAAATATTTGAAAGTGTGGAGTGACCTTCAATGAACTGCACCAGTAACAAAACCAGGGCATTTAGAGAAATACATGAACATCTCCAGGCCTTTAGTTACTTATTAAATGGTTCCCTGGTGACCCACGAGAGTTAATGCTCACTCTTAAATACCCAACTTACACCAGCAAGTGACTTGGGTGCTGAGAATAGAAAGCAATCGGAGCATTATGTTCTTCACAGTTTGCTCATAGCCCAGCGTCCAGCTTGCTTTGCCTATAAACACAGCAGCCAGCAGACCTGGAGGCCTGACTGTCAAGATAATTGTTTGAATCTTCCCTTTGTTGTATCACCATAAACACAGAGCTGCCTGCGGGTGTTGAGCTCACTGACTACAAAATATAACTTGTCCATGATGGGGAAGTTTAAGGCATTTCAAACTTCAAAATCACCATATTGGTGCTCAAAAACAATTTGTTTAAAAAGAAGGTGTAAAAGTGAACAATTTCACATAATCAAGCAAAAACAATGCTAACAGCAAATAACAAAAAGAAATATTAAAAAACTATTTACTCGAGAATTTCAGGCGGTGTGTACACTCTGACCTGTTTAATGATTAATCGGGTTTCACAAAAGGGGGATTAAGAATGTGTGCGAGAACAAAACGGGGAACACAGACCACACTGAATAACACACTGGTGTTGGTGCCACCTGCCATTTAGAAATCAGTTTTTCAAAGACTGGACGTTACATAAGAACTCTGACTTGAGTGCTTGATATGGAATCCATATCTCTCATATACTTATATATCAGTATATGGGAAAAAGAAAATCAGTGAAGCCACATGTTCTCTATTAATTCAAGATATGCTCAGAACATACTATACAGTTTTCACATCATGACCTTTTCTTGGATATTCTATAAAAATTCTATTTTTTCTTCTCCTCCACACTTGTGCAAAATTTGTTTTCCTCGTGAAGCATTCCCTTAAAGCATGGTAAATGGTTGAGTATTGAGGTTTCTAAGGGAATCTGAGGGTGACAAATATCAAAGAGGTGGGAAGCTGTCAGTTCCTAAATCCTTCCAAGTTGAAACAGAAATTTCTTGAATGAATTTCACCATGAATAATACAACTGTAGAAAATGAGTGACTGAAAATTAAATTCATTATCATATCCATGTTTCTTAAAAAGATATTGATGATAATGTATTGCAGTTTTGACAAATTTTACAATTTGATAAAAATTTCTAGCACATTCAACCACAAATTCATTGTATTTCCTATGATTGGATAAAAGTATGCCTGCCAACGTTTCTAGTATAAAAGTAAGAGACCCATTTTCTTTGTCCCCTCCCCTCTTTTATCTTTGTTTTTCTTTATCTTTCTTTATCTTTGCTTCTATATAAAATTAAAATAGAAATGTCTTGCATCTACATAGGCAATTACAATTCTCTTAACACTAATAAAAGAAAACTTACATCATGTTCATTTAGGTAACAGTATTTTTAAATATTACAACTACTCACCTATTGAGACACTTCTCATTTTAATTTCTAAATCATTTGCTTTACACAATTCTCCTCTGAAACATTTATAAGATATTTTAATTACCAATCCAATCACAATAACACATCCATATACTAATTTTAGCAGTCAACTACACAATACTTTAAGAATTACAAAGTCACCTCTGGGAATCCATTTCCTGATATACTATGTTTATGGGTTAATGTTTGACCAGCTCATTTTATAAGATCCTAACAGGGTTAAGACTAGTGTTAGAAATAAAAAACAATATACTATACTTCACTCTTTGAATATGTCAGAGATAACAAATATGAATGAAAATGGACAATTCCCAGGAAATTTCCAAAAGAACTGTGAAAGTTGTTTACAAGTGGCGTGGTTACTCTTACCAGAGGATTAGCATGCAATAATGCCATAAATCTTCTGCTTAGAAATCTACATTACCCTTCTGTTAGTTTCCAATTTAATATTAGCAGGAATATATGCATCTACCTCCCCTCCTAATGAGATTAAACATACAGTATGAAAAGTATTCATACACAAGAGGGCTCAGGTATTTTTATATTTGCTTTCTTTTTATGGAAAGCAATCATTACAATTGTGTTAGATTGCATTATTGTTCCCAGTACTTCGCCCCTCCCTGTGTCTACTTCCTTTGTGGTTCCTCCCACTAGACTCTTTGATGTTGGGCTTGGCCATGTAACTTGCTTTAGCCAGAGGAATGTTAAAGCAAAGACTTTAAATGTCCTTATGCAGTTGGTCTTGCTTTCTAGCACCTCTGCCATCACCACAAGAAAAGCCTCTTCTATCTAGATGGCTTTTGGCTCTTAAGCCTGGAACACACAATGCATACATGTTGGGAAGGCCAGAGCCTAATCCACAGCCAGAGCCTGGAGCAAGCAAAGCCTAGAACATAAATCGAAGTCAAACCCGAATGAGCCAAGCCTATAATCAGCCAAACCGCAGCCAACACACAGGCAAGAAAGCTGGAAATATTGATCACTGTTGTCTGCCACAGAGATTCTGTGGTTGTTTCTTACAAAAGTAACTTACTGAGGCAGTAATCAATTATGCCTTTATTATGTCTATGTATTTACACACAAGTACACCACCACCACCATAAAATGTGTAACAGTCCTATATATTTACTGATTTAGTTACCTACTTTAGATACTTTTTGTACTACTATGTGGGCATTAGGCATTGCTGGCTCTGGTACTGGAACTTCCCCATCATAAAAATGTGACTAGAAGAGGTGGGAAAATGGCCACTAATTTGCCAGCATCCATCACTACAGATTTTGACCATTTCTACAAGCATAAGTGCTGAAGAACTATGGCAAAGGACAATACCAGCAAGGGAAATTCTAAGAAGAGAAGAGATGCTTACCAGTCACTACTGTTAGAAAATAGAGTGGCAGACCCCATCTATCCCACTTTATTCATACATGTAGCAACTTAGGAAATGGAACACTTATGAACCCTCCTTTAAAATTAGCTGGATGACAAAATCCAGCTAGCCAAAAAGTGAATCAAATTAAGCTAACTAATTTAATTAAATCTATTAATTATAAAAAGGAACCTGTGGACCTAATTAGGAAGAAGGGACCAGAGTCTAGAATTTTAGATACATGCAAAGGACATGGTGGCAGGCTGGATGTTTGAGGTGAAGGGGAGGAAAAGGGACAGATGACTCCGAAATTTTTAACTTGGGAAGAGGAAGGAAAATGGTGTGGTAAACTAAGACAGGGATAGACAGTCATGAATCATGAAGGAAGGATAGATCACGAAGGATCATGAGTTAATTGTGGTGTGTTGAGTTTGGAGAGTCTGCAGGGCAGCAAAGTGGAGACATACAGAAGGCAACTGGGAAATAGGTTTGGCATGATCGGGACTATAGCTGGAGATTAGGTGACGGTCCACATGCTAGCAGCAGACAAAGTCATCCAAGAACAAATACACAAATACCAATGTAAGCCTTGGGAAGATGCAGGCTGAGCCTGCTCATCTCTGAAAGCCATCACCACACTTATGGCAAGGGCACAGCCTCTACTGGTGCTCCCAGCCAATGACTAATCCCAACAGAGATGAAGGCAGGCCCATTCTTGGCACAAATGGGACTCCTCTAGTAGTTGACTTTGACTCAAGGATTTTCCTTTAAGTTTACTGTACCTTCCTTCCTTAAAATGTGTGCTAGTCTGGGACACTTCCAACCAATGTCAAACTTACATCGCAATGAGAAGGCTATCTCAGCCTCTCCCAGCCCCGCCTATTCTTACAGAAGAGCTTCCCCAATAAAATCTTTGTACCATTGATGCTATCTTGACATGAGCCCCTCAGAGAATCTGGACTACCAGTTACACAGAGGTAACTGGATGACTTTCCTCCCCTATTGTTTCAGATTGATTTACTATCATGGAGGTAAAGTCACAGAACTTTGCAAGGCATTTTGTACCTTCTGCACATAGAAAAAATTTATATACACAGCTTATATCACAGTCAATAAAGAATAAAGCTATCAGGTAGCCTGCTTCCCCTTTAAAGAGCATTCATCCAATTCAAAATCTAAACAGCAAAGAGTGAGGAAAATTAATATCATTTGCATGATACATGCAATTAAAACATGTACAAAACTTCAGATTCTTCCTACACTTCACTCACATATTCATGGAGAACATATGAATAAGTTCACATACACACAAAAAAAGTGAGTTAAATCTCTCAAGAGCTAAAATTCCTCCCTGAATATATGCCACAATACAAAGTTAGAGATAAAGTTAACATCAACAAAATAATAAAACATTAAGAGATAATCTAAAAAGAAACCCAAACTTCTGGGTAAGATTAAGGAGTGTAAGCCATTTTTAGTGAACTCCTTCCACTTTAAAAAAAATCACTAAAACAACAACAACAATAACAACAACAACAACAAAAGTAAAGGGTAAAAAAAATCTCCGCTTTGATGCAAATGCCATAATCCTAGTGTTAGGGCAGAAAGAAGTGAGACCAAAAGATTTTTAAAGGTTTTCAAGTAAGGATTCACAGACAAAATTGTGATAGACAGATATCCTCATTCGTGCAGAAATTTAAGACACAGAATACTCATGAATCCCCCTTTTAAATTAGCTGGATGACAAAATCCAGCTAACCAACTAACCAAAAAGTAAATCAAATTGAAGAAGTCACAAATGGAGAGTCCAAGACAAAAAAAAAAGTGCTGTTGAGAGTGGAATCCATTTAATTAATGCTTTAATTATCTTTTTGTAAGTAATCATCACTGATTACTAAAATAATTCAAATAGCTAGAGTCTACCAATGCCCCTTTCTCTCCCAGCCCCTACTATACTAAGTAAACACTTTCTTTAATGTCATATATATTTGTCTATATGCAAATACAAACAAGTATATTCATTAATTCCTTTTATTACACATTTTCTGGACATGAATATTTTACTGATCAGTAGATCTTAGAGATCTTTCTACATCAATACAAAGATGTATTCTACCTTCCCTTCCTTCTCCCCCTGCTTCTGCTTTGCTACAAAATACTTCCCTGTAGCACTGCTTCGAAATTTATTCAACTGGTCCCCCATTGATGGACACTCCAGTTGTTGGTAAGATTGGCGTTTATAAGCAACTCTGAAATGAATTACCTTGTAAATATGTCACTTTGTACATGTGCAGATACACATAAAAAGATAAACACCCAGAAGAGAAATTGTTGAGTCAAAAGATAAAATGCATCTATATTTATGGTAGATATTACTAAATTACCCTCCATAAAAGTAGTGCTTAATTGCCCTTTTCCCAGCAATGCATGAGAAGGCCTATTTCCCCACAGCCGTACCTTTAGAAGACATTGCCAGACTTTTAGATGGTTGACAATCTGATAGGTAAAAAATGGAAATTCAGTGTGGTTATAATCTGCATTTTGACTATGATAAGTGGGTTCGGGTTTCCTTTCTCATATCTAAGCACATTGTGTTTGCCATTTTAATTGGATTGCTGGTTTTCTTATAGAATTAATTTTAAACAATTTCAAGAATTACTACAACAGAGTATCATGGCATGGTAGAAGCCTTAAAAAAGTAAAAGTAATATAATAACAAATGCATTTAGGGGATGAGATAGTAAAGTGGAAAAAAAAAGCATACATACTCTAATTTCCTCATCTTTCATAGCAACAATTAAATATGGTTAAAAGGTAAAATTTTAGTTACATAAGTAATATCTTGAACTTCAAGTTTTTTACAATCATTACTTTTTTCTTAAGAGAGATCCTTTAGCAACAACATACCCTGGTAGTGACACTGGGATTCAGCCTTTTAGAATATATTCAGTTTTGCTTTTTATGCCTAATTCCAAGTGAAATTAAATCTAAAATGTTAATTGAATTAGTATGCATGATATGTTCCAGTTGTTCCAAAAGTATTTCTATTTATGCATTATCTTTCTATATGTATAGATGCATAGACTGGTATCTGAAATTATAGTCTTTGAAAGTTAACAGTGTGTTTTCCGGGTGAAGGTATCCAGAGAATGTTGTAGTTGTTGTTTTTTTTTTTAATGTTTATTCATTTTTGAGAGACAGAGACAGAGTGTGAGCAGGGGAGGAGGAGAAAGAAAGGAAAACATGGAATATGAAGCAGGCTCCAGGCTCTGAGTACAGAGCCAGAAGCAGGCCTTGAACCCACGAACCAGGAAATCACGACCTGAACCGAAGTTGGATGCTTAACCGACTGAGCCACCCAGGGGCTCCTGGAGAATGTTGTATTTTATTTTATTCATTTATAATCTCTTTATTACTTCAAATTCTATAATGATTATATATCATTATTATAAAAATAGACATTATTTTAAAATTAGAAATATTCAGAATTTTCAAGATAATATATGCAAAGAATGTAATCTACAGGCAAACCAAGAAAACCATTTTCCTTTCTTGGAAAGATAAAGACAAAAGAGTAGTACTTTTGGTTATTCTAATAATAAACTAGTTAAAGATACCAAGAGTCAACTTTTATCTCTGTGACTGCAAATGAAACAACTCTGAATGTTGATGAGATTTAATTTGAGAAATTCTTTCTCATATTTTAAAGTCATACAGTGATCTGTAGGCTGCAAAACAAAAAGTGCAAATGTATTTAAATAGAGCCAATTTGTAATTAATTACCTCTTTGCACATGCCATTACCCGATTAGAGCATGCAAATTTTACTTCCAGGGTGCATCAGGTTCACACCTTGATGTGCCTGGAGACTCACAGTCATATCTGACATTCTGCACTAAAAAGTTGTTTTGAATAAGTCAAAGCTTGTTTTGCTTCATTTAATTTAAATACCCCTTCTGTAAGTCATATTTACAAAAACCAAAAAGCTTTGTTCTCTACTTAATTTCAAATTGAATATTGGACTATAGAAATATGCCTGGATTAATTTCACACTGATTGTCATGGCCTTAAAAATGTTCTTTATGTTTGTTTTATGTAAACTAAAAGATCAACTGCATTGGAAAGAACTTAAACATGGTATGTTGTTGTAAGAGAACAGAGTTCTAAATAAACTGAATTTGAATTGTACTTCACAGCTACTAAATACTTTCACAAATATTTCATTTCCATCTAGCAATTTTGAGTTAGGCAGAAAGTCACTTTTTCCCCCCATTTTACATACACCGCTCAGGTGTGTATATAAACCCTAAAGGCTATATAGTTCATATCTTTCTGTACAATGGATGAAGCCAGATGTATCTGTTATCTGTCACCACAAAAATGCTGTGTAACAAACAACTACAAAACTTCAGTGACATGTAATAACTACTTAGCTTTGCTGATGAGTGTAGTTTAGATCAATGCATCTCCTGATTTGGACCTGCCTCAGCTGAACTCAGATTGTCTCTTCATGCACATCTGATCAACTAGTGAGTCAAGGGCAAGTGGGATGGTCTAGCATGACTCATCTCTGCTCCATGTGGTCTTTCGTCTTCTATCAGGCTAGCCTGAGCTTATTCTCTCAACAGAGGATGAAGCAGAAGCACAAAAGACCTCTTCAGGTCTAGGCTCAGATAAGATACATCATCACTTATAACACTGTTTTGGACAAAGTCACAATGCCAGCCCAAATCCAAGGGGTGAGGAAATAGTCTCCGCCTTCCGATGGGAGGATCTATAGGGTGAAATGACAAAGAGATGCAGATACAGGGAAGGGAAAAACTGGGGCCACTAGTCCTCCACACCAGACACTGTATGGCTTACTGCACACCTGGTTCACATGGTTTATTTCTCCTAGAATGGCTAGTACTGTACAGTTTTGACCTGTGGTTCCGATGAATGATATGAGACAAACTCTGTGAATACCATTGCTTCTGTGTCTTACAGAGATATCAATGCAGCCATCACTCACTAAAAGAAGAGATGGCATGATCTTCTCTATAGGGACACTAGGAACACACTGGAGAAATGTCTTAGGTGTCAGTATCAATAGTAGCTGTATTAGTAGATACGGTAGCCATGAGACTTCTGAACACCTGGTCTGTTTTCTCTAATCAACATTGAGATTCTTTGTATGTGCTGCCAGAAAACCCAGAGCCAACCTGGAAATCTCTGAGTAATTATGCAAGCCCTTTCCATGTGCCAGCTCTACCTCTGACTTCATCTTTTTTCTCAAATCTTCGTTTTCCCTTTGCTCTAACTTACTTCTTCTTTAAAAATAACACTTACTGTACTGTTTTCTGACTTCAAAAATAATATAAAGTCATGACAGGGGCGCCTGGGTAGCTTGGTCGGTTGAGCGTCCAACTTCGGCTCAGGTCATGATCTCACGGTCCGTGGGTTCGAGCCCTGCGTTGGGCTCTGTGCTGACCGCTCAGAGCCTGGAGCCTGTTTCAGATTCTGTGTCTCCCTCTCTCTCTGCCCCTCCCCTGTTCATTCTCTGTCTCTCTCTGTCTCAAAAATAAATAAACGTTAAAAAAAAAGTCATGACAAGAAAATCTGAATATACAAAATAGTATAAGAAAGAAAATAAATTCCACCCATATTTCTATCAGCACTCAGAGCAAAGCAGGGCTAACATTCTGGCATATTGCTATGGACTGATTGTTTGTGTCCCCCTCGAATTCACATGTGGAGACCTTTTTTTAAGTTTTATTTAAGTAATCTCTACAGCCAACGTAGGGCTCCACCTCACAACCCCCAGATCAAGAATCACATGCTCTTCCAACTGAGCCAGCCAGGTGCATATGTGCAAACCTTAATTACTTATATGATGGTATTTGGAGATGCGGCCTTTGGAGGGTAATTGTGTCATGAGGGTAGAGACTTATAAGAAGAGACAGGAGGGAGTTTGCCTCTTCTCCATTTCTTCCTCTGCCATATGATGACACAAGTAGACACCCATAAACCGAGGAAGAGAGCTTAACAAGAAAGATAGATAATCATAATCATAATAAAGATAATAGTAATACATGGGCACTGCATGGTACTCTTCATAAGCAGTGGTTGGAGGTGCTAATTTCTGCCCCAGTGTTTTATAGAAGAGTGTAGCAGCCCAGAATAGGAATACAAACCATAAAGCCATATTTTCCAGAATCATCTCTCATAGCAGTTATATTTATCTGGATTAATGTCATTCTTTCTCTAAAATGTAAACATCCCCCCTAAAAATTAAATATGCCTGTCATTTGCACATTCATGTGAAATTATTTTAATTTGATTATAACTAACACTTAGTGATACACCATGAGTTATTTTTCTATGAACATCATACTGATTATTGAGAAAGGAGTAGTGATAATATCACATTATGAAAAACTCCTATTAAAGGGACACTCTATCATTTTTGTTTAGAGATGTTCTGGGATCAGGGATATTACCAAGAATCCTCAGGTACTAATTTGAGTGGTCCTTTTTATTTCATTGAAATTTTTATTGAGATCATTATAGAAATAATACAGAGAGATGTACTTGCCTAGTTTCCTCTAATGGTAGTAACTTGCAAAACATAGTACAAATATCACAACCAGGATATTGACATTGATACTATCAACTGATGTCATTCAGATTTCCCCAGTTTTACTTGTATTCATATTTATATGCGCACGTGCATGCACGCACGTCATGTGTGTGTGTGCATTTAATTCTATACAATTTTATCATGGGTAGGTTCATGTACCTACCACCACAGTCAAGATACAGAACAATATCTTCTCCACAAGGATTTCTTATGTTACCTTTTTATAACCACACCAAATTCCCACCCTCCCTATACCCACAATTAATATCTACAAACCACAAATATTTTACCCATTTCTATAATTTTATCATTTCAAAACACTTAAATAAATGTAATTATACAGTACATAATCTTTTAGGATTGGATTTTTTCACTTGGCATACTGGAGATTGTCTAGGTTGTTGAGTGTACAAATACTTCATTCTTTTTTATTGCAGGGTATCATTCTATGATATGGATGGACCACCATTTATTTAATCCTTCACCCATAGGACATTTGGGCTGTTTTCAGGTTTTTGGCTGTTGTGGATAAAGGTTCTATGGACATTTGTGTGCAGGCTTTTTGTGCGAAAATACATTTTAATTTTTCTGGAATAAATGCTCTAGACATTGACTTGTCATATGACAGTTACATCGTATATAAGAAACTGCCAAACTTTGTTCCAGAGTTCTGTGCCAGTTTACATTCCCAGTGATCCAGGAGTGATCCAAACTCCACATTCTTGCTAGCATTTGGTAATGTCACTATTTTCATTTTAGCCATTCTGATAGGTATGTAGTGATATCTTACTGAGATTTTAACTTGCATTTCCCTAATGGCCAATGATGTTGAACATCTTTTCATATGTTTATGTGCCTTCTGTATATCCTCTTGGGTGGATTGTCTACTTATGTCTTTTGTCCATTTTCTAATTGGATTGCTTGGTTTTGTTGAATTTCAACTATTGAGTTTAAGGTTCTTTGTGTATTCTAAATACAATTCGTTTATCACATATGTGGGATGCAAATACTTTCTCCCAATCTGTAGCTTGTCTTTTCACCCTCTTCTCGGAGTCTTTCACAGAATACAACATTTTAATTCTAAGGAGAGTCAACTTTTCTTTTTATGTATTATGTTCTTGGGGTCAAGTGGAAAAACTCTTTGCCTGGTCCTATATCCAAAGATTTTCTTGATTCTTTTTTTCTAAAAGTTGTATAGTTTTATGTTTTACATTTACGTTCATAATCCATTTATGTTCATTTTGTATAAAGTGTGAGGTGTAGGTAGAGTTTCATTTTATTTATTTACTTATTGCTTACGGATGTCCAATTTCTCCAGCATCACTTGTTAAAAGATTATCTCTTCCCCCATTAAACTGGTTTTGCTCCTTTGTCAAAAATCAGTTGGGCATAATTCTATGGGTCTGTTTCTGGGTTTCCAATGCTATTATCTTTAAGGTAATTATTCCTATGTTAGAGCTGGATTCTGCCATATTATTATTTGTTTTCTATTTGTTTATTCTGGTCCTCACTACTCTATTTTCCTTTCTTCCCTTCTTGGAGGTTACTTTACACTTTAGGATTCCATCTTTATTTTAAGTGGGTGTCTATACAGTTTTCAGAGTGGTTGCTCTGGCTATTACAATATATATATGTGACTATTATCAAAATGTGCATTTTTCAGTTTCATCGTTCCTATGAACGATCGTTTTTTTTTTTAAACTTCTATTTCTTTGCTGAGGTTTTCTACTTTTGCACTTGTTTCAAAAGATTCTTCAGTTATTGAAGTATTTTTATGATGGTTACTTTAAAATCCTTGTCAGGTAATTCCAACGTCTAATTTCTCTCAATGATGGCATCAGTAGATTGTCTTTTCTCATGCAAATTGTGACTTTGCTGGTTCTTGGTATGATGGGCAATTTTCAATTGTATCCTGGACATTTTGTCTATTACATTAGACATTCAGAGAAGACTCTGAATCCTATTTAAATCTTTTATTTTAGCAGGCAACCACCCTGCTTAGTTTATCATGTGGGCCGTGGTATACTTTTACAGGCTGTGGTTCCAGTGACAGTTCAATTTCCAGAGACTTTGCTGTTATTTTGGTCCAGTTGGTTTATCTGATCCCACTGGGGCTCCCACAGGTCCTTGTGTCTGAGGGGGCAGAAGAGGTTTCTTCAGTCCAGATCCCCAGCATCTCTGGGCAGGGGAAGAAAGTCTCAGCCTCAAGGGAACAAACGGTTCCCCAGACCAGGTTGCTTGTGGGGGGCTCCCTTTTGCCAGAGCCAGCCAGCCACGCCCACATTGTGTCTCTTAGTAGCGAGGTTTGAGGCCTGATGAGGAAGGACAGCACTGTTTCCTGGCCACTTATTGATAGCTGAGATCTGAATTGATCCCCCTTGCCAATGGAGCTGGGCTCTCCTGGTGACAGCGGAAGGGCTCCCATTAGATCCATGAAAGGAAGGCCACCTTCTATTTCTAGGTAAGGAGTCATGAAACGCTGGGCCTGGGTTGTTTGTTGTTTGGGGGGAACAGAAGACGCCCCTGCCTCCGTGCTGTTCCTCTAGACCTGAAAACAAATTCGTTTGCCTGCCTCTTAGGGACTTTCAGAGTTCTCTGCTGTTTGCCGCTTGCATTACTTCCAGGATTTATAGTGGTACTTAGTGTAGAAGAGCAGAGAGAAACAAATCTATGCCCTCTTGTCAAGATCATAAGTTTGAATGATCCTTTTTTGAAACACAAGTTACTTACATCATTCCTTTGTTTAAAACCTTGTAACGGCTTCAGATTTCATTCAGAGAAAAGCCGAAGTCCTTAAAATGATCTTAAAAAACCAACATAATTTGCCCTTGCCTTACAGTGACCTCTCTGACCTGGTCTCCTGTTTTTGCCCCAGCACCCCATTTACTTTCCCCAGCCAAATGGCCACTTTCCTGCTCATCAAACTCTCCAGAAATCACACAACTTCACACTTATTAATTCTTTTGCCTAGAATAATCTTCCTCCCCATACTCACATGGCTGGTTGCCCAGTTCCTTTAAATCTCTGCTCAAAATACCAGCTTTTCCGAGATGCCTTCCTGGAGTACCTTCACCATCACTCCCACCTTTTTACTTACTTACTATGCATCGAGGCAGCTTTGTGTTGTCTAGAAAAATGCCTGACACTTAGTAGGTGCTCAGTAACATGGCACTGAACAAATAACAGGATGCATATTCATGTGCAGTGACCCAGCTGTCACTTACCGTGGTTCAGAATGCTTCTGTTGTGGGAAAGAAATCACCCGGAAAGAAAGTGTACTTGAACCACTAGAATTTACAAAAGGCAACAGCCGGTGGGCTAGCTCCTGGCCAAGTGAACACTGAGAAGCACTTTATGCCCAGCGAGCAATCCTCAGTAAATGTAAATCCACTAAGGAAGCCCCACCCTACAGTCACCTGGCTTGTGTGGACTCTATGTTGACACAGTGGTACTCCCCATGGGTGAAGTTCTGGCACAATAGAAGAATTAGTATAGCTTCTCGCTTTGAAAGATAGTAGTCATTCTTCATAGACCATGGACACAAATGACATAAAGAAGATAATAATGAATAATAATAATAATAATAATAATAATAAACATAGAGTGCTTCCAACATGATAAGCACTGGTCAAAACATATTCTATTAATTTATGTACTTTTCACAACAACCTTTCAAGGAAATGCAATTATCATGGTCTTTTTATATATGTGCAAACTAAGGTACAGAGAGGTTAAGTCACTTGCTCACAGTGACACAGCTCACAAGCTATAAGGTGAGGATTTGAACTTGGCAGATGGGTTTCAGAGTCTGTACTTTTAACTACCACCCTACATTGTAAAAGAAACAACCTAAATTTGTTTGTCTCCTACACATGAAGAAGAAAGAACTTAACTCATGAGCAAATAAAATGATAAATATATGGGAACTTCATCCCAAATTCATTTTCTCCAAACTTGAAGTTGAAGCTGACCTCTTAAGTAAAAGTTATACTTGCACTCAACTAAATGCATACAATTCAGAAGAGGAGCCTATAAAGATTTTTAAAGGTAGCATATTGTCTGCTATTTATGAAATGTCTACGTATACCAATGCAGTAGAAGAAAATCATATCCATTAACAATAGAGGAAGTTAACTCCCATTTGCCACATCGTTGTCAGGTTCCACATTGTCATTGTGAGAAGGCCAATTTAGCAAAAGCAACACTTGCTCTCTATGTCTTGTTGAAGCTATGTGAAACTGCCCTGCTTGATCGTTTTTTTTGACCTACAATTATGGCAATTTCACATGGTTCAGCCTAATAGATACAGGCCTCTTTTCCTTTTCCTTCTTGAACTAAGTCTTTTTTATTCATGTTTTTATGTGTATATAGTCAGAGATTAAAGGTCACCTTGATTCTATGTACCTGGCATACCCTTTTAATATAATATGCTTTTTCCAGATCAGAAAGCAGAAACCAGAATAATGCCCACTGCATAGGCTATTTTCTCCTGGTGTATTGATTTGTTTTCCTAAGAAGTTCAAAGCAATTATACTCTTTTTTCCACCCAGACTTTGCATGACTTAAAACTTAAATAGGATTTAAAATAAATCTGCAAATGGCATTATTACCTATTCCAATTTTCCCACTTACATTTGAATGAAACTGTGATTTACTCTGAAGTTATACTTTCACATGCTTCCCCCTTCTTACCTCTGTTTTTAGACAGAGTTCATTACATGTGTTCTGTAAATACCTAAGTGTAACTACTTTAGGCTTTGAGATACTCTCTGGAAAAAAAAATTCATGCCATTTTTTTCCAGGGTAAGATTTTCTATCTGTCGTTAGGCAGATAGAATCATTTATTAATGTGAGCAGGCCTCTCCAGCTAGAGTTCTCAGATAGAGTAAGGAAGAACACATGGTAGGCACCCCAAAGGATGGGTGCATAGGGATCCCGGGAAGCCTGGGTGGAACACTGACACTGAGTAGTAGAGTGACAAAATCAGAGTCCCTCTGACTGTTCAGGCCATCTTCATGGCCATTCTTTGTTTGAAATTAAAAAAAATAAATGTTTATGTATTTATTTAGAGAGAGAGAGAGAGAGCATGTGAGGGGCAGAGAGAAAGGGAAAGGGAGAGAATCCCAAGCAGGCTCCACACTGCCAGCACAGAGCCCAATGTGGGGCTCAAACTCACGAACTGTGAGATCATGACCTGAGCTGAAATCAAGAGTCGGACACTCAACTGACTGAGCCACCCAGGTGCCCCTGCCATTCTTTTAATAAAAGAAGCCTTATTGAAAGCTACCAGAGACATGAAGAAAATCAGACATGGCTCCTGTTTTCAAAAAGGTACAGAACTTAATCTCATTTTCCAGAGCCAACCCGGCAAGTGGGCCCATCAAGATTG
This sequence comes from Acinonyx jubatus, assembly GCF_027475565.1. NCBI lineage: Eukaryota > Metazoa > Chordata > Mammalia > Carnivora > Felidae > Acinonyx > Acinonyx jubatus. The sequence goes on along the minus strand of NC_069388.1, from coordinate 33,437,920 downwards.
TCCAGAACCCTGGTTTGGGTCACCAACTGTTTTTCCCCCCTCAGCCTTCCATTCCTAAGGTTCACTGACACAGGTCACAGGCTCCATGTCCTTGCTGGGTTCAGGCATCTAGATCTGAATGCCAGAGCTCTGGGAGTCTAGTGGATATACTAGACTGTTATAGCCACCTGATCTTCACTTACTCAGGAATACATCTGCAATCTGAGGCACTGGCGTTCCTTGGGCACCCCAACTTTTCAATCAAATTAGGTGCAAAAAGATTTAAAACATGAACCAGAAGTACCTGAACACCTGTCATAGCTCAATAACGCACACAATATATATGCATTTGAATTTTACTAAATTTGATTAAAAATAGCAAGCAGACATGGAGCATTTATAGTCTATGCTGTGCCAAATGTTTCACATGCATTATCTCATTTCATGCCCACAAGATTCTTATGAAGTAGATGTATTATTCCCACTTGCAGAAGAAGAAACAAAAGCTCAGAGAGGTTAAAGGCTTCCTCAGGGACACATACAGTGTTTGAGCCAGGTTTTAGACCCAGGGAGTTGGATTTCAGTGTCCGTGATCGTACACAGGGTATCTCACAAAAGAACAATTACGGAGGTTATGCACTGATTCTACAAAGTAAGTAAAGAGATGGTAATGAACTGAACGCTTTAACCTCAGTGACTCCCCACCCAATATACATTCACCAGATAATGGCCTTCCTTCCCTTTCACTGCATGCTCTGTTGGCTCAGTGGGATATAAATACGCTGATGCCTGCATCTTCCCAGAGCACACTCAGCTTAAAAAAAGATGAGCTCAGAGTAAGGACTGATCCCTTCCCGTGCTTCATTGACAAAACCTACCGAACTCTCCCTCAGTCAAACTCATGTGTTTCTCATCCCAGAAAAATGCACGTTGCGGCCCAGGCTAGAAGAAGAGATCTGGAATGATTTCCACCTCTCTACTATGGAAAATTCCCCATGATCATTTTCCTACAGTGAAGAATTCTGAGGTTTAATTTCCACTTTCCCAGTGTTCCTACAGATTTTGAATTGTTTCCATGTTCCCAACATAGGGATACTTTTAAAAAAGAAAAAACAGACTATATCAGGTACAGAAAAATCACTTAGAAAATTATTTAGGAAGAGAAAAACTAAAAAACATAAAAAGTGAGAGTGACATGAGCAAACTCTAGCCTTGAACATGAAAGAGTTCCCTCTTGTATCGCAATGGTCCTCAGCCAGACTCATCCTCAACACCTGTGAAAACACTTTTTGGTCTGAAGAGCCATTGCTAGGAGGGTGCTGCCCAAGAGCATCCTGGGTTGGAATGTGACTCTACCTCCCCAACACCTCACAAGGATCTTTTCCTCTCTGAACATCAATTGAGGACCCCAAAGTCTAGGGTATGTTAAAAGACCCCCTTACTCACAGCTGTATTACACAAATAACACAAACGCTTGGCTAACATATTTAGCATTGCCTCGATACTTCAGGAAGGTGAGGAACACATTGGTTAGTTCTGCCCCATTGAGACACTCCACTCTTACAGAGAGAACCTTCCCTAGTTTGAGGAAACAATTCCTTTTCTGTATTTAATTGCAAAAGCAACCGCAAATCATTCCCTTATGCATATCCATGCCTCTTTGCAATGTGACTTTGCAGACCTTGTTATCAAGAATTAGCATCTGTTTCCCCACCCTATGAATGATTTGATTTGGCATGCACAATATGGCAGAAGTGCCGATATGGCCATTTTGAGTCTACGGATGGGCAACTTACATCCATTCTCAGAACTCTACCAATCCACCAAGCTGGACAACTCTGCTGGAGAATGAGGGACCACATGGGCCAGATTCATGTCAGCCTAGCCATCCCAGCAGCAGCCTCAGTCATGAGAGGGCAGCCCTGATCAGCAGAGCCACACAGCCATTCCACAGCTAACTGTAGATGCCAGAGGTGCCCAGCAGAACCAGGAAAACAACCTACCTGAGCCCACACCAATTTATCAACCCATACCGGAGTGATCTAAATAAATAGTTGTTGTTTTAAGGCACTAAGTTTTGGGGCTGTTTACTACACAGCAAAACTTTGGCTAATGTATGTATTCTATAAATAACTACAGCAGATAAGGAAGGTGGAAACATGATATGGGGAAAATCCCGCTCAGCACACAACTTAAAATTTATTAAGGAATGAGCAAACATTGCTCTTTCTTTTGTAAAGTAGATTTAGTTATGATATGTTCAACTACACCACTATATAACAACACAACTTGAATTTAATCACAAGTATTAAAAAAAATTACTTCCCTTTAGAAATGGCAATGTGATATAAGGGAATGAATGTTGGTTAGTAATGAAGAGATGTGCATTTTAACTTGGGTTCTTCTACTAGAAGCTGTGTGACCATGCCAGATCCCACTCCCTGACCCTCAATTACTGGAGACAAAAATGAAGGGATTGGACGTAATAACATTTAAGGCCTGTTCCGATTCTAAAATGAAGGGGTTTATGGCATTTTTTTTGTCTGAAACATGAGCATATTTTTTATCACTACATTTCTATGATGGAATAAGAACACTTCATTTAACTCTCCAAATAAGCCATTATCTTCAACATGCTCAGCACTGCTCCCAGTCATGAGGCTATGGCAGTGAAGAGGATGGACATGCTTTAGTGGTATGCTGGAGCTTTCTTTTAAGCTCACAAGAACCAATTGTGTCCTTCTGTTCCCAAATCTGTGTTCAGTGATGATGCATTGGTAGCTTGAAATCAGACACTGGGGGGTGAGAGGGAGAGGATATTTAAACCACGGAAATCAGCAAATGCTACAAATCGGTTTTCCCACCAGGACAGCCAGCCAGTTGTTAAACATTTACCAGGACAACAGTGGACTCTTCTCTCATTGAGTCAACATCCTACTAGGGGAGCTAGACATTACATTACGAAATATTTTATTACACTCGAGAAGTATGGTGAAGCAGCAGAGAGAGGAATGCATAAGGCGACCACACATACTCTCAGCAGAGGGAGGATACTGTAAAGACTTCATACAGAAAGGAACATACCACGTGGGAGGAAACGGAGGAAGGCCAGTGTGGTTAGCGTGGCTGGAGCACAAGAGCTTGAAGGGAAGGTGGAAGGAGGTGTTAAGAAAGACTTCCAGGACTCAGACTGTGCAACTCTGTGAAGGGGGTGCCTTTCATAAGGCAGCAGGACCAAGGGGTAAGGGAGTGGTAAGGGAGGAAGAAAATGAAGCCAATCTTAGCACTGGGTTTCAGGTATCTCAGGGACCGGGTGTGAGGTGGTGAGGTAAAATGTGGGCTGCTGCGTGCAGGTGGTAAATGCCGCTGGAAGTACAGATGAGATTCTGGTGAGTGGAGGGACTGCAAGTTCGAGCCAGCCAAGCAAACTGAGTGGTCATGGAAGTGGGAAAAAGCATGTGAGCAAAGAAGTCAAGAAAATGGGGCAAACAATGTAAAATTCTAATAAAAGATCAAGCCCAAAGAGAGCTAATATGGTCGATAGGTTTTACCATATGAAGGTCATCGGTGGCTTTAGAAAAAGGTTTGGAGCAGTGATGGGGACAGAATGCACACTGATACGGGCTGAGGAGCCGGTGAAAGGTGAGAACAGAGAACAGAGGCAGAGCGTATAGGTAAAGTCTTTAAAGATGTTCTCTCTGAATGAAAAGGAGAAAGAAAGGAAAGCAGCCAGCTAGGGTCAAGAGAGGGTATACGGTTTTCTTTGAAGAGAGGAGAGGCCTGTCGTGTTTAATATTGATTGTACAGATCTGGTTAAAGGGAAATAGTGACAACACAAGAAAGGGAAGGGATTAATGTTAGTGTCAAATCAAGTCAGGGTCCAGGGCCAAAGAGGTAGGGATGGTCTGGGAGAGCAGGAGGGAAACAGGAGGAGAGAACAGCTGAAGACCAAGGTGGGCTGCCTGGGTTGATGTCAGGAAGCAGGTAGAGATGTCCTCCAGGACTTTCTCTCTCTTATAAGAGGTAGGAAGCCACATAAACTACTAGGAGTGAGGCAGCCAGTGAACAAGGAGAAGGTTTTAGTGAATGAGTAACAGTAGGACAAGTCATTATCTTTCAATCCTGACAGACCTGGGTTCCACCACTTGATAGCCTGTAACCTTAGACAAGTGATACGACCTTACTAAGTCTTACCCGTTTGGCCACCAATGGTTGAACAAGTACTATATACTAGCAGTGTACTAGAAATGCCAACAAAAATCTGATAAAGTCCTTGAATTCAAAGACTCCATCATCAATTGGGTGAGTAAAATAAGTCAGACAAAATTAACACAGCATTAAAAGGGCTAAGGTGAAGGGAAGCATGAGGTATTCAGGAGCACAGAAGTAGGGGAGCATTCTAGACTGGCAGGGTTAGAGACGACCTTCTAAGGAAAGAACCACTCTAGCTATAGCCTCAATTTCCCAAAGCAAAATGGAGAAAACAATCAATTGATTAATTAATGAGATAGTCAACATAAGGCACGTTGGCATGATGTCTACAACACAATTACCAATAAGTTCTACTTTCTTTCTCTAGAAATCCTTCCGGTACGATTGAGACTATTAGACTAATCTACAGAGTTGTTACAGACTTCCACTTTTTGCACACATTTTCAATTTTCCCCATGTTTCTCGAAACGTATTCTTCCCTAAAGATGGTTAGAAGCCATTAAAATTATTCCTCATAGCGAAACTCCAACTTAGAAAAACAAACAAAACAACTAACAATAATGTCTTACACAGGGAATTGTAGACACTGGGCATATAAAAATTTCACAAGTTCTATCTCTTCTTTTATTTCTCTTTCATGTTTATGAGCCAGATGCAGCTGGATTCTCGATACCTGAGTCCTTGCCTTCCTTTAAATAAATGAATGCTCAATGTATCAGTTAGCAATCTTGACTGTAAAAAGACAATATGCCATCTTAAACTGACTTAGACAATGAAGGAATTGATTAGCTCATGAAATAGAAATGGCCTGATCTGGCATCTCAGATGACTTCAGAAGGATTTGGTTCTTCCCTGGCTTCTCCCCTGCAGGGTTAGTTTACCATTTAAGCTCCCAAGGTGACAATGGAATTATCCCAATATCTGTATTCATGAGAAGAAAATAACAAATTTGGGTCCATGTAACATCCTTGCAGCACATGATCCAACAAAAGAGAAAAGTTCTTTCCCTAAAAGTCCAAGGAAACTTTCCCTTACTTTGGACTGGTTCTAAACAGACTATTCTGGAGCCAATCTCTATGCAGTGACCTCCATAGAACCTTCTGTAATGATGGAAACGTTCTCTAACTGCACCTGTTCACAGGTAGCCACTGAGCACTCCAAAATATGGGTAATGTGATTGAGAAACTGCTTTTTTATTCTATTTTAATTAATTAAAATTGAAATGTAAAAAGCAACATGTGTCTAGAGGCTCCTGTGTTAGCACAGTTCTACAGTGAGGAAAGGGTGGGTTACACTGACTGGCTAAACTAGTCAGTGCCCACTGCCTTAAATTGGGGGTGAAGTTAATCCCATTCATTCCACAAAGGTAAGTCATTCTGCCTGGTGTCCCAGAGCCCACCATTTTTATTTCCCAGAGATTAATGGCCCAATTCAACATGAAATCCTTTGCCGAGGAGTCATCTTTATAAATCTTACCTAGGACAATGCCACGTGAAAGTCACTTTGGAATAATAGCCTTTTAAAGCTGAGAGTGACCTCAGGGCTTACACACTTTAGATCCATATTTCACAGAGAAGAAATGGGCTTGAAGCATCAATTGCTTTGATTATGGCGGTTATGAGAGGGCCTGAATGTGCTGACCTTCAGCCATTTTTTTCACTGTAAAATCCAGTCCTTATGCTACAGCACTCCAAAAGGCCCACTGTGACAGAATTAACTTCATTCTACTGAAGCTTCATAATCATTGGTGTATTGAAGCTTCCAGGAAAGATTGTTACCACCTAGGTCTTATATTTTACACTCAAAAGTCTGAAGAAGCCTAAGAGGTGATATAAATAAGGTGGGCCAGCCAGTTGTGGACTGTGGCTGAGTGGACACCACCACACGCTGTGTCTAAAGCAGGCAGCCACCACCCACTCCAGCCAAATGTGGCCATCGGGGTGGGTCGGCCAGTATTGCCATGCTTTCAGATGAGAAATCCAGATTTGTGTATGCACTCCCCAGATTTTTTTAAATGCTGGACTCTCACAGGGCTCGTGGGTGGCTCAGTTGGTTAAGCGTCTGACTTCAGCTCAGGACACAATCTTGCGATTCATGAGTTCAAGCCCCACATCAGGCTCTGTGCTGACAGCTTGGAGCCTGGAGCCTGCTTAAGATTCTGTGCCTCCCTCTCTCTCCAGCCTTCCCCCGCGTTCTCTCTCTCTCTAAAAAATAAATAAACATTAAAAAAAAATAAAATAAATTGGGGTGCCTGGGTGGCTCAGTCGGGTGAGCGTCCGACTTTGGCTCAGGTCATAATCTCGCGGTCCGTGAGTTCGAGCCCTGCGTCGGGCTCTGGGCTGACAGCTCAGAGCCTGGAGCCTGCTTCGGATTCTGTGTCTCCCTCTCTCTCTACCCCTCCCCTGCTCATGCTCTCTCTCTCTCTCTGTGTCAAAAATAAATACACATTAAAAAAATTTTTTTAATAAATAAAATAAAACAAAATAAAATAAAATATGCTGGCCTCTCATGTTTTACATTTTTAATGATTTATGCAGGCTAAACAAGATCTGTGAATGGGTTTAACTTCCAGTGTGTACCCTGTGATAGAAATTTATGAAGTCTGACCTGCTGAAAATGCAAGCCTTCAGAGTAGTTGCTGCTGGAGTTGTCCATGTGCTCCCATGAATGCCAGCTGACAGCTTCCAACTACAGCTATGTCTGAGGGCTTTCTTGAAGCCTGGGGCCCACTGGTGTAAAGCCCCCTTGGCCATGGAGAAGGGCTGGTGGAAACTTTAAGGCCCTAACAGCCCAGGGGAGAGCTGCCTTCAGTCACTGACAGTTGAGAATTGGTGGGTAAATCCCACAGCTCCCAGGCCCCTCAACTGGGACAATTCTGAGGTGTGCTCTGCGCTATCTCCCAGAATTCCTCAGTGGTACGGAGCTTCAGATGCCCAGAGTGTAAAGTGGCATCTACTCTGGTATTCAGATAATTCAATATTCACAATACGGTGCCGAAACTGCTGCCCTCTTGCATAATGATGCCATGCTATAGGAACAAATGTTCGTCTAAAAATAGAATCCATTATGTATACCAGCAGAGTCGTTAGTTTCTTAGCATAGCAACTAGTTCTGCCCCATAAAACTTTTCATGGAGGCATTCTCTTCAAACAGGTGCAGTTGGCCGTGCCGCAATTCAATTTCCAGACTGCGGAGCCTACGTCAGCGGTGGTGGGGGCGGGGGGGCGGTTTTGCACGCACCAAAGAGAAATCTCATGCGAAATCATTCTCATCCCAAACCATGTTCCTCATAGAAGACAGAACTGAAAGCCAAAAATTCTATTGGGAGACACATGAATTTTACCACTCTCAAATGTATTATGTAGGGGTGATTAAATCACAAGCTTCCTGTCACACCTGCATAGGATCTGGTTCTCTGGTTTCCCTGGTGGGCTTATGTGTCAATAAAGGAAGAGCCCTCCAAATTAATAAGAAATGACACGATGTTATAATTTAACAAGATGATATCTGTTTTTGTATCGGTAATACAAATTTAAGTTATAAAATGACATAATTACATAAAATAATTTTTACAACCACATTTGCTTATTCAAGAGGGCAGAGAATTTAATTAAATATTGAATTCCAACAGCCACTTGGTCTAACAGAGGATCTAGAAAAACAAAAACATAAAGGTTAATAAACAGGGCTTCATTGCTGAGGACAGATTTGGTAAGGATAAGACAAATAGCTCATACCTGGAACATTCAGAGAATGTAAAATGAAATGAATTTTAATCAACTGAATAAAAAAAAATATCTATTTTGATTCAATCTTGGATACTGAGATTCTAAAAAATGCTAGTAATTTCCTGGCTTCCTAAGTACAGTATAGGGAATATTGTTCAATCATAGACAAATAATTCAAAATCTTGTAGGGCCTCTGGGTGCTCAGCTGAATATTACTTCTGACAAAAATTAGGCCATGGACAGGAAAGGTAGAATGAACGCAGCCTCTCAGGAAGTTTACTGACTTAATTTGTGATGTCAGCTTGCTTTCTATCAGTGTTCACCTTGGCTGCACATTAGAATCAGATGACCACACCCCAGAGCAATTAAATCAGAGTCTCTGGGGAGGGGCCCAGGAACCAGCATTTTTGAAGCTCTCTGCATGATTTCAATGTGCAGTCCAAGTTGAGAGTCACTTCATACAGGCTGCCTCTTGTCACGAATGTAAGAGGCCTACTGAGGTTTCTTTTTAAGCACATTTTCCCAGAAAAATTAACCTTATACATTAAACAGATTCTTTAAAAAGCCAAGACATACAGCCCAACTACCTGGGTTCTAATCCTGCCTCTGCTAGTAACCAACTGCATGACCAGGGGTCATCATTGAAACTTTGTGTGTGCATGTCAAGGTCAATACCTATAAATGGGGCTAATAATAGCACTATCCTCAGAGGCTTTTGGAAAAGATTAAATGAGTGCATTTGCATGCATGTGCGTGTGTGTGTGTGTGTGTGTGTGTGTGTGTGTTAGCACAGTGGCATGTGGAAGACATTCCTTATGTGTTTGCTGTTATTGGTGATGATGGTAGCCATGATAATAACAACAAGAATTCAAAGGTGTGTGCAAATTGAATTAGTTCATATTTTAAAAAATGTATTTATACAGAGAACAAACTGAGGGTGTATGGGGATATGGGGGAGAAGGGAAAATGGGTGATGGGCATTGAGGAGGGAACTTGGGATGAGCACTGGGTGTTCCATGTAAATGATGAACCATGGGAATCTACCCCAAAAACCAAGAGCACACTTTACACACTGTATGTTAGCCAATTTGACAATAAATTATATTTAAAAATTAATTAATTAATTAATTAAAATTTTAAAAATGTATTTATAATATTTTAACACTAACTTTGTAATAAATTGATTGTTCAATGTTGGTTTGTGTTTTCGTCTTTTTAAATAAGTTAAATAAAATAAACGATGATAAAATGGGAAATAACTAATCATATTCTTTAGTCTATTTTAAGTGCTTAAGTGATTCAAACTACCCATCTAAATTTATTTTACCAAAAGGGAGAGAGAAAAAAATTGTCTTTCTGATTAAATATCGAAAAGGCTTGATGAGGACCCCATCTATAGGATCAAACCAACTTGGATTGACAAGCAAATAAACCAGAAAACAACCAAAAACGCTCATTCTATCTAAAACACCCATGAAGCGCCTGGGTGGCTCAGTCGGTTGAAGAGCCGACTTCAGCTCAGGTCATGATCTCGCAGTCTGTGAGCTCGAGCCCTGCATCAGGCTCTGTGCTGACCACTCAGAGCCTGGAGTCTGCTTCCGATTCTGTGTCTCCCTCTCATTCTGCCCTTCCCCTGCCTGCTTGCTCTCTGTCTGTGTCTCTCTCTCAAAAACAATAAACATTAAAAAAAATTTTTTTTAATAAAAATGAAACGAAAATGCTGGTAATTCAAGCAAAGGAGCAAGACAAGGATCTGGGAATTCTATCCATAACAAAAGCAAATGGGGTTTTTTATATAACACAAAATAAAATTATGAACAATGTACCAAATGTATTTCCTCCACCCAATCCTCCAATCCAGTGTCTCAAACTAATTTTGGTATCATACAATACAAATATCCCATTTTATAATAGCTTCATAGCATGGAAAGCATCCAATTTAATTTTTCCTTACAAGACTGGGAAGAGCTAAATATAAGCAACTCATAAAACTGAGGCAAAATTTTTAATTAAATTATATTAAGAGTAAAGTGTTTTGAATTAAGGCCAGAGTGTTTCATATTTCTAAACTCCGATCACAGTGTAGTCAAAAGAGCATCGCTGTCGTTATTGGTATGATGAAGTGGAGTGAAGGTGACTTGAAAATCATGTCAATGCACTTACACCCAACAAATAATCCCAAAGAAACTGCAATGATGCTGTTTCATAACCAGCCTGATTTTAAAAGACATCTTGAAGAGGTTACATTTCAGTTAGAAATCTTACTGAAAATCCATGAATCACAACCTCCAAGAAGAATTTGTGAAAGATTCCATCATAATAACATTTCTTCTTACGTTGCATCTACATAGCCTAGGCAATCATAGTATTTGGTTATTCTACACTAGCTGGAGTTACTGAGGAAAAACCTTTGGGCTCAAGGCAGTAGCAAGAAGGTAGTGTTGAGAATACATGGAGCTTAATCTGAAAGTGGATTTGATGAGGGAAGATTCGTTCCTCAGCAATCAGACAGACCAATGAGTAAATTACACTTGAAAACACTACAAGTTTAATCTCTAAGGATCTGATCAGTATGGAGGAGGAGAAGCTGCTTGATGTCAATATAGCTGTGATAATCCAAAAGTGATTTATATTAGGAAAAAAGACACAGACAGCCATGGTGGAGTCCAATTCTTCTTGTGAATAATACCTTTTTCTCTTATCCAAGACTTTAAATCATCTTAAAGCTTATTCCATGAGATGCTTTAGATTCCCGCGGGCCCGAGAAACTTTCATCTATGATGGAGTATTTATTAGTGAATTATCCTCAGAGGAAAATTATTCTAAACAATAAATCCCTTCTTTTGCCTTCCATGGCTCTGTTCCCAAAACATTATGAAATACATAAATAAACATCTTGTGTGCCCAAACAGACCTAAGCTTCAGTGCTTCAGATCAAAAGACCACAGCTGAGTCTAAACAGAAAACAAGTCACTAACACCTTGAAGACGAAAAAAATATATATTTAAAAATATACATAAATAGATGGTCAACTGGCTTTTGAAACAGCACATTTATGGTCCTTAACAATTAGTTAGAGACTAATTGCTTAGTCAGAGACTAGTTGTTTATTATATACCAATAATAAAAAGCCACCACAAATGACCTTGAGGGTGTTATGCTAAGTGAAATAAGCCATGGAAAGACAAATACTGCATGGTATCATTTATACACAGTACCTTAAAAAAAAAAAAGTCAAACTCTAAACTCCTAAAAACACTACAAAAGTGGATGCCGGGGCTGGGCGTGGTGGGGCGCGGAATAGGAAGAGGTTGGTGAAAGGGTACAAGCTTTCAGCTAGAAGATCAATAAGGTCTCAGGATATAACATAAAACATGTGACTATAGTTGAAGACGCTGTAGTATATAACTGAAACTTGCCAAGAGAGTAGAACTTAAACATTTTCACACAAACAGAAAATAAAATAAATCTGTGAGGTGATGGATGTGTTAATTAACTCCATGGGGGTTCTTTTCACAATGTCTACAGATACCAAATCCCCAAGATGTACACTTCAAATATCTTACAATTTTATTTGTCAGTAAATTATTGACTAATAACTCTACCTCAATAAAGCCGAAATATTTAAAACTAAAATGAAATTTTAAAAATTAAATTAAAAAAAAGACCCCACAAAGGATCTAAAGTTTACAACATGCTAGGCCTTGTGTTAGGCACTTCACATACCAAGTTTAACAACAGTCCTAAGGAAGTTATACCTCATCTTACAGCTGAAGAAATCGAGGCTTAGCTTGAGAAGAAATTCACCTGAGGTCACTCTTAATACAAGGTAAAGCAAGAGCTCGAACCCACATCTATCTGACTTTACGGATGATTTTCTTAACTGGCTTCCAGCCTCCCAAATTAGGGTTGTTTTAAGAAAACTGCTTGGCTTAAAACAAAAGTATTCTTCTAATAGTTTCAGTGCCTCTTATGAAGAAATCTTTTTAATGCCCTTAATTAGGGGGCATCTATATTAAGATATCAAGCATTAAGCATCTATATTAAGCAGTTCCTAGAGACGGATTCTAGTAAAATTAGCTTATTTTAGAGGTGGTTCCAGGACAAATCAGAAATGAGGAATTGAGAGAGGAAGGGAAGGAAGGCCATAAATGATGTATTTGCATGCCAGTTACTGCTGTGGATGGTGGCTTAATCCCACCAAAGAATTCTGGGGAAAAAAACATAAAGCTTGCACCTTTGCCTTATCCCACCCAAGAGCTGAAGGAACCGTGGTATTTGTCTATCAAACTCCTTTGCTTGGGGTTGTTGTTAATTCTCAGGAACTTCCAAGCAGCATCATGGGTAACAAAGTGAGCACTAGTGATCAGAAAAAGCAAAAGAATACAAGCGCTGGCCCCTAGGGTCCAATATGTGGCTTCTGGAGTCATAAGGATGTGGGTATAGACTTCATGCCACATCTACTCTATGAATCTCTTCAATAATGGGAATCGAATTCAGAAAAGTGAAGGAAAAGATTCAGTCCCTAGATGCTGCTGGTTAGTCAGTTGGCGATGACTGGTGTACTGCTCCAGGCCAAAGAATGTTGCCAGCCCTCAGAAAGCAATCCTCACATGCATCGTGCTGTTTTCTAAGGTAATTTCAGTTATTGTTTCAGGCTTAGGGGAAAATTACCAAATAAAAATGAATGGAACTCATCTTTTTTAATTTATAACCACATCATTATGCTCAATAGACTGCTGAGTATCCTACCTCATTTACCATACACGAGAAAGGTCAACATTGATGCTTCTGGAACACACTAGAGAAGTATGTCCCAAAGAAGAAGCACCATTGCTAAATGATTAATGAAACAAGTGGTGCCTGGGGATCTTTTGTGGAAGCCAGACTAAGTTTTTAATAGGATATTCCTAGAGGTCTATGGTTCATCATTTATAATATTTGTGAACTCTGGACTCTCATGCTGAAAAAAATGTCATTGAGGCTTGTGTAAATATTTAATTTCTGAACTTTGCTTTTGAACTCTCTATAGCAATTTAAGATTACCGTAAGAGAATGCAGTCTATACTTGCCATTAAAAGAAACTTAATTATTGCTCTGTACAAGGATTCCAAATGGCGTCTCATGCAAAATCACAGATCAGAAGAAAATGGGAGATGGAACAGATGGTAGAGCCAATCGCTCCTGTCTCAGGTCCCTCAAAATGACTCAACACGCAGATGTTAATTTACATCTATGAACTAGGGTCATGGGTAAACAAACAGGGTTGCACTTATTAAATAAGAAAGTACGAAAGGCAGAAGATAAATGTTACAAAAATGAAGTGGGAAATAACATCTCAGAAGCCCACAGGCATTAAAACATAGGAACAGATCTATGGGCCATCTAACCAGGTGGTGGAGGTGTCCATCAGTAGCAGGAGCACAATGGGAACATCATCTCAGGTCAACCTGACACCTCAGCTCCCTCCTCCTGCAGCCTCCACACCCTGAACTACAAAAATCCCACAGAAGAAAGGGTGCCATCATAGCTGGCACCAACCAGAAAGAACAGGGAACCACCAACACGTAAGGCACCCATTGAAGGAAATTAAATTTAGGGGCGCCCAAGTGGCTCAGTCTGTTAAGCATCTGACTTCAGCTCAGATCATGATCCCACGGTTTGTGAGTTTGAGCCCCGTGTTGAGCTCTGTGCTGACAGCTCAGAGCCTGGAGCCTGCTTTGATTCTGTGTCTCCCTTTCTCTCTGCCCCTCCCCTCTTCACGCTCTCTCCCTCTCTCTCTCTCTCAAAAATAAATATTTTTAAAAAATAAAGAAATTAAATTTAGAGCCCCACCTCACACTAGTCCTCAAAACACATGACATGACTACTATGGTCTGAAAGTTTGCGTCCTCCCCACCCCCTCCCCCAAATCTATACTTGGAACACCTACTGTCCAAAGACAAGATTAGGAGGTGAGGTCTTTTGGAGGTGCTTAAGTCTTGAGAGCACAGTCCTTGTGGATGTGATTAGTGTATAAAAGAGGCTCCAGAGACCTCCCCAGCCCCTTCCTCTCATGCGGATACAAAGAAAAGGCTCCAACCCGGAAGAGGGCTCTAACCTTGGACTCCAACCTCCAGAACTGTAAGAAATAAATATCTGTTGTTCATAAGATACCAAGTCTACGGTATTTTGTTATAGCAGCTTGAAGAGACTAAGATCGGCAACTTAAATTAATAATAATGATGGCCATAACGATGAGGAATAAGAAAGTCCTTAAGTAAAGCAAAAAGAAAAAAAAAAGGAATGAAATGTGAACACATCAAAATTGAAAATGGGAAAGTCATCTTTTGCCATGCGTAAGTTAGAAATTAAGAAATTCAAAGACAAACCACAAACAGGAAGAAAGTATTTGCAACATCTTTAACAGCTAAAGATTACCATCTAGAGTACATAGAGCACCCTCAACAAGGAATATAAGCAAGGGACACAAGATTCATGTAAGAGAAAACAGGAACAGTCCATAAAGGCATAAAAATAGACACATCTTACCATCAAGGCAGACACTGGCAAATCAAAACAGAGATAAAACAGCTGCATCAATACATGCAAATATACATAAATGCAAAAATAAAAGTTTCTTAATAATGTTGGTGAGGCCTGAAGAAACAGTTCCTCTCACACACCACTGATAGGGCTATAAAATGATGCAACTATTAACTAAAATTTAGGATATGTATAGCCTTCAATCAGCAATTGTAGTTCTGAAAATTTACCTCAGGGAACCCCTGACCCATCTACCCAGAGAGGGCTATGCAGGCTGACTATTACCCTGTATTACAGGATTGTTCCCTGTAGGCCCAAATTAGAAACAAACACCCATAGTCCGCCAGTGAGAAATTATTATTAAATAAAATTTGGTAATCCATTCCATGGGATATGACAGAGAAATTTAAAAGTAAGAGGTAGATCTACATGTACTTACATGAAAAGTTCTCTAAGACAAACTAATAAAGTAAAACACAAGTTGGTGAAACAGTAAAAACGATATGATGGTATTTAGGATACAAACAGATATAAACAAAACAAAATGAACTATTTCCATAGATATGCATGTAAAATTCCTTCAGAGGAGACAGGGAACGCTACCATGGAACTGTTACCAGTGGTTGACCCTGGAGGGTACACTAAGATTGGGTCAAAGAAGGAGGGGCTAAGGGCATTTATACTACTTTATTCTCTTCTGCAAAGAACACATTTGTGTGTTATTCACAAAATTAAAAATAAATAAAATCTGTAACAACAAAAAAGAGAAAGTAGTAGGAGTCCTACATTTAAAATGTGTCTTTTTCCTCCTATTCCTTTTTGATGTAATGTAATTATGTGCTCCTCTCCTCTCTCCCTCCAAGCTCCTGCTTTAGGGATACAAGGAGGAGTCTGCTGGGCTGGACTTCTTGGATCTGAACTAGTAGTAACTAGTTTTATTTTTACACCAACCTTGGCACAGAAGCAGGGCATCGAGTTGCAAGGCAAAGGTCTACTTTGTTTCATCTTCTAGCAGAATAGGTTTGTATTAGCTCTTTAACATTGACTTCTTTTTTCTTCTTTAGCTTTTCCTCCAAAATTGTGATGCAGATACTTCCTGTAGTTACATGGTTTTCATGGCTGATACTTCCTGTGTTGGTTCCTTGTCCCAATCTGGCATAGCTCCAAAGAAAAGTCATAGACTAATGCCAGCAACCCCTTACATACTCCAGCCGTGCAGGAGCCCCTCTCACCCACAATTACAGATAAGCTCATCCTCTTGACCTAACAGACACTGACATAAGAAAAACCACCGTGCTTAGAACAGTCTTATTCAGAAACATGCTGTTGCTACTTGCAGTCAACAAGATGTACAGAGCCAACAGTAAAGAAGAAAGTGATTAAAATAAGTCCAGAGCTGGTACGAAGAATGAACATATATCCCTTAAGATCATGGTCATGTTTATCTGCTTCCCCCAACCTCAAATATTTTTTCAATGTTTCACCAAAGCACATGTTTGCTACCTAAAAATCACTTGCTACTAGCTCCAGTTTTTTAATTCTTAAATCTATCATCTGTGCTGTCTGTCTTCTTTGCCACCCGTCATTTCTATGATGAAAAATCAAAGGGGGAGTTAGAGGGAGGGAGCATGTCACTGTCTATGGAGGATGAATTCAGTGGCGCAAAATCAGTGGCTGTGGTCTACAGTAGAATGGATAGTAAGGTACAATGTATAATTTGGGGTGGTATCATGTAGCCGCTATAGGAGAGACGACATGGGTAAGACATTGAGTAAAATGTGAGAATTTTCCTCCAGGGCTATAAAAAGAAAGATCTTGTAACAAGAGCTTCTTTCCCAAGAGCTTCTTAAAGCCACTCAGCTCGCCTCTGAGCAGACCAGGCGTCGTTTTGGCACAGGCTCCGTGGACAAAGGAGAATTTAGGTAGGAAGAAGCCCAAAGGGAGAAGAGAGGTACATTATAATAAATACCAATGCACACTTCCAAACCAATGGAAAACACAGTGTGTAAAATCAATGAATAAACTTACAAGTATTTTTTTTCTCTGAGACATCTCTGTAATATATGTGATAGATTCACATCACTAAGAGTCACTGTTTGAAAAAAATATTTTGAAGAAAGTGGGCCTCTAAGTAATATCATGATTGCACCTCTCAGCCAGGTACCATCAAATGATCCTATGCAAAAACAGTGACTAAAAGCTTGGCTTCCCACCCCTCATTTGAGAGCACCATCTTCTAGCATACATTTCCTCTAATATATCACTTACACCCGTCCATCTCCTAGAAGTGGATGTATCACTCCTTCTGGCTCCAAGACCGGGCGTAAAGCCAGAAGAAAATGACAAACTTGGAAGCAATGAAAGTTTAATTTTTTTTTCTTAAATCCTCTCATCTTTTGTATACTGATATATGATCATTGACTAAAAAATAAACCTCGTAACTCTGATCTATGAAAATGGGATGACTTCGGTATTTAAAAAGTGAAAAATGAAATTTACTATCTTCTTAGGTAGAACTGTAAGATTAATATCCATGAGAGGAAAAGTAATAAAGAGATAAAAGGAATTGCTAACATATTATCTGTTTCAATTGGTCATAAACAGCACTACAAGCAAGAGAAAACGGTTGTGGTAAAAATCTGAAATAAATTTTCCCACATCTGAAAATAGGCATAAGTCAAAATCCTGGGTTCTCAGAACAATAGACATGCATCAAAGAACCTTCGGTCCTAAACCCTTTCTCTTTCTTAAGCAAAGAAATATTTATGATTGGTCTTAGAAGGGAGTTTAACTGAGTTGCCATGAATTATTAAAAAACCCCAAAATACCTTCTGTTGCTTTTATAGAAGCTTGATTTACAAGCTGAAAAATCAAACTGACAGTTAAGTCCCTTGTACAAATACCCAACCTTTAAAAATGCCCTGGGCATTATAAATATATCTTTCATGAATATAGCTGCAACAGTTCTAAAAATAGCTTTTAGGAGGAAAAAAAAATTCTTTCAAGCCATTGTTTTATACATAACAGCAGGAAACCAAACAGAATGTCAAACCCAAAGTGATTAACACACCCAGTAATAAACATGAACATTAAGTAGCAAGTCTTACAAATGAAATAGATTTTTTTGACATTAGCTTAGAGTCTATGGTTTAGCCCTAGATCTATGGCCAGAGATGATTCCAGGGCACCCATATTCAAAAAGTGATTCGAGGGCTACAGGGCTAAAATTCACCTTTTAGATGAGTGTAAACAGGCACGTTCAGGACTGGCCCTGGGAGGGAGGTATTACCATCCAGCACCCTGAGAGTTTCCTCCAGGCTCTACCCTGACCCCAAATATGCCATTTCACACAGCCAGTTCCAGACCACTGCTCACAGGTGAAGTTCAGGTTGCCCCAAAGGCAGAAGGAAAGGCCAACAAATTCCAGTAACTTTGGCAATAGTGACCTAACTCAAGGATGTGAAAAGACTAAGAGCCCTTCACAATGTGGTACCTGGTATTTTATTGGTTTAAATATGTATTTAGCACTCTCAATAAAGCTTACCCAACTCTCCAAATAACAGAGCTTATAGGGTCACAACATTCTGTGTTCTGTGACCTCACAGGTTCAAATCCAGAACCACTGTTTCTTGAAATAATAACTACTTTCTATGAATATTTTTCTGCCCATTAAACCCCAAATAAATCTTGTGATTTGCAGACATTCTATTTAATAATTCAATATGGAATTATCTCAATTGGCTTCATAATAAATGAGATCCTAAACTCATGAAATGGTAGACAGAAAGCTAAATATGAAAAGAAAATCTTGAAACACTGAAGGTATAAGCTAAAGGAATCTTATTCTTAATTTTCTAATGTGAATAAATGATCAAGACCAAATTCCTGTGCCAAGGCCAGGCGAACCCTTAATAAGCAGCAAAGGGGAGAAGGAAGAGAAAAGGAAAGCCAAACTTATAATGTGGGTCACAAGTGATTTTCTCATCATTTTTCTTTATTCTTTATGAGTAGAACTGGAGGGGGGATTTAAGTCACTAATACTGGCTAATTTTCTTCTACAACAAATGTAATTCACATCTCCATGTTCTTGTCCTGAAAAAATGGCAATTGTTCTAGGATTCAGCATATCTAATACTTTGGGCTAGAATCCTTGGAAACTCCTAAGACATTTATTTCTAAGTAGAATCTTTAAATAAATTACAAAGGGTCATTCATGAAATGGATATACTTATGGAGGTAACTTAAATACTTTGCAAATCAGCAACAAACTAGAAAATGTAAGAAAGACATATCTCACTTTTTACCTTATTTTGATCTGTCCAGTAAAAGAAAAATCCCTGAGGGTCAGTCCTCAAAATAATTGGAGTAACAATAGTGGAGTCCTAGAAATATAAGAAAAAACACAAATATCAACATATATCATTGTAGGAAGTCCTACCCAGGAGTTACTTAGCAAGTAATAGTTGTTACGAGTTTCTCAAGGGTCATCAATTATTAGTAAAAGTTTCAAAAAACTAGACATGGCATCCTCACTTCACAGCATTATTAATTACATACCTAAGCTTCTTTACTAATAATTAGAATATCTGTGCATTACTTATAAAAGAAAAGCCCAGGTATGCACATATTTATGAAGACAAATTGACATGTTTTCTATTCAAAGCTCTAATTTTCCAAATAATTTTAATATTAAACATCATTACATATTTTATATGATTAAAATTAATTAAAATCCATGCTTGAAGGTAATATTTTAAATTACATTTGTTCTATAAAATTATTTTTTATTGTACTAAAGAGAGTAAACATATTATTTGGGCATTGCTGTTTCCAAGGTAACAATAAATAAGGCCATGGTCTACATTTTCGGAAAGATATACACAAAATTGTTGCAAATTTAAATTTCACAAGATGAAATAAAACATCATAGACAAATAGTCTTCGGGAGTTTAAAGCATGTACATTATAAAGCAAAAACAGCATGCACTGTAATTATAATATTAAACATTTCTAAAATATGTGTTCTTTTCTTTTGGCAATTTTCAGAAAGGCATACCATCTGCACAAGAAAACACATGTCACTGGATATGGATTTTTATACTGAAATACTTGGTTGGGCCTTTGCAGGAATTACATTTTTTAAAGGAGACATAAATTACCTGTTTATTTCAACTATTTCATACACATTATAACTAAAGTACAGCATATCGTCTATCTGATCAAAGATACTTATAATGAAAATTAGAACTTGCAGAAATAATTTTGGAATTGGGGACTGTTTTCCTGATGGGAAGAGTAGATCAATGTTTTTAGTCCACATGGTAAGTCTTATTAGAAAGCTCGGTTCTGAAGGCCATCCCCTTGGGGATGCCTGTCCCCCCTGGGTACCTCATCTTACACAGCTACAACTGAAAAAAAAAACCATAATAATACCTACCTTAGAAGGTGTCTGTGTGAATTAAATAGGAGAATTTGGGTAAAGTACTTGAACCAAATGCTTGCCTCATAAAAACATTTATTGTTATTAACAGATTATGCTTAAAAACTGACTTATTAAAATAGCAAATGAAAGTTTATCATGGCATTCTTTTTTTATTATGGTTTTGTTATACCGCTAACATAAAAATTCCTTTTTTTAAGCATAAAGTTCAGTGGCATTAAGTACATTCACACAGCTGTGCAGCCATTACCACCATCCATTTCCAGAACTTTTTCATCTTCCCACATGAAACTCCACAGTCATTAATCACTAACTCCCCATTCCCTCTTCCCCAAGCCCCTGACAATCACTACCTACTTTCTGTCTCTACGAATTTGACCACTCTTGATGCCTCACATAAGCAGAATCATACAATATTTATCATTTTGTGACCGGTTTATTTTGTGACTGGCCTAATGTGTTTAAAGGTTCATCCATGTTGTAGCAGGTGTCAGAATTCCCTTCCTTTGTAAGGCTGACTAATATTCCTTTGTATGTATACATCACATTTTATTCATTCATCCATCTGTCACTGGACACTTGAGTTATTTCCATCTTTCCACTATTGCAAAAAATGCTGTTATGCACAGATTGACAAATATCTGAGTCCCTGCTTTCAACTGTTTCATACCCAGAATGATCATACAATAGTTCTCTGTTTAAGTTTTTGAGGTCCTGCCCTTCTGTTTTATCCTGATAATTTTAAGATTTATTCTTTTTTTAAAAATTTTTTGATGTTTATTTATTTTTCAGAGAGAGAGAGAGAGAGAGAGAGATGGAGCGTGAGCGAGGGAGGGGCAGAGAGAGAGGGAGACACAGAATCTGAGCTGTCAGCACAGAGCCTGACACAGGGCTCAAACTCACGAACCCCAAGATGATGACCTGAGCCAAGTTGGACACAACCGACTGAGCCACCCAGGTGCCCCTTTTAAGATTTATTCTTAACATGCAGTTTGAAAAATATCTTTTACAAGGATGGTGCTGTGGCACAGAACTTCGGCTGCAACTTCAAATTTTAAAATTACTCCTGAATGTTAAAAAAAAAATGAAAACCAATTTAATAAGATAATAAAAGAACAATTTTTAAAATAGTTTAAGCTTCACCTATGAGATTATATGCATAAATGTTCAGAGCAATATTTGCAATAAATCACAGCAGTATTTTCAGTTCTGTTTCATTACCCATCATCCTCTAGAGTCGGGCAAAATGAAACTTTCTGACAGGCTGCACACAGCACACATCCCCACTTCCGGTGAATCTGGAATTAGCCTGTAGTTTTAATATATCATCCTCAAATCAGTTCCTTTTCTTATCAGGGTGTCTGACAAGAGCATCTGACAAGATTCTAATCGAAACCTTGGTGACAATTCACTGCAAGGGTCGCAGACAATCAAATATTTAAAGTCATCAGGGCAAACCTCAAATTTATATTTTAGAACACTGTACTAGGCTGCCTCATTTGCTTCTGATACTGCTATTTCTAGCTTATTCCTTCTCCTCCTTCAAAATTAAAGCTGCCTTGTTAAATATTTTCTTGACCTCACTCTTCCGGCCATGGTTCCTCTGTTAAATGATCTTTTATCTCGTCTACCTGCTTACTTCCTCCATAATCACCCCTAACATTCCAAGATCAGCTGGAACTTGGCATTCTTGCCATCGAAGGCAGGATTTGACCCAGAAATACATGAATATCCATTTTCAATTCCACCTGCTTTTTTCCCACCTCCCACATAGCTGCAATGTCTATATTCTCCCGTACCAAAGTAGCCACTCAACCCATATCACAATTATTCTTAATTGTCAGAACATAAGCTCTTGTTTGAAGTTTGAAATGCATGGTCATCCTTCATTTTCAAGGGAACCGCTGATGGACTGTAACTCTTTAAGCATTTTACTGCCAAAAAATGGAGACAACTCTCGGACAGTCTGTTTCTCTCCATCAGCATCCATAAGATATGTATTCCATATAAGATGGTGGTTTTCAAACTTTTGGGTACATCAGATTTACTAAAAGGACTTGTTAAAACACAGACTGCTGGGACCCTTCCCTAGAGTTTCTCACTTGATAGATCTGGGCTGGAGTCTGTAAATATGCATTTCTTTTTTTTTTGTTTAATTTTTTTATGTTTATTTATTTTTGAAGGAGAGAGAGACAGAGTGTGAGTGGGGGAGGGGCAGAGAGGGAGGGAGACACAGAACCTGAAGCAGGCTCCAGGCTCTGAGCTGTCAGCACAGAGCCCGACGCGGGGCTTGAACTCACAGACCTCGAGATCATGACCTGAGCCGAAGTCGGACGCTTAACTGACTGACCCACTCAGGCACCCCTAAATGTGCATTTCTTACAGGACCTTAGTGCTGCTGCTGCTGCTGCTGCTGCTGGTCTGGGGACCATACTTTGAGACCCACTGACATAGGCCTACAAAGGGTGAGGTTTTGGGTCAGGAACACAATGATGTAAAGGCACCAGTGAGCTTAAAAGGTAGACAAACTTGTGTCTTGTAAGTATATTGTTTCTAACTAAGAATTCAACTTTAACTTGTTTATTTCAAGTTGTAAGTTTCTTTTTTCCCAATAAACATCTGCCTTGAGAAAGAGAGCATTGATAAACATACCTGTCTTAAGTTAGTAATAGTGGATAATGCACAGTTAAGTTTCCATTTACTTCTCTTCGTTTGACAGAAACTTACTCACATCCCTATCTCATCAATATATCAATAGTGAGACTAATATGATATAAGAAGCTACTGCTTTGCAATTTACTTTTTTCATTATTGCCCCATGAAGGAGCCCTTTTAGACATTTATTTTCCTAATTATCCACAATGAAATTTTAATATCACAGATGTCCTATCTATTTATATGCTCTACGTGTATCTGTGTTCTATACAAAAATTAAAAAAAGAATAAGATATTTTTGTCCCTCAAGACCATTTTTCATTTTTTGGAGGTGATTTGGCCCCAACTGAGAATGTATGTTCTGTGCCTGCATGTCCAAGATGGACTCATGAGCCACCTGTGGCTACTGAAAACTTAGAATGTGGCTAGTTCAACGGAGATGTGCTGTATAATTTCAAAGACAAGGAATGAAAACAAGAATATAAAATAGTTCATTAATAATTTTTAATATTGATTATATAATGAAAACAATATATTGGGTTAAATAAACTATATTGTTAGAATTAATTCTACCTGTTTCCTTTTACTTGTTTTACTATGGCTATTAGAAAACTATAAATTTCCTAAGTGGCTTAAATTATATTTCTACTGGGTAGTGCAGCTCTAAACTTTAAAACTCTAAAAAGGTTTCTTCTTAATAGGGAAACGTTTTTCACAAAGCAAAGCACATTTGGTCAGATAATTCCATTTAGCAAGTTTTGGGTTTTTTCCATGCATGCATCTACCATCCAGTTTTAACATCTAGTACAAAATAAATCTAGTTGCTTCTCTAAGTGTCAATTCTTCGAATATCTGAATAAAGCCATTATGTTGCTGCCCTCTGAGGCCATATATTTTGCTAGGTTGAGGTATATTGTGGGCTGAATTGTGCCACCCACAAAAAATGTATATATTGAAGTCCCAACCCCCGTACCTGAAAATAACTGTCACTTTATTTGGAGACAGTCTGTACAGAGGCGATTATGCCTAACAGGCGATTGCCTGTTAGCCAGTCACAAGGGTGGGCCCTAATCCAATAAGGCTGGTATCCTTATAGAAAGAGGAAATTTGGACACAGACACGTACAGAGAGAAGATGATGTAGAGACCCTGGGAGAAGACAGCCATCCACCATCCAGAACAGAGGACTGAACAGATACTTCCCACATGGCCCTCAAGGAAGGAACCAGTTCTGCACCCTCATCTCAGATTTGTAGCCTCCAAAATTGTGAAAATATACATTTCTGTTGTTTAAGCCCCCCCAGTCTGTTGTACTTTGTTACAGGAGCCCAAGCAAACTAGTGCAAAGAGTAACCCTAAACCTTAAGACGAATGTCAAGGACCAGTCCACAGACCCACAGCTTATTCCTTAGTACCATTAGCAGAAAGTCTATTGGCCAGTGTTGACCACAATCCTCACTCCACGGTGATTCTATATTTTTATGCTGTTACGAGAGAACACATAGGAATAAAGACCTGGATTTCTAAATTAATCAATATTACAGAGTCAACAAGGAGAAATGACAAGTAATGTTCCACAGGGAGTGCCCGAGACCTGCATTAGGAAAAAGTAGAGCGGAAGATGGCAAATATATACATTGTAGGGGAAACAGTTGTGTAAGGAAAAAGAGTCCTATGGGTCATAGAAAAGCAGATGTGATCCCATCAAACATCAGCAACGCAGCCCTAACTATGAAAACAACAAATAAAAATAAAACAATAGAAATGCTAAGGTGCTGGCTTAGGATCAGCGAGGTTAAACTTCTACATGCATCTGCACTGATTAGAATTTTCTTCCAGGGGTCTATGCAGTGTGAAATTTCCCCCAAATAAATGAAAGCAAAGGAAGTAACGGGGTCCAGAAAAGAAGACACAGAACAGTAGAGAGAAGCACCATTTTAGTATTTGCATTTCACCGATAGGTATGAAAATCTCTCTTAGTACAATACAGGGAAAAGTTGGAAGCATATTTCTTCAAATATCACACAAGGGAACTTAAGACACTATACTACAGATTCAAACAAGAGCCCAGATTCCCAATTATCCAAGGTGCTCATTGCTTAGTGGGGACATCAGATGAGGAAACTGACCATTTTAGCAAGATACAGCTCTGGTGGGTGTAAACTGGCATCTCACTGTGGTTTGAATTTGCATTTCCCTATGACTAATGACTAATGATGTTGAACATCTTCTCATGTGCTTACTGGCCACGTATGCATGTGGCTCGTGTACGCACACGTGCGCGTGCCTTTGCACATGTGGTAACCCGGTCCTTTTTAAAATCAGTTAAGATTTAAATCGTAGTTTGAATGTGAATCAGTGGTTCTGAACTGGGGCAATTTTGCAATGTCCTGAGATAATTTTGTCACCCTGGGGTCTTTGCTACTGATATCTAGTGGGTAGAGACCAGGGGTGGCACAAAACATCCTACAACACACAGGACAGTCCCCTACAGCTGGCGCAAAACATCCTACAATGCACAGGACAAGTCCCCTACAGCAAAGAATTACCTAGCCTCAAATGTCAATAGCACTGAGGTTGAAAAACACAGCTTAATGGCTTCCCATTGACTTTATGATAAAACCTTGCCATGGCCTAAGCAGGCCACTTGCCATTTTGCCAGCATCACCTGAGCAACAAACTCCCAACCTGCTTATTCTGCTATGTCCTTCAAACGACATCCTTTGATCCTTGGAATGTCCCCATGTGCTGTTCCCTTGGCCTGACACACACCCCCCTCCTCTTGTTGACCTAAGTCCTACTTATAACCCAGGTCTTTCCATAAATAGAATGCCTCCTGGGGAGCCTTCCACATTTCTTATGCTCACATGTACTTCTGTACCTTTTTCTATAGCACTTACCACCATTATAATGAAATAATTATACTTCTATTCCATTAGCATCTCTCTCCTACAATAGAATACAAACGCCATGAGGGCAGGAGCCAAACCATTTATCATCATAACTCTGCAACACTGACAAGATGTCTAGCTTGTAAGAAGCATCAATGCTTGTGTTCATTATGAATACTGAATGGGTGGATGGAAAAGAAGCTAGGTACATTCTGAAAAGTATCAGTTGAGGTTGACATCTCACACGTTGCCAGTAGCCTTGGCAAGAGAAATTTCAAAGCAGTGGTAAAGGCAGAACAAGACTTTGGAGGATTTTGTTGCGGCGAGAGAAGTCAGAGGAGACGATAACTATGTGTGGAAGTCTGGAGAACATTGTGCTGGAGTCTTTGTTGGCATTTCTGTGGCTAAAAGGCATATACTGATATGTTTTTAGAGGAGCTTTGGCAGAGGGAAAATGTTCACAGATATTATCAAAAGCGAGCTAATAATAAAGTCAGCATCCAGAGAAACTGGGCAACATGGACTCCAGAACACAGAGAAGATGTGCTTTCCCAGGGACCAGAGGGAAGGTGGGAGAGTGTAGGTGGCCCCAGTAATTAAATGAAGAGTGGGGAAGGGAGGAAGTCTTTGTGAATCATTACCATAATAAAGAGAATGTTTTCACAACTATCAGTCTTTCATCTGTCACTTCCAACACATCTGAATTTCTTTAAGGAAAATTTTCACAACAATACCTGGGTACTCATGGGAGCATCTTTTTTAGAAAACGGAAGCCACAGGTAACATTCAGAAGATGGGATGTAAATACATTAAGTATCACAATTTTCAACCAATATTGAATTGCAATTTAGTACACACTCAACTTTAATTGGTCCCGCAACAGCATCAGATCTGTACTGACAACAAACATTTTGCTTCTCCAACTCACACTGAGAGAAACTAAGGCCACAGAGTCCCTTTGGACTCTGGGAGATTTCTGAGAGAATGGAAAGATATAGAGCAGGGCTTTCCAACCAACACCACAGACAGTATGTCAGGAAGGTCTCTTCAGAGCATGACCACCTTCCAGGTCTGCCTCAAGATGACATGCTCCCCTGTGTGAACCCACTGTAACCAGACACACACCAGACCTCTTCCTTCATTCCACAAACATTCCCTCAGTACCTACTGAGTGCCAAGCCTATGCTCTGCCCTAGGGAAAGAAGATAAATAACATAAAGCTATAGTCCTCCAAGTGCCGTGGTCCAGCTGTAACACAGACAAGGGATATCCACCTGCCTGTACACATGTTCCTGCACCGGCAATCTAGATCTGGCCTCTCGACTGATACTACCTTGAATTCAAGCCATTCTGCATCTTGCTTCGGGTCAGGTCACTCATCATCTACACTCCCATCATGCCTACCAAATTTTCCAAGATCAATGATTTCTGTAAGAAGCCACAGGACCAGTCTTAACGGGAATCCAACAAAAGACAACATTTTGCAAGTATGTTGGGAAAGAAAAAGGTGGAGAAGCACATGTAATGAGTCTTGCTAGATACAAAAATGTCACTTATCAGGCAATGGAAAAAATGACCTTTGTTTTAACGCCACTCCTGAATACCTAAATATACCATGTCTCCCTACTGAATGACTGATAGAGAACATTTGTAGACTATAATATACACTGGCCTCTGTGCCTCAAAGTAGCAATGAGGCTTTCCTATGTTCCCATGTAACACAATGTAGACAAAAATGAACTCTGTATATACACCATACCTGTTTTTGAAAACAGTAGCCAAAAGGGATAAGTTTATAGGGACATAAACCCCATTTGTATGAATCCTAAAATCAGGGAGATTTTGTAGAGAAGTCAAGGAATCTTTTTTAACTTGTATTGATCTGGATGGTTAAGTCTTTTATTACCAGGATGCCTGGGTGGTTCAGTCAATTAAGTGCTGGCTCTTGATTTCGGCTCAGGTCATGATCCCTGCATCGTGGGATCAAGCCCCTGCATCAGGCTCTGCACTGAGCATGGAGTCTGCTTGAGACTCTCTTTCTCTCTCACTCTCTCTCTCTCTCTCTCTCTCTCTCTCTCTCTCTCCCTCCCTCCCTCTGCCTCTCTCTCCCACTTGTGCACTCTCTCCCTCTCTCAAAATAAATAAAATGAAAATAAAAAGTCTTTTGTTACCTAAAGGATCCTGTTTGGGGATACCATGGTAGACTGTAAAGAGAATATAACCAGAAGACTTAGTTTTAAATTTAACCAACTAGTTGTATGTCCTTGGGCAAGTCACAACTGACTAGCCTCTGTTTCCTTCTACGTAAAATGGGAATAACACTTGCCCTTTTCCTACCACTAAAGGTGGTGTTGATGACTAAACAGGGGTGAACATAAATAAATAATAACAGTGCTTTACAAGTATAACTGCCTGTGATTAGGATTCACTCTCGATATTGAGCTCCAAAGGCAACATTATAGCAAAACTCCATTTTACTCAAATGTAATATTGAAGGAGCAAACTCCATGGGATACAGATATTTGTTGCATATAAGGACTGAAAATCATGAAATCTTAGAACAATAAAAGACAGATCGGGCAGGGGTTAGCGAGGGAAACAGAAACCTCTCTGGAAATTTTGAACATAAAAGGACTTAATTACAGGTAATTGGACAGAATCTCAAGGATTGGTGAAGTGGGCTTCAGGTTAGGCCTCGATGAATGACCCCAGAACACCACAGCACTGACCCTTGAGGAAACCTATTGCTTTCACCACATTCAGAAAGGTAAGAATCAGGAAGGAACTCCTGGAGTCAAAAACCCAACAGCTTAGCCCAAGGCAAAGGAAGAGTTATCTGAGAACAGTGAGCACCCCCTCTTGCCATTGCCTCATTAGACCCATGGCCCTGGACATAAGCCACTTACGAACAATTACAGAAAGTAATGCTTCTGCCTTCAACACCTCACATTTCTATGGAAACAACCCCAGGAATATAGAAAGGTGGTCTCTTTCACATCTCTGCCCTCTAAATCTCATATGACTGCTTCTCATGCTGGTGGAACTTAATTTACAGCCAGAATATTAGATGCTTCCAGAGAGTCAATGTAGCTTTGGATTTCCAGATTCTGCATTTTAAAAAATTCCACTAAGAGGATGTGAAAATTGATGCTAAGTGAGACTCAACAATATCTGAGACAGAACACCTGAGAATGCATCATGGTTAGCACTTTTTTTTTTAGTCTATTAGCGCACTCACTGACTTGTTCTGTGGTCTTCTGTCTCTTTTTAAGTCCATGTGGCCTCTTCTATAAAATGAATCACATTAACTTTCTCTTACCTAATTTATAAACAAGTTCCAAAGAAAATTAGATTCTTTAACAGCAAAATAATCTCCTAATTTTTTAAGTATCAATGTTATAGACTGATATCCACTAGGACTAGTTCAGGTAAAAGTGTTTCTCTTTGCAAACTGATCCATTTTCCCTGAACTTGCTCATAAAACTTTAACCCAATAAAAGAAACAAAACATGGAACTGAAAGAGTCCCTGAAATTAAAAAAAAAAAACAGATATGGGATGCTTTTATTCTATTTTAATACTAAATGTTTTCTTATTCTATATAATAGTCTGTTTCTCCATTTACAATAATTTGGTTTCTTGACAAATATACAGATTTAGTGAACATCAATGAAGACATATGCCTAAGCATTTGTTCAGAATAGAAATTAAAGTTAAAATTTCCAAAAAAATTGAAATTAACATGTGAAGAAGATAATAAAAAAAATCAAATATCAGATCAGAGGGGAATCAGAAGAACTCTTAAAGAATCTAGTGTTCTTTACGTGATATTTGTCAGTTTTTTACAGAAATTGATGGCTTCCTTAGGAGCTCGTGTGTAACTGATCTCAGAAACGAGTCTCCAGAGGCGCCTGGGTGGCTCAGTAGGCCAAACGTCTGACTCTTGATTTCAGCTCAGGTCATGAACCCAGGGTCCTGGGATTGAGCCAGCATCGGGCCTCTGCACTGAGCATGGAGCCTGCTTAGGATTCTCTCTCACCTTCTGCCCTTCTTCCCCGCTCTTTTTCTTTCTCTCTAAAATTAGAAAAATTTTAAGAAAGAAGTATGTCTCCAGTTGCTTTCCCTGCTGATGCACAGGGGCACATGGCTTAGATTGGGGCATCGGACATGGCACAAACAGGGAAAGAGAAGCATTATGAAATTTGAGCAGGTGGAACTTATGATCTGAAAAGGCTGCATGAACCTAATATTAGCGTGGGTAACAGGAAAAGCAACATTTTCAGTCACCAAGGATGTGTTATTTAGGTGAGACCCATAGCATTAGTCAACAATTCACAATCAATCTTATTTCATTTTCTGCCGGCACTCCTTGTTCATGATAACATGAAACAATCCTGATAAAGAAACGTTTAACCACAGGTCACCAAGTTCAACATAAAAAAGGAAAATGTTCCTGTCCCATTTAAACATCATTGCAGGTAAATATAATTTGAAGCTATTTATTGATAGACTGAACTTTCAAGGGAAGTATTCAAGATATGCTAATAGCCAGAGCAAATTATCCTAATACACCACAGGTAGGAATATCAAAGTCAGGCAAGATAAGAGAGAAAATCTAGAAGAGAAAAATGGATTCCACAAACAGCACTCTGCTGGTCTCCTTTCCTATGCCAATAACAGCCTGTAGGCATTACATTTCCTTGTTAAACTACCAGAGTTTTGTTCAACTATTTCCTCCTTCGGGGCATTTACACCTGCTCCACTTCCCAGACTTCACCTTAGGACAGATAAGGACCTAATCAAGTGCCATCTAAACAGAAGGTAAGTCACTTCTGTTGTTATTATTCAAGAGGGTTCATTCAGCAGTAATAAAAAAAATGATTTAGGCTGAAGAGGGTTTGTTTTGTTTTCACTGAAAATTAAAAAATCATTTTTTTTTTAGATCAAAAACAGGCAAAACCAACCTATAAAGTTATAACTCAGGCTGATTGTTACCCCTGGGAGGAGGTGTAGGGACTGGAAGGTACCACCTAGAGAGGGCAGTGCTGTTCTTGATCCAGTGCTGCATACTGGGTAGTGTTTATTTTGTGAAAATAGATCCAACCAGACAGAAGATTTTTGTGTTTTACTGTATGCATGTTACGCTCTGATAAAAAGCTTAAAGTAGCTTTATTGGACTAGATTTTGGAAACGTTAATACTTTTATGTTTAAAGTAATTACTGTCGATGAGAAATTCACAAACGCTCTTTGGGCATAAAAAATGGACATATCTGGGCATACGTACGTGGCTCTTTAGAGAGCATCTGCCAGCTTTTCAGTCTAAAATCTGCCTCTCCCTCTGTGGGGGCCCCGTCCGGATCCACCACCTACCAGCCGGAGCCTTTTCTTCTCTATTTCCCATAACCTTTCCAGAGTGAGTGCTGCTGAATGCCCATCTCATAAGCCATTCCCCTCAGCTCCCTCATTAATCTGGTCAGTGCCCTCCATCATTCTGCTGCCATCATTTTGGAAACTGTAACTGCATATTCTACATAATGCAAATACTCTACCCAAGCTTCTGTGTAGGATGCTGGGAAATGTGCAATATACAAGCATGTTTATTCTATTATTATTAGTGATAATGATTACCTGTTTTAACTGAGGAGGTTTTGTTTGAAGGGGAGAGAATGGTGGAGAGGGGGGAGAGTGCTACTTGGTTCAAAGCCATGGGGCATTAATCCAAATCCAAACCTTTGAGCTTCCACAGGCTTCTTCTCAAACAACTTAGGCAGTTGCAATTGCAACTTTTGGCTAGATTATGCTTGTGAGACAGAATGTACAAAGATTAGTTTTATACATATTTATTTTAAATATATATTCTTGCTACATTACAAGAGTTCTGTTTAAGAGTTCCTTCTTCTAGGTGGAATATATATGTGTGTATATATATATATAAAATTTCTTTTTTTAATTTAAGTAGAAATAAAACTTCTGGATACTTTGTAAACTGATTTGCTTTACAGAGAAGGTGTCCTGCTTTTTATGTGGATTCACTTTCCCTGAAACACCTGAATTTTTTTTTGAAACAGGTAAAACGCTGATTTTTTTTCTTTTTCCAATTATAAAATATTAAAATCAAAGCACATAGTAAAGGGAATGAAAGGAAGGTCTGGATGTTCCCGCTTGTAGAATAAAGGAGGCATCTAACATATACTGGCCACTGTGGAAAAATTCATGACCCTCTAACTACTGAGAGAACAATATTTTTAAAAACCGTGTTTTATTAAGGGTTCCTGGGTGTCAGGCACTATACAAAACAATGCATATGCCTTTGCTCACTTAATGTTAACAGCTGTTCTGTGCAGCAGGAAATATTACAATCCTCACATTACAGATGAGGAAACTGAGGTGGAGATGTATTAAGTAACTTACGGTGACACTGGAACTTGGAGGGGGAGAGTAGAGAAAAAGAAAGAACAAACAAATGTGACACCTTTCATGTCCTAGAGGTTGTAGAACAAAGAGTCCTGGGAGCTTAAACAGGGACACATCAGGGGCTGGGAAGAGGGGTGGGGGAGCCAATTGTATGGTTTTTATCCTTCCTCTTTTCCTCCACATACTTTCCAATACAAAGCAAGGCCAAACACTAGGAGCGGGAGGGCCCAGACTCATAGTCTCCTAAGCTCCCTACCTCAGATGCAGAAAGTAACCCCCCTCCACTGTCCATCTCACCAGAACTCTCCCACAATGTCCACAGTCCTTTACACCCACCTCCACCACAGGGGCTGATAATATACAAATGCAAAATAAAAGCAAGGATAAAGTTGCATCCTTTGGTATCACTGGTAAAACAGATAACCACGATAGGTCAGTCCTATATCTGCTGACCAAGTTCTGGAGGACAAGGTTTGGCCTTGATCTTCTAACTGTACACGCTACCACTAGTCATTCAAACACTGAAGTAATTCTATATGCTCCACAGACCCTGGGGACTCGCAGCCCTCCTCATGATCAGGCAAAAGAAAGGCCAACGCCCTGGTGCAACAAGGTGTTCTCCAGGACCCTGCTCCACTTCCATTGCCCGCTACTGTCTATTGTGATTGGTTAGTGCCTATGTCAAAGCTTTTGACTACCACTCTTAAAGCATCCACAGCCATGATGCTGGCATGTAGCCAACAGATTATGCAGGGCATTGCACCCTCTAGGTGACATATTCCATTCCATAGAGTGGCCAGAAAAACAGAGTAAGTGATTGTGGTGTTTTAACCACTCACAACAAGAGATAATCTCTCCGCAATTCTAAGTGGTCCCATACTCATCATTTCAAATGTATTATTATGTTTTCTAATGGGCTACTCAGAATCTATTTTATGAGTTTGCCCATCCCTCTTCTTAAAGACCAGAGGGCAGGGTTCTACAGTTTTTAAGTGAGATCCAGTATTTGAGAGATTTTGAAACTATTTCCAGCATTTAATTGTCCTCTAAACAAGCTGATGGGGATGCCCCCCTGGTGCAGGGGGCAGAGGATATTTCCCAAAGTCAAAGCCAAAAGGGAAAACCCAACAGTCTCCCCTCCTCAAAGACAGACGAGACAGCCTCTCAAAAATTTTCTCTCTTCCCTTTCCCTTTCTACTAACCCACTAGAAACAGGTGACAGTGCTGAAAATTGTTCACTGCATATAAGAAATTCAAAAGGCACATATGAATGCAAGTTAAGCTAGCCTAGGCACCAAAGACACTTGGTAAAATACGCCATTAAGATCTAAAGATTGTCCATGATTTTGTCATTGAGGTCCTTCTACTTCTTAGAAAAGTAACAGCTGGATGAATTTCTCAACATGCAAAGAGATCAAATTAAAATCACAAACTTGCAATAATGTACATGGGCTGACAAGACCATGGTAGCTATCTGCCATACTTTTTAAGTTACTTCACACACCTCATCTCAGTGATTTCAAAGTGTGTTTCCCCAGACCAGTGGACTCAGCAAGACTCTATGAGAAATGCATTCTCAGGCCAATCCTCAGACCTTCTGAATCAGAAACCGAGGGTGAGACTAAGCAAACTACGTGTTGCCAATCACCCAGATGTTTCTGACACTCAAGTGTGAGAAAGGCTACTTTATCCTATTGGCTACTTCCAACTATTACAGGTGAAACAGGTAAAAACAAACAAACAAACAAACAAACAAAAAGTGGCATTCTCATAGTCTTGCACAAGAGGACGCAAAGAATCAGAAAGGTTAAGTGATTAACCTAAAGTTACACAGGTGACTGACAAGAGAACCAGCAGGTAAACTCAAGCCTTTAGATTCAACATGTAGTTCTCTTTGTCTTCGGCACACAGTATCACTAGGATGCAGTATAATTAGCCCGATCACCTAAACTGGCTTGATTTTGGAAGGACAGATATGGGGCAGCAAGAGTAGAGGGGTGACTCCTGAGGAGGATATGGGTGACCTAAGAAAGTCTGCTCCTTCTCAATCCACAGATCACCATGGAGACAGAGAGCCAAGGAACCTGCAGGAGAGTTCACCATATTCCAGGTAACCTGACTCCTGGATGCAGTCTGGGTTTCTCCCTACAGAAGATCTGAGATTCCACAGGCCCTCCCTTTAGCGTGTGCACTAAAGTAAGGCTTCCCAAGAAACTCACTGCTGCAGTGCTCAGGGAGAGTGCTTCCCACCTTCTTCAGGTAGTGTCTGACTGGTGACCTCTCCAATACTCTCCTTGCATCACTTCTAATCTCTATGTCACTGGTGTTCTTGATAATTTTCTGTCTCCTCCACCTACCATGTAAGGCCTATAACAGCGGAGATTCTGTCCACATTCATCACCACCCCAGAATCTAGTGGATGGTCTGGCATTAGCAGGTAAGGAAGAAATACACATGCCATAAATGCACAAAATAAAAATCATCTCCTTGGATGTTCAAAACTTGTTCCACAGAAGATCTCCATTTTCAAAGTGATGCCGGCTATTTTCTTCCAAATAAGATATTCTGGAGCACTGTTTAAAAGTATCACTGTGAATAAATGCAGAGCTTATGCTGGAATACCCTTCTTTATTCTGTAAAGTCTTTCTCCCTTCGGCCCTTTATTTTCTCATCACCTCAGTTCTCTCTTTGAGACTTCAAGATGGACAAAACTGTTTTATTTGTTGCTGAACTGCATTATCTTTTGTTGTTGTTGTTGTTGTAAGAAAGCGGTTCATCTGTGTCCAAATTTATTGTTTAGATTCTATTCCATTTACACAAACATCTGGTCCTTACACTGGGATGGAAGAAGAAAAGTGTAGAGTCCTCTGTAAAAGGACGTATGTTTCTATCCTTGCCTACAACATTTAATAATTGCCATTAGCTTTCAAGGAAGCTGTGGCTCATACTCCCGAGTCCCGTTTGCACTTCCAACTGGACAAAATATAGACACAGACTCACTCAGCTAAGTAATTGGATTCGGTACCTGGAATATTTAAATTGTTTTTCAGATACTGGAAAATGGCTTAAGAAGATTAAAGAAAAATACCCTGGAGGATAACAGGCTATAATTTACTAGGTGGAAAATCTTTTCAGGAGGATGAACACCTTATTCGCCTATCATTCCTCCTGTTTGAGAGATGTCTTCGTCATTTGGACCTAAATTTCCTTAGATCCTGGCAGCTCAGGTTTATCCCGGTGGGTTGTTCTTAACAAACCTTTTGAATTACACCCAGGACATATAAATTGATACGATAATGCCCTCCATCTGAAGAGTCCCATGTTTTCAGCAAGATTATTAATTTAAGTGTTTGAAGACAACGGGTTGGGGAGCGGGTGTCACTTGGAGTCCTAGGTCCAGGGCTCTTGCGAAACCCTGGAGATCCGGGTTTGGGCAAAGCTCTGCCCCACTTGGCAAAAGATGTAATAAATAAATTGTGGGGAATGCCTTGCCGGTTCTGCTTCAAGCTGCAGACTCCAGCCAGCTCAGTTCTCAAAAACTAGCTCTCCCCATTTGCCCGCACGTCCGCTGAGCACTCCTAGACCCCCCGATACCCCCGACTTCTGCCCTCTAGCCCTTCACAGGAGTGTCCTCCCGGGCCCTTCTCAAGCCCCTCACTCCGGAGCCAGGCGCTGAAGTTTGGCATCAGCGACCACCTGTCGGCTGGACCGCTGTGTCCTCTGCCGCGTGGGCTCCCATAAAAGTGCCATGAGGGTTAGCAATTACTGAACAAGCTCGTTCTTTGGGGCTGTCCTGTTCCTTCTGGAAAGGGAGCAATAGAGGTAATAGGGGGTGCTTCTGCGGGCGGAGAGGGGTGCGCCTGGGTCACACCCCAGCGCTCTCCAGATGGTCCCAACTTCACACTTTCCAAAAACTCTCAGGACCGTTCCCTGGCAAAAACTGCCCCTCAGGCCCCCAAGCCTGAAGAGCCTCAGGGGGCGCCTGCCAGACCCGGCAAGGATGGCAATTCCCTGACCCGGAGAGACAGGAGCGCGCGCGAAGCCGCTGCTCCCGGCCAGCCGCCTCGGCAGTGGCCACCCTGTGCGCCCCGAGGCGGCCCCGGCCGGCTCCCGAGCGCCCATTGCATAACGCGCCCCTCGCCCCACCCCCACGCCGCCCGCCCCGCGCCCTGCCTGGTGCCCCGCGCCCTCAGCCCGCCGCCTCCGACTTACATCATCCCACTTGACGAATTTGGTGCCCTTCTTGAGGCTGTCGGACACGCACACCGGCTTGAGTTGCAAAGCGTGCACTCCGGGCTGAGCCCCGGCCATCTGGGCTCATCGGGGCTCGGGGCGGCCCGGGCGAGCGCGGCAGAGACGGGGCGCGGGGCGCGGGGCTCCTTTCTCGGCTCGCGAGGCGCTTGACTGTGCTCCCCCGCCGGCCTCCCCCGGCCTCCCGGCCTCCGCACCTCCTCCGGCGCGGCTCAGCAGGCGGGGCGCACGGGGGCCAGGCGCCCGGCCATGCCCCGGGCGGGACGCGGGGTCGGGCGCCCGCGGTGGCTGCGGAGCCTCGGAGGGCACAGGGAAGCCGAGCCGGGCGGCCGAGGCTGCCAGCCGCCGCCGGGTACTGCTCCTCCTCCGCCGCCGCCTCGAAGCGCACCATTCAGCACATCCTCTATACACAGAGGGAGAGCGCGAGTGACACACGCTCCGCGCCCCCCCCCCCCCCCCCGCTCCTTCCCCTCCTCCTTCCTCCTCCCGCCCAGCTTCCCCGCCACCCTCGCTGGCTCGGTCCCTCCTTCCCCCGGCGGCTTCCAGCCCAACTTTGCGCGCTGGGTCAGGCGCCGGGAAGCGGGGACGCAGCGGCACCTCCCGGCTCCTGGGCCCCACTGCAGCCAACGCCTGCGCCGCCCGCGCGCCCTCTGAGCATGCCCCATGCCGGGGTTGCAGGGGTGCCCGGGGTGCCCGCGAACCGCGCGTTCCCTGGGGCTTTCCGCGGAACTTGGGCGGGAGCGTGGAGTGCCTTCCGATCCAAATTGGGTGGGGAAAGGGAGCGGTTGGGAGGGATCGGAGAGGCAGCCCCTAGCGGGAGCTCTCTAGCGACGGCCACAACCCAGCTCTTTGCAAAGACATTATTTATTAGTAGATAAGAGAGCAGTAGAGAGGCTCGGCATGAGTGATCTTTGGGGAAACCTTGCGGCGCCTGAAGGTTTGCAGCGCGCTGGTCTTGGAAGGGGGTGGGGGCTACGGTTAAGTTGTGCTTCTGAAAAAGAAAGCCCACCCTGAGAGAAACAATGGTTTTTTGTCCCCCCCCCCCCCCAGAGACAGAAGGCCCCCTCTCCTCTCCACGTGTTGTGTGTGTGTGTGTGTGTGTGTGTGTGTGTGTGTGTGTGTGTGTGTGTGTCAGACACAGAGACACAGGGAGAGAGAGGAGAGACCATAGAAAAAGAGGTATCTTATGGATAGTAGACTCCTAACTTGCTCATTTAGTGACATAGGTCTAATAATGTTTGCCCTCGCTCATTCAACAAACATTTCTCATTTATTAAAAGAGAGAGAGAGAGAGACCCACCAGAATGGGTAAAAATTAAGATTGATAATACCATTGTTTGATATAGAGCAACTGGAACGCTTATCCATTGCTGGAGAGAGTATAAAATGGTAAAGCCATTTTGGAGCAGTTTCCTATAAAAAGTTAAACATTAACTTATCATAAAACTCAGGACTTTCCCAAGAGAAATGAAAATAAGTTCACATAGACTTGTGTGAGCAATGTGCATGGCTTTCTTCTTAATAGCCCATACTGGAAACTGCATATGTCAATCAACAGGTTAATAGGTAAATTAATGATGGTATGCCCAAATGATGGAATACTATTCAGAAAATAAAAGGGAATGAGCATGCACCACAAGGATGAATGATACAAGCTTTAAAACCTACTGACAGAAACTAGATGTTATGCTGCAGGATTCTGTTTGAGGAATTCTGGAATAGGCAAACTAGCCTATATTGATAGAAAACAGGTCATCAGTTGCTTGGGGTCAGGAATAAGCAGGGATTGACAGGGAAGGGGACCTTTGGAGGTGTTGGAAATGTTCTATATTATGCAGGTACACACTTGTCAAAACTCACAGAACTAAAATGAGTATATTTTATAGTACATAAATTTTATCTCAATGAAATTGATTTCTTAAAAGAAGAAACAGAATATGAACAAAAAAGAATGAGAAGAACCTTCTTTTCTCGTAAGCATTTGTCCTTGACCCCTAGGGCTTTCCCAGGCCCAGTGTTTATAAACTAAATCAAAACATTACCAAAAATGCAGTGGGGAAATTTGCTTCTTAAATACTTCAGTGCATTCAAAAAATTATGTATTGATCACCAGCTATATATTAGGCACTATAATAATCACCATGGATAACCTGGTGAACATGACACCTGACTCCTGCTCTCTGTGGGGGGAGTTGGGGGAAGGTTTGCTTTGTCCTTGGAAGCCACTCTATAAACACTGATTTGTTTCATCTGGTCACATGTCCCTAAACTAAAACCTGAGCATCCTTTTCACAGACCTTCTAATCCAGAAGCCCTGCTTGCCAGTAACATTGCAGAAGGCACCAATCGCATTCTCACAGGATTGCAACAAGACTCTGCTTCCAGGGTTCCTGGCCTTCTCAATTGTCCTTACAATGGATCCCATCAGAGTGGTTCTTTTCTCTTTCCTATTCTGTCTTTACTTTTTTCTTTTCTTTCTTTTCTTTCCCCTTGCAATCTCTCCATTATCTACTGGAAGTATTATTGGCCAAATAGGTTTTACCCACCAGAGTGGCTTAGGAGGGCAAGACAGATGAGATGAGACATGTGCCCCCCACCCATGAAGAGGAATTTGGAAGATTAGAGGTGGGTTCTAGTCAAATGAGAAGGTAGATTGAACTTCTTTGTGGTGCTTCATCCTTCTCTTTCCCTTGCCCCTTTGTGTTTCCACACATTTTGCTATGTGACCTTGCTATTTTCAACTAGATGCCTGTGATTTGTCCACCCCACTGATGTTAGACTGTAAGACTTGCTTTGGCCAGTGGGATGTTAGGAAGGTGATATGAGCAAAGGCTTGAAATATGCTTATGAGCTTGGGTTTGCCCTGTTGGGTCTCTTGTCATTGCCACGAGATTAACAACTCAGGGAGCCATAAAGGGCAGACCAAGGCCTAATCTCCAGCTTGGAGGAAGATCCAATAGAACCCATCCTATTTGCCAGAATCCAGCCAACCTGAAGACTTATGACCATGATAATAGATGCTCATTGTTGAATGTTACTGAGCCAGAGAGTCATTCTTTACATACCATTATGGCAGCAATAGATGGTGGAGTCATTCATCTGGTATTCTTGTTCCTTCCCAGCTGTTGATGTGAATGTGACTATAAGAAGGAGGATAAAGCTGTAGAATTCTGAACAGCGTTTGTCTTCAAGACAGACATAGGCTCCCAGAGCTTCCTCTGCCATCAAGAGGATGCCATTTGATCCGGGAGGGCTATGGGATAAATCCTTTCAACAGATAGAATGAGGCTTGAGGCAGGTTAGTTCAACCTCCTCATTTTCCACACCCCTGGGTAAGGATACAAGGCAGAAATACTTTTAAAGTGTGGGAATTTTTGCCATGCAAAGGGACCTGTAAGGACATCCAACATCGTGTGAGCCAGGCCTATGATCCATCAAGTTCAGTGTTCTGTTCTACTTTTAAAACAATAGAAAGTTCTGTTTTTTGTGAGAACACAGAATTGCCCTTCAAAATATCAGCCTCAGGGAGTTGGCAAAACTCACCTTTTCTGAGTACTCAGTATAGGCCAGAGCGCTAAGCTAAACACTTCCCAGACACTCAATAACATACACTTACTGTTCAACAGCACCCTCCCACCCGCTTTTTCTTGTAAGCAAACCTTGATTTGGTTCAGATGCTTAGGGAAGGTAGCTCCTCCCTCTTCCCAGGGAATGAACTATTACTGGTCTATTGGTCGACACCAGTTATAGAATCCTATTCTCCTTTGTCCTTGGTTGATTTAGGAGGTGGTTGAGAGACCCAAATCTTCCCAATGGATTAAAAATGTAGGGGTGCCTGGGTGGCTCAGTTGGTTGAGCGTCTGCCTTCAGCTCAGGTCATGATCTCGCAGTCCGCGAGTTTGAACCCTGCGTCGGGCTCTGTGCTGACAGCTCAGAGCCTGGATCCTGTTTCAGATTCTGTGTCTCCTTCTCTCTCTGACCCTCCCCCATTCATGCTCTGTCTCTCTCTGTCTCAAAAATAAATAAATGTTAAAAAAATTTTTTTTTAACGTAGGGCGTTAAGGAAACATTTCTCTCCCCTAACCCTTTCTCTTGCAGTATATTACTGCGTAAAGAGGATGGCCAAGTAGAAATATGAAAAGATCCTTGGTCCTTCATGAGACTGTTGTTAACCTTTTGAACCATTTCTAGACTTCCTGATAAGTGAGGTAATAAGTATCTTTATTACTTAAGCCATATTGTTACTCTGAACTGATCTAATGGAAAATAATATTATCCCCCATTTTGCTAATTATAAAGTTGAGACTTGGAGGGTTGAATTAACCTGCTCAAGGTCACACAACTTAGAACTGATACTGAAACCAAAGAATACTGACTTTAGAACCTGACTCTAAATTACCATGCTAGTCACTTCTAAAACCTACAACTCAGACCTGAGACCTTCCCCCTGCTTTTAACCACAATATAAGTATACCCAATTCCCCTAGGAAACTGTGGTTTCAGTCTCTTATAAGTTCATAATTCACTCACAGCCTGCAATAGTGGGAAGAGCAGGTGTTTTAATTTGAATACACATACTTTCTGTCAGTCAGTTCTACCAATTGCTAGCTGTGTGACATTAGGAAAGTCTCTTACCCATCTGACATCCAACAGCCTAATATGTTAATGTGCCTCTGCTGATAATAATGAAAACTTATTATGTGCAAGGCACTGTTCTAAGGGCTTTACACTTTCAATGCATTAATCTTCACAGGAACCCCATGAACAGGGCTACTGTTATTATCTCCATTTTATAGTGGAGAGAACTGAGTCAGACAAGGGTTAAATGGTTATCCAAGATTTTTCAGCCAGTAAGTTGGAAGAACCAGAATTCAAATCCAGACAATTTGGCCCTAGAGCCAGTGTATGCTGTCATGAAGGCTTATTGTGAAAATCAAATGAAATCATGTATGTAAGCCTTTGTCGCATAGTGTTAATCAGTGGTAGTTAATGCATTTATAATTATTCCATAATTGTACTCTCCTGCCTTTATGTGCCTTCGAGTAACTTTTTATGTACAGTATTCAAAGACAGCATCCTAATTCTGTGTTCTGTGATCTAGTCAACCTCTTTTTGCCTGCATTGATTCTATAAACTTTAATCGTACCCATTTTTATCTCTAACTTTCTAGAATTCAACAGCTCTTTTCCATTATGAACAAATGAGTTCTAATTGCATGTAAGCGTCAGATTCCTCTAACTCTACCTTTTTTGAAATAACAGAGAGATACGAAGAAAAACTTCCCAGAACGAGGTCTATAATAACTACATCTGGGTTACATTAGACAGTCTTTGGCACACAAAACCCTCCATGTCTGCTGCTCCATACCCTTTCCCTGCCTGGCTGCCTGGGATGAAGATGACCTCCATGGTGACCTTGGGAGTCACGCGTTAAAGAAGGCAGAGCCTCTGTTAGCCTGGTCTTTGGATGACTGCAAGATGAAGGTCACACTGATCACCTGCCCAGTACAGTTACGTGAATAAGAGTATGTAAGCCAAGACGTAAATATCATTTACCATTAGAATCATCTTTACGTTTCACATCAATATGAGAGATAAAGTTTGTACATCTTAGATGGTAAATAAGAACATGCATCGTGATGAAATTGCCAAGTTCTGACTCAGTGAGATCTGTTATCAAGTTAAACACTGAGATAGGCATAGACTCAAAAGAAGAAACTTAAAATTATCACCAACACATGGGAAAAAAAAAAAAAAACAAAACTATACTTTTTCTTCCCTGGAGGCTCTTACTTGAACCCTTTCTTAAAAGCACAATGCATTTTGTCTAAATTCTACTGCGGAAAAGTAAAAAGCTTTTAGATTGATTTAGTTATGTTACAAAAATGGTGGGATTTTTTTTTCCTTTTGGAAAAACAAGAAAAACGACCTGATGTTCATTTAAGCTCCATTTTATCCTTCATGTAAAGCAAAAGCTTTCACTGAAAGCTGCTGATCGCCTTAAACACCATTTTGGAAAAAAAAAAAAAAAAAGAAGAATTTGGAAGTACAGCTCCAAAAATGTTTAGAGAGACACTCTCAGCCGAATCTGGCTTTCACAAAAATACAGACGTTAGGGAGTGAGGACCGCAGAAGCAGTGCCTCAGGACAGATTGGAAGCATTGAAGAAAGACCTCTTCACCTCACCCTACTTCCCTCCTGCCATCTCCAGAGCCTCCGGAGTGTCAAGATACAATCTTCAAGAGTCAGTTTATCTTCCAGACATGTATCTGCACTGTTCTATAAAAATAAACGTCAGCACACCCGTAATCCTCTCTCACTTCAAATATAACCACCAAGCTTTGAGTCTCTAGCGATATCTCGACAGAATTTAAAGGAAATTTCTTTTTATTTTTGAGCTTTTGAACACAATGAATGGATTCACACTTTGAAAAAAATCTTTTGGCCTATTGACTGGTGTCATGCGGTATACACTTCCTAATTAAAGTAGAGTTAAATTCTTCAATTTTGTCCCTTTTCCTCTTACACAAGGATTTCAATCACCATTAACCGATACAAAATATGGAGCCCTCTGTATCAGCCCTTCATTTTCCAAGGGCTTTTAAGCAAACAACGGTATGGCTTTGTTTCAGATCAGGACTTTTCTTTTCTGGCATTCTCTCATTTCATTATAGTTGCCCCACCCTAGCAAAGGAAGAGCAAACGCTTTGATTATAACTATTCATGTTATTATTTAAAACATACAAAGGCAGTGAGGGAAAGTTATTTTTCTAAAAGGGTCTTCAGTGAGGTTCAAGTTGCTCATCCTGTATCCATTCTCTTAGAACACATTAGTAGTAGGACTCTCTTGATTGGAAACCTCCCGGAGTTTCCTCAGGAGAAATTTGAAACTGGCCCTTTGGTGGAAGGGTGGGGAGAGGGGGGCCAAGGACAGACCAAGGAAAGAGGCAGACCTTCCAATTGGTACGTGGCAGGTTTAAAAAGCTGGGGCGCCTCGGTGGCGCAGTCGGTTAAGCGTCCGACTGCAGCCAGGTCACGATCTCGCGGTCCGTGAGTTCGAGCCCCGCGTCAGGCTCTGGGCTGATGGCTCGGAGCCTGGAGCCTGTTTCCGATTCTGTGTCTCCCTCTCTCTCTGCCCCTCCCCCGTTCATGCTCTGTCTCTCTCTGTCCCAAAAATAAATAAAAAACGTTGAAAAAAAATTAAAAAAAAAAAAAAAGCAAAGGAAATTATACAAGGCTTGTCCTGCTGGCAGCAAGACAAATAGATCTCTCTACCCACCCACTAGAACCTTCGAAGTTTATATAGAGGCCTTGCCTTGGTTCAGTCACATATATGGTCCAGGTGGCCTCAATAACACCTTACTCTCCAGACTGCATCCTTGAAAATGTCTCCCACTGTGGGAAGGATTGGCAGAACATGCATTCAGGGAAGGGAGTGAGGAGATTCTGATTGTCTGGGTCCAGGTCCTAGGTCAACCCATGGTCACATCCTCTTAATGACCTCCTCCAACAGACTTCAATTTAATATAGAATAGACATGTGCTTTTTCACTTTCCTTCCTTCCTTCTCCTTGTTCCATGGAAACTTCACTTGATGGCTGAAGTGCCAGCCATAAGGTGCTTTTGAGAATGAAAGCCAGGAGCTAGACTGGTAGAACAGAAAGAAGTCCTCAGGTCTTGTAACCACCAAATCATCCTGAATCATCTAGATTTTAAATGAGAAAAAAGTTTCTATCTTTTAAAAATCCTTGTAATCTGGGGGTGGTCAGCCTAGGCAGCCACAACTAACTGATGTAGAAACAAACACCAAACACTCTGGTGGCTTCTAGTGCTATTGTTTTGTTTCACGTAAGTCTTCAAATGCCTTTCAATGCTTGGTGCTAGCAAGTTAGAAAACAAATGTCTTTTTTTTTTCCCATGTATTTCCCCAGGGTTTTTGTTCCTGAAGAAGTTGCTGGTTCTCAGTCATTCCACCAATTCAGGATCAGTATAGAAACACTGGTTTTCATAGAAAAGAATTGTAC
The DNA here is from genome assembly GCF_027475565.1 of Acinonyx jubatus. Taxonomy (NCBI): domain Eukaryota; kingdom Metazoa; phylum Chordata; class Mammalia; order Carnivora; family Felidae; genus Acinonyx; species Acinonyx jubatus. The sequence goes on along the minus strand of NC_069388.1, from coordinate 33,393,804 downwards.
TCAAAAAGTATTTGTGAAGGTAAGTAATGAGCTGCATAGTGATGCATTTTATTAAAAATAAGTCCCAATGCCACTATAGCAGCTACATAATTAGAGATAGATGTCACCATGTAAGTCAAGCTACGATGATTTACAGAGACCATGAAGTTTTGCTTTTTCTCGCTTGAAAACCATCTTTTACATTAATGTTGACATTATACTATTCTAGGGAATTGACAGAACAAGGGTTTGACAATTTCATTCTTCATCTAACTAAATAGCATAACTCAAAGGAGAGAAATACATTCCAGTTTCCTTCTGATTTTAAAGACTGGTATAATAAATAAGCCCACATCATTATTGACCAGGCTTTGCCATTCCAAACTGAATCATATAGATAGAGAATAATGTTGAGCTGGGATTTTACATTCACAGAAAAAGAGTGTCAGGTTAGCACTTCAAGGCAGATAAAAAATTGAATCAATTTGTACATATATATGTTGGGTAAATATAGATATTTTATAAATATATATGCATTTCCCTACTGTATATTACCTCTATTGGTACATATTAAATATCAGACTCCCATATACAAATATGTACAAAGAGCAGAGAACAGCTAAGCCAAGCAACAGATGGCAGTGATTAAGTTACAAATTAAAAAAGAAAAATAACTTGGAAAATGGTTTACTTGGAATTGCAGGGGGAAAAATCAGTATGAAGAAGCAAAAACGCCCCTTTTCTTGACTGCAAAGAGAAAAATGAAAATGCTTTAAAAACAAGTTGTTGCTTTTGTTTTGGGGAGTAGTTGAAAAAGAAAAATTAAGTTGCAAATAAACACAATGGAGAGAACCTCCCCCACCTCCAATAAGTTACATTCTGTTACTTGAGCTGTGTTGTCATTACATCTTCCAAAGAATGAAACAATGCAAGATTTGCAACCATTCTATATTCTAATTCTAATCTGGACAGTTAAGATAATAATGATCTCACTTGTTACCTATTCAAATTAATTTATTAGAAATAATATCGTCTTTAGTTGTATGGCAGGGATAAGCATACCTTTAAAGTGAAGGTAGGGGAGTAAATATTTTAGGTTTTGCTGGTCATATGATCTGTACCCCAACTATTCAACTCCACTGTTGCAGACTGGAAATAGCCATAGAAACTATGTGAATGAAAGAGCATGTCTGTATTCCGGTAAAACTTTATTTATAAAAACGAGCAGCAGCCTGGATTTGGCCCCGTACGTTGTAGTTTGAGAACTACTGTTCTATAGGAAGAAATAAGGTCAAGATTTCTAGAAACTGTCTTTCAAAGTAATTGAGCATGCATTGCCTCATAAATGTATCATTTCTTTATTTCTCTGTGGCATGGAATGTGTAACTTTAATTCTACTAGTATACTATAAACAAGTAAAGTGCAAGATACCACAGATTTGAAGCAAGATATGATTTACATATGAAATCAAGCAACTGTCTGACTAGGTGAATGTAAGTGAATATAAAATTTTGGCCCACAACAACCCAGTAGCAGCAAAAACAGCCTGGCAACAGCAAAATCTACACTAAAGAACCATCTAAGGAAATCATCTTGCAAAATACATATTCCCCACAAGATAATGTTTGGTGTATCTAATTTATAACTATTCCAATTAATCTTTCCTATAACTGTTTTGCCCAGATTTCGTGATCCCCAAAGACCACCAGGGAGCCAAGTCCGATGCAAAAGCAAAGAGCCTTTATTCGAGCTAGCTGGAGCTCAATCCCCTACCTGCACCAACCCAGCGGTAAGATACAGGAGAGAGAGAGAGTGGGTTTCAAAAGCACAAAGGTTTTATAGGGATCATGGCCTTAGCCGATTGGCTGGGGAAGGGTCGTGGCCTCAGCTGATTGCCTGGGGAAGGATAGAACAATGGCTTCCAAGGTGTAGTCCCAGATCAGCAATTATCAGCGTCACCTGGAACTTGTTAAAAATGCAAATGACCTGGTGGTCACAGACCCACTGAATCAGAAACTCTGGGGGTGGGGCTCAGCAATCTGTGTTTGAACAAGTCTTCCAGGAGATTCTGATGCACTTGAAGTTTAAGAACCACTGTGTCTGAGGATCTCTAACATGTTTGGCCTCAGTGTATACAGAACGTTTCTCACTGGTCACCTATTAACCATTGGCTGTCAGCCTTGCTGTGCTATATAAATACCTAGCACCAAACACCATTCCCAGAGACTCTGATTTAATTGGTTTGGGGAGGGGTAAAATGCTCCCAGGTCATTCTAAGCCTGGACAGGGTTGAGGGCTCCTGCCTCTGGCCCCTACCTGAGAGAAGCCCTCCCTCTTCTACTCACACTTTCCACGCCTCTCACACTCCCCTTCCTCCCACCTTAGACTTGGGAAGAATGCATCAATCAGTAGCCTGCTTTCTTAGAAAACATAAGGTACTCAGGGGAGGAGGCGTGGTCTGAGGTTTGAGCAGGAACTCCTTTCTGAGGCCATGTTGGGGCCTAGTGGGCCAGCCTAGGTCTGCTCTTTCATAACCCTGTGAGAAATGCAGTTATTGAAATAGCATTCTCATTAGCATTATTTGTATAAATGAAATATAAAACTTCACCAATCATATAGATAATAGTCTAACTCTTATTAAATATGGCTAAGATATGTTCTCTGGAATTTCTCTTCAACTCCATAGTTGTCCAAGGATACCATAGTCCCTCAAAAGATGTTAATTGAGTTCCTACTGTGTGATAGGCAACCTATTAAACTCTATAATTAGTTTTCTCTCTCTCTTTTATGCCAATTATGAAATCTATTAATTTGTAAATGAGAGGTTTATGGTATCATTTATCATCTTGCTACTCAATCTGTGGTCCACAGACCAGTAGCATCAGCATCCTTGGGAGCTTATTAAACATACAGAATCTTGGGCCCTGTTTCCTACCTGCTGTATCAGAGGGTTCATTAGCCAAAAGCCCAAGGGATCAGCGTGCACACTGGAGTTGAGAAGCACCCACATAGTATATTAGAACCACAGTCAAATAAGTGCTTCTCCAATGTCTTGGAGTCCTGGTTCCAACTTCCTTAGGAACTAATTTCATATCAAGGAATATCTTGGCATTGAGTATAGACCAACTCTTTTAGTTTATAAAATAATCAGAGTGTCTTCTAGGCATATATCATAAGCCTCATCTCCTGAGATTTATTACTCTTCACAAGAATACCTGAAGCCAAATCTGTATACTGGAGTAACATGCTAAATTTTTTTTTTCAATATATGAGATTTATTGTCAAATTGGTTTCCATACAACACCCAGTGCTCATCCCAAAAGGTGCCCTCCTCAATACCCATCACCCACCCTCCCCTCCCTCCCACCCCCCATCAACCCTCAGTTTGTTCTCAGTTTTTAAGAGTCTCTTATGCTTTGGCTCTCTCCCACTCTAACCTCTTTTTTTTTTTTTTTCCTTCCCCTCCCCCATGGGTTTCTGTTAAGTTTCTCAGGATCCACATAAGAGTGAAAACATATGGTATCTGTCTTTCTCTGTATGGCTTATTTCACTTAGCATCACACTCTCCAGTTCCATCCACGTTGCTACAAAGGGCCATATTTCGTTCTTTCTCATTGCCATGTAGTACTCCATTGTGTATATAAACCACAATTTCTTTATCCATTCATCAGTTGAGTAACATGCTAAATTTTGATAGATTGTTGAAGTTGAGCAAAAAACTCCATGTTGGCTCTACACTCCATGGGTAACCCACTGAGCAGCCAGTTTCCCACATTAGGATGTGCTTCTGTGTGCTATGGTGGAAAGTTAAGATTGAGCCACATGAGAAAGCTAATATGTTACTTAATGTCTATACCCAGAACATTCATTTGTCTTAATGCCTTCCCTCTTTCTTTATCTCTGAATGTTGGGAGAAGTGATTTTTGTCCTCATGGTACAATGACCAGTGCTACTCAGAAAAAGGGCACTACATGATTCTGAGTGGCCCATACTTGATATTTGAATTTTTAAATATTGAGATCATCTGTTGACATAATTACTTACCTCCTTTCAATGTATTTCATTTTTTATCTCCTTTAGTCAAAGACTTGTACAAATTTTGATGAGCCCAGTTATCATCTTGGTCCCTTTTTGGATGAATACAGTTTTAGCAATAAGGTATATCCTATATTTGTATATTTGTTTTTTATTCCAGAGGAAGGGGAAGAAGGTGATAATTGGTCACTGCTTTTTTGTTGACTAACCTTCTGCTGAAAGTTGCTTGACAGGTTTGGGTTCTCAAGAATGTGAGATTAAATCAACAGATAAAAGTTAGAAAAATAGCTGTAGTACTCACACAGGAAAAATATATTTCACATCTAGAAAATAGTTGTTTGGTGATAGTGATGACTTCAGTGTGTGCACATGCATGCTTGCATGCCTGTGGGTGGGTGTGAATGTTAAAAAGCTCTCCCAAATTGTTTGGAGAAATGTTTGTCTTCATTCTTCTAGAACGTTTAATCAGTAAGAGCAATGTCATAGATACATTGTATTTCATATATATTTACTTTCATTAAATTATATAAACACTTAGTATTTAAATGCCAAATAAATCTACAGGCTTCTTATAAAGAGAAGCAGCGTCCTGTCCCAACCCTACCCAATTTCCCTCTCTCGAAACATAACTACTTTTAATTATTTTACCTGATTATTGTGGCATTTAGTTCCATGTCATTAAACAATATGTTTAGCTTACTACCTAATGATTCACTCTGTTCACTGTCCGTTAGTTTCTCAATATGGAAGATAGGAATTTGCTCTTTGTCAACATCTTTTCCCCATCTTTTCCCCTGCCCTTATTATCCCACCATGGATGTAGATTTATCTTAATTTTGGTTAGCTCTTATTTCATATTTCAAATATGGTTAGCTCTTATTTCATATTCAAATACATTCATCAGTACATATTTACATCACACATATATGTATATGCATACATATATACATAAAGACATATAGCACATATACATAGTAATAACAATGTGTATATAGATACATTCTGTATGGGTGTATATATATACACACACTATTCATAGGTAAGTCATGCAACTGTCAGGATTATCTTCCATTCTTCCACACTGTTTTATTCTCTATACCTTGTTTTATTATTTGATCAGCTTGTTTTGTATCTACCGCTAATTCCAACAGATACAGTCTCAGCTGTTGAAATCTTCTGTGATAAGCACAAGCACGTTGAGCATTCTCTCAATGTCTTTTTCTTGAAGACGTCTTTGCCCGGGGCTTCTGACCCTCTCCAAGTTCTGCACCACCATCTTCTGGAGTTTTCCTTTCCTCAGACTGAGAATTTCCTTTATCTCATCACTGCGTTGGAACTCTCAATTCTTGTTTGTTTCATTCTTGCTTAACCCTTTTGTTTTCAAAGGTTTTATCCTTATGTAACCTTGCTGTCAGTGTGCTAGGGAGGTAAATTATTTGACAGCTGACATATATAAAAATGTTTTTATTCTGCCCTTCACAATTAATTGACATTTGGCTCAACAGAAAAATTCTGGTTTACAAATCATTTTCTCTTAGAATTTAGGAGGCTTTTGTTGTTGTTATTATTGTCTTTTTGCTTTCGGTATTGCTTTTGAGAAGTCTGACTTTCTGTCTTGATCTTCCCTAGAGAAACATTTTTCCCCCCCTCTGGAAATTTGTCCCCAATGGTCTGAATTTACATCAATTTTGGACTTTGGGTTACTTTCATTTATTATAATGGACATTCATTGGGGTCTTTTAATTTCAAAAATTGTGGGAAAAGCTCTAGAATTCTGGGAAATGTTCTAGAATTATTTCATTGATTGCTTCCTCTTTTTAATATTTCTCTTTCTGGGACACCTCCTGTTTTGGATTTTAGACCTTCTAGATTGTTCCTCTAATTTTCTTTTCCTTTCTGTCCTCACATCCTTGTCTTTTTGCTCTACTTTCGGTGGCATTTCTTCAGTTAAACTTCCAACCGTTCTGTTTCAGTTTTCCTCTCTACTATCATGTTTTTAATTTTGAAGAGCTCTTTTTTGTTCTCTGAATGATCATTTTTATAGCATATCTGGCTCATTTCCAATTCTCTCCATAATGCTAATTTACTTGATTTTTAAAGTCTCCTTCTAATGGCTAGTCTTTGTTCCCACCTGTTTGCTCTCTCCTGCTTGCTTTGCCTCTATTTTTATCAGCCACTTCCCACATATATCTGGTGACCTTTGGTTGCTAGTTTATTTTAAAGAGCAGAGCAAGGAAAAAAGCCGATTGAAAGCTCTAAATACACGGGCAGCGCTTAAGAAGTATGGCTCCTGCTGTAGCGTGATCAGGACAGGCTGTTTCCTTGGGTTACTTTAGTATCAATATATCTAGTCTTTTCTCTCATTTTCCTCAGCAAAGATTCTCCCACTGGTGAAGATATGGCATATTTTAAAATAAGTGTGACTTCTAGCTATCATTATTTAGAAAAAAACTTACAAAATATTGACTTCATATGACTTCCCATGTCACTATAATAATCATATGAGATAAGTAACATTATTATCTGCAATTTAAAGGTGAAGAAATGAGACTGAGGGAAGTGAACTACCCCCTTACCAATGCCATAGGAGGCAGGATTTGAATCCAAAACAGTTGTCTCCAACACGGGTATAACAATGATTATTACTTTAGGATGTTATAAATATCTCAGTTAAATAAATACATGCATTCCATGAACAAGAGGCTACAATAGATAACCAGTAATTTTGGGTAAAGATAAGCCAAGCAGAAACCAGAGAATGGCACAAGACTTTCATCTCTACGCATAGCATGGAGATTTGCACAGGCCTCTGGGTTCAAAAGCAGTTCAACAGGCTGAAGAGAATGAAAACTCAAAACAGGAATTCAAATTAAAACTTTGAAGGGTGAACTCCTGAAGTACCCATGGTTTTCCTATATGACTCTCACTGTATATATGCTCCATATGTTAACTGACATTTTAAAGCCTGACTAAAACATTACAGGCAAGATTATTTTTCTACTTCATGACTACTTAAAAAGCTGTTGCCTGCTCTAAATGCATTACTCTAACTTAAAACTTCAAACACTTTCTGAGGGGTAACCGTGGCGAGATAGATGCCCTGCTGTATCCTGAAATATCTAAAACCATTGATACGGTTATAGTCAGTGTTTCAGTTTTTCTATTGAGACATAATTGACATATTACATCAGTTTCAGAGGTACAACATAATGATTTGATATTTGTATATATTACAAAGCGATCACAACTAGTCTAGTTAACACCCATTACCACACATAGTTACAATTCTTTTTCTTTTAAAAAAAATTTTTTTTAATGTTCATTTATCTTTGAGAGACTGAGAGAGACATAGCATGAGTGGGGTAGGGGCAGAGAGAGAAGGAGATGCAGAATCTGAAGCAAGGTCCAGGCTCTGAGCTGTCAGCACAGAGCCTGATGCAGGGCTCCAACCCACAAACTGCGAGATCATGACCTGAGCCGAAGTCGGACACCCAACCAACTGAGCCACCCAGGCGCCCCTACAATTCTTTTTCTTAGGGTGAGAACTTTTAAGATACACTCTCTTAGCAACTTTAAAAGGCACAATACAGTGTGATTAACTACAGTCACCATGCTGTGTGTTACATCCCTATGATTGATTGATTACACTAGAAGTTTATACCTTTTGACCACAACCATGCATTTCACCCTCTCCCCTCTGATTCCTTAATTATATAATTTTACATTTTCTGTAGTGATTTAAGTGATTTCATTGCAATTATCTGGTTTTACCTTCCCAATGACACCCTTTAATTTTATTTTCTCCATACTCAATATCTATACAAGCCAAAAACTTTCATTATTAACAAAGGCCAAGCAAAAAAATGTTATTGTCATTCATCTAAATTCCTCTTTGAAGCTCTATGTTTAAAGGTAGAAGTTCTCTACAGAAACAAAGAACTGTGATTTCCTTCTTTCACTCTGCCACACACATACTTTGTGGTATTTAAAGGCATGAATAAATATGCATACAATTGTCTTTTGTATTAGGACTCATATTTTCAAACATGGTTAAGTAAAAATAACTTTCCTCCCACTAAAGATACAAGCAAGTGAGATGAAAACCTTCAGAAAATGACATATATTGATTCTGTAAATTAAATCCAATATGTAAAATAAATAGCAGTTTAAGAATTATCCTGTTATAAGGGTAGCTGAGAAGGGTTTCGCACCACCATTTAATGCATCTGATGTGTTTGCTCAAGTAGCACAAATGGGATGTTTCGCATATTAGAAAATGTGTGTCAACCAAACTCGTGCATTTATAAAAATAGTTGGCATATCTTACAGATCCCTCTCCATACAAATATGTCTTTCTCTAGGCAAGCGGCTTGTTTTAATAGCATGCTGGTGTAGCAATGTCTATGTATTTTAAGCTTCCTGGATGTTTACAAGCCTTTAAGTACTGCTCCTAAGAAAATTCAAGTAGAGTCATGTGGTAGACTAAAAGCAAAGAAGCTTCAGTTCTCTGTCTCTCCCTGTATTTACACTTTTTATAATGTCCTTTTGCACCTTCTCCCATCTAGCAGTGGAGTCCATGCTCCTTAAATCTGGGCTGATGTTGTGACTCAGTGTGCCCAGAAAAATGGTACAGAAGTGGCAATATGCTAGTTCTGAGCCTAAGCCCCAACCATGCCCAGCCACCAGGACGTAAGCTGTGGCTTGCCTGCTAGAGGGATGCGAGAAACCAATGAAGAGCAGAACTCATCCTAGACCAGCTTAGAGTCAGCTCACCCCCAAATATGTGAGAGAACCCAGCTAAGGTCAACAGAGCTGCCTTCCCACTCATAACTGCAAATGTCTGTGTGTGTCCAGCTAATACCAGAAGGGCTGTCCAGCGAACCCACATACCCATAAGCAGTAAAAATGTCTGCTGTGTTAAATCACTAGGTTTGGGGGTGGTTTATAATAGCACTGTTTCAGGAAGAGATAAATGACATGAGCACGGATATCCCTAGCTATTAAACCAAAATGTTATGAACCTCATAATAGACTTTTAAAAAATCACTTCTTTAGTATCCTTTTTCTTTGCAAATCCAGAGTTTGCTTCCACTTGACCAAAATCATTCAGGTCATGACTTCAGATATTCTTTTTAGAAGTCCTAAAACATTCCATTTGCACAGATTAGAATTCTGACTCTAATATTAGTCAGGAGTAACAAAACACTATTTACGTAACATGAAAATAAATTGACGTATTAAACGTTATGACTCATCACTACACTAAACTAAGCAGTAACTTTCATTTTTATGACACTTTATTTTTTAAGTGTGTATTCTTTTATATTCTTATGCTTCCAGAGATAATTCAGGAGGTAAATGTTCTTATCATCCCCATTTCACACATAGGAAATCTGAACCTTACAAACCAATAAATGACTTTCCCATTTTCATGCAATTTTTCATGATAGGTTGAAATACAGTACCTTTTTCTAGTCTAATTAAGACATGCTACTTCATGAGGCCCATGAACTATTCTGCAGGAATAAAAGACAAATGTAAACCCTTTCAAATATTTCATATTAATATTTATGTTCAATGACTATATATTATGTGGTTATAATAACTTATAATTAGGTAGCACTTCAGGGATTACAAAACCCTAATGGTGCAGGAAGAAAAGTTAAAAGTCTCTTTCCACAGATGGAAATACCAAAGTTTAGAAAGGTTAATGAGCTCACCAGGGTCATACAATGATGGGACCAGATGTGGTTCATCCCAGTTTTTCTACACCAATACCAGAAGCCTGAGTCTGACCCTTTGCTTGAAAGAGATTTATTAAGGTCATTTCCTCAATATTCTGCATGTTACAAGTTGTACACCAAGACAGCTGAGATCATCATGGCCCTAGAGGAAAAGCCATGCCAAGTAAGAAGACTTGGGTGAGCCATGTGGAGACTTTGCAAGTCAGGACTCACTTAGAGCACACAGAAGAATCCATTCATGAAGAAATAGACCAAACTAATTCATTGGCTTCTGTTGTTTGGAGTTCATAGTCAGAACAATCTCTGAATCAGTATTTTGTTCTCTAAAAAAAGGAGGGGTAAATGACCTGTCACATTCGATTAATGAAGAATATCCTTTGATACTAGCAGTATGGATAGATTGAGCCCTGTACTCACTGTGCAAAGAGTATGCCAGTTGTTCTCTGGAGGATTTTGGATACAAAATACAGCCTGCAACCCTCTGGAACCCAGGACTATAGCCACGACTGACAGCTGCACACAGTGTAAGTGGTGAGTTAAACCACAGACCCCATCTGTTTATGCTTCTTGACAAGAACAAGTTACTCTTCCAAAGATTGGCAGCAGCCCCGTTAGCACACCAGGTCCTTTCAAGTACATTAGCTTCCTTAGTCTCCAGTCAAGCGTAGGCTAAGTACTCAAGTGAGTTTTCACTTCTATCACTTATGGCTTGGGGTAACCAATTCTCTGTGTAGGTTGTCTTCTGTTGACCCCTCCACACGCACTCTCCATCCTTCTACATTTTGCTGTCTTCCCTGGCCCCTGGGATACTAACCTGGATGGGTTTATTAAAGGAGTAGCTTGCTCTCTGTCTTCCAGTTGGCTTCAGCCATGGGGTGCCCTAGGATGAGATGAAGGAAGGAAGGAAGGAAGGAAGGAAGGAAGGAAGGAAGGAAGGAAAGGAGGAAGGGGGGAAGGAAGGAAGGAAGGAAGGCCGAGTCAGGGTATTTATTATCCTGGCACCTGGCCTGTTTGATCTCTGTAAGTTAGCCAGTTCCATCCACTGAGCACAACAGCTCCTATCAAGTTGTCTTTACAGCTCTCTCCATGGGTTCTGGAAACCATGTCTCCTTGCCTCTTCGGGTCTAGGAGTGATAGTAATGACTCCCTGTCATTACTACTAGTCCCAGGGTCCTATACTATCCTTTGTTTTCTTCCCTAACCTTTATAATAGTCCTTTTATTAACCTTCTTCAATTACTGGAGTGTGTCATCTACTTCCTGCTGGGACCCCTGACTCATACTTTGTTGGATAGCATCTCACTGGACCCACTCAAGGTTATTGTGTTCATTTATTTAAAAACACATGTGACACATTGATTGCATTTTAATGAGCAGTCTACATGCTGTATTGAAAGCACAAGACTTGGTTTTCATCCCAGCCATATGTGACTTAGCTTTGTGACCACAGGCAATTAAATTCTATTCTGAAAACTGTTTTATTTTTTTGTCATCTGATATATGCCAGGCACTGGCTAAGACCTGGTAATACAAAATAAATAATACAAGATATCCATCCTCATGGAGCTCATACTCCTTACAGATGAGGTAGAGACATAAACAAAGATGGCTAATACAATATGATAAAAGCTATGTGGTGATTTATATAGATGTTTTATTCACCTACAGTGACCTTCAGTTTTCTCATTTGGTAAATGAGCATCAATGATATCTGACCTGCTGATTTCATGAGATGAAAAAAGAAGTGATTCAATGATACTGGTAAAATATTTTGAAATATTTAAGAATATTCAACAGTAAAGTTACTATTAGAAGAATTACTATAATGTTATTATTATGTTATTATGTTAACCTGCTTTACTCCTTACTGTTTTAAAATAAATTAATTATAGTGTTTGTTCCTCTCTGGCATTATGAGAAGCTTAGGCATTACTTTCCTCCAGGAAAAAAATTTTTTTAGCATGAATTTGAAGAAATAAGAATAAATATCTTAAACGTCTAAACTTATAAATTTAATCTCATATTTAGCAAGTGATATTTATGGATAGACTATAATAATTAAGTCACAAAGACAGTGGAATCCTGATGATTCCATTCAGCCATAAATAACTGCCAGAGTGGAGTTGGAAGATACTGGCTTCAACTAGTTTAAAAAGTATTTAATAAAATAGTTTTCTGGTTGTATCCAGGTGGCTTTCCTTGAAGATAAATAATCTTCTGTATCTTTATCTAACCTTCTAGCTGAAGCTATTGATCAAAAAATAAGAATCCATTGTTTTCTTCAAAATGTTCTGGGATTATGTCTGGTACACAATTTTTCTCTCCCCTTCTTACAGCAATAAAAATCTCATTCTTTGTTTTGGGAATCTTTATTCACATAGTTCAGGTGAGGCTGCTCATATTTTATCTCTTTCCACCATGGGAACAGGACACTCAAGTCTAAAAATTCTGAGCTTCCCAAACAGATGGCCATAGAGTTTGACTTCAGATTAGTCCTGTGACCCAAGGTAGGCCAATAAGAATCTTCACTGACACTATGCTGTTGCAACTACTTGGTGATACTTCCATGTATCACTGGGGTTGGTAAACTGAGATGGACATCTTGTCTACCATGAAGAGAGAGCCTATCCAAAAGATGGGGAGATTCAGCCATGAATTAAGACAGATATACCTATGAACTTTTTAATTACATTAGCAGAAAAAGAAATCCTTTCTTTGCATAAGCTGATTTGACTTAATACCTGGCACTGACAATAAAATCTTGGTTATTTCATATTGCCATATAACTAAAACTGAAAATGACTGAATGGATTAGAAATTAGGATTTACCTTTTCTCTTAAGAAATTCAAGGAAAAAATACCTTAGAAATATGTGAGGTATTATTTACAGAGCAATATATGATGATTTTACAACTGTACAACAAAAAATAGGAAGCTATGATCAAGAAACAACTTGAGAAAAAGAAACGATTCATGCACATTTGAAACAGAATTACTAAATAAAATGTTTAATTGAAAAGTGGATATCCCAGAAAGAGAAAACAGAAATTGGGGGTGGGAGGTTGGGGACTGGCGGAAATAATCACAGACACCATAGCAACAAATTTCCTATTGCCAAATTAAAACATAAGTCTGTTGCCCAAAAGGCTCACTGAGATTTGGAAAGGAAAAAAAGATCCATATCTGAAATCAATTTATAAAAAGAGCCTAGAAGCTTTCAAAGAGGAAATATACCAATAAGGCGATTGTCTATGAAATTAGAAGAGAATGACATCAGACTTCTCACGAGTAATAATAGATGTCAGAAGATGATATAGTAATACCTTCCAAGATTAGGGAGAAAATTACTTTGAATGAAAAATTCCATATTCATTCTAATTATCGATCAAGAGAGTGTAAGGGGGGAAAAAACATGTTTTCTGACATGAAAAGATTCAAATAGATTTTCCAAAAATCCTACTTGAGAATATACCTGAGGTAAATACAGAGGAAATTCAAAAACACTGAGGGACTTTGGAGCAAGAAAATAATAAGAAGTAGGATACGTGTATTATTGACATTACAAAGATAAGCAATGAAATAATCAAAAATCAAAACAAAACTAATAGAAGTTGAAATGAGAAGGAAATAAACACAGCAGGGATAGGAATGGGGTAAATTACTTTTATTACTCAATGCCAACAATTTAAAGTGTGCAAAGAGAAATCAAAGAATTAACATATCATTTAAAATTACAGAAGTAACTAGGAGAAGAGTTGAAATTGGTAAAAGTATGATTCTTCACTGAGAATTGGTGAGTCAGAAGGAAGGAGGCAATCGCTTTTCATTCATCCTGTTCTATTTTATTTCAACTTTTGTTTTTACATGTATATACTACCTTTATAAGAAACTAACAAAAAATTTTAGTTAAAATTTTTTTAATCTTTAAAGTTGTTCATTATTTAAATAATTTTTTTTTTTATTTTAGAGAGCAGGGAGTGCATGCATGAGTAGGGGAGAGGGGTAGAGAGAGAGAATCTTAAGCAGGCTCTATGCTCAGCATGAAGCCTGACACAGGGCTTGATCCCACGACCCTGGGATCATTACCTGAGCCAAAATTGAGCGTTGGACACAACCAAATGAGCCACCCAGGCAACCCAGAAATTAATGAAAATTTTAAATGGTGGTTGTCTCATTCTCATTTTCAGTGAAACTTAAAAAAAAAAAAAGTAGTATCTCTTACAAAGAAATCCAAAATACCATTCATGGGTGATGTGCAATATCTCAAGCATGACTGTGACAGCAGCTGATGAGCACCAGAAATGTCACCTGTTATAATGGAATGGAAGCACTTGAATTATTGGAAAGATTGTATATTAAAAAGGCATATCTTTTTCCCAAAGTTAAGTTGCTGCCTAGAATATGAAAGGCAAGCAGGGCAGACATAACTATTTGAGCTAATGAGTTTTTAATTCTATAATTAGTCTATGAGGTTGCAACTAAAACCACACTGTTTTAAAAGGTACACATAATACTCTATCACATATTATACTTGTCACAGCTAATTGTAGAAGATAATTTCACAGAGAATAACTCCAAACATCATTGAGTTGATAAGATCAGGAATAGAGAAGATCTTTTCAAAGTTCTCACTTGCCATGTGTCAGCCACTGTGAGGGAATTTGTCAGCATATTTTTCACTTTTCCATTAACTTTGTGTGGTATTTACAGAGTTAGGTATTTAGATATATTTTAAATAATTTTTTAACCTTTATTCAGTTTTGAGAGCATGAGTGGGGGAGGGGCAGAGAGCGAGGGAGACACAGAATCCAAAGCAGGCTCCAGGCTCTGAGCTTTCAGCATAGAGCCTGATGAGGGGCTCAAACTCACCAACCATGAAATCATGCCCTGAGCCAAACTCGGACGCTTAACTGACGGAACCATCCAGGTGCCTCTAGGTATTTAGATATTTTACAGATGAGGAAAATATCGGCTTGGAAATAAGTTCACTAAAATTGCAAAAACAAGATGTGAACACCATAAAAGCATCTGCAGTGTGAGCACAGGCTGAGGTCTGGAATCATCTGAAGGCTTCTTTACTCATATGTCTGGTGATGAGGCTGGGCTCAACTGGGACTTATGAAGGATCATAGTGTCTTGTGGGTTGGGCTTCCTCACCGTATGATGGACTCTGGGTATTTGGACTTTCTATAAGTTGGCTCAGGGTTGCCAGGGCAACCTTTTCAGCAAAGTGAAGGTGCTTACGACCTAACCTGGGAAGTTACATAGTTTTCCTTCTACCATAGTCTACTGATGCAAGTTAGTTCAAGTTGAAAAGAAGGGGACAAGAACCTACCTCTTCATGGGAGAAATGTCAAAGAATTTATGGCTATGTCTCAAAATTCTGCAGGAGCACATTAAATGCACTCAAGAGATAAATTTAAAAGCATGATATAAAAATAAATGTCAATATAAGTGACAATATTTTTTTTTGCCACACTGACCCATCTTGCTCATTCCTTTGGGTATGTACCCCACATTGGAGATTGGTCTAAATAAGTGAGACACAAGATTTCCCTGCTGAAAGCCTTAATAAAGGTTGATATTAACATATGGGACAGGCTGTCATGGAAGTATCAATCTTATGCACATTTCTTAGCACCCTTGTTACAATTCTACCCCTTTCTCTCCTGCTCTACAATTTATATTACAACTCAAAGAAGTAGGAATGATTATTATGGGAGTAACCTTAAATGTGTTCTCCTTTATTATTTTTAAATGTTTATTTGTTTATATTGAGAGAGAAAGAGCATGAGCGGGGGAGGGGCAGAGAAAGAGGGAGACAGAATCCCAAGCAGGCTCCATGCTGTCAGCACAGAGCCAGATGCTGAGCTCGATCTCACAAACCATGAGATCATGACCTGAGTCACAATCAAGAGTCAGACGCTTAACAGACTGAGCCACCCAGGGGCCCCTCTATTCTCCTTTAGTAATAAATATTATTCACAGTATGATAGCCAAAAATTACTTGCATCACACTTTAAAAAAGCTTGTAACATATCAATGATCAATGTAGTGACACAAGAATCAACAATTGTTATATGAAGTACCGTTATATAGGTCTGGAATTGCCCCCTCTTTGTCCTGGAATTCACCTCTTTGAAAAAATTTCCCAAGATAGTGGGTGATTGGTGCATAATCTTGAGAGAGATTGACATATCACCATAGTGGAAGTTCAGGGACATCTAAAAGGAAATTCAGCACAGAGACAGATAAAGACTGGGGGGATGTAAGAATAAAGGTCACAGGATAGTAAAATATTTCATTGTAAATATCTACTTTTCTGCACTATGATATAACACCTCTCCTTAGCTGTTATCATTATCTACACGACACTAGTGCCCCATGTCCTTCCCTTGGGTGGGCTCAAGTTAAGAAAAGAGAACCCCCGCAGGATGGCAAGAATAAACAAGATAGAGAATTTTACAAGAATAAGGAAGTGGAGGGGAAGGTAAGTATGGGATGTAAACCTCCCTGGAACTTGTGGAAATCTTAGAGAGGGCAGGAAAATTTGCACAGGACTCGGGGTGGGGATTCAAGCCAATTTTGTAAATCTCAAAGGACAGAGTGTAATGTTTGGTTATGAAAGCATTAAGCTAGCAAAAGCACTGGCTGGCACTCAACCAAGAGTCCAGTTTCCTCCAGTCCTTGTTGGCAAAGTAAAGGAACCTGACTCAGCTGCCTATAAAATGAGATCAGGAGAATCTGTCACACCACAAAAATGGCCAACACAAAGCAGTGCTAGTCTCTAGCATCAACTGCTCCGCCTCCTTCAAACCCTACCATCACACAAGTTGCAACAGGAAAAATGAAGGTAATGCACACCAAGGAATGTGCAAGATGATCTATCGGAACATGGCAAGAAAATATTAGAACCCGTACTTCTATTGGTTTTCATCTGTGTTTTAAAATGTGTGAACTGCATTAATGTAGATAGAAGTGCATACGTATCACTTGTAAATGCATTTTTAAAATGGTATGCATAATTATTTCCACTGATGAGCACTTGGGGAGCAAAATATTGCATATTAAAGATTTGGAGGGTGAGAGGTTGTTTCAGGGCATCTACAAACTAAAGGAGAGTTGAATGAGAGCATGCTTCTAGAGTAGGTTGGCAGTCAAAATATTTTCTGGGCTCTGGGTAAACCATTACATTTTCCTACACATCTCACAGTGGTTAGCTGCCTTCAGGACTGTGATGGGTTGAGAAATACTGAGATGAATTATGCAAGTTTCTTGGGGGAAAGTCTGCTGTGAGAGGACAAGATTACTTATAATATTAAGTTGGCCCACACATCTCTGGGAGCCATGATTCCTGGCAGATAAATATTGATATTTCCTGATTCCTCTACCTCTGGTAGTTAACAAGATTCAAACTCACAGTATTGTGTTTTACCGTGAAAGCAAGGAATTGATATTTACTGTCAGGCAGTTTACATATGTTAATCCATCTCGCCTTTGTTACAATTCTGTAAAAAATAGCTAATATTATTTGCATTTTACAGGTAAAGGAACCAGATTCTATGTGACTTGCCTAATATTCCACAGCTAGGTAAGGAAGAGCCAAAATTCAGGTCCAGTTTCTCCTGATCCCAATGCCCTGTTCTTAGGCTGTGGTTTTCCTGATGTAGATAAAGATAAAGAAGTTTTCTGAAGCCCTCAGGTTTTGAAAAGATATTTTCCCCTGTGATTTTGTAGCAAAGGAAAGGCGCTTCCCCCAGGCCTAATATTTTGAAATGGAAGAAGGCATGTTAAATGAACATTGAAGTTCATTTTAAAAAAGAGAAAGTGAGATTGTTAAAACCCCAGTCACGGCATTTAATTGTTGACCCCTGAATGATTTATGGAACTCTCTTTGACACTCAGCAACTGAATGTTGAATTAGAGAAATGATCATCTGAAAAAGTTAATTGTCCTCTACTTCTCATTAAACCAATTTTGTGAGACAATTCAAGAGAGTAGATGGCTATGCAATTTCCATGCATCATTTGTTTGCTAAGTCACTCAGCCTTGGATACCATTTATTTTCCAATTCAGAGCTAAATACATATATGGAAAAAAAAACTGGGTCTAGGAAAAGGGTCCATGAGGGTTTGATGAAAAGGGTCAGGATCCTCATTGGAGAGAAAGCATATCTCTCCTGAAGGTGTATGCACTTCAAAGCATGCTATTAAATGATAAGAAGGAGAAGAAAAATGTAATTTCTCCAGAATAATTTTTGCAACCATAGAAATATCCTGCACAAGTGGGCACTCAATTCTTTCCAGTTCATTCCTAAATGTACATTGCTGTGGCCTGTGATGAAATATTAAGACTATCTAAGGAACTGTGTCTTCTGGGAGTTGCAGATAACAACCCATCGCCTGCAATAACCACATGTCTGTTGTCTGAAAGTGAGGAAAAAACACAAGGGGACTACAGATGTGAGTGAAAATCAACTCAGGATGGTGGGCTTGGAAACAAAACTACAAATAAATTTCAAAAGAAAAGAGCATATCTCAGCTGAATAATTACATGACAGGTGGTTATATGGGATATGGGAAGGTAGGTCTTTTTTTTTTAAAGGGTAAAATAGGTTTATATTCACTGTATAAAATTGTTTGGTAAAGCATGTGAATATTCCACTGAATATTTGTAGCTTTTTATATACTCAATTCCTGTTTCAATGATGTTAAATAGGCAAAATATACGTATTTTTAAAATTTGAAACATTTAGTAAGCAAATCAGAATAAAGCCACTAGAGTCAGCATGAAATTACCAAAGATGAGGAAACAATATAGTGAGGGAAGCATTTGTCTTCTAAGCCTGACTTATTTATCCTGAAATATTTACCTCTAACATATAATTCCAATCTCTTTATCCCCACAACCCTGTTGAAGCGTTCAGATTTGCATTTCTTTTCTTGATTCAGTAGTCTCAAACCCCCCTCAAACTTTTACAACAAGTAAAAGTTGTTCCAAGTGTTGGTTGAAAGGTGGTAGACCATGCTTAATGAGCACTTTGTCACTTTTAGAGCCTATGGACAACTTGTTAACGTGGCCTTGATCTGAAAGAAAAATGTGATTGCTATGTTCTTTATTGTTTTATCTACACCTTCTACCTATCTTTTTATCCCTGAGTGGATGAAATTTATTCTCAGTGCCATGTCACACTGTCCTCCCTCATTCTTTCTTTTCCTTTCTTTCAAGTTCCACATTATTTTTGCCCCCAATGTATTTTTATCCCCAAAAATGTCTTCATTCAAAAAACATAAGGTACCAATTTATTAGGCACCTACTCTGTACCAGGCACTAGGCCAGGCTCTCTAGCATTATGGAGGCAGATATAGAGGATGAAGGGGAACTATTTCAGTATTTTTTCCCACTTCCAGGTTTGCAATAAACACCACTTTCTCAGCTGCCAAGTTCAGGGTATTACCTGCCAGCTACTGTAATCCATGAGAAATGGTTAGCATTCATTAGATAGAATCATAGGCCTGGAAAAGATTGTAAGGCATCATTTCTGGGTTTATCAGCCTTTTGTGGATTGGGAAATATATAGACTAGTTCAGTACATACTTTTATGTATACAGAAGATACAAACTGATAAAGATGCCCCCTGTTTTTTAGATAAACAAAAGCTGAAAGAATTCACCTCCATTATACCCATGCTATAAGAAATCTTAATGCAATTCCTTTGGACAAATGAAAAATGGCACCGGACAGAAATATAGATCTACACAAAGGAATAAAGAGCACTGGAAATATTAACTATACCTGTGAATAGAGAGGGATCATTTTTCTTATTATTGAAATTTCTTTAAAAGACAATTTACTGTTTAGACAAAAAAATTACAATGTAATATAAGGTTTACAATATATGTATAAGTAAACGTGTATGGCAACAATCACAAAATCTGGGAGTGGAGAAATGGAAACACACTATTGTAAGATGCTTAAACACTCTAAGTGATATAACAACAATTGACAGCAGAATGAGACACATTAAAGATTCCCGCTATAAATCTGAAAGAGATTACTAAGCAAACAAAACAAAAAGTTATCAATAATAAGTCAACAAAGTAGATAAAATGCCGTAAAAAGTTACTCAATTTATACAAAGGGACAAAAGAGAACAGAGAACAGAAGACACAAGTGGAAAACAAACAGCAAGACAACAGTCATACAAGGAAGCTTACCAGTCATCACATTAAATGCAAATTATTCAAACACAACAGTTTAAAGGCAGAGTGTTAGATTGACAAAAAAACCAAGACTCAATTATATGTTTGTATACAAGAAACAAAATATAACTTAACACAAAATAACAAATTTAGGGGCGCCTGGGTGGCGCAGTCGGTTAAGCGTCCGACTTCAGCCAGGTCATGATCTCGCGGTCCGTGAGTTCGAGCCCCGCATCGGGCTCTGGGCTGATGGCTCGGAGCCTGGAGCCTGTTTCCGATTCTGTGTCTCCCTCTCTCTCTGCCCCTCCCCCGTTCATGCTCTGTCTCTCTCTGTCCCAAAAATAAATAAAAAACGTTGAAAAAAATTTTTAAAAAAAAATAACAAATTTAAAGTAAAAGGATGAGAAGGAATATGCCATACTAATCCTAAGCAAAAGAAAACTGGAGTGTCTATGTTAATATCAGACAGAGATGTTCCAGTAAATAATATTATAGGTGTGAAGATCATTTTATAACAAGAAAGGGGTCAATCCATCAAAAGGATTGATAATCTTAATAATAATAATCTTAATTACTTATGCACCCAAAGTGTGAACATATATAAAGGAAAACTGATAGAACTGTAGCAAAAAAAAAATGATAGATCCACAATTATTGCCAAAGGTTCCCCTATATCTCTCTCAGACAATGATAGAACAAATAGGCAAAAAGCCAACAGCAATATAGATTTGAACAACACAATCACCCCACTTAAACAGAATCACCTGTATATCAACAACTGATTTTAGGAACAAAAGCAAACACAAATCAGTGGAGAAAGGATAGTCTGTTAATGAATGGTGCTGGTTCAATTAGATATTCAAGCAAAAAATAAACTTTGATGCATATCTCTGGACCATATATGAAAATTAATGCAAAATGAACCTTAGACATCAAGGGTAACGTTAAAGCATTAAAACTTTGAGGAGAAAAATCTTTGTGACTTTAGGTTAGGCAAAGAGTTCTTAGATAAGATGCCTAAAGCATGATTCGTAAAAGAAAACATTGATAAATTGGACTTCGTCAAAATTAAAAATAATTATTTTCAAAAGACAGCATCAAGGGAATGAAAAGATAAACTACAGGCTGTCAGAAAATATTTGCCAATCACATATATCAGATAAAGGATTTGTATCCAGAATAAGTAAATAACTCTGAAACTCAAATGAAAACACCAAACCAAACAAAAATGAACAAATTATTTGAACAGACACTTCCCCCAGTGAAGATATACACAGAGCAAATAAGCACATGAAAACGTGCTCAATATCATTAGTCATTAGAGAAATGCAAATTAAAACTACAATGAGATACCATCACACTTGTCAGAACTGCTGAAAATAAAAAGCCTAACTGTAGCAAATGCTGGCAAGGATATGGAAAAAACTGGTATTCTCATACATGTTGGTGGAATATAAAGTGGAACAATGGCCATTTCTTTCACTGTGACATACATTTACCATACAATCCAGTCATTCCACTCCTATTTACCCAAGAGAAATGAAAGCCTATGTCCATATAAGATATTGTACATGAATGTTCAGATTTGTAATAGTCAAAAAGCTGGAAAGAATCCAAATGTCTTCAAACAAGTGAATGGATAAACAAATTGTAGAATGTGCATACAATGGAATACAATCAGTAAAAGGGAATGAATTATAGATGTACACGATAATATGGATGTATCTCAAAATAATTATCAGTGAAAGAAACCAGACAATAAAAGAATAAATGTATTATTTTATTTACGTAAGATTCTAGGAAATGCAAACTCATTAATAGTGACAGTTTCCTGAGGAAGGCAAGAGGAGAAGACGTAAGGAATGGAGAAGGATTATAAAAAATCATGAAGAAACTTCTGGGGGTTATGGATATATCCATTCTTTGGATTGCGGTAATAGTTTCATGGGTGTATACATACATCTAGAATTATAAAAAGTATACTGTATTTATGTGCATTTTTATGTCAACAGTCAACTTGTTACAAAAAGACAAAAAAATTACAGTAAAGACAGTACTTAAAGTTTAAGGTTGTTTTGAGTATAGAATGGGTAAATGTGTATGAAGCATTTAGCACATTTCTTGATCCTTAGTAAATATTCAGGAAGTTATGATTATTGTATTATCCATCTTTATGAACCCATAGTTTTTTCTTGTGTTGAGGAATACTATTTTTTACCTTCTAATTCTTGAAAGTTTGGAGACCATGTTGGAAATCTCTCTTGTAATAAAAGTAGACAGCTGGCATAACCTCAAAATTGTAGACAGGGAAGAGAAAATGTAAGAACAGTTGATAAGACACATTAAGATGGTGCCCCAGGTCTGGTTTTGGTTCCTGATTCTAGAATATTTGCTGGATTTTGTGCTCAATTGTGAAGCATTTCGGTGGATATGAAACTCCCCCAAAGTCTTTCAGAGTGTAATACCTAATTTAAATGTGCAACTGCCCAGTAAGTTGTCTGAGGTTGGATTTCTCAGCCATGATTTGAACCCAAATAGCAACTGAATTGAGACATGGATTTGAATACAAATACATACTTTGTTAGGGTGACCCCTGAGACACTGGTAGTTGTTAGAAGTGATTTCAGGAAACACTCATGGTAAAGTAGGGAACTAACCTAGGAAAGAGAAATTAGGCACTACGGGTTATGTCATCAAGTTACCAGTGTGGCCAACTACAGCTTAAATTTGGCTGGCGAACTGTGGGAGACAACGTAGAACATGCATTAAAGCCATGCCAACACAGTGGCAAGGGAGGATGTGTATCTATGGTTCAACCTCTGCTCCAACGTTGGTTGGAGTTTGCCTCCAGAACATTATCCTTCTTCCGGCATTTCCGGTTTGCCCTGGGCATACGCCAGAATTAAAGTTCACAGGCAGAGAGCAGCAGGTGTTTGCAATAAGCAGCCTTCACAGTGTAGGGGTGAACCCCAGGGGGATAAGAGCAGGCTCTCAATAGCTGTAGTTACATAAATCATGCAGGAATGCAGCCTTTTTTAAAATTTTCATTGCCAGTTAAATTATCTTTAGAGTCTTTCACAGCTGCTATTGAATGGATTGCTTCACCACACTGGGGTGTATGACTTCAATTTGTTAGCGATGGAGTTGGGAAAGGCTGTGAGACTCAAGATGCACTGCAGCTGCGCCATGCTTGTTATTAATAAAGAGAAGTTCATAAAGTATTTTGTGGTTGGATGATCATTGTACAGATTTCCTTCCTAGAGAAGCCGAATCATTGACGTGTCTATGCAATTTGTCACGTGTTTTATCTTAAAAAAATTGCTGTATTTACTACAGCTCTGGTGGTCCTTTATTTTTCACTCTTCATTATGGGTTCTGAGCACTATTGTGTCCCCACTTTCCATCTAAATTTTCTGAGATGACAGGTTTTATACAGGAACCTTGGCAACAGAAAGACTTCTCAGACCAAACATGTGACCTTTTCCTAGATAACATGCTTTATCATGCTTTATCTTTTCTAATCAGTCTTAAACAATAACATAATTTTCCTTATCCCAAATGAAAAATTGATATTAATGATAGGTGGTCACAGAAACATGAAAGCTCATCATTATCAAGTGACTATTACAGGAGAAATTTCCAAACCCAACTGAAAATTAACTGTATGAAAATGTTCAGAATATGGGAGGTGTTCAAGTGTGACTTGACTACCATTAGGGGGAATATTTTGAGGGTCTCAAACATCTAATGGGATATGGGCTAGTCAATTGTCAAATATCTCCCAAGTCTAAGATTCTGTGATTCCTACAATACCCACAGAATGTTCTGTTGCGAGGTGGCCTATATTAGTTATCTATGCTACATAACTAATTACCCAAAATTTAGTGACTAAAACAATAAATAAGATTACCTCACAGATTCTGTAGATCAGGAATTTGGTTGTGGCTTAACTGGGTCAAGTCTTCTCACAAGGTTGTTGTGATGGTATTCAGAGTCCACTCGAAGTTCTATCTCCTTTATTCTACTTTGGGTGAACTCCACTGGGGGAGAGTTTGCCCATGTGATTATTGACAGGATTCAGTTCTTCAGAGGTTGCTGAACTGGGGGCTCCTTGAGTACTTTGTCATTTGGCCTCTCTATAGGACAGTTTAGAACATGGCATTGACTTGCATTAAAGTGAGCAAGAGAGAGTCAGAGAGAAGAGCAAGAGGGAAGCCAGTCTTTTGTAACCTAATCTTGGAAGAGATATCTCATCACTTTGCCATGTTGTGTTTTCTGTAAACAAGTCATTAACTCCAGCCTACATTCAAGAATAGGGTGATTATACAAGGCGTTAAAACCTAGAGTGGAAGGGGATCACTGGGAGCCATTTTAGAGGCTAGCACACGAACTTGAAACTTTCTTGAGACAAAGCATAGCTTTTCCTAGGTTGCCCCAGAATCTTAAATTTTCACATACTTTCTAGTAAAGGGTGTTCCATCTCCCAACCCCCTGCAGCAAATTATGTTAAATGCAAATGTATTTCACAGGAGAGTTATGTTCAGGAGTAGCCATGATAATCCAGGAATATAAATCATCTTTAGATTCATTACACATGTGGTAAAGGCTATTAAATTTTTCCTTGCAGGTTGAGGAGTAGAGAAGAATATTTAGTATTTCTGAAGTAACCAGAATAAAAAAGGGTACTGCTATAGGAGAAAAGGTCAACATGATGACACTGAGTACCTTGGGGGAAGAGGGAGCTCCACAAGGAACCTTGAGGTAAAGATGGCAGATTTTTGTCTAGGACAGTCCTGCCTTTGAGGTTTCCAGGACCATTAGTTCTTTGAAACCACACGTTGGCCATGTCCTTTTGGGCAAAAGTTTCCTTTTACTTTCCCTCAATTCATGTAATGTAGAGGCTGCTTTTAAGCAACCAACTTGAACAATGGAAACCTGAGTACGTTAGAAGGGTCCACATTGACCCCCATGCTCCTGACTGAATCCAAACAGGCCCATTCGGTGACCCACCTCAAAGTATCCATAAGCCCTAGCTGACCAATGGGTTACTTACACCT
Organism: Acinonyx jubatus; assembly: GCF_027475565.1. NCBI lineage: Eukaryota > Metazoa > Chordata > Mammalia > Carnivora > Felidae > Acinonyx > Acinonyx jubatus. The sequence continues at coordinate 33,368,788 of NC_069388.1, read as the reverse complement.
GGACACAGGTACCAAAAAAAGGAAATTCCACATATTCCCATACCTCCTCACTCCCTGTTTTAACTACAGGCCCCACTCACTGCCTCTTGTCAAACAGTCCCTGCTTTGTTATCCTGCCCACTCCCCCTTACAGTGTATTCAATAAACTTCTATCTCCTTTATTCTGCCTTGGGTGAATTCTTTCACCAACTGAGCCAATGGTCTCCACACCATTAGGTCACCCCACATGTGACCTACAATCTAATTTAGATGTAACATACAATCTAAACTTCTTAATTATTTACAGCTCTCTCAAAACTCTGTCTATACTTTTTCAGTTTATTCTCTAGTGACACATGCTCCTTTTTTCCATTTCAGTCAAAATGATCTAAAGAAATGAGAAACTCCCCTGATCAAGAATGCCTTTCCCTTTATGTCTACTTAATTGCCACTCCATTAGGTACATTCAGAGTCTAGCTCAGTCTTTCCACATCACAGTCCCTCACTCTGCCACGGTTTTTATGGCTTATCCTATTACTTTGAAATTTAATGCTGTATTCTCTCAAAGCCTCTCATTTATTATTGCTTTTGTCTATATCATACCTTTTTGATTGTTTATGTCTCATTTCCTTACATATACTTTAAATTTTTTTTGAAGGAAAAGAACTTCTATACTTTTTCTGTACTTTCAGAGTTTTGCATGTTGATGGTCTTTGATGTGAAATTTAGAAATGGGTCAGTTAAAATAAACATACAAAACAAAACAAAAAATACTTTAGGTAGTCTTTGGTGTAGTTAAGTGGATCTAAATTCTCTAACACTACATAAGAGTAGATCAAATATTTCTACGCTTGACATCTTAGAGGTCAACTGGACCATACCTATTGGTTGTGTGGTGTTCTCCAATGCCCACCCCACTCCCATCCCCAATACAGAATATAGTAGCCATGAGTGCAGGGACTTGCCTTGTTTGGTTCACTGCTTTCTACCAGGGCCTAGAATAGTGTGACTCGCACATAATAGGTCCTCAATAAACATTGTTAGATAAATGAATATCATAATTCATTGTTGCCAATAATAGTTAAATTCCTGGTATTTATTTTATTTTTTTAAGTTTATTTATTTATTTTGAGAGAGAGAGAAAGAGAGAATGGGCAGGGGAGGAGCAGAGAGAGAGAGGGAGAGAGAGAAGCCTAAGCAGGCTCCATACCGTCAGCATGGAACCTGATGTGGGCTTTGAACTCACAAACCCGTGAGATCATGATCTGAGCTGAAATCAAGAGTCAGACATTTAACTGACTGAGCCATCCAGGAAGCCCAAATTCCTGGTATTTATAAGTGAACTAATTTTTATTTTCTTTTTAAGTTTATAAGTTTATTTTTTTAGTAATCTCTACACCCAATGTGGGGCTTTAACTTGATCTCAAGATCAAGAGTTGCATGCTTTTCTGACTGGGCCAGCCAGGTTCCCTTATAAGTGGCCTAATTTTTAAATTTAGAAGTGAAAAACTAAAGATACAAGAGCACATAACGTATCTATGAGAATTCCGTATAGAATTAGGTAGCATCTCCTATCAGTGAGGAAATGAAAGATTCACTAAATGGTATTGGGACAACAGATTTTCCAGCTGGAAAAATGAAGTTCAAACCCTATTTCCCTCTCACCACTCATAGAAATTAATTCCAGGTGGATTAAAATCTAAATCTAAAAACAAAATCTAAACAAAAATGAAGGAATGTTTTTATGACTTTGGGAAAACCCTAGAAATGTTACAGACAAAAAACTTGATAAATCTTATTCATAGAATTTTAAAGTTAATTATTAAAATAGTTATAAAATACATCATTATCAAAATTAAAAGACAAGTAATAAAATAGAGGAAACCACTTGTAACACAAATTCAAGAGATATCCAGAATATATGAATAACTTTTTAAATTCAACAAGAAAATACTTCTATAACATGTAGCTAAAAGATTAACAAGATAAACTTCAACAAAACCACTGCATTTCTTCCTTCATAAACATAAAATTCAAAGCCCAGAAATGTAACTGACCAATAACTATATGGAAAATATGTTCACTTGCACTCATTGCCCACAGAACTGAGAATTCAAACAAATTTGATGCAATGATTTGTGTCAACTTGGCAAAATTTAAAATGTGTGTTAAACTCAAGTATTGGCAAGGGTAGGAGATACATTAACTTTCACGCATGACTGGTGAGAATAATTTAGCACAGCCATTTTGCAGGAGAATTTGGCAGGGTTTCCTAAAAATTAAAATTTGTCTCCCCTTTAACTGAACAATCTTGCTTCTGGTTATGCTGAAAAGACATGAGAGTTCTGCAGAGAGGCACATACAGGGAATGGTTAAATAAAACTAGTTAAATCTCTCCTGTGGAATGATTATGCCAGTAGTTGAAAAGAAATTCATAATTCTTGTATGTGCTGACAAGGAAAGATCTCTAAAACATTTCTATGTGAAACATACAGTAGTAATACAACCATATGAAGCCATTCTTATATCAAAAGTCTATATGTATTTCTAATTCTATATTTGTATAAGTTCTTTCGATAGGAAATTTATGGAAGAAGAAATGCATATGGCCAATAACTGTATGAAAATATGTTAAACTGCATTTCTTACCTGTATTTTTGTAAATGTATGAATGCATACACACACGTACACACACACTCACATACCCATACATATGCATAGCAAAAGAGATGTCAGCATATACTGTGAAGGGCCTGAGCTTAGTGGCTATTTGTAATATTGTGATTTATAATAACAATATCAATAACACATATATAACTATATATGTAAATATGTGTATTGGCCTCTGCCCTCAGTTTCTGACACAGAGCTCCTAAAACCCTTGCAAATTCCTGAATGATGAGAGCACTGAGGGCATCTTTAGTTCTAATATTTGGCCTTCGGCCCCAGTTCCTGACACAGGGCTCCTGAAACCCTTGTAATTTCCTAGGTGATAGGAATGTCTTTTGTTTTAATGAGGCAGCTCTGGATGGACTCCTGGATGGTCCTGGACGAAGACTGCTCACTGGAAAGAAAATATCATGCTTAGAAGCTTGGAATTTTCAGCTCTGCCTCCAATTGTCTTGTGAAGGGAGAAGGGCTGAAAATGGAGTTAATAATCCATCATGCCTCCATGAGGATGCTTCCTTGAAATCCCAATAGTATGGTGTCCGGAGAGCTTCCAGGTTGGTGAACAGATCTAAGTAGTGGGAGGGTGACACATTCCAACTCCATGGGGACAGAAGCTCCTCAGCTCAAGATTCTCCCAGACCTTGCCTTATATATCTCATCATCTGGGTGTTCATCTGTATCCTTTATCATATCCTTTAATAAACTGTAAACATAAGTGTCTCTCTGAGTTCTGTGAGCTGCCCTAGCAGATAAATCAAACCCCTTGAGGGAAGTCTTGGGAACCTCTTATTTATAGCAAAATCAGACAGAAGTTGTAAGGAACCTGGGGACCTACTTCTTGTGATTGGCATCTGAAGTAGGGTGGGAGCAGTCTTGTGGGACTGAGCCCTTATCTCCAGGTAGATAGTGCCATAATTGAGTTAAATTGCAGCACGCCTAGCAGCTGTTGTGGAGAATTGCTTGGTGTGTGGAAAGACCTCCATGCATTTATTTGGTGACCAGAAGTGTCAGAAGTGAAGTGTTAGCTATGAAAAAATACAGGAGGTTTTTTTTTTTTTCCCATATACTATTCAAAAGGGCTTTTGTGTTATTTGCTATTTTAATCACAAAATTTGGCAATAGAATTCATGCATTAACCTACATAACAAAAATAAATAAAATTAATTTAATTTAAAAACCATGGGGGAATATAAATGAATAAATTAGTTGGAAGTGTTACTTCTACTAAACAAATTTACAAATCCCTGTTGCTCATTTTCCTCCCAAGCTTGCCCATGGGAGATCAGACAGACATTCCAGAAAGTAGGAAAGATATGTATGCTCATGACATCAGATTTTTTTCTCCCCCCAGTGTTCAAGGCTCTTGATAACTCTCTGCTCATGATTCAGACTTCAATCAGTGGTCTCCTGGGGCTGGACAGACACAGGAATGCAACCGCTTGACTTCTCTGAGAGTCAAAGAGAGTTCATGACCAGTGATCTCCAGCACAACACATATTGCCTGGTATTTAACAAGAAAATTGACAATTTTCAAAAAGGGACTTAGAATGCCATCTTTTCAGTTGAAGATCTAATTTTACAATCTTTATATAGTAAAGGAATGTCTTCAATGACAAAAATTTATCCTGTGTAATGATTTAGTTCTCAGTATTCCCATTGCTTGCTAGAATAAACAGTCAGTGATAACCTTTACTTTCATCCTGTAAAATTACCATATGCATGAAACTTTTGCATGAAATATCAAACCATGTATTCAAAGCCCCTCTAAAAATGTAGGCCCAATCTACTACTTAGCATCCTAAAAGTTACTGCTCCTCCTGACCACAGAAAGCTGCCCGTGTTTGAGTAATGTCAGCCTTGTTTGTTTGTTTTAAATCATTTTTTTGCCAAGTTCATTATCAGTTGTTGGGAACTGATTTATACCTGTTCCCAATTCCTTAGATGTATGCTTTTAAATATACCATTGAGCTTCAGTCCTTTAAATTAATGATGATGGACTCTTTCCATATATCAAGGGCCACTTTAATGAGTGGGAAGAAAAGTTATTTCCTAATAATATCATCAAAGAATTAAGTCTCTACCTTTGGAATCTAGATAGGAAATTTGTTCCTTGTCTCGCTCTCTCTGTCTCTCTGTCTCTCTCTTACTCTGCCTCTGTCTTTTTTACGTTAGGTCTGAGTATGAATTATAGAAATTGGTATTGCCCTATGTTTGAAATTATTGAAAGTGAAGTAATGTGCTAATGCCTAATTGTTTCTATAGTTGTCAAACTTTGCTGAAGGTAAAATCATTAATGGGACAAAAGGGGGAGATTATACAATAATCATGTTACTTCTGAATGTAGACAGCAGTTGAAAGGACATTCCATTATTTAATAATTTTACATATGTAGAATTTCCAGAAATATAACTTAGAAAAGGCACAATCAATGAAGACCCAAAGAGACAGTCATCTCTGCGAAACTCGGGTACATGTCTTTTCTCCAAAATGGCTACTTCCAGTTCGCATTTATAAAATTTACCAAAGTAGAAGATATAAAACTTACACTTCATGATAAAGAAAATGTGTTTCAAGTCCTGTCGGCTATTTATAACTTTGGCAAAATCACAGTCATCTGAATTATATCAAAAGAAAAAGCCAGGAACTGACTAACCTTGGTTATCTCTTCCAAGTATGCAATAGGCCTGCTTCTGATAAATTCCGTTCTGAAACTTTTACTTAAAAAATTCCTGCCGGTCTCCAAACTGTGTTAGCTTTTTGAATTGCACACAAATTACCCATGTTCTTACTCTGAGCTCTGATAATGAACAATGTGTGTTTAAATTTATGTAAAATTAGAAACAATATGCTCATGGCAAAATTCACGTTTTTATTCTACATCTTTCCCTGCCTAAAATTGTACAGGAGTTCAAGAACAACATGTTTGTCATGTTGGTCTAACTGTCCCCAGTACCTAGCACTGAACCTGGCACAAGGCAGCTACTGAGCAGAGGGCTGCTCATGAATGCGTTAATGTTGAATATGTGTTATTCATATGCATTCATGTGCATGGATTATTATGTGCACAGCTATTTTTTAGAGAATGTAGGATACCTCAGATTTACAGGTGGAAATGTGGGACCACATCTACAATGGGGATAACTTTGTAACCTGAATCAAACAAGCTCTGCAAGTCATAATACTTAAACTTCATAGAGCCTGCACTTGCTTTTCTCTGCTAATTCAATGCCCGGGGTGATAACAATGGTTTTTTAAAAGTGTGTTTTAGGTACTGATCGTTTAGGCAAATATTTACTGCTCAAAGGAAAGGTGCTGCAGGAAGGGAATCACTTGGTTGTCAGAGCTAGTCACAGATGGAGGAGGTAAACCAATTTGTGTAAGGAATCCTGGATCTCCTTGGGAGGAAGGAATCCGAAGATTTCCTGCTAAGTGAGGTCCAAAATTAGAGATTTTCATTCACAAGTCTGAACCACAATGATAACCACTAAGACTCAGTAGCAAGCTACAGAAAAGTTGAAAGTTACAAGTCTGCAGAGAAATGGATTTAAAGGTCAGCTCCAACATTAGAGTCTATCAGGGGATTGGTGGGGGCACCTAGGATTCTGGACTAAGAGTTACTTAGATTTTTTTTCCATTTTTTATTTATTTTAGAAAAAGAGAGAGAGAACAGGTGAGAGGGGCAGAGGGAGAGAGAGAGAATCGCAGGCAGGCTCCAGGCTTGGTGCAGAGCCCGACTCAGGGTTCCATTCCACAACCCACAACTGACTGAGCCACCCAGGTGTCTCTGGGCTAGGAGTTATTTAAAGAATAGAATTTGGTCTTTTTCAAGCCAGAGAAGCCACTGTGCATACACTGAAAGGGCTAGTCACTGAGGATTCTAATAGCCAGAATTATCAACTGATCCTTCCAAGACAAGAATGTTCTCAGCTATAGATTTGATGGTAGCAACAGAATAGGAGCCTCTCCTCACCAGATTTCTCCCCAAACAGTAAGGATCCTTTCACCAGTGTGAATAGCATCTCACTTGCTTATAGAACATCCTTCTGCAGAGACTATCAACTAAAGCCACGGCGGACCCTAGCAACTTTGTTCCATTGCAATCTCAGTCTCCATTAAAGAGCAGTCAATAGCACATCTGTCTCTCCATCACTCTGGGGCTAATGATACCTGGAAAAGAATGTTTGCGTAGGAGGTTAAAAGAACACCAGCTCTCCCTCCTGAGGTCAGTTTGAACCTGAGCAAAATCTAGTACCAGGCAAGGTGTCACTATACCACCCGTGGTTGCTTCATGATTAGAAGATAGCAACTTCTATTGGTAGCCAGCATCCTTCCAACACTGTAAGGTCAAATGGACAGAACTTCTCTCTGTTCTATACTTATGAGCACTCACAGATTTCTGGTCTCTAATGGGGTGGACTGGAGCTATGAAGGGGAGTAAACTCACCTTCAGAACTTCCATTATTGACAGGTGGAGAATAAGATATAATAGTCTAAGGACTGACTGAAGAATGTAATTTGCACCACACAATGGTAGATGAGTTCTGTTAATATCCCAAATTTTTAATACTTCCTGGCAGGCACACACTTTGGGAGTGCTCTTCTACACCGATTGTAGCTTTGCACAGGTGGTTTTTGACCCCAGCAGAACTCTGAAAAGGCACTTGGGTATTTTCACTTTCTTTCTTGGGTGTCTGCCACTAACACAAGAACATATTTGGATGAGCCTGCAGAAGCATGAGATATGTTAACTGTCTCTGAATTGTCCCACTGAAGGCATGCTAGATCATGCAGTCCTCAGCCAACCCAGAAGCCGATGGCAGACACAGGGATGAGCCTGAACAAGATCAGCGGAACTACCAAGGTGAGCCATATACCCATAAGAAATAACAAGTGGTTGTTGTTTTAAGCCACCAAGATTGGGAGTAACTTGTTGCACAGTGGTAAGAGGTACAGCATATCATCAGATTACAGCAATGAACTAGGAAGTTGTTAAATAATAAAAATAGATGGTGAGGATTGCTGTTGAGTGAGTTAGTATGTTTTCATGTGAAGAAAATTACTGTATTAATGTTAAAATAGCCAATACTCCTACCACCTTTACAGTGTGACATGCAACATGTGATAAGAATTCAAACAAGATTTTCTCAGACATTCTTGCTGACAGTAGTCAGAAATATTGTCATTTTTACTTTAGGCAGTTTGCCAAAAATCTTTTAGTGATTCGACTCTCCTCAGCATCACTCATACAATGAGGACACAATTGCCACACACAACCATTTTTATTTTTGATATTATTTCTTAGTTTGTAAAATAATACCAAAAAAACAAGGCAAACAAATATTTTTGTATCCACCACCCAAAATTTAAACATGCTTCTATTTTGTATAAGTAATTATATCTCATTTGAAGAAATAATATAATAAAAATTAGATACAAGAATACACTAGTGAATGGGCACCTGGGTGACTCAGTTGGTTAAGCATCCGACTTCTGCTCAGGTCATGATCTCACAGTTTGTGGGTTCAAGCCCTGCATTAGGCTCTGCGCTAACAGGGAGCCTGGAGCCTGCTTCAGATTCTGTGTCTCCCTCTCTCTCTGCCCCTCCCCCGCTCATGCTGTCTTTCTCTCTCTCCCTCTCTCAAAAATAAAATTAAAAAACATTAAAAAAATTAAAAATAAAATAAAAAATAAAATAAAATAATGAAATTTGGTTTGTCCTGAGACTCTCCTCTCTTTTTTCCCAAGGTGATGGCTACCAGGTATTTGGTGTATATTTGAACAGTTTATTTGTATAATACATTAATAATATACATAATATAATGCAACATCATATACATTTATATGTAGTAATATGTAACATATAATTGTATAATATATTTCAATGTAATATATAAGTATATAAATAAATATTATCACTGAACCCATATTATTTTTGAATAATGTTTAAAATTACATTATTAATGAATCACATAAACAATATCATACCGTATGATACCGCTCTTCAACTTGTGTCTTCCCTTCAATGGTCTTTTTTGAGATATATCTAAACACTATAGATCAAATTCACTTATTTTAACTACTGGATATAACTTCAAAACATGACTATAGCATTCTACTACTGATGGACATTTAGACGGTTTCCTATTTTTCATTATTACAAAAACAACTCTAAAATATGTATCTTTGTTCACATCTTCTTTTTTTTTAAGTTTATTTGTTTTGAGAGAGAGAGACAGAGAAAGAGCATGAGCAGGGGAGGGGCAGGGAGAAGAGAGAGAGAATCTCAAGTAGGTTCCACACTGTCAGTGCAGAGCCTGACATGGGGCTCGATCTCACAAACCTTGAGATCATGACCTGAGCCAAGATCAAGAGTCGGATGCTTAACCAACTGAACCACCCAGGCACCCTACATATCTTTTAATTTTTACAAAATGGCACTGAAGTGATTTTCAGGCCAGTTGTGACATTTTACCAGCAATGTGTGTAAATTCTCATTTCCATATACTCAGGCCATACTTGACTTTTTCAAACTTTTAATGAATTTATCAACCAAATAGGTATAAAATATTATTTGTTCTTTAAGTTTCATTTCCCAGAATTCTAGTAAAAATAATCTTGTTTCATATGTTTATTGTCAATGCAAGTATCTGTTCTATGAATTACCTGATCATTTCATTTGCCCATTTTCCTACTGAGTTATCTTTTTTACGTTAACTTATGAGTTTCTTATGTAGTATTTTTTCCGAGTACTAAACCCTTGACTATTTTATGTTATACTGTCTTGTCCCATTCTGACTCATGTCTATTTATTCATACTATCTGTATTAATTATCTATTGCTGTGAAACAAATTACAGAAATTTAGCAGCTTGAAACAATACACTATTATCTTACAGTTTCTGTGGGTCAGGAGCCTAGACATGGCTTCCCTGAGCCTTGTGCTTCAGAGTCTCTTACAAAACTGTAATCAAAGTGTTACCCAGGGCCAGGGTCTCATCTGAAAGACTAACTGAGGAGGCATCAGCTTCCAGGTTCATTTGTATGGTTTTTGGCAACAATCAGTTTCCTCTGGGCTAGACTGAAGGACTCACTTAGGCTGTTGGAAAAGCAACATGGCAACTTGCCTCATCAGAGCAAGCAAGGGAAAGTGTGTGCTGGCAGGATAGTAGTTAGAATCTCTTTTAAACTGATCACAGAGATAATGTGCCTTCCACGTTGAGGTTTTCTATTGGTCAGAAACAAGTCACTCCAGAGGAGGGGAGGGCCCAAGGTCATGACTATCAAGAGAAAGGGGTAATGGAGACTATCTTAGAACCTGCCAACTGCAGTGTCCTGTTTGTACAGAAGCTTTTAATTATGATGCAATTCAATGTATCAATCATTACTTTTGATAAGAACATCTGTTTATAGTTTTACATTTCTCTTTATCTCTTTAGTCAAAAATCATTCTATATTTTGAGGTACTAAAGGTAATAGGCTATACTTTTATCTTATAGTTTTACTTTTTTTTAAGTGAATCTTTTCTAGTTTTGTTGCATTTTATGAGGTGAATTGTGGATTACTTTCTTCCCTGTAGGAAACCAGATATCCCAATATCATCCTTCCCTCACAAATTTCAAAACCTTTTTATTTTCATGTATCAGTGTTCCATGAATTATTTTATTTTATTTTATTCTATTGTTCTATTTATTTAGGCACCTTTACTACACTATTTTTTAAATTATTTTAATTATTACCTCCTTATTATGAATCTTTTTAAAAAAATTTTTAGTGCTTATTTATTTTTTGAGAGACACAGACAGAGCATGAGTGGGGGAGAGGACAGAGAGAGAGGGAGTCACAGATTCTGAAGCAGTCTCCAGACTCCGAGCTGTCAGCACAGAGCCCAATGCAGGGCTCGAACTCAGGAACCGCGAGATCATGACCTGAGCTGAAGTCGGAGGCTTAACCAACTGAGCAACCCGGGTGCCCCGTGAATCTTGATATTAGACAATCAGGTCATCTTTCTTCTCCTTTTTCAAAATGGTCTTGGTTATTCCTGTGCTTTTCCTCTTTTCTTCATTCCTCTTAGAATGAATTTGTCAAATTCTTTGATGAATTTTGTTTACTACTTTATTGGAATTGACTGTATTCCCTGTTCTGACTAGAAAGGAGAGAACAGACATCTTTTATATTGAATTCTTTTGTCCAGAATGTGATTTGTCTCACCATTTAATCAAGCATTTCTTTTGATTCTTTAATTATTTTTTAAAACAAATTTTTTTTCCTAAAACAGCTTACACAGCTTTTTTTTTCAAATTTATTACTAGGTACCTAGTAGTTTCTGTTACCATTCTGAATTGTATATTTAAAATAAATATATTTATAATTGGTTCCAATCCTCTATTTGAGTAAGTCTGGGTTCTCACAATATTGAGTTACAAACATGGAAAAGAGATATTGCATGTGTAAGGTATCAGATCTCTTCAGTTTGGCCCAATTTTCTGGCATAAAAACACTGATTAAACATAATCTCTTCTATTAACTTGGCAAAAACATATAAGAATTGTTCCATGACGATGTGGGTGCAAGGAGTATCACTTTAATTTATTGCTAAAATTAAATTAGAATTTGCTTAGGCCTTCTTTAATGGAGAGCCAGTATCAAATTCTTGTGGCTTCATGCTGCCTCCCACATCTGAGCATCCCAGAGCTGTGGATCTCAGACTTCTACTCCGTCATGGGCAAAAATCTTCACGTCTTAAACTCTAATTCGGCTCTCACTACTGTGTCTCCTTGATGCAGAATGCACCCATTTGTGAGATCTTTTCTCTTGCTGATTCCACTAAGCCATGCTGCACTGGGATTCTCTCGGCCCTGGCCCTGCCAAGGCCTCTCTCTTTCTATGTTCAGATTGACTACAGGATCTCTTAGCTTAGGCCTCCAAGGATTCAACCTATAACAGCCAGTCCTTCTCCCCGAAGGTCTTGTCACTGCAGAAGTGATTACCTGCACGCACCTGCCTCTTAGAAATTCCAAAACATTTTTCCCCTATCTGTTATAGACAGACATGAAAAATTGATACCACTCTCCCATTTAGACTCTCTGAGAGTTTATGAGATTCCCATCAGACATCAAAGCATTATTTGATGGCCCAAGTGGACAAGCCTGACTTTAGATATGCTAAAGACTTGCCCACCTTTCCAGAAGATGCACTCATTCTTTTTTTTAAAAAAAATTTAATGTTTATTTATTTTTGAGAGAGACAGAGACAGAGTGTGAACGGAGGAGGAGCAGAGAGAAAGGGAGACAGAATCTGGAACAGGCTCCAGGCTCTGAGCAAGCTGTCAGCCCAGAGTCCGATGTGGGGCTCGAACTCACAAACCAAGAGATCACAACCTGAGCTGAAGTCGGATGCTTAACCAACTGAGCCACCCAGGCGCCCCCAAGATGCACTCATTCTTGATAATTCCCCTATCTCTGCTCTTGGTTCCTCACACCCAGAGCCAAGTGTGGGATGATCCTGCTACAACACACACACACATGCACACACACACACACACACTCTCACACTCACAAATTGAGTTTTCACTGGGTCTTCTGTCAACAGTTTTAATTTTTCCTATTTTTACCAATGATCAGTGATTTGAAACATTTTATGAAGAGAACCTAATTCTTGTTAAAATTGGCATGAAATGTTATAGACAACAGACCAGTGTCCCAAGAAAGTTCATGCTTGTGGAAGACTGCTGTTGCTTCTACCAATAGATACCTGTTCGCTCTCCTCTTCTATTTAGAAAACTTTTGTGAAATATTTGTGAATCACTGGCATTAATGATCTCCTGTTCTTTATCTAAAAATCTCAAACCAACACAAGGTGAAGGTATTGTTACTTTTTTTTACAGGTGAGGAAACTGAGACTTTAAAACTGTTAACAAAATTGCATGGGTTAGTTAGATTTAAGGGGTAAAATCAGGGTGTAAACCCATGTCTTCCTGACTCTGAAGTCCATGTAAATAACTATTGTGTTACAATGTTTCCTTTGCTCATATGGTCTGAAATATATTAAGCATAAACATATTAAAAACAAAAAAATATTTGTTATTATTTTTTTATTAGAACCTTAGTTGTAAAGAATTGGATTAACCATAATTCTTTGTTCATGGCACTTATGCATAGCCTACTTTTGTGGCTATATTATTTATTTAATTTATTTAAAAAATATGTCATGTACTCATCAGAGCAAAAGTAGCAAAACAAATGCTGAAGTTTTAATAATAATCTGTCTAAATCCTTCCCACCCTACTGTTACCTCTCATCACTGTAGATAAGCATTATCTTGAATCCTATGTTCATAATTTCCCTTGGTTTCTTCTACCTGATCCAATATCTAAAAGATGTTTACCTATAATTTTTTAACTTTAAAAACTCTTAAGATCTTAATCCAGCAGAAGCTTATTTTTGAATATGGTGTGAGATAGAAATGCAGCTTCATTAGTTTCCAAATAACTAACCACTTTTCTCAGTTCTATATTGAATGGCCTATCTATTTCTCCTCCTACAAATCAAAGTTCATCACTTACTGAGTCTCTATCTGCATTTTTGTTAATTCCTTTGTTTAATATTTCTCTCCCTATATCATTATCTTCCTATTTTAAATTTCATATCTTCATAATATATCTGGACTGCTGGTATAACAAGTTTGTTCTCCTTGCTTCAAGGGGTTTTCAAGAGGGTTCTGACTATTCCTGTCTATTATACTTTCCTATATCATAGTATTATCAGTTTCCAAGAAAAGTTCTGCCAGGATCTTAATTGAAATTGCATTAAATCTGTTGGTCAGTTGGGGAAAAAAGTCAAAATATTCACAACATTAACTCTTCTTAACCGTAAAAAACTCTCCATTTATTTATATCTTCTTTGATAAATCTTAATGCAATTAAAAATTTTTCCACATAGATATTATGCATATCTTCTGTTAGATTTATTCCTAGGTCCTTGATATTCTCTGATGTTATTGTATATAGTATGTTTTTCTTTAATTCTGTTTCCTAGGTGTTTCCACTGTTGTATAAGTACACAAATGACTTTTGATTATTAATTCTATAACTAGCCAAATTAATAAACTCTATTACATCTAATAGTGTATTTATGAATTTTTAAAAATGTTCTAGGTCAACAAATATCTCATGTAAATAATGAGAGATGCTGTTTTTACTTTCAAATTCTTATGTGTCTCATTTCTTTTTTCTTCTCTTACTGCACTGGCCAATACAATTAATGTAAAAGTAGTGATAGAAATTCTTAAAATTAATGTTAAAGAGGGTATTCTACATGTTCCTTCACTTAGAATGATATTTGACCTATTTTTTTAAGTTTATTTATTTTTGAGAGAGAGAGAGGACACGAGTGGGGAAAGGACAGAGAGAGAGGAGACAGAGAATCCCAAGCTGATAGCACAGAGCCTGATGTGGGGCTCAAACTCACCAACCATGAGATGATGACCTGAGCCCAAGTCAAGAGTCAAATGTTTAGGGGGCGCCTGGGTGGCTCAGTCGGTTAAGCACCAGACTTCGGCTCAGGTCATGATCTCACTGGTGTTGTGTCTCAATCTCTCTCAAAAAAACAACTAAACATTAAAAAAAAAATTGAGGGTGCCTGAGTGGCTCAGTCAGTTAAGTGTCTGGTTCTTAATGTAGGCTCAGGTCATGATCTCACTGTTCACGAGTTTGAGCTCCACATTAGGCGCTGCACTCATAGTGCAGAGCCTGCTTGGGATTTTTTCTCTCTCCCTCTCTCTCTCTGTTTCTCTCGTAATTGTGCTCTCTCTCTCTCAAAATAAATAAATAAACTTAAAGAAAAAAAGAGTCAGATGTTTGACTGAGCCACTCAGGTGCCACAATCTGTTTTTTTGTATTTTGACAGGACATAAAATTTCCTTCTACTTTAATAAGAATCATGAGTGGGTATATATTTTATAAGTGTGCATTCTACAACTACTAGAATGATTATATATTTTTCTCTTAATGTGATGAAATATATTTACATATTGTTGTAACTTACATTCATCTTGGTCATGGCATATTATCATTTTTTTTATACACATACATTTTGTTTGGGATATTTGCATCTATAATCATGAGCCAAATGGGTCTGTAAATTTTCTTTTTTCTTTTCTTTTCTATTTTTTTTTTTTTACTAACCCCCACACCCAGTATGGAGCCCTACATGGGGCTTGAACTCACCAGGCTAAGATCAAGAACTGAACTGAGATCAAGAGTTGTATGCTTAACCAACTGAGCCACCCAGGTGCCCTGGGTCTATAAATTTTCTATATTAAACATTCATAACAGAATTTACCAAAATGTGCCCATGAATGTTAGTCTTTAAAGATGTCCCCCACGGTAAGGGTTACACAATCATTTCAGTATGATAATTTTGAATTTTTTTTTAAGTTTATTCATTTTTGAGAGAGAGAGACAGAGCGTGAGCAGGGGAGGGGCAGAGAGAGAGGGAGACACAGAATCCTAAGCAGGCTCCAGGCTCTGAGCTGTTGCCACAGAGCCTGACGTGGCGCTCAAACTCCTAAACCGCGAGATCATGACCAGAGCTGAAGTTGGACGCTTAACTGACTGAGCTACCCAGGTGTCCCTCAGTATGATAATTTTGTATTTGGTATCCCCCATTTGGGGGATTTACAACATACATTAACAGTACATTAACAAATAACAATACATTAACAAAATGTCTTGAATGGAAACGTGTATTTAACTCTGTTTCCCAATCCAGTTTGACTCCAAAATTTTCTTTCTTCTAAAAAGTGTCCTGTTGAGGGGCACTGAGTGTCTCAGTTGGTTGAGCATCTGACTCTTGATTTTTGCTCAGGTTGTGATCCTAGGGTTGTGGGATCTAGCCCAGTCCAGGCTCCATGCTGGGCATAGAGCCTGCTTGAGATTCTGTCTCTGTCTCTGTCTCTGTCTCTCTCTCTCCCTCTGCCCCTCTCCCCCACTTGCACTCACTCTCTCTCAAATTAAAAAACAAAAAGGTAAAAAGTGTCCTATTGAGAGAGTTCAGGAAAATGCGGTATTAATGGGAACAGAAAACTTTAGAAAAGAAATAAAATGGATTCCTCTGACTTTATGAACTGAATTTCTATTTTTGCTGCTAAGGGCAACACCCTAGCAATGGGGGTAAAATTGTCAATTTGCTTCTTTTCAGCTTAGGCAGAAAATCCTGGTGTTCAGTATTAACAGCTATACACCTGTGCTGAAAGTTCATTTTATGCCATTTATCTTGATCAGGGGGCATGGTCTGAATCCAGCACTTGCTGAAATAAGATAGTTCAATTGGGTTTCTTATTTAACCAAGACAGCAGTCAGTGTAGCACAACTAACCCCAAATATGAATGGACGCAGGGCAAGTATTATCATGTCCAACATGCTAGAACTGAACACTAGTATGTGTAATAGGAGTTGTCACTGTCCCACCTCCAAAACCTCAGATCATCTGTATTGGTTCTGGGTGTCCATTCCTCTGATTTTGTGTGTTTTGTTCCTAAGAATTTACACCTATAACTTTCCTCAAAGGACCGCTGTCGGTCTATTTCATTGGGTTCTTGGAGAGTCAGAAGTAGTTGCATTTTCATATTTCCCTAGAGACAATCTGTGGCCAATGATCTACTGGCACAGAAGTATAAAAACCATTCCTTTCATCTTGAGCAGGGACAAACTCTAATGTGTGACTTATGCTCCAGAGTTCCCTGTGGGATCAGGCCAAGGACAGGACTTCACCTGAAATCATGCCATTGCTTAGCTTTCTCACCTTCCTTATTCTGTTTCTACCACTTTCTTAATGGCTTCCCCTGGAAACACTCACTTAATAAATCATTTGCATATGTACACTGGTCTTAGGGTTTCCTCTGGAGAAGACAAGCTAAGACACCATGTATATGTCAAGTGTCATTAACTAATAGGATTCAGTATCAGTGCCCATTTTTTTTAGCCTTCTGTCACTTGTCGATATCATCACTTAATCTGAGATGTATTCTTTGATCAGAATGGAGATACAAGGACCTTTGTGACTGGTCTTCCTGTCACTAGGGGGAAGAAAGGTACCAGGAGAGAAATGATATGAAATCATTTCTATTTTAAAGACTTTAATACTTTTCATTCTTGGGTGACTATCCAGCTGCCACTAGACAAAATTACCTAAATTTGTTAAAATCTTGTTATAGCTTAATCAGTAGATTTGCACAATGTGACTACAGTCTATTGCTCTTTACAGAGACTGAATAATAACACTAAAAGATTTACAATGCATTTGGCTTATGTTTCTTCCCACTTACTTATCTTTCAAAGGTACAGCCAAGTAAACAATGGAAGAAGAATAGAACTAAATAAAAGTATGAGCTACTGTCCCTTTTGATGACTCATTAGATACTATCACAGTCGATTCATTAGTATAAAAACTCCCATATGATGAGATGATATTTTGCTTTCAAGAACTGACCTTAAGTTTGAAAAATAACTGAGCAGAAAGTTTCTGGAATGAGATTGTCCTCCCTCATTTGTGTTTCCCACTAAACATATAAAATTGGCCACAGAACAAAGATATGATAAATGAAGTAAAAATGCTTCCTATAATTTCAAAGGCTAATAACAATGTCTGTTTTGAATTTTTATTTCTTTCATAAATTTGAGAATGGTACATAAATTATGAATAGTCTAATGAAATTAAGACTGGTTTCTTCTCTGTTTAAAGGAGTTCCAGCAGTCTATGAGTGCAGTAGTTCATGTTCCCAATCACTTTTTCAAATTACCAGATCTTCTGTCACATTTGTCCTGGGTCCTGTGTCTCCTTGGATATAGCCTAATGGTAAAGGGCAATTTCTAGTTCCGGCTTTGAGATTTGGGGAGACTTTCTTAATTTCTCCATTTTATTTTCTGTAAAATGAAACTTCTTATAGCAACTTTAAAAATTGGACCTCTCACAGACACTGCTTAGTTCAAAAGGTAATTTTGCTTTATTAGGTTATGCTATGTACAAATTACTAATATTTGCAAATTTTTCTTCACAATTTGATTTGGTGTAGGCTTTACATTTTACAGCTAAGGAAGACACTAATCTAATTTTTGACAGAAGTACTCTCAGTGTTCCAGGGATAGGAAGGAAGTCATTGCACTTTTTATGGATCTTCTTTTTACTCCTTCCTTGGGGGACAAGAGTCATACTTTCTTATCATCTGAGTCATTTTAATGAGTATCTGTTTTCCAGTACTTAGTAGGTCCATTCATTACCCACTACTTTTATATATGCTTGTGTAAAGGGATCTGCAAAGTTCTGGTTAAAATCTGACTTGAAATGAATGGAAGCTTTATTCAGTAAGTAAATGTCATTTGGGAAAAACAATTTGATGGGGTTAATTCTTGAACTAAAAGTCTATTGTCTATCCATTACATAATCTTTAATTAATAAGTTTTAGTTAACTGTGAACACCTACTATGCCTTCTCATGTCTGCGCTTGCAATAACTTCTCCCTTTAATTCTGTTTCCTTTTTCTTAATTTTAACATGAGATAGGAAACTACTATTATTCCACAGATAGTATATATATGTATATCTACATACATATGTATAATACTGTTACTAAGTGAAATCTGAAGATATTCTTATAAAATCAAATTTGTACGTTTCTGGAAATCCATTGTCTGAAAGACAACAAAATGAGTCCAATACATGGAAAATAACCTTTACTCATACTAATAATTCTCTCTCATCATCAATTATGAAATAGATCTCATTCAGCCAGCATATCCTACCCTAAGCTTGGTAATGCCTGGATAACAAAAATAATACAAAGTAAATTGTGTTTGTTTAGAATACATCTTTCTACACTTAAAAATCCCTTTTATGGGGCGCTTGGGTGGCTTAGTTGGTTGAACAATCTACTCTTGATTTCGGCTCAGGTCATGATCCCAGGCTCCTGGGGTTGAGCCCTGCATCGGGCTCCATGCTGAGCGTGGAGCCTGCTTGCAATTCTTTCTCTCCCTCTGCCCTTCTCCCCTGCTCATGCACTCTCTCTTTCTATAAAATTTTTTAAAAACATTAATCACTTTTAGTGCATTTTGATTTTATAAGAGTGAGCTAAAATGGAATACTAGTGAGCATAAAGGTTAACATTATTCTAATATATTCATGAAGCTAAAGCAGAGCCCTAAGCATCGTAAGAGCGAAAATTGATAAAAGTGTGAATCAACAAGGCTTCTGCATTTTAGTAGACTCTTCTCTAGTTATTCCTATCACTTATGTGTACATACAACATTGTTTTCAGAGCTCCTCAAACATGACTCCATTGGCTAACACTAAATCAATTAAACATATCCCATCTGTCTCCTTTGGGTTCCTGCATCAGCAGACTCTCAAAGATTTGAGTGCAAGACACATATTTGGGACGTGATCCAGAAAGGATCAGCAGGAGAATGGGGAAGTGAGACAAGGAAGAGAAAAAGCCAATAGAAGGTGTGCTAGAAAGTCAGCATTGTAAGTTTTTTGGAGCTCAGTCTTGCTGGGGTACTCTGTGAGGTCATGTGGAATACACACCTGAGAGTTAGCTCTATATATACACCAGTTCTCCCAGTCATTGGCTGAGGGCTGCTCCCAAAGGATAATTCCCAGTCATTTCCAGCCTGCCATGTGCATGGGCAGTGAGTTGAAAGGACATCAGCAGCTTCAGAGAAAGCTCTCCAGAACAGTGACACAGGTAACTTGTACTTGAAAGTAGACCAGTAGACTCAGAAATGGTAAGGCCTATGGGGTACAGACAGAGGGCTAATGGTATCCACTCAACACCCCAAACAGTTGTGTCTTATGATGTCCTAGAATAAGTACAAATGAGAAGTAATCCTAAATTCCAGAAGTCTTCACTAAAAACTTAATCCAGCAAGACTTCTCTGATTAGTGATGCCAAAACTCTTATATGTACCTCTGTCACATAAAATTATCACAACATATTTTAATTATTTTTTTTTCAGTTACCTTCTTTTTCTACCTTTCCATAAAACGTTCCTTGACTGACTGATCTCAAGAAATCGGTCTCCTTTAAAACTGAAGACACAAAGAAATGGAAAAACATTCCATGCTAATGGATTAGAAGAATACATATTGTTAAAATGTCAATACTACCCAAAGCAATCTACACATTCAATGCAATCCTGATCAAAATTGACCATCATTCTTCACAAAACAAGAACAAACAATTCTAAAATTTGTGTGGAACCACAAAAGACCCCAAATAGCCAAAGTAATACTGAAGAAGAAAACCAAAGCAAGAGGCATTACAATCCCAGACTTTTAGCCTCTACTACAAGGCTATAATCAAGACAGTATGGTATTGGCACAAAGAGACACATAGACTAATGGAATAGAATAGAGAACCCAGAATTGGCCACACAAATATATGGCCAACTAATCTTTGACAAAGCAAGAAAGAATATCCAGTGGAATAAAGACAATCTTTTTAGCAAATAGTGCTGGGAGAACTCGACAGCACCTGTAGACAAATGAAGCTAGACCACTTTCTTACACCATACACAAAAATAAACTTAAAATGGATGAAATACCTAAATGTGAGACATGAAACCATCAAAACCCTAGAGGAGAAAGCAGGCAACAACCTCTTTGACCCAGCTGCAGTAATTTCTTACTTGACACATCTCCAAAGGCAAGGGAATTAAGAGCAAAAATGAACTATTGGGACCTCATGAAGATAAAAAGCTTCTGCACTGCAAAGGAAACAACCAGCAAAACTAAAAGGCAACTGACAGAATGGGAAAAGATATTTGCAAATGACGTATTGGATAAAGGGCTAAGTATCCAAAAATCTATAAAGAACTTACCAAACTCCACAACTGAAAAACAATCAGTGAACAATGAAAAAATACAATACAATATATACAATGAAATATTACTTGGCAATGAAAAAGAATAAAATCATGCCACTTGCAGCAATGTGGATGGAACTGGAGGGTATTATGCTAGGTGAAATAAGTCAGTCAGTGAAAGACAGATATCATGTGTTTTCACTCACATGTGGATCTTGAGAAGCTTAACTGAAGACCATGGGGGAAGGGAAGAGGAAAAAAAAGCTACAAATAGAGAGGGAGGGAGGTACACCATAGGAGACTCTTAAATACAGAGAACAAACTAAGGGTTGATGGGGGTTGGGGGAGAGGGGAAAGTGGGTGATGGGCATTGAGGAGGGCACTTTGTGGGAAAAGCACTGGGTGTTGTATGTAAGCCAGTTTGACAATAAATTTTATTAACAACAACAAAAAGAAATCTGTCTCCTTTATTTTTTTTAATATGAAATGTATTGTCAAATTGGTTTCCATACAACACCCAGTGCTCATCCCTACAGATGCCCTCCTCAATACCTATCACCCACCGTCCTATCCCTCCCACCCCCTATCAACCCTCAGTTTGTTCTCAGTTTTTAAGAGTCTCTTATGTTTTTACTCCCTCCCTCTCTAACCATTTTTTTTTCCTTCCCCTCCGCCATGGTCTTCTGTTAAGTTTCTCAGGATCCACATAAGAGTGAAAACATGTGGTATCTGTCTTTTTCTGTATGACATATTTCACTTAGCATAACACCCTCCAGTTCCATCCACATTGCTACAAAAGGCCATATTTCATTCTTTCTCATTGCCACGTAGTACTCCATTGTGTATATAAACCACGACTTCTTTATCCATTCATCAGTTGATGGACATTTAGGCTCTTTCCATAATTTGGCTGTTGTTGAAAGTGCTGCTATAAACGTTGGGGTACAAGTGCCCCTATGCATCAGCACTCCTGTATCCCTTTGGTAAATTCCTAGCAGCGCTATTGCTGGGTCATAGGGTAGATCTATTTTTAATTTTTTGAGGAGCCTCCACACTGTTTTCCAGAGCAGCTGCAACAGTTTGCATTCCCACCAACAGTGCAAGAGGGTTCCCATTTCTCCACATCCACACCAGCATCTATAGTCTCCTGATTGTTCATTTTGGCCACTCTGACTGGCGTGAGATGGTATCTGAGTCTGGTTTTGATTTGTATTTCCCTGATGAAGAGCGACATTGAGCATCTTTTCATGTGCCTGTTGGCCATCTGGATGTCTTCTTTAGAGAAGTGTCTATTCATGTTTTCTGCCCATTTCTTCACTGGATTATTTGTTTTTCAGGTGTGGAGTTTGGTGAGCTCTTTATAGATTTTGGATACCAGCCCTTTGTCCGATATGTCATTTGCAAATATCTTTTCCCATTCTGTCGGTTGCCTTTTAGTTTTGTTGATTGTTTCCTTTGCAGTGCAGAAGCTTTTTATCTTCATGAGGTCCCAATAGTTCATTTTTGCTTTTAATTCCCTTGCCTTTGGGGATGTGTCAAGTAAGAAATTGCTGCGGCTGAGGTCAGAGAGGTCTTTTCATGCTTTCTCCTCTAGTGTTTTGATGGTTTCCTGTCTCACATTCAGGTCCTTTACCCATTTTGAGTTTATTTTTGTGAATGGTGTGAGAAAGTGGTCTAGTTTCATTCTTCTGCATGTTGCTGTCCAGTTCTCCCAGCACCATTTGTTAAAGAGACTGTCTTTTTTCCATTGGATGTTCTTTCCTGCTTTGTCAAACATGAGTTGGCCATACGTTTGTGGGTCTAGTTCTGGGGTTTCTATTCTATTCCATTGGTCTATGTGTCTGTTTTTGTGCCAACACCATGCTGTCTTGATGATTACAGCTTTGTAGTAGAAGCTAAAGTCTGGGATTGTGATGCCTCCCGCTTTGGTCTTCTTCTTCAAAATTACTTTGGCTATGCGGAGCCTTTTGTGGTTCCATATGAATTTTAGGATTGCTTGTTCTAGTTTTGAGAAGAATGCTGGTGCAATTTTGATTGGGATTGCAATGAATGTGTAGATAGCTTTGGGTAGTATTGAAATTTTGACAATATTTATTCTTCCAACCCATGAGCATGGAATGTTTTTCCATTTCTTTATATCTTCTTCAATTTCCTTCATAAGCTTTCTATAGTTTGCAGCATACAGATCTTGTACATCTTTGGTTAGATTTATTCCTAGGTATTTTATGCTTCTTGGTGCAATTGTGAATGGGATCAGTTTCTTTATTTGTCTTTCTGTTGCTTCATTATTAGTGTATAAGAATGCAACTGATTTCTGTACATTAATTTTGTATCCTGCGACTTTGCTGAATTCATGTATCAGTTCTAGCAGATTTTTGGTGGAGTCTATCGGGTTTTCCATGTATAATATCATGTCATCTGCAAAAAGTGAAAGCTTGACTTCATCTTTGCTAATTTTGATGCCTTTGATTTCCTTTCGTTGTCTGATTGCTGATGCTAGCACTTCCAACACTATGTTAAACAACAGTGGTGAGAGTGGACATCTCTATTGTGTTCCTGATCTCAGGGGGAAAGCTCTGTTTTTCCCCATTGAGGATGATATTAGCTGTGGGCTTTTCATAAATGGCTTTTATGATGTTTAATATGTTCCTTCTATCCCGACTTTCTCGAGGTTTTTTATTAAGAAAGGATGCTGAATTTTGTCAAATGCTTTTTCTGCACCAATTGACAGGATCATATGGTTCTTATCTTTTCTTTTATTAATGTTATGTAACACATTGATTCGTGAATGTTGAACCAACCCTGCAGCCCAGGAATGAATCCCACTTGATCGTGGTGAATAATTCTTTTTATATGCTGTCAATTATAAATGTCTTTGTGCCAAATATGGGAGCCCCCAAATATATAAAACCATTAATCACAAACATAAGCAACCTTATTGACAAGAATGTGGTAATTGCAGGGGACTTTAATACCCCACTTACAACAATGGATAGATCATCTAGACACACGGTCAATAAAGAAACAAGGGCCCTGAATGATACATTGGATCAGATGGACTTGACAGATATATTTAGAACTCTGCATCCCAAAGCAACAGAATATACTTTCTTCTCGAGTGCACATGGAACATTCTCCAAGATAGATCACATACTGGGTCACAAAACAGCCCTTCATAAGTATACAAGAATTGAGATCATACCTTGCACACTTTCAGACCATAATGCTATGAAGCTTGAAATCAACCACAGGAAAAAGTCTGGAAAACCTCCAAATGCATGGAAGTTAAAGAACACCCTACTAAAGAATGAATGGGTCAACCAGGGGATTAGAGAAGAAATTAAAAAAATATATGGATACAAATGAAAATTAAAATACAACAATTCAAAAGCTTTGGGATGCAGTGAAGGCAGTCCTAAGAGGAAAATACATTGCAATCCAGGCCTATCTCAAGAAACAAGAAAAATCCCAAATACAAAATCTTACAGCACACCTAAAGGAAATAGAAGCAGAGCAGCAAAGGCACCCCAAACCCAGCAGAAGAAGAGAAATAATAACAATCAGAGAAGAAATAAACAATATAGAATCTAAAAAAAAATTGTAGAGCAGATCAATGAAACCAAGAGTTGTTTTTTTGAAAAAATAAACAAAACTGATAAACCTGTAGCCAGGGTTCTCAAAAAAGAAAAGGGAGATGACCCAAATAGATAAAATCATGAATGAAAATGAAATTATTACAACCAATCACTCATAAATACAAGCAATTACCAGGGAATACTATAAAAAATTATATGCCAACAAACTGGACAACCTGGAAGAAATGGACAAATTCCTATGCACCCACACACTTCCAAACTCAAACAGGAAGAAATAGAAAACTTGAACAGACCCATAACCAGCAAAGAAATTGAATCAGTTATCAAAAATCTCCCAACAAATAAGAGTCCAGGACCAGATGGCTTCCCAGGGGAATTCTACCAGACATTTAAAGCAGAGATAATACCTATCCTTCTCAAGCTGTTCCAAAAAATAGAAAGGGAAGGAAAACTTCCAGACTCATTCTATGAAGCCAGCATTACTTTCATTCCTAAACCAGACAGAGACCCAGCAAAAAAGAGAACTACAGGCCAATATCCCTGATGAATATGGATGCAAAAATCCTCAATAAGATACTAGCAAATCGAATTCAACAGCATATAAAAAGAAATCTGTCTCCTTTAAAAGTCACATAGTACTTACTGTCTGCACCAGTTTTTTGCAATAACCATGGCCCAGTCCCATTCTGTAACATGATTTGTATATTTATGCACTCATTTTCTTCACATTTTGATATATACTTTTGCATCCCAGTGCCTAGCACTTAGTGGCCATCCAAAAATGTCTTGCTTATCTTACTGTAAATAAAGGAAATAGTTGATTCCTAAAATTTAACATATAATGATTACATATTTACTTGTCCTTAATTTTTATAGAAAATAAGAAAGAAGCCAATATAAAATGAACAAAATTAGTAACACTATACATTTTTCTTTGAAAAAATAAAAGCGTCTTCAAAAATTAAGAATGCACAAATATATTTTTGAGCTATGCATTATTTGTTTAAAGCTCCCAAAATAATGCATCTTAACTACTGGCTGAATTGTTTACCTGTTTACATAAACAGTTAAAACTACAAATGTTGTCTTTTATACTCAAATTTATTTCTTCTAAAGTTTTACATTCCAATGGAATAAAATCTTCCACTCCAAAGTCATTTTCTTTATTTACCATATTATTTTATGACTTTCGTGCTTTGGTTTCCACACTCTGGTAAAAAGCAAGCCTGAAAGTTTGTATCTATTGTGATGCAGTCAAAAATAAGACATTATAGCTTTCAGAAGAAAAGTGAAAAAAGACTTCCCCACCCACCCACCTCCCACGCCCAGCTGAAAGCCTGTGATTTTCTCCTTGTGGAAACAAGTAACTAGATTATTATTGACCTACGTTTTACAGCCTGAAAATATGGTGGCCTCGCAGGAGCAATAAACTATGGAACCACCTTCCCAGCAGCTTCAGTTAACCAATGTGGTTGTTTACATGAGTAGGGTGGTTTTAGCTCACTCCTAAAATCCAAAGGCAAGGTCAAAAGGTACATGCCTCAATATTTTTCAGATACTTAAAGGAACACATGCAATCAAGTTGTTTTTAAAAACCATGGAAGTTCTGGTCGTATGATTACTTCTCTACTCAGAGAAATACCACAGTGCTGCCTGTCTTCACTGCACTCTTGGTAGTTTATTTTAAAAAAGATTTGTTTATATCTTGCAGTCTTGAGTAAAGTGAGAAATAAATTCAGAACTTCAGCAAAGTGAGAAATAAACTTTGAACTTCAGTAGAGTAAGAGAGAAATTCTGCACGCCATTCCTTTAATCAAGATCATGCAACTTTTTTCCATGCAACTATCACATACAGACATGGTGAGCCTATAAAGATATATATGGTATGGTGTTAAAAATAAAAGTGAACACAAACCAAGTCATATGTTTTGAAAACTAAAGCCAATACTTCAAACAAGATCTTGGAGGTAAAGTGTATAAAAAGATTCAAGATCTAATCTGAAGATTGTCGGATACATAATGAAATGGAACAGATTATGTAGTGAATGTATGACTAACACTGTAATGTGGTTAAATTCCTTTCATCTTGGAACACACTATAGAGGAAGTTTTTCATGCATAATAATTTTAGCAAGCTACCTTATTTATAATTTTATTTTATGATTTCCCCTACTGGAACCTTTTCAACAGAAACTACTCAGTGTTGGGAAAAATAAAAATCTATTCATTCCTTTTTTTCCCCTCTTTGCATACTTATTTAAAGCATACTTTCTCAGGAATTCCTGTAGATATTTAACTTTCTTCATATTCTCTTAGAAGAAAAACACGTATTTCGAGGCATGTGTAAAAATCTATAAATATAATGAAACAGAACATGATTGAATAAAAATGATGTTCATTCAAGGTGAGACCATCTTCCTAAATTCTGGATGGCTATTGTGAAGTGTTTTGCTTTATTCCAGTGAAATTTTAGTATTTCAGGCACTTGTACAACTGTAAGCCTAGAATTTTGTTAATCGAAGCAACAAAAAATAAAAACAATGAATTTTAAAAGCAAGATTTGTAATACACAGAGGCCATAGTTCAAATAGGACAAAACATGTCTGCATATGTTTTTAAAATAAGTGTTTACTAACATATCAGTAGCAAACATTTTGACTTTTAATAACAGTTGAAGAAAAGTGTATCTTTACTTTCAAATCCTGGGAATTTTTCTGGGACTAAGATAAAATATCAGCCAGTTTTAACAGTGTGAGGCAACATTATATAAGAGAGCTTCTCACAATGATGAAGTGCCCCAATGCCTTCTATTTTATGATTTAACTATGTGGGATTCCAAAATCAAATTCTAAGGGGAATAATAGTTAAAAGCAACAGTAGGGTTTATTTAAAATATGCCTTTTATCTTTTCACAATGTAGACCACTGAGAACAAGATCCATTCTTAGAAGATGGAAGTAAAAAAGCAGAAATGAGCCAAAGCCTATTAATACAATGAGTACATCCAAATTTTCACAGTGACAGCAGAGCTAGTTCACTCAGAGGTTAGTTAAATAATTATTTTAAGGACTCACTGTCCTTTCTGGGAAAATGAACTGTGTAATGTCAAAAGCTCTCATGATATGAAAAATTAGAACGGTCATGAACATGGATTAATATCTATTCATAAAATACTGGCTTCACTTACTGAATTATAGGAGGCACATTAAATGTTTATTTAGCATTTTACAGTTAGCATAGTTGTGCTGAAATCACAATATCCACTTATCTCTAGTATACAGATGTCATTAGACCCAATGCAACTGCCAAGTCTAACACAGGTTGTATATTACAATCATGGGTATGTTTGGCTATCGTTGCCTTTGAGGGGGTGGATGAAAGTAAACAAATACAGAAGTTGCTGTGAATTGGGGGGAGAAATTTCTTCCTGGGTAACCATTAAAAGGTTCTAGAAGACTGAGATTTTGGGTTAATTTCGTTCACCGTTAACATCCCAGTGCTTATGTTGGAAATATAGTAAGAAATTTAAAAAAAAGACAAGTTTTGAATAAATGAATTATACCAATATGAAAGATTGGTGGAAGAATAACTTAAATAGACAACCCATTTGAAAGATCTCTTCTCCAGTTTTAAGAGTATTAAAAACATGGATGTTAATTACTATGATTTCTCTTAATCACTCTCATTATGGTGCTGATGACTCCCCATCCGAATTAGGTTGGAGTGAATATACCAAAAGTGGAACTATGTATTCATGGAAAATTCTGTTATGGTTTAGACTTCTAGCATAAATCGTGTCATCTATATAGAATTTCAATTTTTCATTTCATTGTCCAAACTTGTTAGTCTCATAAATTTACTCCACAGTTGTTACTTTTTCCTTTCTTCTGCCTCGTTTATTTTTTCCCCTACAAATGCTCCCACCTTTGATTTTCCACCAGTTTTAGTACTATTTACATTACATTAACAAATACAAAGGAATGAAATTATTAACATCAAAACTCCCAAACTAAACTTTTTCTCCTCTTTCCAAATTTGGCCTCAATCCAGTCCTATGAAGACTTTATAAAGTTAGAAAGTACTAGTACTAACCCAGATTTCTCAACGTCCACTTAGACCCGTCTACAATCCTTTTCATCCAATAAGTCACTGGGTTTAACTGAGCTTGTTTCAAAAATGTATTTCAAACGAATCTCCTCTTTTGCCTTTCTCTGTTATCACCTATAATCAGTCTCTCCTTATATACAAATTCTTCTCTGCAAAAGTCATTAGGGTTTGGTTTCTCCCAAACCTAATGTCACTTCATTCATTCTTCTCAAGCTTTCTAAATTATGTTCCTAGAATACAGGCATGTCATTTCTCAATTTAGAATCATCTCACAAGTCCCTAAAGCTTGCAGAACCAAATCCAGCATGACTGTCAAGACCCATCATAATCTACGCAGCATACACTCACGTGCTGTCCAGTTGCATATCTGAGTTTCCAGACCTCATGATCCTCTGAGCATTGTATGCACAATATTCTGTCAGTTTTTTGTTGCTATTATTTTAACGGCTTCACATGTCCTTTTTGCCTTTGACTCCAGTAATTCTTACTCATTATTTAAGGCTGAGATCATATGCTAGTTCAATATTCACATTCCACCTTGTTGATTTCTATTTCTTCTACCTATGCATTAGGTTGGCCCTCTATTCAGTCCAGACTCCCCTTAATGACTCAACTGATACTTAGTGGTGACAATTGTGAAAATAAACCTTGGATGACTTGTGCTGAATATAACCAAATGCATTTTGTAGATCTTCAAAGAACATTAATTCACAGGCCAAAGATGAAAATATCTTGCTCAATGAAATGTGGCAATAATCAAACCTAAAGTACATACAAGCCGTTAAAGATGACGCCTTTTAATGTCATTATTTTGACCCACACTTTGATGTTGACTGTATTTATCATTGAAACGAAAATAGTGCAGCCTCTGAAGTTACTTTGATTAGTTTATTTCTGTCCCAGGGCACTTTTTTTTTTTTATTCGCTCTGTGAAAGTGATTCATCTTGTCTTCATTTTCACTCAGCAGTGCCACTGGATTTTGTCTTCAAATGGAATATTTAGTAACAAAGATCATCACATTTTTAGGCTATCTTTGCTTATCACCTAAAATAATAATGGTAATAATACATAATACTAATTGTGCTTTTGCTCTCTGCCAGGCATCCTACAAACCCTATTGAGTGTTTGGACATAGATCCTTTCACGCAATTATTTCCCATCCTGTGATGTGGGTACTGTTAATATCTTCTTTTATAATTCCCATAGCTACTTTTGGAATGACTTATAAGCTGCTTTTAAAATATAAACATTTAATTCCCAGCAAAAATATAAAGTACTGAACTTCATTAATGATCAAGGGATTATAAATTAAAACCATGATCCAATACTTCCATTTAGAATGGCCAAAATGAAGGCAGACAATACCACTTGTCTGATATGGACCAACTGAAATTCTAATACACTGCTGAAGGGAGAAAAAAATGGATCTGGAGAGCTCCATTGGATCTGGAGAACTCTTTGGCGGAGCCTACTAAAAGCTATAGAGATCCATATTCTTTAACCCAGCAATTTGACTCTGAGTTAAATGCCTCCCAACATTGTGCAACAAAAGATAAGTACAAGGATATTCATAGCAGCACTATTTGTAGCTCAAACTGAACAATAATAAGGCCCATCAATATCAGAGTGGATAAATAAACTGTAGTATATTCACCTAAAATAATTCACACACTGCAAAGAGAATAAGCAAAATACAACTATATGCAACATAGTTGTATCTTATAAACATGATATTGTTGAGCAAAGGATGTCAGATGATGAAGCATACCTACTATTTGGGTTTTTTTTAAATGTTTATTTATTTTTGAGAGAGAAAGACACAGAGTGCGAGTGGGGGAGGGGCTGAGAGAGAAGGAGACACAGAATATGAAGCGGACTCCAGGCTCTGAGCTGTCAGCCCAGAGCCTGATGGGGGGCTCAAACCAACAGATCTGAGATCATGACCTGAGCTGAAGTCAGCCACTTAACCGACTGAGCCACCCAGGGACCCTTGGTTTTTTGTTTGTTTGTTTGTTTGATGAAGAGTTCAAAAAGAAGCAAATGATATATAATGGTAGAATTAGAACAGTCCCCTTGGGAAGCTGAATCATGTTGTATTTCTTGATCTGGATGTTGGTTACATGGATGGATGTGTTCAATTTGTGACATTCATCAAGTTGCACACTTACGATTTTTGTACTTTTCACTGTGTGTGTCATTCTTCAAAAGAAATTTTACATGCAAAGGCAAGCATTTGTTGTTTTGCCTAACACTATGGCCTGAGGCTGGAGGACAGCGGCCATCTCGTGACCACGAAGCAACTTCATCATAGGGCAGATCCTCAGTTATTGAATTATTGCCAGAGTAATTGCCTTGAGGTCCATGAAGGTGATTTGGAAATATGGAGAATTCAAATTGCACACCAGAGGGTCCTTGCTGTGTCTCTGGTCTCACCTCAGCTCTCCCTCATGTCTCAGCTTCAGTGTCCCTGCAGCTACTCAAACATACCAAGCATTCTCCTGCCTTGGAGCTTCTCCCCTGAACTATTTCATCTTTTTCAAATGCTCTCCCTCCAGAGATATCTGTAGGTCTTGCCTCCTCATTTCCTTTATGCCTCTGCCCAAATGTCACCTCATCAGAGACAGCTGCTCTCACCTCCACCTATGAAAGGGCAGCATTTCTCTCTACCCCCTTATCTTTATTTTCACCATTGATATTCTTAACTGTGCCATTTTAAAAATTTGCTCACTGAACTGCGTCTGTCCACACAAATATAAGCCCTATCAGGGCAAGGGTTTCGTGCTGTTTAGTTCATGGCAATAACCTCAATGCTTAAAAAATTCCTGGAAATATGTGAAAGGTGTATGACAACTATTTTTGATTGGGTGATGCTGACATGTGAATTTATCAAAGCCACCCACCGACAATGTCCAGGCTATCTGATTGTCCCCTCACCTGCTACGTGGAAACAGAGAAAGGTCGGTAGGAAAATACGGCTGCATGACTGCAGGGGGTGAGGTCTTAGATTCCCCCTGCTCCTCTGTCCTCGTGCCCTGTGATTTAATGAGGGACTTCTCTCACGATGTGAAAATCTGGACGGCCTCTTCTCTCTCAAAAAATCCTTTCAAAAGTGAAATCCTCAAATTAAGATGCAGTTTTACACATCAATTTAAAATCCCCAAAATCCCAAATTGTCTTTTCACTTCCTCCATGTGCCATTCTTTTTTCACTTTGATACTTGGACCCCAAGGCAATAAAGAGCTTTCCTATACTGGGAGATGGGCAGGACCTCTTCAGATATCCAAATTTTATTCTACCACATACATGTGCATACATTACTCATTCAACAAATATCTATCATGTGCTTAACCTGTGCCTAGCACTAAGGGAAGGGTATACAATGATGAATATGTGAGCTTTTCCTGCTTTTAGTGGAGCTTATGTTCTAGCTGAGGGTGTCTTAGGTTGGATTCTTTCAGAGACTAACCCTGAAACAAGTATATGGGCACAAACAGTTTTCTTGGGAGATGATGGGGAGGGTAGGGAAGGGTAGAGAAGTAGGGAGGAGAGGGAAGATTACACAAGTGTGTTAAAGAGCTGTTAGTGCCATGTGCAGTGCCACAATAGCAGCTAGTACTGCTCTGGATTGCTGGGATATTTACAAAGTGCACCTCAGCGTTGTCCCACCTGAGGGTCCGTCAACAGTCAGCTGCCATTGGTGGAGGGCTCTTCCTGGGACATGAACTCACCTGTAATTTGGCCTGCCCACTCAACAGGCTGAGCGTGCTCCTGTGGCCAGAGGAAGCCCCCAGGCAGAGAGGATTGTGTGCTTAGAGTGGGATCCGCAGGCCTGAGAGGGGCCCAGGGAAAGAGTGATGAGAGAGGCATCCACCCTGTGTTGCAGGACAGACTGCATGCCAGTTAGGCACAAAGGAGAAGCCAAGAGGAACATAAAAGAATTGGAAGGTCTGGCTAACAGTGCTAAGTTGGCTGACAAAGTTTCTGTGTCTGTGATCTGCAAGATGAGAGCCTCTTGGGCCTGTTTGTATCAGAGGAAGAGCTTTCTGGGGCCTAAAGAGCATCCAGGACAAAGATCAGGGTGCAAGGATTCCTTTGTGTGTTTAAGAAACTAAAAGGCCCGTGGGGTTGGAGAGGAAACAAAGGGCAAGGAAAGAAGGGTGAAGGATGTACTCAGAGGAGCACAGGACCTGGGGCAGGTTCGGCCATGGGCAGGATGCCACTGGGGGTTCCATCATGTGAATTCTGTTAGCCTGCTTTTATTTTAAAAGTTATATATGCATTGTATATACATGTCTCTATATACAATGTATTATTAGATATATGTTTCATAAATATATATTTACATAGTTACTTATGTGCATTTATTTATACCCACCAGTTTAACAGGCGATGAAAATAATGGACTTTGTTTCGTTTCCAGTCACTGGGCACAAATAAATGGTGTGGACAAGTAAGTGTGTATTTTGTGATCCTTGTCGAAATATCTGTACATAGCTCTATAGGTGTCTAGTAATGTATAACCAGGACACTGGTTACTGAGAAAGCAGCACCAGTGGGGAGCTAGCGGAGAGAGGAAGAGATAAGACAGGTTGGCTGGCATGTAAATCTAAATGGATATTCATTTTCTTTTTTTCAATGGAAACTCCTCAAAAGAAAGGACTACTATAAAATGAAAGGGACTGGAAATAAAAAACAAAAACATGTAATTTGAGACTTCAAGCCTGATGGAGAACTTTTCTTTTCCTGTTATTTTTCTTCTTTTTTAAAAATCTTGGCTGTCACAAAACCAGAGAAATTTAGAACTGAGTGACTCACTCCAGGGCCCATCTTCTTTCTGATCTTGCTTTTTTTAGGATTCAAAGTTAGCGGGAAAGGCAAATGCATTATTTGACTTAAATTCAGAATGCATTGGCATTACTTACAGTGATTTTGAGAGCCTCTGAACAAAGGAGAAAAGATTACTGCATTGACAGTGAAATTAGAGAATGGTGAGGGTGCATTATGTTGAGTTGGCAGTGAAGCGTTTGCAGCACACCTGTTTTGTGCAAATGATACAATAGCATGAGAAAATCAGCGAGGCAGCATTGTTCTCAGTTGTTTTAAAGGCAAGGGGTCATGGAGACAATGCTGATATGGGCTCATTTTTAATGGGTTTAAAATTAGTTTCTAACCTATTGGAATCTTGCACAGCATGTGAAATAACTCACTCTGAGTTATTGCTGAGAAGGAGCTGGAAAATGGAAAAAACAGAAATATACAAGTTCATTTTCCATGGAGCCTCCCACTGCCTGGCCTCTTCACTCTCCATTCTGCAGAAAGCCCATGATTGCCTAATGGACAGCATCATTGAGGACCTCAGCCCTAAAAGTCATTCAAAGAGGGTGTTCCGTTCTCTAACCCAGCTCCTGGCCTAATTTTCAGAAGTTATACACTTGGATAATCCTTTTGTCATCCCATTGCTATGAGGCCAGATGTTACCCATTGGAACATAATCCACTTGAACACTCTCCATAAACAAGCTGGTTGAGACACAGGAACAATTGCATCAAACCAGAAGGATTTCAGTGGGAAAATGATTGATCACAAAGAGACAATTGCTCTCCCCACAGAGTGTACGATTCCCATCAGACTGATGATTTCTAACTTTTGCTATTAGGAAATTCAGGATGGTGTGAGTTGAGTGGAAGATGGCGGCGTAGGAGGACGCTGAGCTCACCGCGTCCTGCGGATCACTTAGATTCCACCCACACCTGCCTAAATAACCCAGAAAATCGCCAGAAGACTAGCAGAATGGATTCTCCAGAGCCAAGTGTGGACGAGAGGTCCACAGAAGAGGGTGGAGAGGCGGTGCGTGCTACACTGGTGGGAGGAAGCCAGGGCAGAGGGGCAGCCCGCCGGCCAAGCAGAGCCCCTGAGTCTGGCTTGCAAAAATGGAGGGGCCGGATGCAGTGTGTTCTGACAGTAAGCAGGACTTAACATCTGGAAGGTTATAAGTTAACAGATCTGCTCAGAGAACAGGAGGGCTGGAGGACAACGGGAGGGAGAGTTGTTGAGCCCCAGACAACAGAGCGCAGGTTGGAGGGGAACAAAGGCACTCGCCAGCGCCATCTCCCTTGCCCATCCCCCAGCCAAAATCCCAAAGGGAACCAGTTCCTGCCAGGGAACTTGCTTACACCACGCAAACACCCAATGTTGTGCTTCTGCGGATCCATCCCTTCGCGGGTCTGACTCCCTCCCTGTGCCTGAGGGCCCCTCCCGAAGCAGATCTCCGAAGGAAAAGTGAGCTGAGCCTGCCCGCCCCATTCACCTTGCCGATCCACCTCAGCTAATACACCAGATCCCCAGCACCACAAGCCTGGCAGTGTGCAAGTAGCCCAGACCGGCCACGCCACCCCACAGTGAATCCCGCCCATAGGAGAGGGGAAGAGAAGGTACACACCAGTCTGACTGTGGCCCCAGTGGTGGGCTGGGGGCAGACATCAGGTCTGACTGTGGTCCCGCCCACCAAGTCAAGTTATTCAAGACAGCACAGGGGAAGTGCCCCACAGTTCTGCACCACTCCAGGGACTATCCAAAATGAGAAACGGAAGAATTCCCCTCAAAAAAACCTCCAGGAAATAACGACAGCTAACAAACTGATCAAAAACGATTTAAACAATATAACAGAAAGTGAATTTAGAATAATAGTCATAAAAATAATTGCTGGGCTTGAAAACAGTATAAAGGAAAGCAGAGAATCTATTGCTACAGAGATCAAGGGAATAAGGAACAGCCAGGAGGAGCTAAAAAATGCTATTAATGAGCTGCAAAATAAAATGGAGATGAACACAGCTCGGATTGAGAGGCAGAGGAGAGAATAGGTGAACTAGAAGATAAAATTATGGAAAAAGAAGAAGCTGAGAAAAAGAGAGATTAAAAAATCCAGGAGTATGAGGGGAAAATTAGAGAACTAAGTGATGCACTAAAGAGAAATAATCTACACATAATTGGTATTCCAGAGGAGGAAGAGAGAGGGAAAGGTGCTGAAGGTGTACTTGAAGAAATAATAGCTGAGAACTTCCCTCATCTGGGGAAGGAAAAAGGCACTGAAATCCAAGAGGCACAAAGAACTCCCTTCAGACGTAACTTGAATCAATCTTCTGCACGACATATCATAGTGAAACTGGCAAAATACGAGGATAAAGAGAAGTTCTGAAAGCAGCAAGGGATAAACGTGCATTAACATATAAAGGGAGACCGATAAGACTAGTGAAGGATCTCTCTACTGAAACCTGGCAGGCCAGAAAGGAATGGCAGGAAATCTTCAATGTGATGAACAGAAAAAATATACAGCCGAGAATCCTCTATCCAGCAAATCTGTCATTTAGAATAGAAGGAGAGATAAAGGTCTTCCAAAACAAACAAAAACTGAAGGAATTCATCGCTACTAAACCAGCCCTACAAGAGATCCTAAGGGGGATCCTGTGAGACAAAGTACCAGAGACATCGCTATAAGCATGAAACCTATAAACATCACAATGACTCTAAGCCCATATCTTTCTATAATAACACTGAACATAAATGGACTAAATGCTTCAACCAAAAGACATAGGGTATCAGAATGGAAAAAAAAAAAGACCCATCTATTTGCTGTCTACAAGAGACTCATTTTAGACGTGAGGACACCTTTAGATTGAAAGTGAGGGGATGGAGAAATATTTATCATGCTACTGGAAGTCAAAAGAAAGCTGGAGTAGCCATACTTATATGAGACAAACTAGACTTTAAATTAAAGGCTGTAACAAGAGATAAAGAAGGGCATTATATAATAATTACAGGGTCTATCCATCAAGGAGAACTAACAATTATAAATGTCTCTGCACTGAATACGGAAGCCCCCAGATATATAAAACCATTAATCACACACATAAGCAACCTTATTGGCAAGAAGTGGTAATTGCAGGGGACTTTAATACCCCACTTACAACAATGGATAGATCATCTAGACACACGGTCAACAAAGAAACAAGGGCCCTGAATGATACATTGGATCAGATGGACTTGACAGATATATTTAGAACTCTGCATCCCAAAGCAACAGAATATACTTTCTTCTCGAGTGCACATGGAACATTCTCCAAGATAGATCACATACTGGGTCACAAAACAGCCCTTCATAAGTATACAAGAATTGAGATCATACCATGCATACTTTCGGACCACAATGCTATGAATCTTGAAATCAACCACAGGAAAAAGTCTGGAAAACCTCCAAAAGCATGGAGGTTAAAGAACACCCTACTAAAGAATGAGTGGGCCAACCAGTCAATTAGAGAAGAAATTAAAAAATATATGGAAACAAATGAAAATGAAAATACAACAATCCAAATGCTTTGGAATGCAGCGAAGGCAGTCCTGAGAGGAAAATACATTGCAATCCAGGCCTATCTCAAGA
This sequence comes from Acinonyx jubatus, assembly GCF_027475565.1. Taxonomy (NCBI): domain Eukaryota; kingdom Metazoa; phylum Chordata; class Mammalia; order Carnivora; family Felidae; genus Acinonyx; species Acinonyx jubatus. Next base: position 33,332,147 of record NC_069388.1, on the reverse strand, counting down.
AACAAGAAAAATCCCAAATACAAAATCTAACAGCACATCTAAAGGAAATAGAAGCAGAGCAGCAAAGGCACCCCAAACCCAGCAGAAGAAGATAAATAATAAAGATCAGAGCAGAAATAAACAATATAGAATCTAAAAAACTGTAGAGTAGATCAATGAAACCAAGAGTTGGTTTTTTGAAAAAAAAAAAAAAGGGGTTGTTTTAGAGGTTGATAAACCTGTAGCCAGGCTTCTCAAAAAACAAAAGGGAGATGACCCAAATAGATAAAATCATGAATGAAAATGGAATTATTACAACCAATCCCTCAGATACAAGCAATTATCAGGGAATACTATGAAAAATTATATGCCAACAAACTGGACAACCTGGAAGAAATGGACAAATTCCTAAACACCCACACACTTCCAAAACTTAAATAGGAGGAAATAGAAGGCTTGAGCAGACCCATAACCAGCGAAGAAATTGAATCAGTTATCAAAAATCTCCCAACAAATAAGAGTCCAGGACCAGATAGCTTCCCTGGGGAATTCTACCAGACATTTAAAGCAGAGATAATACCTATCCTTCTCAAGCTGTTCCAAAAAGTAGAAACGGAAGGAAAACTTCCAGGCTCATTCTATGAAGACACTATTACTTTGATTCCGAAACCAGACAGAGACCCAGTAAAAAAAGAGAACAAAGGCCAATATCCCTGATGAATATGGATGCAAAAATTCTCAATAAGATACTAGCAAATCAAATTCAACAACTTATAAAAAGAATTATTCACCATGATCAAGTGGGATTCATTCCTGGGATGCAGGGCTGGTTCAACATTTGCAAATCAATCAATGTGATACATCACATTAATAAAAGAAAAGATAAGAACCATATGATCCTGTCAATTGGTGCAAAAAAAGCATTTGACAAAATTCAGCATCCTTTCTTAATAAAAAACCTCGAGAAAGTCGGGATAGAAGGAACATACTTAAACATCATAAAAGCCATTTATGAAAAGCCCACAGCTAATATCATCCTCAATGGGGAAAAACTGAGAGCTTTCCCCCTGAGATCAGGAAAACGACAGGGATGTCCACTCTCACCACTGTTGTTTAACGTAGTGTTGTAAGTGCTAGCATCAGCAATCAGACAACAAAAGGAAATCAAAGGCATCAAAATTGGCAAAGATGGAGTCAAGCTTTCACTTTTTGCAGATGACATGATATTATACATTGAAAATCCGATAGACTCCACCAAAAGTCTGCTAGAACCGATACATGAATTCAGCAAAGTCGCAGGATACAAAATTAATGTACAGAAATCAGTTGCATTCTTATACACTAATAATGAAGCAACAGAAAGACAAATAAAGAAACTGATCCCATTCACAATTGCACCAAGAAGCATAAAATACCTAGGAATAAATCTAACCAAAGATGTACAAGATCTGTATGCTGCAAACTATAGAAAGCTTATGAAGGAAATTGAAGAAGATATAAAGAAATGGAAAAACATTCCATGCTCATGGGTTGGAAGAATAAATATTGTCAAAATTTCAATACTACCCAAAGCTATCTACACATTCATTGCAATCCCAATCAAAATTGCACCAGCATTCTTCTCAAAACTAGAACAAGCAATCCTAAAATTCATATGGAACCACAAAAGGCTCCGCATAGCCAAAGTAATTTTGAAGAAGAAGACCAAAGCGGGAGGCATCACAATCCCAGACTTTAGCTTCTACTACAAAGCTGTAATCATCAAGACAGCATGGTGTTGGCACAAAAACAGACACATAGACCAATGGAATAGAATAGAAACCCCAGAACTAGACCCACAAACGTATGGCCAACTCATGTTTGACAAAGCAGGAAAGAACATCCAATGGAAAAAAGACAGTCTCTTTAACAAATGGTGCTGGGAGAACTGGACAGCAACATGCAGAAGAATGAAACTAGACCACTTTCTCACACCATTCACAAAAATAAACTCAAAATGGGTAAAGGACCTGAATGTGAGACAGGAAACCATCAAAACACTAGAGGAGAAAGCATGAAAAGACCTCTCTGACCTCAGCCGCAGCAATTTCTTACTTGACACATCCCCAAAGGCAAGGGAATTAAAAGCAAAAATGAACTATTGGGACCTCATGAAGATAAAAAGCTTCTGCACTGCAAAGGAAACAATCAACAAAACTAAAAGGCAACCGACAGAATGGGAAAAGATATTTGCAAATGACATATCGGACAAAGGGCTGGTATCCAAAATCTATAAAGAGCTCACCAAACTCCACACCTGAAAAACAAATAATCCAGTGAAGAAATGGGCAGAAAACATGAATAGACACTTCTCTAAAGAAGACATCCAGATGGCCAACAGGCACATGAAAAGATGCTCAATGTCGCTCTTCATCAGGGAAATACAAATCAAAACCAGACTCAGATACCATCTCACGCCAGTCAGAGTGGCCAAAATGAACAATCAGGAGACTATAGATGCTGGTGTGGATGTGGAGAAATGGGAACCCTCTTGCACTGTTGGTGGGAATGCAAACTGTTGCAGCTGCTCTGGAAAACAGTGTGGAGGCTCCTCAAAAAATTAAAAATAGATCTACCCTATGACCCAGCAATAGCGCTGCTAGGAATTTACCAAAGGGATACAGGAGTGCTGATGCATAGGGGCACTTGTACCCCAACGTTTATAGCAGCACTTTCAACAACAGCCAAATTATGGAAAGAGCCTAAATGTCCATCAACTGATGAATGGACAAAGAAATTGTGGTTTATATACACAATGGAGTACTACGTGGCAATGGGAAAGAATGAAATATGGCCCTTTGTAGCAACGTGGATGGAACTGGAGGGTGTTATGCTAAGTGAAATAAGCCATACAGAGAAAGACAGATACCATATGTTTTCACTCTTCGGTGGATCCTGAGAACCTTAACAGAAACCCATGGGGGAGGGGAAGGAAAAAAAAAAGAGGTTAGAGTGGGATAGAGCCAAAGCATAAGAGACTCTTAAAAACTGAGAACAAACTGAGGGTTGATGGGGGGTGGGAGGGAGGGGAGGGCAGGTGATGGGAATTGAAGAGGGCATCTTTTGGGATGAGCACTGGGTGTTGTATGGAAACCAAATTGACAATAAATTTCGTATATATTAAAAAAAAGAAATTCAGGGTGATCTGAAAATATGAAGCTTAAGATTGTATGACAAGATTAATTTTTACCCTTTTCTGCTATTTTTAAAATGTTGTGTGTTGAAATCAACCCAATTTCCCTCACTGGGTGAATGGATAAAAAATAGTGGTATGTTCTTATAATGGAATACTATTAAGCAATAAAAGATGAGCTGCTAATAAATGAAGCAACATGGCTGAACCTCAGATGTATTACAAGAGAAACAGTTGTACATTGTATGATTCCATGTGCATGATCTGGGAAATTTTAAACTATAGGGAAAAAATGAGATCAGTAGCTGCCAAAGGCTGGAAACAGGTGAAGGGAATTAAATGTAAAGACAGTAGGGAATTACTTAACGTAATAGAATCATTCTCTATCCTAATTGTGATAGAGGTTACATTACTATAAGTACATGCTCTATTTTGTCAAAACTCATAGAGTGGCACAGAAGGGTAAATTTTACTATATATAAACTACACATCAATAAACACTATTTTCAAAATTTTTCTTGGTGAAAATGACATTTCCTTCTAATTTTCATTAAAAGAACAGCACACCACCTTTATTTTTCTTCCTGGAATACGCTGTGATGCCTGTCTGCTATGAGGTGCTATGGCCCAATGTTCCTTCTGAGTTACAGGTGTTACATGTTTCTTCGATTTGGTGACATAAGAGGAAGTAAAGGTCATAGACTTTTTCTGCAACAATAAGGGATATTTCTGTTGAAGACCAACCCGCTAGTTACCAACACAACATAATTAAATTTTTGAAATATTTTCCTTACTGTTCTAAGGTCTTTTAGTTTTAACTAACATAAATCTGTTTCAAATTAGAGTTAGGAAAAAAATCATAAATCTAATAGGACAAAACATGAAAGCCACAATATGACATGATGGTAAGAAACCTATTTAACTGGCCTGGAGTCTCCAAAGAGATCAATGATATTCTGGTGGTTTTAAAACATGGTGTAAATTCTTTGGTACTATTCCTATTAGAAGTGGGTGGTCTGGGGTTCCTGGGTGGCTCAGTTAGTTAAGAGTCTGACTTTGGCTCAGGTCATGACCTCACAGCTTGTGAGTTCGAGCCCTGCATCGGGCTGTGTGTTGATAGCTCAAAGCCTGGAGCCTACTTCGGATTCTGTGTCTCCCTCTCTCTCTCTCTGCCCCTCCCCCACGCATGCTCTGTCTGTCTGTCTGTCTCTCTCTGTATCAAAAATAAACATTAAAAATAAAATAAAACAAAATAAAATAAAATAAAAGGTGAGTGGTCTGTGTCCCCTCTTCTGTGACTGCTTTGTTCCATATAGTACAGCAGAAGGGACACAGTGTGACTTCTGAGGCAAAGTCAGTAAAGGGCTTGCAGCTTCTACAATGTAGTGCTAGAACACTTGGTCATGGAATTCTGAGCCTAACTACCCTAAGGCCACCATGTTGTGAGGAAGCCCAACCCACATGGGATGACCATGTATAGGTGTTCCAGTTGACAATCACAGCTGAGTCCAGCCTTAGGGTCATCCCAGCTTAAGCAACAGATATGAGAGTGAAGAAATCTTCAGATGATCCCAGCCCCCCAGCCATTTAAATGCTGAGGCCTCAGGCATCATGGAGCAAACATAAGCCCTCTTCATTGTGCCCTGTTCTTTTTTTTTTTTTTTTTGACCTGTTGTATCTGTTATCATAATAAAATGGTGATTGCTTAAGGGAATTAAGTCATTAAGTTGTAGGGTAATTTTCATGCAACAGTAGATAACTATGTACAGGCAAGGGATGAAACCAAACCACACCGAAACAAACAACAACAAAAATCAGGGACTATTTTAGAATAAAGGAGACTAATGAAACCTGACAACTAAAGGCAATACATGATCTTGATTGCATCCTTGAAGCCACAAATAACTCTAAAGAAAATATTAGAGACAAAGGGAGACGTTTCAAAATAAAAACTTGTTGGGGAAAAAAGAAACAACATTAAAATAAAAATTAAAAGAGAGAGAGGAGTGAGCAGGCTTAAGCTGTGGAGTCATCCCCCTGGGTTCGAATTGTTGCTCTTCTAAGACCATAGGTAAACTCTCTCTTTAAATACAGGGTCACTAAGAGTATGTAGTCCTCTGACTTACAGGGATTGAAAGAAATAGTATATCATATGTAAAGTGGGTGGAATAGTTTCCAGCTCAGTAATGCTCGATAAGAGTTATTACTAATAGTGACTGTTTTCAACACAAAAAAAGCCATTATGATTCTAAGCACCTGCTCCCTGTACCCCTTTCAGCTTCTCTTTCTGTGCCTGCTTTAATCTCCCCTCGACTTTGCAGCATGGCTTGCCCTCCTTCTGAATGCCTGTGTCTCTCCTGTCTCTCTTGAGTTTCCCTGTCCTCTGTTCAAGCAACAGGTTTAGATGATTTCCTGTCTCTCAGTCTCACTCCTAGATACCAGGGAGAGATAGTCTGATTTGATCTGCGGTCACATAAACACTCAGATCCTACCGGCTTTAGAAACAAGTTGAATAGTGTTCTGCAGTAGGAAGATGTCTGTTGAGACCCACCATCTCTTAGAAAACATCCCTAAGAGAGGGGAAATGGGCTCGGCAGACTCCTTCTTAATTAAAAGACAATTTTAATATAGACCAATTGTGGAAGTAAAATTATTTTAATTTCAAGGCCATGGAGTCCATTTTAATTGAAAAAATTAGAATTTTATCTGATGTTTACAATCTTAAAAGATGACCTGGTGAAACTGGGAAAGCAAGGCTGGAAGGAGTATCTTGACCTTCTAATTCTGCCAATTTTTAATCATTTGCCTTGCAAAAAAATGATTGTTTAGAAATTGTTGCTTATCTTCTCTGATGCTTAGTAGCGTGGAAAAGGGCAAAAGAGAATGTACTGGTGACATCATTTTATGTCTTATGAAACAAATGTATTTCTGGATCTAAGTTATTGTAAAACAATAATAAACTAGAATGATCTCTTAAAAATATTTTAAGTGCACAATATATTCTTGTAAAAATAGGAATATATTATTGTAAAATTTCCAGTAAGGCATAGGCTGCAGAGATAACTTTGATAGTCACAAATCAGATGTGTACAAAAATAAGTCTCTATTTTACCACTGTGCATATTTTCTTGGTCTCTGATGGTCCATTTTCACTCATCACTGGAAAACTTGATATAGTTACTCCTGGTAGAATTGCTAGATTGAAAAGTATAAGGGTTTAAAACTGTAATTATATAGCCAAATTACCCTCCAACATTTTAAGAGTCCTTGTCAAATTACCAATTCACACTCCCACTGGCAACGAATGAGAACATACATCTCCCCACATCTTTGCCAAACTAGATGCTTCAACCTCTTTGCATATGACAAATGTCACTTGAGTTAAAATCTATTGTGGTGATGATCATTGAGTTTGAACACTAAGCTTTGTTTAATTGTCTTTTCATATTTGTTTTCAGTGAATTGAATGTATTGATTTGTAGAAGCTCTTTATATTTTTTAAATGTGTATTATTTTTTTATTTTTTAATGTTTTATATTGAGAGAGAGAGAGAGCATGAGCAAGAGAGGGATAAACAGAGAGGGGGAGAGAGAGTCCCAAGCAGGCTCTGCACTGTTCAGCACACAGAGGCTGATGTGGGCCTTGAAACCACAAATCATGAGATCATGACCTGAGCTGAAATCAAGGGTTGGACGCCTACTGAGCCACCCAGGCACCCCTTTAGAAGCTCTTTAAATGTTCTATATATTTTTTGTTTTATATTGTGATGAGATGTTTTCAAAAATGATGTTTTTGAACCTAAAACAAATGAACAACTTTCTCCACAAGGGGTGGAGAAGATGGGTGGGGATTTGTAAGAGATTTCTGAAGAGAGCCTCTGTCCAGTGTGAGTACCATCCCTGCCCCACCTCTTGTCCCATGTGAACTGGAATTATCCTCTCCTCACTCACACCTAGTGAATAATGTTCTACATGGGGTTGGGGAAAAGTGGACTGCTGGTTGTCTCTTGCTCAAGATGTCTAGAAGATGCCAGACTAGTGAAAGATGGTAAAGGGTTGTATCTTGGAAGTAACTATCTTCTCCTCACAGTAGGTCCAGGAATGTGGATGTCTTTCCTAACTGTGCCCTCACACTATCTAAGAAGATGTGGGGACTCTAACAGTGAAAGTCTGAAGAGTGGTTCACCAGTTACCAGAGGCATGACCCAGAGAGACATGAATGCTATGGTTAGGGTTTAGATGGGTCACCTAGGTCTCTAAAGACCCTACTAAATTTCTCATGAGAGTCACCTTCAAACATTAGCCAGGCCCAGAGGACAAGAAGTCAGTTGTGACAAAGACTATCCTCAGCTAAGCATAAATCTTCCTGCTTTATCCCTTTACCTCTACTTCATTCTCCCCACCTCTGACCACCAAGCAGAGTCCAAACCCACAGCTAGCAAGAGGTTATGAAGTGAGAAGAGATAAAGAACAAACAGAAACCAACCACATCCCCTTCCCTAAAGGCTAGGGGCCTGCAAAATGCAACACAGAGCTGGAGAGAAGGAGGAGAAATCTTATCTTAGAATGAAGTTTGAAGTGTTGATTAATATCTTGAACTGAAATGAGGGTATGTTTTTGACTTAACATGAACTTAGCACAGAAAAGACATGGGCCTATTGAAGGTTCCTCCACTTAAATAATTTGTAGAATGTCAGCTCAGAGGCAAAAGTAGAGTCACTTTTTGTTATGTTCCAAACATCAAGGATTGGTTAAAACACATTGCAGATATTTTTTCCCTGGCCTGGCTTTCTTTATGCTATAATGCTTTTGACTTTGTTTATGTTATAATATGTTTATAGACCTTCTCAACTCTTACTTATCAAATCCATCTATTATTAGAAGGGCCTTCTTATCCTATCCTAAGATTATAAATATATTCACTTTTTTTTTTTAACTCACGTCCCATATTTTAGTTTCCTACAACTGGTTTTGAGATGCATCTGGAATTCATTTTGTGAATATTGTTGTGGTGTCAAGCCTCTCTGGAAAATTGCCCTCAGCTGGGAAGAGCTGCCTCACTCGAGGTCACATCTCTTTCCCCAGGGGCAGCCCACATCCAATGACTGATTCATGTGGTACTAGAACATGAGGGCTCCCTGACCACAAGGCTGACAGCTCCCAAGGATACCCCGGCTTCAGAATCCCCCTTCTGTTTGGCTGAGGCCACTGAGACTAGATGGCAACCCAGCTTGTACCTTTGCCCATTGACACTTCCTTCACATTCTCCTCAGGTATCGATCTACAGAACAACTCCCCAGTAAACTTCTCCTCAACCAATCTCTGTCTCAAAAACTCCTTCCTCAGGAACCTGATTTGCAACCTTCACTAGTTAACTATTTGAAGTAGTTAACTGGAATCTATTTTTCTTCCAAGTTCAGAATTCACAATCTCAGTACATTTTGTTGAACAATTAATCCTTTCAAAATGTCACCTTTATCGTACACTGACTTTTCCATTAAACAAAGGTCTGTTTTTGGTCTATTCAGTCTACCTGACTTCTTAGTTATATTTTTCTGAAATTATTTCCACACTCTTTAATTCTGTAGATTCATAAAAAACTCTTTATCAGGCAAAGAAAGCTACTCATTATTATTTTTTAAATAAAAAGTATATTGGCTGTTCTTTTGTTGATATATGTATTTGTTTTTCCTCTTCAAGGTGAAATTTAAATGTATTTTCTCTAGCCCAGATAAAAATTCTGATGAGGCCTTTATTTATTATTGCATTGAATTTAAGGAATAATATGTGGAGAATTGAAATATTTACAATATTGAATTGTCGCATCTAAGAATTTTGAACATTTCTCTATATGTTCACGCATTATTTTCCCTTCTGTAGAAGTTTCTTACATATATTACACTTATCTCTTGGTAGGTTTGTTTCTAGATGTTTTAGAATACTTATTACCATTTATGAAAGGTATTTGAGATTTGTAGGTTAATCTTACATCTGATTTTGTTAAATTCCCTTATGAGTTCTAATAATATTTTAATTTATATTCTTAGATTTCCTGGGCAGATAACATCATCTGCAAATAATGCCAGTTTTGTCTTTTCCTTTCTAGTTGTTATATTTAGTTTCTTTCTTGTTTTATTGCATTGGCCATGATTGCCAACACCATGACAAGGATAGCAGCTACCTTGTGTTGCCTAAGACTTTAATAGGAATTCCTCTTATATTTTATGAATAATATGATTTTTGCTGGAAGTTTCTGATAGTTACCAAATACCTATTTAACGCGGAGTCTTAAGGATAAGTGTTCCATGAGTAAATGGTAAAATAACAATAAAATGAGATGTACCCGAAAGTCAGAGAGAGGGTCTGACTGCCCTGAATAGGTGGCTTCTAGCCAAAAAGAACTACTGCAGGAACCAGATGGCAACTTGAATGAACCAACTAACTAAATAAAGGGGTGTCATGAGATTCAATTATAAGACATAAAAATCTTTTGGGAACCAAAAAAGTGTCAAATTTTATGACTCAGGGGAGATATTGATAATGGAGAGTAGACACTGCTGAGCCCAGATACATTAGTCAGGAAGACCCTGAGTAATAGTACTATTAAACACAAACAAAATTACAAAGATTTTGAAAATCATGAAGTAAACCAAAATCTAACATGCTATTAACTAGTAAGAACTCCTAGTAGAGATAAAGAAACAGAGAGGAAATAAATAATGAAATATATTGTGAGTGAAAGAAAAGGTCTTCAGAGTTAAAAGACTGAATGAGTTCCTCACAGAGCTGATGAAATAAGAGAGCTGGTATATACCCTTGTAAAATTCCTCAACTTCAAAAATAAATATTTAGACAAGACTTAGGAAAGGAAGAAAGTATTCTTTTTAAGAAAAGGAGAGATATTCATTTTGGCACTATAGCTCCAAGGCAAACAAAAATATAAGGAACTTAGTTTTATGATATAATATAAGGAAGGAGAATTTAAGATTCAAAGCACTAACAGGATAAAGGAACATTATGTGACATAAAAGGCACAATTACTGAAGAAGGTATAAAGATGATAAACCAATGAATATGGCAGTTAAATATGCAAAACTAAAGCAATTAGAAATGCATGAAGACCATAATAAAAAGTAAAACTATGGTGAGATATTATAAATACTACTTGAAGAAATCGGTCAGTTGGTGTCCGACTTTGGCTTAGGTCATGATCTCACAATTCATGGGTTCCAGCCCCACGTCAGGCTCTGTGCTGACAGCTCAGAGCCTGGAGCCTGCTTCGGATTCTGTGTCTCCCTCTCTCTCTCTGTCCCTCCCCTGATCACATTCGATCTCTCTCTCTTTCTGAAAAATAAACAAACATAAGAAAAAAAAGTCAGTAAGCCCTTGAACAAGGAGTAACACAATAAAAAAATTGATTTCATGATACAGCAAACATTTACATGGCAAGCATGTGCAATTTTCTCATATGTATGCATCATTAATAAAAATTAATCATAGAGGTGCCTGGGTGGCTCAGTCAGTTGAGTGTCTGACTTCAGCTCAGGTCATGATCTCATGGTTCATGAATTCAAGCCCTGCGATGGGCTCTGTGCTGACAGCTCAAAGGCTGGGCTTGCTTTGGATTCTGTGTCTGCCTCTCTCCCTGCCCCTCCCCATCCCCCCCCAAAATACATAAACATTAAAAAATTAAAAAAATTAATCATATAGTTGACCTCCCAAAACTAAAAGAAACAATTTTATAAGTCACATCTTCTCAAACTCTAAACATAAAAAAACCTAAAAACTGAATAATTGAAACTATTAAACATAATACCAAATGACCTGTGAGTTAATTAGGAAAACAAAGTTAACATGAAAATCTACATATATTGGGGCACCTGGGTAGCTCAGTCAGTTAAGCGGCCGACTTCGGCTCATGGTCCATGAGTTCAAGCCCCACGTCGGGCTCTGGTGCTGACCACTCAGAGCCTGGAGCCTGTTTCAGATTCTGTGTCTCCCTCCCTCTCTGCCCCTCCCGTGTTCATGCTCTGTCTCTCTCTGTCTCAAAAATAAATAAGTGTTAAAAAAATTAAAAAAAAAAAAGAAAATCTACATATAAAGGACTATAAAAAGAATACTTCACATTAGTTGAGACATAGCTAAAGTATAACCACAGGAAAATACATATTCTGAAATACCTTTATTATCAAAAGAAGAAGAGAATAAAGAAAAAAATCTGTATTTCAGAATCTTAGTGTATGCTAGAAAATGTTCTGTGTTCTTTATGCATATTAAATTATTTAATTCTCAAAAAAATCTTATGAGGTAGATATTATCATCCCTATTCTTTAGATGAGGACACTGAGGCACAGAAAGGTTCAACAGCCTGACAAATGTAACACAGCTAGCAAGTGGTGGTACCAGTCTTTAAAACCAGTGAAGTCTGGGGTGCCTGGGTGGCTCAGTTGGTTAAAAAGCGACTTTGGCCCAGGTCATGATCTCACAGTTTGTGAGTCCGAGCCCCTCGTTGGGCTCTGTACTGATAACTCAGAGCCTGGGGCCTGCTTCGGATTCTGTGTCTCCCTCTCTCTGTCCCTCTCCCCCATTCACACTGTCTCTCTCTCTCTCTCTCTCTCTCAAAAATAAATAAACATAAAAAATTAAAAAAAAAACAGTGAAGTCTGGTTACCCAATATGTTAAACTCATCTTAAGATGAGTTGGGAGAACACATTACTCATCCATAAAAAATAATGAAATCCTGCTATTTGCAATAATATGAAAGGATCTAGAGAGTTTAATGTTGAGAAAATAAGGCAGTCCAAGAAAAACAAATACCATACAATATCACTCATATGGAATTTAAGAAACAAAACAAATGAGCAAAGGAAAAAGACAGAGAGGGAGACAAACCAAGAAAGAGACCTAAGTACGGAGAACAAACTGATGGTTACTACTAGAGGGGACTTGGGTGGGGGATGGGTGCAAGAGATGAAGGGGATTAATGAATACACTTACTATGATGAACACTGAGTTATGTATAGAATTGTTTCTTGTTTTAATTTTTTAACATTTATCCATTTTTGAGAGAGAGAGAGAAAGACACAGAGCATGAGCAGGGAAGAGGCAGAGAGAGAGAATCTCAAGCAGGCTCTGAGCCCACATGCAGGGGCTCCAACTCAAAACGTGAGATCATGACCTGAGTTGAAGTCCCATGCTCAATTGACTGAGCCACCCAGGCACCTCAACATATAGAATTGTTGAATCACTATATTGTACACCTGAAACTAATATAACAATGCATGCTAACTATACTGGAATTAAAATTTTTAAAAAAGAAGTGGAAAGAACATAGACATCAATGAAAATGGAGAGAGGTAATGAAAAAATGATATATAGTGAAATTTTAAAAACAGAAATTAAAAAATATAGTATAATGGATAAACAAATCCTAGACCTAAAGTATTGAAAATATATTTTTCAAAATTTCAATATGTATAAAATATTTAAAACATGCAAAATAAATATGATTAGTAGATAAAAAGTAAGTAAAAAACATTCCCCCAGAAGAATGATAAAGAAGGTATGTAGGTGTGAAGAGATGAAAGAAGTGAAAAGAAATAACATATGTAATTCTGATACAATATTTGAAAATTTAGAAAAAATGCATGCTTTTTTTAGCAAAATGAAAATTAATGAAATTGACCTCCAAATATGTAAAACACATGAAGAGACTAATTGCTTAAGAAGAGATTGAAAGCCAAATTGTTCTTTAAAAAACATGAAAATAGTACCCAAACTAAATGACTATTGTTTTTCAGAATAATCTTAACATTATCTCCTTAATACAGGAAAAATCTTGGAAAGCTAGCTCTCTTCATTATATAAATTTAGGATATCAAACTATACACTATACACTAACAGGAGCGTCTGGGTGGCTCAGTTGGTCAAGCTTCCACTCTTGATTTCAGCTCAGGTCATGATCTCAGGGTCATGAGATCAAGCCCTGAGTAGGGCTCCGTGCTGAGTGTGGAGCCTGCTTGAGATTCTTTCTTTCTCTCTCTCTCTCTCTCTCTCTCTCTTAAAAAAAAAAAGTATATTTATCAAAAAATAAGGTGGGTTTCAGGAATACTTGGACAGTACAGTATCAGAAAATCTCTCCATTTATTATTATATTAAGTCAACAAATTAAAGGGAAAGCAAAAACATTTCACATAGATATTAAAAAGAGATTTGAGGAAATTCAGCAGCCATTGAAAATAAAAATGTAAATAAAGTAGAGAAAGAAGCTAATACTCTCAAACTTCAAAAACTCACAGACACCATTCCCACTCATGAAGCACTAAATCTATCACTATTAAAACAGTAAGACAGAGATGCCTGTATCGTCATTATTCATCATTGCCTGAAAATTCTAGGTAATTCAAAAAAGCAATAAGCTTAAATATTATTTTTAAAAATATGTACAATGTTTTTTTTCTTATCTACAAAGCAAAAGAGATCTTATTAAAAATTAACGTAATTACTGAGGAAATTAGAATGCCAATAAGAAGATAAATTTATGATAATCCATAGAATAGACAACTGGAAATAGAAGTAAAGAAAGTGAGGGGTGCCTGGGTGGCTCAGTCAGGTAAGCACCCGACTTTGGCTCAGGTCATGATCTCATGTTTTGTGGGTTCGAGTCCTGCATCGGGCTCTGTGCTGACAGCTCAGAACCTGGAGCCTGCTTCAGATTCTGTCTCCCTCATTCTCTGCCCCTCCCCCACTCATGATCTGTCTCTTTCTCAAAAATAACTAAACATTAAAAAAATTTTTAAAAAGGGGTAAAGAAAGTGCTACATGCATATTAGGGGCAAAGATTAATAATATAGTTGCAAATAATTTTGGAAAGAAAGGTAAAGGATGTGTGTGAAGAAATTTATAAAATCATATTGAGAGGTATAAATTCATGTGACAGAATGGATATTAAAACCAGACAGGAAACTATGACAAAAACCCAATGTTTCAGAATGTGATCTCTCAAACAATAAAACCTTCAAAGCCACTATGATCAAAATAGCATACAGAATAGAATAGACTGGAAATCTCCCACATATATCACTATATATGTAAGAATTAGATAAATGACAAAGGTGATATTAAACATAATGGGGGGAGGGGCGCCTGGGTGGTTTAGTCGGTTGAGCGACCGACTTCGGCTCAGGTCATGATCTCACGGTTTGTGAGTTCGAGCCCCGCGTCGGGCTCTGTGCTGACAGCTCAGAGCCTGGAGCCTGCTTCAGATTCTGTGTCTCCCTCTCTCTCTGTCCCTCCCCTGCTCATGCTCTGTCTCTGTCTCAGAAATAAATAAATATAAAAAATAAAAATAAAAAAAAACATAATGGGGGAAAACATGGTCCTTTTAAAATACAATCATGGGCTATTGATTAATATATCTGAGAAATAATAGACTGAACTTCAACCTCATATCATGGGGTCAAAAATAATCCCAGCTGGATTAAATACAGAAATTTTATTTTATTTATTGATTGATGGTTCCTTTTTTTTTTAGTTTCACATTTTTACTTAAATTTCAGTTAGCATAAGTGTAATATTAGTTTCAGGTGTAGAATTTAGTGATTCAGCACTTACATACAACACCCAGTGCTCATCACAAGTGCCTTCCCTAATACACCTCACCCATCAAGCCCTATCCCCGACCCATCTCCCTCCATCAACCCTTAGTTTGTTCTCTACTGTTAAGAGTCTGTTTTAGGGTTTTTAATTTAGAAGTGTTAAAAGAAAGCATGAAACAATATGCATCACAGAAAGAAGTTTTGGAAACAATTTGGAAAAAACAGGGGTTATGGAAACCTTTTAAAACAAGATGGGAAACCCACGGAGCTATAGAAGAAAAGATAAACATTTGACTATATACAATTTTGAAATCTATGTAGTTATACTACATAATATTCAAAGAACTCTTACAAATTAATAAGAAACAATTCCTAGGAAAAATAGACTGGTGATGTAAAAAGGCAATCTGTGGGGGTGCCTGGGTGGCTCAGTTGGTTAAGCGTCCAACTTGGCTCAAGTCATGATCTTGCTGTCCTTGAGTTTGAGCCCCACGTCGGTCTCTGTGCCGACAGCTCAGAGCCTAGAACCTGCTTCGAATTCTGTGTCTCCATCTCTCTCTGCATCTCTCCCACTCACGCTCTGTCTCTCTCTCAAAAAGGAATAAACTTTAAAAAAAAATTGTTTAAAAAGTCAGTCTGTGGAAGACCAAATACAAACGAATGATACATACATGGTAAAATGCTCAATTACTCCAACAGTAATTGAAATATAGGAATTGAAATATAGGTATTGAAATATAGGTATTCAACAGGAATTGAAATATAGGTAACTGTGGCACCACTTTATAATTCTCAAACTAGAAAAAAAAATGTGAGTGTGATTACACCCGCTGCTGGCAGGGGCATGGGGGAAAGGGTATCCTCTCACTTGGTGGATGTGGATGTGTACTGTTCAGGGCCTTTCTGGAATGCCATCTGAGGATGTTTATTCAAAATCAAACTGCACATATTCTTAGCTCCTGAAATCCTACTTTTGAAAATTTATCCCCTTGAGATAAAAATGTCTGGTACATAAAAATGTATGCACAGATGTGTTTACCGT
The DNA here is from genome assembly GCF_027475565.1 of Acinonyx jubatus. NCBI lineage: Eukaryota > Metazoa > Chordata > Mammalia > Carnivora > Felidae > Acinonyx > Acinonyx jubatus. Next base: position 33,316,357 of record NC_069388.1, on the reverse strand, counting down.
GGCATTGTTTGAAATGCAAAAAAGCTTAAAAACAAAAATTCTCATCCACGGGGAACCTGACAAACCTAGGGACATCAATGTTATGGAACATTATGAAACCATTAAAATAATAAGTCAGATCTCTAAGGTGGACTAGGAGCCATAGCTACACTATCTTAAGTGATATAAAAAGCCAAATGAATGGGATTGTATGTGATATTATCATAGTTTTGTAAAGTGAACAATACTAAATCTTCTAATGTGTGCATTTGTACATGATTAGGTCGATTGGAGAAAGTAGTTGTTTCAGTTGGGTCCTCTGGGAAGCAGATGTTCAGATGGGCTTAAGAGTGCTAGAAGTTGGGGCACCTGGGTGGCTCAGTCGCTTAACTGACCTACTCTTGGTTTTGGCTCAGGTCTCAATCTCACAGTTTCATGAGTTCCAGCCCTGTGTCCAGCTCCATGCTGGCAGTGCAGAGCCTGCTTGGGATTCTCTGTCTCCCTCTCTCTCTGCCCCTCTCCCACTTGTACTGGCACTGTCTCTCTCAAAATAAATACATAAACTTTAAAAAAAAAAGGAGTGCAAGAAGTTTGGGAGGCGAGGGCTAGCACCTGTGAAAGATAAAGGTGGAGAGACAAATAGGATGCCAGGGGGGCAAGCAGGGTAGAACAAGCCATAGACTATGCTTCAGCTCTGGCACAGTCATGGCCAACCCAATGGGAAGCTCTGGAGCAAAGATGGCCCACTGGAGGAGTCCCACACTGGGCACAAATGGCCAGTCATTGGCTGGGGTTTGCCCCAAGAAAAGTGCAGCACCAACTCAAAACCTGAGGTGGACCGTGAAGGCCCTAATCACTGGAGGATGTCAGCTAACTGCATATTCCCTTCAGGTGAAAGGCGAGTTCTTTATTGAAGGAAGATCTGACTGGCGCACTTTCATGGAGGCACACGTGCCAAGATGTTTGGTAGGCAGTGAAAATATGAGACTGGAGGGTGTGGGTGAAGGTAGAGGTAACAACAAGGAAACATGTTAAGATGATTTATCACTCTCTTGCTTTTGCTGATAGATTAACCACACATCCCTCAACAAAAGTTTCACTTGCTTATCATCTTCATAAAAAATGGAGTTATATTTATATGTAATTCCTTGCAACTTACTTTTTTCCTTCAAAAATTGTGATCCAAGATTCATACAATCTAAGGGACAGAGTAGTTTATTCATTTGCATTGCTGTATAATGTTCCAATTATGATTACACCACAATTTATTTCCTCCATGCCTGTATATGGACAAATGTGTTTCTCTCTCTTTAGGCATATCCCTGTATGTCTCCTGTGGCACATGAACGAGAGTTTCACTGGTGCATAAACCTAGGATTGGAATTGCTAGTTTGCAGGCTACGATTAACACTAGCTTTATAAGATAATGCCAAATAGTTTTACAAAGTAGTATAAAAATAGTTCCTATCATAGACTTTTACATAAAGGTATGTAAAGTAATGTGAATGCATATTGAGATAGGGTGAAGAGATTTCAGATGACTTTTACTGTCCTCAATATAGTTTGATTTATCTTCTGATGGGTTTGTTTTTCTTTTGAAAAGCAAGTAATATTTATGTAATCTGGGCGGAGGGGTGGAAACTCAGTAAATGTATGTTCATCATGAGAAAAAACCCTGAATCGTCAAAAGTACAGGAGCTATGGTAACATAATCTGTAATAAGAAAAGCAAGCTAAGACATCTCATTAAACAAAACAAAACAAAATAAACTGAGCCATCTCTCCTAGTCCATTTTCTGGGAGATGTTACAGATAAACAGAAGCTATCAAAGTAGATAAGAAGTCATAATCCTTGAATCTTAATCCCAGTTAATTTCATTTTCTTCTGACAGAACTCCTTCCCAATTAAACCGTGGCCACTCTTTGGGAAAGGTATGCTTTTGCACAAGAATGACATGTGCAAATGGTTTTCTTCTTCTCTGAGAGCAAGAAGTTATATAAAACACAAGGTGTTGTTGCTAACTTTATAGACAACGTAATAATATTCCTTAAACATATCCGGTTTTCTTTCATGATTTTATATGGATTACTGATGCTTCCCGGTTCAGGGTCAAAGTTTCTCCCCTTTTTTGAAGTTGTTGAACTGCATTTTTCCAGTTAGTTTAACATTTGTAACCATTTGTTTTTACTGTAGAATCAAGGTATATACTTTGCCAAAATAACTGGCATGTTTGTGCAGTCTCCCTTTGTGTTTTCCTATCCTGTCACTAGGAGTCTCTCTTATCTTTAATTTCAGAAGAAAGATGAATGTTTACTAAGTATTAGTTCACTTCTTATTATCTTGGCTGAGAAATTTACCCAGATTTTAAAGGAAGATTCTAAGAGCACTCAAACCAACAGAAGGGTTTATCAGTCTGAGAAGCCATTCCAGTTTTGTTAACAATGAGAATTTAATACAAAGAATTGTTAACCCAGCACTAAAGAAATAAAATGTAGAACAAAGAATTGTTAACCCAGCACTAAAGAAATAAAAGGTAGGAAGAAAAGTATTATTGAATTAGCAATTGCAGGAAGCAACCAGCACTCAAGGGCTAAGGGAACAAAGGGAAAGGGTTGGACTAATTAAAATCAGCGATTTACAGAAGGATTCTGTGGAGGTGAACCTCAGACCTCTGCAGAGGGGGTGCTGGCCAGATGGAGTCAGATGAGGGGGCTGGGGAAGGGGTGCTGGCACCCAGACCTCTGAGGAGGACCATGGCAGCTGGTGCTGGTGTCTCTGGGCCCAGAGGAGGGGCACCATGGAGTGAGAGGAATTTGGGCACATATTAAAGGTTCACTCTGGGGGCACCTGGGCGGCTCAGTCGGTTAAACGTCTGACTTGGTTTTGGTTCAGGTCATGATCTCGAGGTTTGTGGGTTTGAGCCCCATGTTAGTGCAGAGCCTGCTTGGGATTCTCTGTCTCTGCCCCTCCCCACTTCTCTCTCTCTCTCTCTCTCTCTCACGGAAAATAAATAAATAAACATTTTTAAAAAAGTGCACTCCAAAATTCATGACTAGGTGAGAAATGGCTTACTCTCTGGGGAGGAGAGGACAATATGGGAACATACAGCCATTGACAGAAGCATTCTACACACCCCTTACATAATTAAGAAAGCCTCTTTTGTTATATGGTTATTAAGTAATGTTAAGTGACTTTTCCAAGTTACACAGGAAGTCACAAGAGCCAAGCAGATGTGGAATTAACTTTGTCTCTTATTTATACTCGCATGTCCAAATCAGTTTCATCTGATGTTAGACACTTGAGGAAATATAGCTTCTTTTTGTCTCCCTGTGTGTTTGATGACTATGACTGGGCAACTTTCAAAAGAAATGTGGGAAATTATGATTCTTTTAGTAGATGCCGCAAAGGTTCAATTCAGTATAATAATTGCATTTGATACTGTTACAACTGTCAAATTCAAATAATTTAATTTTGATTTTAAAGAAATAGTATATTTTTGAAATGATGATTATTAGCTTAAGTAGAATTAAGAAGAAGAGGAGAGCCAAGTGACTACATACGTTCATTCAACAAATATTTATTAGGTTCTTGCTGTTTGCCACTCTACTAAATGGGTAAACTAATAATTTCTTATTCAAGTGTGAAGGTCAGCGAGTCCTGGGATCAAACTTTGTAAGATTGTGAAAAAGGGTGCATATGTTGCTGTTAACTTTGTTGTGTGTATACACACACACACACACACACACACACACACAATTTATGTTAGATATTTATCATTTAAAATACATATAATACTTACATCAGGTATTAAAGATTATGCAAAGAAATAGAGACAAGACTATAAAAATTCATACTATCTTGCAGTTATCTCAGCAGTAATTATATTTATATAATAAAGAATTTAAATCAATCAAATGCATCAATAGTGGAGCCTTGAAAGATGGCAGTCTACAATTGATTGCGTAGTTAAACATCTCTATCGCCATCTAGTGGCATAAATCTTAAAAATCAGTTGAACCAATCAGCAGGGTAGCCTCAGAACACCCCCTGCCTGAGTGCCTTCAGCTTTGTTCATTCTCAGGAACCAAATGCCACAGAATGCGATTTTCTCTCTTTGTTCCTGGCCAGTATGCAGTAGAGTGAGTGGTATGGGATGTTAAAATTCCTTGTAGCTTCCTTATTTAGACTCTAAAAGAAAAAAGTGGAAGGAAATTGTGTCACTGGAATATAAAACGTGTTTCTCTATTATTTCACTTCGTGAAAAAAACTAAGTCATCATTTGAGGAAAACTTGATTTTCCTCTTAGCATATAAAGGTATTAGTTCCTTCAGAAATATTTTAAAACACTTAATTTTATTTGAAAATTATCAATGACTTTTATTTAAACTACTTGAAGTTACAGAATCTTTTTTCTAAGCATTGTTTTCCTGATTTTGATAACAATTAGAAGAATGATCATCAGATTCAGTGAAAATGACCAAAAAAAGAAAGGAGAAGTAATTTTTTAAAAGGTTATCTTGACATCTTATAAAGAAGGCACACCAATTAAGCTCTGGAACACCTACAACTCAACACTGTGGAGAAGGCTGTGTACATGAATGAATAAATATGTTTATACTTGGTTTTCTTAAGTTAAAATTACAAACCTGTGTGTTGATGGTTTTAATAAAAAATGGCTTAAAATTTTTTCTGAGTGTAAATACAGATGTATAGGATATAAACTTGTGTTAGCCTTGGCCTTAATGTTCATCTATGCAAATCATCTATGCAAATGCTGGACTAAAGTGTAGGTTAAATAAGACACAATGAATATCTGCATTGGAGAAAAATACAGAGATGTTTGGTTTGATTTAACTGGATGCAGAATTAAAATGATCATGCACTCAATTCTGGGGACCCTCATGATTTTGTACAAAGCCTCTCCCATATTTAATCTTACTTTATCCATCCCCCATACAGACAAACCATGGACAGTATTTTGTTCTATATCTCCTTCCACTTCTTGTGTTAACCCCAAACTCTTTTTAGGACCCTGCTTTGGTGTTTCTCCTTCTGGTTCTTTGTGTCTAGTACTACACAGTATCCATCACTTTTTTGGTTTCCTTTTTTTCCTAGTGATAGACAACCAGATTGCCTCTTACTCTTGGTACCACAAGTAATATTTAGATAACCACCCTTGTATAGGAGCCTCAGGCAGAAATTTCTCTGGTTTCTATTGTCAGGGGTAATTGATAGGGATTTTATAGATATAATTTCATATAATAATGAGTAATTTCTCTTTTGAATGCTGCACTGTCCAAACTTGTACCTGGAGAATATGATGTCTCCCACATCCCCAGAGCCTTGCTAACCTTGATATAATATTATTATTTTCTTATGGTGTTTTGTTTTGTTTTTTTGCCAAAAAGTTAGGGTCATTATTGTTGCATGCTATTAATCTGACTTCTAGTGTGGTAAAGTATCTCTTCATATGTTTGCTAGCCACTCTGTTTTGACTCTGAATGGTTTATTCATGTATTTTGCTTATTTTTCTATTGAGTGTCCACTTTTTTCTTTATATCCTTTCATATTATTGATGTTAATATCTTAAGATTTTTGGTGGAGCATTTATTTTATTTTTTAAAATTTTTTAAATGTTTATTTGTTTTTGAGAGAGAGAGACAGAGTGCAAGTGGGGGAGGGGCAGAGAGAGAGGGAGACACAGAACCAGAAGCAGGCTCCAGGCTCTGAGCTGTCATCACACAACCCGACGCGGGGCTCAAATTCATGAACCGTAGGATCACGGCCTGAGCTTAAGTCGGACGTTTAACTGACTGAGCCACCCAGGCGTCCCTGATGGAGCATTTAAGATTCTCCCAAACTTTGTCTATGATGTCCTACCCCATGTTGAAGATATAGTGTAAGGAAGGGATCCAACTTTATTTCCACAAGTTTTTCCATTTTTCCTCACACCACACTGTCTAGTAAACAAGTCATTTCCCTTTGATGTGAGGTGCCACCTCTATCCTATGCCACATTTCCATATACACACAAATCTGGTTGTTGAGATTTCTTTATGGTTCCAGGACTTTATTCTTTTTTTTTTTAACGTTTATTTATTTTTGAGACAGAGACAGACCATGAATGGGGGAGGGTCAGAGAGAGAGGGAGACATAGAATCCGAAACAGGCTCCAGGCTCTGAGAGGTCAGCACAGAGCCGGACGAGGGGCTCGAACTCACGGACCGCGATATCATGACCTGAGCTTAACCGCTTAACCGGACGCTCAACCGACTGAGCCACCCAGGCGCCCCCCAGGACTTTATTCTTATGATGGCTTTATAGCATGTCTTGACTTCTGGTGAAATGGGATTTCACCTAAAGCCTAGGGTTCTTGCCCTCCAGAGAACTCTTGTCTAGAACAGAGGCCCTTTTTAGGCTGCAGACACTAGACATGTTCTCCCTCTTCCCTCTTCTTTTTCAAAATCTGTGTAATCATTTGCATGTGTCAATTCTCTCCTGTAAATTTAAGACTAAGTTTTTTAGTTTCTTAAAAATATCCTGTGGGGATTTTGATTGGAACTTCTTTGAGATTTTAGAGGAAGTTAGAGGAGATGAACATTTAAACAAAATTAATAGAGCTTTTTTTGGAAGGAAGGAAGGAAGGAAGAAAGGAAGGAAGGAAGGAAGGAAGAAATTATCTCTTCACCCAAAATGCATACAACTCATTTGAAAGCCATGGGGCATTTTCTGTGCTTCTTAGTGGTTATTTTTCTAGCCAAGTTTTCTATTTGTGCTAATTTTGACCTTTTGTATTTTTTCCAGAAATGTATCCATTTACAAGTCCATTGGATGATGAGAAGCATTCGGCCCCCCTCACCCCATTACCTCCAGTGACAGCAAACACTGGTAGTCAGATGAGGCAATGGTAGGGCAACCCCAGCTGACCAGCAAACCAGTGCAGAATTTCCCAGCTGACCCACATACTCACAAGCAATAATGAACAGTTGTTGTCTGTTATACACCAAAAGACAGCTGATATGCTTTGTATATTTCTGAGATTTCTGAGATTTGAGGTTAGTTTTTCAAATCCATTGGTCTTACTCTCTGCTATGCTCAGGTTTGATTTGGGGGAATGGGTTCAACAAACCTTGCTAGTTTGATTGTTTTTTTATATATACGTTTTCTTTCTGAGTAGAATAGAGAGGAACCTGTCCCTTTTTTAAGATTATTTTTTAATGTTTTTTAAATTTATTTTTGAAAGAGAGAGAGAGCACACCTCAGCGGGGGAGAGGCAGAGTGAAGGGGACAGAGGATTCCAAAGCTGGCTCTGCGCAGACAGCAGGGAGCACAATAAGGAGATCAAACGCAGGATCCATGAGATCATGACCTGAGTTGAAGTCGGATGCTCAACTGACTGAGTCACCCAGGTGCCCTGAACCTGTCCTTTTATATTTCAAGTGATGCAGAAGGAAGACAGGATTGCATTTCACCTGGAGCCTGGTGAGAAGTCTGGTCTAGAACAGAGAAGCTGCAGACAGAGCTGGGAATGCAAAACCAACCCCATCCCATCAGTTCTAGTGAGTGGAGATCAACACCAGCTCTGGAGCCCAGAACTAGACCTTAAGATAAATGCCTTTCACAAGAGGACAGAAAGCATAATGCGTGGAAGCTAACCAACACTTGGCATTGTAATTGATAATAAAGAAAGGTCTTATGAAATCCTCTGGCCCTTATGTCTCCTCCAACAATTTTTTTTGAAAGGAAAAAAAAAAACAATCGAAGTATGTTCTATCTCAGAGAACAGAGCCATCCACTAATTTAAAAAATTCTACAACCAAATGAACCTAAGCAATAAAAAGATAGGAAATTTTTATATTTCTCAAATTTTATAAGTATTATTAGAGCGACTGAAGTATTTAACATTAATATGATAAAGTGTCCAAATGTCATATATACTCAAATGTGAATTGCTCTTTGTTTAAAGTCTTCATTGTACACACTTCTCTTTTTCAACGACTCGTCTGTTTTCTGTGTACTGTGGTTTAGAGGCATCTGAATTGAGTAACTCTCTCTCTGCTCCCACTTCTTTGCTTCTCTTCTCGAACTCACCGGTTCAAGACTTGTCCTTTTCAGTGCTCTTCTGTGTGTGCTTTTCATATTTGCCTCTCAAAATCTGCCATCTATCTTAAGAGATTAAATCTTTTTTTAAAAATTAATCTCAATCTGAAAATCTTTTTTAATCTTAAGAGCTTAATTTCTTTTTCCTTTAGGATCATTATTTGGCTCTTGTACATTCTAATCCTTTTTTATTAACTGCGTGAAAAATCCTTTTCATCTTACATTTTTAAATGAGAGGAAATAGAAGATTTAATTTAAAAAAATATGAAATGGGCCTGGAATCTCTTGTGGCGCCAAAAAGTAAGGAAATGCTCAGCAAAGGATGTGAGCATGTCGGAAAGACATGGGCACCGATTTGAAGAGACTCCCAGCAGCCAATGCTAGGCCAGTTTGAGCAAATAAGTAAATAGAGGTGCCTGAGTGGCTCAGTCGGTTAAGTGTCCAACTCTTGGTTGGGACTCAGGTCATGATCTCACGGTTTTGTGGTTTTGAGCCCCACATCGGGCTCTGTGCTGAAGGCCTGGAGCCTGCTTGGGATTCTCCCTCTTTTTCTGCCCCTCCCCACTCACACTGTCTCTGTCTCTCTCAAAATAAATAAATGAACAAGCAAATAAATAATAGTTACAGTATTGGATTAGAACCCATAGAACAAGACATATCCATACATCCATGCTGATAGAAAAATAATTGAATAAGTGAATTAGTGAGGGAGAATAGAAAGCTGTACCTTGAGGATAATTCTAATTAGTGTAGAAGGAATGAGGGAATAGAAAATTGTCATAAGGCAAACAACAGAGTTATTACAGGCAAGATCCACTGATAAGTGCTAAGAGTAGTAGGTGAAAGTTTGAGAAGGAGAGTTTCTGCACTCTCTCAACATGTCTTGCCCCAAGGTATTAATTCATTATAACAGAAAAAACAGGAAGTTTATGCAGCACAAACCTGGCAGACACCACCTTGGCTGTAGGACAAATCTTCATCACAAACCACCTGATAGGATGCTCTGAGAAGGACATGGCATCGCTTGTGCAGTGTTCTTGCCAAAAAATGAAGAACCTGCATCTTACATGAGAAAACATCACACCAACCCAAATCCAGGAATATTCTACCTGCCAAAGTCATAGAAAACAAGGAAAGATTGAGGAACTATTACAGATTAAAGGACACCAGGTAGACATGGCAACTAAATGCAGTGTAGGACCTTGAATTAAATCTCGGAACAACAGCAACAAAAATGGACATTAGTGGAAACACTGCTCAGCTTCAGATGAGGCAGCTTAGTTGATAATGTTGTGTCAATATTCCTATCCTAACTTTGGTGATTGAAGGCTGTGAACATTAGAAAAATCTGAGTGAGGGGCAGATGAGAACTCTGTATTATTTTTACAATTTTTCTGTAAGTCTAAAATTATTTCAAAATGAAAAGTTTATATTTATATGTTTATATATGTATGTGTATGTTTTAAGCATTGGTTTTCTCTGTCTTAAAGTTTCATCCTGTACTTGTGTTAGCTCTGTTTCTTTACTGTTACAAGTAAAGAAAAGGCTCTTCAGCCTTTTTTTATGACCCTTAAGCAAAGGTCCATATTTGTGCGTTAAGACCCTTAAGCAAAGGTCCATATTTGTGCATTAAGAACGACAACAGCAACCACTGAAACCTTCTAAATAGGTATTATCCATAAGTGTGTAGCAAATTTTCCTGCCCACACCAGAGAACTAAGAAAGAGGTTATAGTTTAGAGTTTTTATGGCCGCCTTGATGTTCTATCAGTTTTTTTGAAAACTGATTTAACAAATAATGGAAAACATTACCCATGTCTCCCTGAGTGGGGCAAACTCCAGCCTTTCCCTGAGTGCTCTGTCCTGTGGGTGGTGTTGTGTCAGTGGCTGTGTCAGGAGAGGGATGGGGCTAAGGAAGTGAAGGAGAAGTTGAAGAGAGGACAGAAGCCCCTCGGGGAGGGGTGGAAAATCTCCCCCTCATCATCCTACTTGGTAGTTCCACTTGGCTGCTCCAAAAGCCCCCTATGCTGTTAGGTTTTGGTACCTACTACTGTGCTTTGACTAACTCCCTTGCTCTCCAATAGTTGAATATCTCTCACTTAGCATCTCCTGAGGGCAGTAGTCCAGTTAGGTGACAGAGCACTATTTATCTTTGTTATAAATGGGTCAAAATGTAAATACCTATATATTTACCAGCAGGGGTTGTCAGACCGGGCGATTTTGCAGCACCCCCTGCCAGGAACATTTGACAACGTTTGGAGAAATTAAAAAAAAATTTTTTTAAGTTTATTTATTTTTGAGAGAGAGAGAGAGAGAGAATGAGTGGGAGAGGAGCAGAGAGAGAGGGAGACACAGCATCAAGGCAGTCTCCAGACTCTGAGCTGTCAGCACACAACGTGACACAGGGCTTGAGATCATGACCTGAGCCAAGTCCGTTGCTTAACTGACTGAGCCACCCAGATGTCCTGGCGATATTTTTGATTGTCAGAACAGGGAGGTTGTACCAGAAGAGACCAGGGAGGTTGATAAACTTCCTACAATGCATAGGACATCCCCTCACCAAAAGGATTACCTGAAAATGTCAATATTGTTGAATACCCTAATGACATAAGTTTAGTTGTTTTTAGGAACTAGGGAAAGAACCCTATCAGAGTTCTCTAGTCCTAAAACCAGCCTATATCTAATATCACACACACACACACACACACACACACACACACACACGTCACCACACTGCTAACTTCCCTTTTTAATATGTTTGCATTAATAATGCAAGCTGATCCACTGCTTCAGCCTTATTTGACTATAACAATAACAATTAATATTTATATAGAGCTTTAAACTACATCAAGATTTTCCCATGTGTTACCCCATTTGAACCTTGGGTCAAGATGCAATCACGGTGAGGTCATTCCAGGGTAGAGCTCATTAATCTTGTGTGGTAATATCCAAATGCATGTATCTAGGGCTCTAAGCAAAAACAACCCATGCTCTCACAGAGGTCACAAGAGCAGACAAGTAAGTTAGCTGATTCTCGGAACCAGCCCTCCAAGTCCACCGTCCCCTGGAGTAAATAGACAAACTATTAATGACCTGGATTATGTATCTAATTAGATTTTTGGCAGTAAGCACAAGAAAATCAAATCAGGTTGTTGCTGTGAAGGGACACAATAATGTTTACTCTTTGATTTTTCCATTTTAAGAAAAATCAAGAAAGGAATGATGACTACTATTAAGAAGGAAGCTATTTTCTGTTCTTTTTTGTTGTAAGTATAATGCAGCTGTATTTATTAGATGGGAAGAGGGCTTTAAATTTTCCTAAAATTGTCTCATTTTAATTTTCATTATACCATCTTTTCTAGCTACCACTAAATGCGATTGGTTTCCAAACACACTTCCCCAGGTAGGAATCATATTAACCACCTCAAATCCGACATCCTCAGAAACCAGGAACAGTTCTCACTCCTTCCCACAGTCCCTTCCCCTCCTTCCTCTGTGCACCATTTTGACAGCACCCAGTAGCCTGACAGCCCAGAAAAGTTTAGAGGGCTCATGGATTCCTTTCCACTTCCTCAAACCAATTTTTAAAATCTAAGTAAGGGCACTGTTTTGTTTTTAATATTCATTTTTAATTGTGGTAAAATACACATAACAAAAGGTGCCCTTTTAATGATTTTGAAGTGTCCGATTCAGTGCCATTAATTACACGCTCCAAGCTGTACAACCATCACCATTATCTAAAATCAAAATTTTTCTGTCACTCCAACCAGAAACTCTACCCATTAAATAATAACACCCATCCCTCCTTCCCCAGCCCCTGGTATCCTCCAATCTACTTTCTGTCCCTATGAATTTGTCTCTTGTCAATATTGCATAAAAATGGAATCTTACAAAATTTGTCCTTTTATGCCTGTCTTATTTCACTTAGGTTAATGTTTTTAAGGTTCATCTACATTGTACCATGTATCAGATCTTCACTCCTTCTATGGCTGAGTAATAAATGTGGATGTACCACATTTACTTATCTATTTACCTATGGATAAATGGGTTGTTTCCACGTTTTGGCTATTTCAATCATGTTTTTGTGACCATTCACATGCAAGTAACTGTTTCAGTCCCTGTTTTAAATTTTTTGGGTATATACATATGAGTGTCATTGCTGGGTCATACACACACAAAGGAAATAATTCTTAACATTCTAACATTCTATATTTTACAGAAATAAGGAAAGTGTGTACACAGTTATTTCCATGTTATCTGCAGATATATCAAAGCATTTATGAATTTCTGGGAATTATTATTTTTAAATAATTTTAATATTTTATTTTTAAGTTATTTATTTGTTTACTTATTTAATCATTTGTGCTCTTTTTTAAAAATGTTTATTTATTTTTGAGAGACAGAGACAGAGCATGAGCAAGGGAGGGGCATAGAAAGAGGGAGACAGAGAATCTGAACCGAGCTCCAGGCTCTGAGCTGTCAGCACAGAACCTGATGTAGGACTTGAACTCACGAATGGTGAGATCATCACCTGAGCCAATGTTGGATGTTCAACTGATTGAGTCACCCAGGCACCCAATATGTTTTTTTACTTTGAGAAAGAGAAAGGTGGGGGAGGGACAGAGAAAGGGAGAGAGAGAATCCCAAGCAGGCTCCGTGCTGTCAGCACAGAGTCCTTACATGGGGCTCAAGCTCACAAACAGTGAGATCATGATCTGAGCTGAAATCAATAGTCAGACACTTACCCAACTGAGCCACCCAAGCACCTCTCTATTCTTCTTTAGTAATAAATATTATTCATAGTACGATAGTAAAAAATGACTTATATCACACTTAAAACAGCTTGTGACACACCAATGATTAATGTAGTGACAAAAGGACCAACACCTGGTGTGAAGTACTATCACTTAGGTCTGGCATTGGCCCCCCCTTGTCCTGTAATTAACCACTTGGAAATAATGCCTAAGATAGTGAGTGATGGGTGCATAATCTTGAGAGAGATTGACATATGACCATAGTGGAAGTTCAGAGACATCTAAAAAGAAATTCAGCACAGAGACAGATAAAGTCTGGCAGAATGTAAGAGTAATACAAGATGACAGGATAGTAATATTAATGTCCCTTAATTATATCACATAGGTCATTGTCTGCTCTTCTTGTGGAAGGAAAAAAAAGCCCTACTGTCAGCACAAAATATTAGGGTGAATATGAGGTTCACCTCCAGGAACCTTAGCCACCTTCCATGTCATACCAACTCTGCCCTGGCTCATGCCCCCTTCCTGGGGCTTGTCTCACGAATGCTGGGATCTTCCTCATGGCCACCACAAAGCAGCCAGGCAGGCCCATCTGGAGTTCTGACTCCTCCAGCTACCTGAAGATTTCAATAAAATATCACGCCTCAGGGCTTGAGTTATGGCATCCCAAGAGGCAGCTGAAATAGCCAAATGATGCCACTTGGCAGCATGGCGGTTTATATTCCATTGATGCACACTTTAACCAGTGGGGAAGATACGTGTGAAGCCCAGCCTATGTATTCCCTTCTCTTTCTCCCTCCGAGGGACTGGCCTGATGCATGGATTCTCTTTTTGGCAATCCAGGATATCCCATGCCAGGTAGGTACATCTGCTGATTACCATGGCTTTGTATCTCCTTGTGCCTCATGTCTCTTCTTTCCCTTACCCTTACCACTCCACATTTTCACCCCCACCCCCCAAATTAAGTATCATTGCTTTCAACCTGGCCTCAGGCTCTGTTTTCTAGGCAATCTGGGCTGAGATGGTTGGCATTGATATCCCCATTTTACAGATGAGGATAATATTAGTAAAACTCAAAGAAGTTGAATAACTTTGAAGTCACATAAATAGCAAGCGGCAGGCCAAATCCAGTCCAAATGCTAGGTCTGTAACATACTCCATCTGCATCTAAGAAAGATTAGTTATGTCTTGCAAAGGCAGTAAAGTGACAAACGTAGAACTATTATGATAATGTCCTGAAGCCTAGCCATCACTTTAGAAAGCCCAGGAAAATACAATGCTTGAACTTAAAAATGGAAATGTCATTAATACATTCAGAAAGAAAAAATCCACTAATATATTTCTAAGGAAAAAAAAATAGGCTATTTTTAGGCAGAACACCAAGACCAAACACAAGGATCTGTACTGTTCTTAGCCAAAGGATTTTAATCTTGTTACACTCTCTTCCCAATCTTCTCTGTGCCAAGTATTCCATTACCAAAATTAAACTGGCAATGTTTAAGTATAGCATGAAAGCATTTTCTGTGAATGTGGACAAAATAAAAATCCAGATATATCACATTGTGCTAGTTACAAACTGCATGTGTCTCATTTGTCACTTTTGTGCTTTGTGTTTAAATCATCATTTTTAATCGGTAATACGTTCATATGGACCAAAAGGATATTCAGGTTAAAATCTCCATCTCACTTTGTTCCCAGCTGTTCAACTTCCCTAAGACAGTGTAGTGTATCCTTCTGGGATGAAGAAGTTAAATTAACTGCTTGAAATCTACATAGTCCTTGACAAGGGACATGCACCCAGGGGAAGGACAGGGGACCTGGTCTAACTTCTGGCATCTGGACCTCTACCTATAAATAGACTTACTAATACATGTTAGGAGGAAGAGGCATTGTCTCAAAAAGGTTTTTAGCAGGCAGTCCCTGGCTAAGGATAACCTATGGTAAACAGAGCCCAGAGTCACTGAGGTGGGCCTCCTGGGTGAACGTCAGGTAGGATATACCTGGGTATAAAATAGAGATGTATCATAATTAAATGCTGCTACTGTGGGAGGTGATTCTGTGAACCACACATAGAGAGCATTTCTGGATGATGGGGTGTCAGCCTCCATAACTTCACAGACTTCTCTCTGCTTCATCTGAGCATTTTGATCATGTGGGCCCTCGCCATTCTTAATAAAACCTCATCCTGAGAAATATGTCTGTGATTCGTGGCAGTCTATGTGCTACCTCACCCTCTGAGAACTTCTATGCATATACACAATACATATTTCTATCCTAACATTTTTTAACCAGTGTAGTATATGATACATACTGTTCTGTGACTGGATTTCTTCTATTAATTTGAAAATTCAAAAAAAGAGCAAAGCCAAAAAAAAAAAAAAGACAAAAAGGGAGGGGATCACTTATAATACCACCAAACTCTGTTTGTCGTGCAGTTTTTACATTTTCTGGGTTAAGTCAGTCTTGGGGAAAAGAATGGAGTAAACACAAGCTACATTGACAGGGGTGGATAGAAACAGGTATTTTCATACATCACTTATGGGAGCGTAAATTGAGACCATCTCTGTGAAGCACCTTTGGGCCATGGCTGTCAAAGTCATATACACCTCTTTCCTTTTTCTTTTTAATTTTTTTAAATGTTTATATTTACTTTTGAGACAGAGAGAGACAGGGCATGAGTGGGGGAAGGGTGGAGAGAGAGGGAGACACAGAATCTGAAGCAGGCTCTAGGCTTTGAACTGTCAGCACAGAGCCCAATGCGGGGCTTGAACTCATCAACTGTGAGATCATGACCTGAGCCAAAGTCGGGTCATGACTTAACCAACTGAGCCACCCATGTGCCCCTACACCTCTTTCCTTTAAGTCAGCAATTCTGCTTCTAGGAAACCGTTCTACAGATGTACTTGCATATATGTAGTGTATTAAGCGTACAAGATTATTCTCTGCAACAACTGCTTAAGAAAGTAAGTTTAGAAACAACCTAAATTCTGTCAACAGAAAACTGATTAAATTTGCATAATACTGAAGCTGTAAAACAATGAGAAAGCTCTTTATATGCTGCTACAGCATTATCTACAAACCATGTTAGTTACAGCCACACATTGCAACACTTTTTTATTAACTGCTAAGGAATCTCTGGTGTATATATTTTAAGGGATTTTTGTGTGTGCATGACCACACTGATATATTTTTCCAATATGGTATCATACTACACGTGCTATTTTATAACCTACCTTTTTTGTTATATTTTCTAATATGATAAACATTAATTTATGTTAAATAAACTTCAGGGATATGATATTTCCAAAGCCTTAAAAAAAAACTTGTCTATTTATTTTGAGAGAGAGAGAGAGCAGGGGAGGAGTAGAGAGAGGGAGAGAGAGAATCCCAAGTAGGCTGTGTGCCACTGTCAGTGTAAAGCCCAGCGTGGGGCTCAGTCCCACAAACTGTGAGATCATGACCTGAGCCCAAATCCAGAGTCAGACACTTAACTGACTGAGCCACCCAGGCGCCCCTCAAATGCTTTAATTGAAGTAACATACACATATGGGAAAGCATACAAACCACAAGTGTATATACTGCAATGAGTTCTCCTGAAATGAACAAACCCACTTTCAAACACCAGTGGCAATTTCTATCCTCACTGTCCTGACTTGTTCACGAACTCATAACCTTTTTGGAATAAAATCCCATTTTAGCAAGTGTTCTCTTTATGTTCTCTCTATACTATAAATTTTGCAATGTAAAGATGGCAAAGTAGTTTGCACTAGCAATATAGAGCCAGTTATGACTAATTTCTGACAGCAAATCAACTAAAACGTATTTTATGGTGGCCTTCCTACTAAAAAAAAATCTGAGCTTGTGAAGGGTCTCTGATGTGATAATACATCTGAAGCTGAAACTATTTATATTAAGCTCATGGGCTGAAAGTATTCAAGTATTAAAGTTCTTTAATGAATTAAGACCACTCTTTCTGAATATCTTTTCTGTGGTTGATACCAACCTATTACCTACCAACTTTGTTATTAAATATGCTTTCAATAAGGACATATGTAAATCACTGTAAAGGTGGTAAATGATTATAGAAGACATTTAAATACTAAATGATGCTTTAAAAACCAGCAAATTTTGTGACGATTTTATTTCTTGAAAATGTAGTATTCTAGGGGCACTTGGGTGGCTCAGTTGGTTAAGCATCGTCTGACTTCAGCTCAGGTCATGATCTCAGAGTTTGTGAGTTCGATCCCCACATAGATCCTCTGTCCCCCTCTCTCTCCCCCTCCCCCACTTACACTCTATCTCTTCCTCTCTCTGTCTAAAATAAATAAACATTTAAAAAATCTTAAAAAAAAGAAAATGTAGTATTTTATAGAAAATACATAAGTGTATTATTGGAAGAAAAAAGTCAAACATAGGAAACTTTTTTTCCTAGAAGTAATAATTTTATTCACAACTGGTAAATAATAATTACCAAGTTCATACCTATGAGTGCTCTTGTTAGCATGTTGTAATTGTCATTTATGACTGGTGTGGCCTGACAGTATGTATGAGAAAGCCCATGGTGCCCATGGCCTCTCTGGGCCTCCTGATGTGAAGTCGGTCTTGTCTCCTCCAGTCTTGTTTTCTTTCCCATCCTTGAATGAGTCTGTAATGTTATGGACTCTTGCGAAGGAAGAGAGGAGGAAGGGACCAAATCTAAGAAAGAAGGATATGTTTTCAGGTATGTGTGTATCAGAGAAACACTTGAGAGCAACTTTGACATATGAGGAATTGAGGGGGAAGAGACCAAATCTTATTTTCATTTTTACTTTTTAAAATTGTTTCAATGTTTATTTTTGAGAGAGAGAGAGAGAGAGAGAGAGTAGAGGAGGGGTGAAGAGAGGGAGACACAGAATCTGAAACAGGCTCCAGCCTCTGAACTGTCAGCACAGAGCCCGATGTGGGTCTCAAACTCATGAACCGTGAGACTGTGACCTGAGCTGAAGTCGAACACTTAACCCACTGAGCCACCCAGGCACCCCTATTTTTAATTTTTAAAGAAACACTATGTGGCTTAAGTTTCCCTTTCATAAGACTTGAGAAATACAAACAGGATTATTTTGACATTACTTTTGTGTGTGGCATTGTGCTCTTGCTCCATACCTGAACCTAGTGGCTTAGCCATCTACATGAATCATGAATGCAAAAGCTGAGCTTTATTGTAAATGTAGCATTAACTAACAAATCTTTGCCAATTTAATATCTAAATTCAGCATATATTTGTCACATCATTGAAGATATAGTGTATGTGAAACACTATACTATATGAATTCTTTCTCTTGCATCTTGACTGAAGGGTCTAAATTTACAAAACATACTCTATTTCACAAATAAGATTGAAGCAGGTGCTGATGACATTACATTTCTTCACCGGGGTGCATTTATATATGTGGAAATGTTTGGGTATAATGAAAGGTTTCTTTGACATTTTGAGTCTTTAGTGGGAGGCTGTTGTGTGCATTGGAGAATATTTAGTAGCACCACTGGCCTTTGACAGCTATGTACCTATAACATCTTCCCCTCCTAAGTAACAACCAGAATGTGTCCAAACACTGCCAAATGCTCGCTAGGAGACAAAGTCACCTCCATCCTCCATTGAGAACCACTATTACAGTAATTTTCTAATGAAAATCTCCACTAACAGGAGAATGCTTGTCTACTCCTTCACAATAGCCAACATGATTTTTACTTGGACCTGCCTCCTTGCAACCTAAGTGAAAAGTGGTGTGGTGTTTGTTTCACCTTCTCCTAGGAAGAATGTTTTCTGTCACTTTTCCAAATCCTGGGTTTGAGTTTGCTTCTACTTCTTAGTTCTTTTATCCAGTGGTCCACACAGGAGAAGTATTCTATTCTATTCTATTCTATTCTATTCTATTCTATTTTATTATTTTATTCCGGTACACTTAACACACAGTGGTATGTTAGTTTCAGGGTTACAATATTGTGATTCAACACTTCCATACATCACCCAGTGCTCATCACGACAAGTGCACTTCTTAATCCCCATTACCTATCTCACCCATCTCACCACTCACCTCCCCTCTGGTAATCATCAGTTTGTTCTCTGTAATTAAGAGTCTGTTTCTTGGTTCATCTCTCTTTCTCTCTCTCTCTTTCCCCTTTGCTCATTTGTTTTGTTTCTTAATTCCACATATGAGTGAACTCATACAGAAGTTGTCTTTCTCTGACTGATTTATTTAGCTTAGCATTATACCCTCATCCATGTCGCTGCAAGTGGCAAGATTGCATTCTTTTTTTCTAGCTGGATAATATTCCATTGTATATATACCACATCTTCTTTGTCCATTCATCTATCAATGGACACTTGGGCTGCTGCTTCCATAGTTTGGCTATTGTAAATAATGCTGCCATAAATAGAGGGGTGCATGTATCCCTTTGAATTACCATTTCTTGTATATTTTTAAAAAGTTTATTTATTTTAAGAGAGAAGGAGAGAGGGTGTGAGTGGGGGAGGGGCAGGGAGAGGGGGAGAGAGAGAATACCAAGCAGGCTCTGCACTGTCCGACCAGAGCCCCACTCAGGGCTTGATCTCACAAACTGTGAGATCATGACCTGAGCCCAGATGGAGAGTTGGATGCTTACCTGACTGAGCCACCCCTGTTTTGTTTTGTTTTTTTGTTTTTTTTGTTTTTTTTGTTTTTGAGTAAATACTCAGTACTGCAATTACTGGATCATAGAGTAGTTCTATTTTTAACTTTTTGAGGACCCTCCACTCTGTTTTCCACAGTGCCTGCACCAGTTTGCATTCTGAAGAGGACTTTTTAATCACCTTTAATGATGTGATGAAAATTCTGTCTTTTGTACAGCTTAGAATAAGATCAATCAAGGAAGTCTTATACTTTCAAACTAAACATCTGAAAATAAAATTAGTTTACTATTTCTGGTCCATTAGTATGGGAAAATCAAGTATTTGTAAGTGTTACTTAGATTTGTTTCCGTTGTTATTGGTAAGAAAAGGTAGAAGCTGAAAATTTGACAACATAATGCACGTTTAATATTACAGATGTTTTCAAGTACATGTTGTCTTTTTTTAATGTTTATTTATTTTTGAGAGAGAGACAAAGAGAGAGAGAAAGAGAGAGAACAAGCGGGGAGGGGCAGAGAGACAGGGAGACTCAGACTCTGAAGCAGGCTCCAGGCTCTGAGCTGTCAGCACAAAGCCCGACATGGGGCTCAAATCCATGAACAGTGAGATCATGACCTGAGCCGAAGTCGGACACTCAACCAGCTGAGCCACATAGGCGCCTCTAATCATATATTTTTTTAAGTATTTTATTAGAGTTTTTAAATCCATACTTTTAGTATTTAGAATATTAAGTTAAGGAGATGCATTTTGTTAAGTGGTAGTATAGTATCATTTATCAGTGTTTGCAGTAGGGTGCTGGAGTTATCTTGTATCAGATTTTACAGAACAAATAATATGTTTTAAGAAATTTTATCAGCTGGAGGACATTAAGCTGGCGGTCTGAAATCAGCCATGGTGGCAGAACTTAGAACTCAGAAACTGTCAAACTCAACAAATCAAGGCTTCCCAGCCTCAGAGATGTGGGCTGTTAAACATCTACCATCATACCTCCCGGCTTAACATAAAAGGACGTTATATAAAATCTATCCTACTACATTTATAATTTTAAAGTATTCTGTTTATTCCTCAGTAATAAATTGTTCTAGTGATTTAGGTGAAATACAGACTCCTGTTTTAAGTTACATTTTAGTTACATTTTCTCTGATAGCACAGACTTTCACTATTTTTCCAATTTTTATCAGGAACGTATAAATTATTCCCTAGCAGTTATCCCAAAGCATTTTCTTAGGTAAAATGCAAGATATTGAACTCTAGACCTGCATTATCTAATATTTTAATGATTACCTTTGTCTAATATTGGATTTCAGAATTTTATATAATGACAAAGGAAGAGGAGCTTGAAATAGGGACAGAGACTAAACATTAGGAGTATAAAATTAAGTTTATTCAGTGGTGAACAGTTGTTTCCTACCTTCACCAAAATGTAAACAAAACAAATAAATTTTTTTAAAAATCATAATTTAAGTATCTGGGGAAATATTTGCTTCATATATCAAGAAATATTTACCAAAATGAGATATGTACAGTGAATTCTTGTATAGGCACACAAGAGCTGACAGTTTAATTAAAATGTTTTGTTGCCTTGGAGCAGAGCAATAAACTCAAAGGACATCTTTGTTCCTTCCAGTTTCTTCTCTACAATAAAAATAAATACTGACTTAATGTGTTAAGCACACAAATATAGTTTCTAATTTCCCAACCTTCAAATGCCAAAAGATAACAGATACTTGTTCATAATAAACGTGGTTTGGATTTTTTTTTAAGGTTGAGAGTTGAACTTTGATGTTCTTATACTTTCATGCCGTTGTATCATTTTCTCCATCTGCCCCTCTTTATTCCTATGTCCTTTTCAGAGTAGCACTCAAGTTCATAATCTTCACTGGCGTGTTCTCAGCCTTCCTATTCTGAAATGCTCTACACCATCTAAAACTTAGTATTTTCTGAACATTACTTAAATTTTATTGTTTAATGTGTTATCAGTCAATGCCTTGCACATTAAGAACAGAGACTCATGCCTCTCTTGCTCTCACAGAATCTAGCATAAGACCTATACACAATATATGCTCCATGAAATTTGTTGAATGAAATCTCTAGGCCCAGTGATTATTAGAGATCACCAAGCATTATAGGCAAGTGTTATACTTGGATTCATTAATGTTATTTTCCCTTTTGTGTACAGTTTGCTAGATTTGTGGCACATGACTGCTATAGAATAAACATGATGCATACCTCTTTCCCAGTTTTCATTTAATCCTACTTTAAAATTGACACAAACATGCCAGGTTCCTGAATATCCTGTAATCAAAGAATATAACTGAAAAGTGAGGAGGGTGAGGGGCGCCTGTGTGGCTCAGTCCATTAAGCGTCAGACTCTTGGTTTTGGCTCAGGCCATGATCACAGTTTCTGAGTTTGAGCCCCGCATCAATGATGTGCCAGTGATGGCTCAGAGCCTACTTGGGATTCTCTCTCTTTCTCCCCCCCTCTCTCTCCCTCTCTCTCTCCCTTCCCGTTCCCCACCCCCCCTCCCCGCTGAATCTCTAGCTCTCTCTCTCTCAAAAATAAAAAAATAAACATTTCTTTTTTAAGTGAGGAAGGCGAGTAGTTACAAAAGGAAAGTAGAGTTCACTGGGGAGATTATGAAACTGGCGTGGTTTATTCTAATCACACTTGATTGAATCCAAAGAGGAATCATTGGGAATCACCAAATAAACTATATTAGTAACTATAAAATATACTTTCCTGATGAGCATTTTGCTCAAGCAACTCTTCATATTCATCTGCCACTTTCATTTCTTCTTCTCTGGCTATTTATAATCTTTTCTATTTTCCTCTTGGGTTGTATTTCTTTTTCTTAATTATTAGTAGAACTTCTTGAATTTTAGGGATATGAAACCTTTGTGTATATTTCAGATCATTTTGCCCAATTTGGCTTAATTTTGTATTTACTGTGTGGCAAACTTATCAGAATCATTTTATGGCCTCAATGTTTCATGTGTTACTTAAAAAGACTTTGCCCACCAATGATTCTAGAAGTATCATCCCAAAACTTTTCAAAGAGCATTTGTTATTTTGTGCTTTTTTCATTTGTGAATCTGAAATCTATTTTCATGTTTAGATTATGATAGAGATGTGTATATATATATATATATATATATATATATATATATATATGGAGAGAGAGAGAGAGAGATGAAGAGGAAGTTTTCCTAGCACTACTGTGAACTAGTCTAATGTTTCTCACTGATTTGAAGTGCCATTTGTGGACATTATTAGTGTAACATTAATCTTCAGTTTCTAAGGACAGCCACCATTCCTAGAAATTAGGCTGTCTTATGATTAGTCCTGGCCAATGGACTATGAGTCAAACTGTTATGTGCAGCTTTTGGACTGAGGAAGCCAAAAAAGCTTCTTGAAGCCTTTTACTTTTCTCTTTTTCTACTATGATCATAGAGGAGGACTCATGTTGAGATGCAAGAGCCATAAGATCGAAGCAGCTTGTATTGTGTCAACCCTGCCCAGGGTTCAGCTTCTCTAAAGAATCTCTTAGATCCAAGATGGAATTTGTGTGGCAGAGACATGAGCTTTCTGAGTTAAGCCTTTGAGATTTGGGGGACTGTTTGTTACTGCAGCCAAAGTATACCTTTTCCTAACTAATATATCACCTTATACATATATATTCATCTATATACAGTTGTTTCTTGAATCTTTACTCTGATTCATTTGCCTATTTGCTATTACCTATTTACCTCCATTTTACTATAACTTGATAGCATACTTTAATACCTGAAGGGGCAATATTTACATCATTGATCTTTTTCAAAATCCTGTGCCCAGGATTAACTTTTTAAGACAAATTTTTAGAACTCTGTATAAAAGATCTGTATAAAAGGCTGTTATTTGAATCATTCTGCATTAGATTTACAAACTAATTTGGGAAAATTGACATTTCCATCATATAAAGTCGTCCTGTTTTTTTCCATATGTCTTGCATGTTTCTTTAGCTTCTTTTTTTCTGGTAATTTTTATTGTTCTTCAATAAGATCTTTGTCCATATTATCTTTTTATTGTCCATATTATATTTTGTTTATTTATTTATTTATTTTTAAATATTTATTTTTGAGAGAGAGAGTGTGCGTGTGCGCATGGGGGAGGGGCAGAGAGAGACTGAGAAGAATTCAAAGCAGGCTCCGGGCTCTGAGCTTTCAGCACAGAGCCTGATGTGGGACTCAAGTCCACAAACTGCAAGATCATGACCTGAGCAAAAGTTGGAGGCTTAACTGACTGAGCCACCCAGGCGTCCCAATTTATTTATTTTTTAATGTTTATTTTTGAGAAAGACAGAGCACAAGCAGGGAAAGTACAGAGAGACAGGGGGACAGAGGATCCGAAGGAGGCTCTGCATGGACAGCAGACAGCCTGATGTGGGGCTCAAACTCACAAACCATGAGATCATGACCTGAACCAAAGTCAGATGCTTAACCAACTGAGCCACCCAGGCTCCCCTTGTCCAGATTACGTTTTAAAATTAATTCTTACTGGTGTATAGGAAGAGAATTTGTTTATATATATCTCTCTTGTATGTAGACTTCCTTAGCTCCAAGAGAATTGGTTGATTCTCTTTCCCCAAGCGGTGGTCCTGGGATTGCTATTTTGTAGAGATTTATCCTTTTTCTGAATTCATTTCTAGTCACTAACCTGGGATAATTCGATGTATTTCCATTCTTCATGGTTTCTCCTACCATCTGTTCTAGGAAGTGTCCTATTTAAATTTCCCCTCCACCTCTTGTTCCTGTAAGGCATTTAGCAAATCTGTTTGTGTAATTAAATTCCTGTACTATTATTACCTCATGGGCTAATTTTACAGCACTACATAGCTTATTTAATATTTCTATATTGGTTTAGCCATCCTCAATAGGAAACTGTTGTATATTACTTACTTACCCTATTATTATAGAGTTCGTAATCTGAATATATTCTCTTTATCTCTCATTGCATTATCTTCTTGATATCAAGTCCTGAGTTGCCAATTTTAGGAAGGTCTTTGCTTGTTATTATGCATTAAAAGTTTCTAAATATATGTGCAGATATGGATTGGAATATATACTTTTATCTCACTTGGTAAATTGTTTTCTTAAATTCATTATTCAATGTGTAAAAAGAGTTCAGAGTATGAAAGATAGCTCACCTTTATGAGTATGTTTATATAAATCTTACTACATTCTTTTGAATCTTTTTGGAATAAGCCCAACAAAAATCCTGCGAAGTCCCATGAGTACTTAAATAAAACGGCATGAAAGAGTATAGCTTCCCAATGGCTTAAAGCCATTTTTTCCAATACATTTTTTTTTGCAAATAAATACCTAATTTTTTTTGCAAATAAATACCTAATACAGCAAATAAATACCTAATACAACTTTAACAAAAGTTAAAAGGGGAGAGGTAGTTCCTATGCTGCGTTCTGGAAATATCACCCCAAAACACCCCCTCAGCTATTCTTGACCAAGTCCTAAAAGGAAGATACTGGGTTAGTCAGAACTGGGTTACATGATCCTTCAGTGATAACTCCAAGTTTTCAGGGTGACTTTTTGATAGATGAAAGATGGCCACACTTTATTTTCCTGCTTCTTGTTATGGGGTAACGTCCTCTTCCCTTTAATCTGGGCTGGAGTTAAGTGGTTTGTTTAACCAATATAATGTAGTGGACTGACATTCTCAGACTTCTGAAGTGACGTCTTAAAAAGCAGTGCAGCTTCCAGTTAGGTCTCTGGAAACTCACTCTAGAGAAAGTATGACAGCGCTGAGACTGTCATGATGAAGGAAAGCCTAAGTAGCCACAAGGAGAGGATGTATGGATGGGAGAGATGTCTCATCTGTCCCCAGCTGTTCCAGCCATTCTGTACCAGGTACCAGATATGAGAGTGCAAAAGATTTCAAATAACTCTAGCCTTAGCTTCCAAATGTCTTTCACCATATGCAGAGACCCAAGCAAAAACAACCCAACCATGCCCATCAGCCCTCAAAACCATGAGACTTGATATTGAGGTAGTTATGGAGTAATAGCTAACCTGAATAGGTTTCTCATAATTTTCTTACAATGACAGTGTATTTCTTGCCAATGTAAAATCCATTGAAAATCCAGGGGACCTTCAGGGGCAACAGTTCTCCGTGGGGCATTTTAGCAACCTAGGCTTCTCTGGTCTTGTAGATTCCTAGACTGTGTCTTTTCTCTAAAAGTTTGACAGTAGGAGCTTCCTGCTTCCACTGGAGGGTCTCACATTAGAGATTAAATGCTTCAGTCTTCAAGTGGTATATACATATCCTTTTGGCTTGCAGCCCATTAGCCAGAACTTTTACACTGCATAGGGGGTGTAGAAGCATACTCCTCTGCAGGCTGAGAAAGAGAAGGGAATTGGATAGGCATCTATCACATTCTTCCTCTCTCTCTCTCTCCTGCTATAGTGTCCCCTCATCACAGTCCAAAAAA
Source organism: Acinonyx jubatus (assembly GCF_027475565.1). Lineage (NCBI taxonomy): Eukaryota > Metazoa > Chordata > Mammalia > Carnivora > Felidae > Acinonyx > Acinonyx jubatus. The sequence continues at coordinate 33,290,395 of NC_069388.1, read as the reverse complement.
TTCCTTTTCTGGGTAGGAACCGTATACTTCATGTGACTATAGCTGCCCCACAGTATCACCATTCGAACTGCTCTAGTGGTAAAAGCTCTTTCTCCCAGTACCAGGGACCAAACTTCTTAAAATTGTCAGTAGGTACTTTACACATAAAAAGGATTGAGCACTGATCTAGTTCCCTATTGCTGTGTAACAAATTACCCCAACCAAATCTTGGTGGCTTAAAACAACATTTATGGGGCACCTGGCTGGCTCAGTCAGGAAAGCATGCAACTCATGATCTAGGGGGTGTGAGTTCAAGCCCCATGTTGGGCATAGAGCCAACTAAAGAAAACAAAACAAAAACAAACAAAGAGAAAAACATTTCTTCACACTCTCTGTGGGTTAGAGGACCTAGTTAAGCTTGTCCCTCTGGCTTTGGGTCACTCATGAGGCTCAGTCATCTCAAGAGGAGAGGAAGGATCTGCTTCTAGGTCACTTACGTGGTTATTCATTTGCAAGATTAAGTTCTTCCAAGCTTACTGAATCGAGGACTCAGTTCCTCATGAGATGTTGGCTGAAGGCCTCCTTTAGTCACATGGAGCTCTCCATACAGAGTCTCAGAGTGAGCAAGCCAGAGATAAAGAGATGGAAGTTCCAGTTTTTGTAAACTTGTCCCAGAAATGATATCCCATTATTTTTGTCATTTTTCTGTTTATTAGAAGTGAGTCACTAGGCCCAGCCCACACTCAAGGGAAGATAATTACACAAGGGCCTAAACACCAGGAGGTAGAGATACTGGGGCCATGTGGGAGGCTGCCTACTCCTTCACCCCTAGGAGATGGGTATTCTGCTATGTGGGACACACAAAGATAAATAAGGCAAAGCACTAAACTTTGGAGTAGTGGGGAAAGAGGGTCATAAGTGCATGTAATTATAATACAAAAGAGGGGCGTGGCCAAGTTATATGGAAGAAAAGCTATTGGATCTGAGAAGAAATAGCAGCTAATTCTCTATGGCTATGGAGGTAAAATGTGAGCTACATGATAGAGGCTGAATAATGATTCGCTAGGCTACTAGAGAAGAGGGTTCTGAGCAGAATGAAAAGCAACAGGGCATACAAGTACATTATTATTATTATTATTATTATTATTATTATTATTTTAGAGGTCATGTATATAATGAGACAGTGGCTGTGGCATCATTACTGCTGGGTACCCCTCCCTGCTCTTCTGGGAGGTGCTAGTCATGCAAACTAGTTCTTTGGCAGGTTCTCGCTGCTGGGCCATGGACTCAGAAAGATCCACACAGGATTCTGTCGAAAGACTTTGTCATCCAGAATGGGTAGGTGAGGAAGGGTATTGAAAGAGGAGATAACTGGAGTGAAGTTACAAAAAGGGGCAGGCAGGGAGCTAACTCTTTGCCCAAAAAATGCCAGCATACCGAGGTTTTCTATGGACACAATGACTATAACTAGATTAATGTGATGTTGATTACACAGTAAATTCAGGAATGGCCAATATCCTGTGACGGAAATGTGATGCATGGGTGAGAAACGTGCAGATCTGGGGAAGGAGACAAGGACACTTGGATTTTAACTCCCTCTTCAACCCTAGAGAGAAAAGGGAAGCAGGTTGTCAACGTGACCTCAAGTCACACTCCCAAAGACTTCAGCAGATTCCTGATGTGCCTGGGGAATGGGGAATAGAGCTATGGGGCAGAGGATTGTGGGAATGGCAGCATGCAAAGTGGACAAGACTGAAGCTGGATTGCGAAGGCTTTTGTGTACCATGAAAAGCAAATTTGACATTAATCTAGGAAAGACAGACTTAGAAGTGTTATAGTATGTTGTTGCCTCCAGATAACAAGACATAAACTTTATTAATCATACCATGTTCTAGGCATTATATTTACCCCATGTAAACTTCACAGCCACCTTATGCGGAGGTTCTATTATTACCTGCATTTAAACAGAAACCCTGTGGTAACTAGTTTTAGCCCCAAGTCACATAGGTAAGAAGTGTCAAGGCTCAGATACCAATCACTGGACAGCAGTTGCCTTTACCCTGCTCTGTGCAACCCTTTTGCTCCTTTGCTCCCATACATTCTTGCTATATTTCTTCCTACTGACTTACTCTGAAAGCCAGGAAATGCAATCCTTGAATACATGTCTTATGTTAGAAAGAGAAAGAGCTTCAGCAATGAGTTTCCTTTGTGCCTCCAGATACTCTCTTTAACTTTAAATTTTGCAAGTTTTCCAGCATACACAAAAGTAGAGAAAAGCAAAAATGAACTTAGCTTCAGCACAGATTGATGTTGTATCACTTATGTTTATCCATCCTATTTCCATCCCCCAAATTTTATTTCTGGAGTATTTTTAAGTGAATTCTAGACACCAGATTGTTTCACACATAAGTATTTTACTATCTGTAAGCAATAAAGACTTCTAAAAATATAGTTATAACATCATTATCACACCCAACAAAATTAACAAAATTGTTATTTCTATTTTTTTTAATTTTTTTAAATGTTTACTTATTTTTTGAGAGAAACAGAGCGCAAGCAGGGGAGAGACAGAGAGAGGAGGAAACAGAATCTGAGCAGACTCCAGGCTCTGAGCTGTTAGCACAGAGCCTGACTCAGGGCTCGAATTCATGAACCGTGAGATCATGACCTGAGCTGAAATCAAGAGTCAGATGCTTAACCAACTGAGCCACCCAGCTGCCCCCAAAATTGTTACTCCTTAATAGCAGATTCTATTTTTAAGTCTTTTTTCTACCAATCACATATCATATACAAAAGTTTCACTGAAAAGAATGATAGAATTCCTGTGTATGAAATTTCTTTTTATAAGCAAAATATTTTCTAATGAGTTTATAGGATTGATCTGTAGGCAATAACAGTGATTCTTAGTAACATTTATTGCAAGAACATTTTCCAAATTTACAATAGATTGTAAATGTCTTATATTTTTATAAGGGCTAGCTCCACATAGAATTGAGATACTACCAATTAACACCTTATTAAAGTAAGATCTTCTCTGAAGGCAAAATTAAATCTATCTCTCCTATAAGTACTGATTGGAGATTGATCTCATATGCCCTGCAGTACTGTTAGTTTTATAGCGGTCTTTGTTGTAAGCCCAGGATAGAAATCACACTTTTTCACCATGTATTGACCACATTACTCAGTTTTATGCTTTGCACAGCTAGCAAATTTTTATAAAGCACACTTTGAAAAAGCTCAGTCACCTTCTAATTGTAACTCAGTCATACATACTCAGGGTGTGGTGATCTCAAGGTATAGATGCATCTAATGTGTATCTGCAAAGAAATTTGGAAATCATTTAGGCTACTTTCATTTTAGATCTAATGAACTGTAGCCAAGAGCCGTGCGAGACCCATGTAATTCCAACTGCCAATAGTCTTTTATTCACTGACTCATTTTATGTTAGTACTCATGTTTTAAAAGTTTCTTTTAAAATTTAAATTAATAAAAGATACAATTGCAGAGTCCGGTTTCACTATTACCTCCAATAAGGTAGTGATACTTCAATATACACATGCAGAGAGTACTTAAATTTTCCTCTCCCTTCCAGCAAGAGGCCATGGCCAAACACCCTCCCATCTTCTCATTATAAATAGGTTTACTTTGCAGTCCATTCTTGTTATTCTCGCTGCCACTGAATAGGGGGTGAATTTTTTAATTACTGGCCGCGATTCTCTTTAGAAAACCCCACGCGCGCCAACCTCAGTACTGGAGCCTGGGTGCATGAGGCGCCTGTTCTAACTTAGGCAACATTGGGTCATCTGTTTATTTTCGGGGGGAAGGGGGGAGTGGTGTCAGAAAGAAAGGGCGGCCGTTGCCCAGGCAACCGACACCCCGGGCAACGGCAAGGGGAGGCGGGAGGGGGCGTGGCCTCGGCGGGACCAGGCGGATAAGAGGCGGCGCTGACTGCCCGCCTTCTAAGCTGGGACTGTTCTTGCGGCGGGGCGGAGGCGGGGCGGCCCGGCACCACCTCCGACTACCTGGAAAGGCCCGGGCTTGCGAGCTAGCGAGGCTCCGGGCCCATCGCTTCCTCTCGCCACGTACCCTGCCGAGGAGGCTCGCTCCACGCGCCAACATGGCGGGCGGGCGCTGGGGCCCGCTGCTGACGGCGCTCCTGGCCGCCCGGGTCGCGGTGGCGGAGGAGGCCGGCCCCGCGCAGGCCGCGCTGCCGGAGGAGCGGAGCTGGGTGCGGCCCATGACCGCCTCCAACTGGACGCTGGTGATGGAGGGCGAGTGGATGCTGAAATTGTGAGTGTGCCCGCACGTCCCGCACGCCACACTGCCCCCTGGGCCCCGCCCTCCCAGAGCCGCGCGGGCCGCTGTGGAGGCCGCACCGCCCGCTGGGCTCCGCCACTGCTCGCCCCGCGGCCCGCTGCGCGGGGGCCGGCTGCTCACGCTGCGCATGCGCGCCAGGCCCTCCGCGGTGACAGCTGCGGGTGCGGAGCATCCCGCCTCTCTCCGCACCCGCCGCCCCCTTCGCCTGCTAAGCCCCCTGCCTTTGGTGGTGGGGGCGGGGGCAAGAGTTGAGGGATGGGGTGGGCAGCGTGCCAAGGGGAGTCGGGGGAAATGGAGGAAATCTGTGAGAAAATCGCGTGCTTTTGGTACAGGTGTGTACGAAGAGAAAAGGGCTGCCATTCAGTGAAATTAACGCGCAGTACAAATACGTAGCACGGGCTACGCAGGGTATTTGTTGAATGGATAATTACAGACCGTGAAGGGCACACGAGCTAGTGCAAAGTATTTTGGTTTTCATTTTGAATTCTCCGAGATGTCATTGTGAAAAATAAAACAGGAAGATGGGGTGTTTTTGAAGTTTTAGAACAAGATTTCAAATAAATATTGATATTCCTTATTTTTAGAGGTAGAGATTTCTGAGTAGATAATTGTGCTACTGTAATAAAGAAAGGGACATTAGTACATCGCCTCTTTTGAACAATAGAAGGTAAACTGTGGATAGTGTCTTTGCTTGAAGGAGATGGGAAAATACAGTTTTGAGTTAGGAACAGGCACATGGCTTAAAATTAACTTCTAGGAAGAAAGTGATCCTTTGGAAGAAGCCTTGAAGGAGACCATGGGAGGATGTTTGAACAGGCTTCCGAGACCATCACGGTGGGCTTGTGGGGAATATGAAGAACATCTGGAGAAATGATACCTTATCTCCTTAGACTGTAGTTTCAGATCATGTACATACTTGATCACTACTGTTTGGCCATTAATCTTACCTTGAGGACCCAGACACACAGAATTGGATCTTTCCTTTATTCGTCCAAGACCACATTTTGGTTTTCTCAATTTCGGTTGCAAATAGATGCGTATGGAGAGAAAACCTCAGCGTGAGATTAGGGCCCAAAGTTACAAGTCTCTTAGCAGGTTACGCTGTTCAGAGAACATAGTACACATTACCCCTTCAAACATGCATTTACCTTTTGTCCACAAAGAAGGTGATAGACCTGAAAGTAAAATACCTTTGGTGTCATAATGAACCAATGAAATGATTAAAGAAATATGTAGTCATGAAGCACTTATTAAACTACTTAATGAATTTAGTATGAGGAGGATGAAGATGAAGAGGTCATTTTCCATTTAAGAGAGAAGCTTTTCACCTAAGTGGAGCTTTATTCAAGACTGGCATGTTTGTAATAATTGTAAGATTTTAGACTGCATTTTGTCAGCTAGTACTACAAAGAGTTCTTTTTGAAAGTAGGTGCTTATACGGTGGAGCTTTCTAGATGCCAGTTTTCTGATTAAAACTGAGTTTGTGTATGTACATGATTAAGGTCAAAACAGAAAGGCCTCAACTCCTTTATAGCTCCTTTTTGGAATAACCATCTCTCTATTTTTTTTTTTTTCTTAGTAAAAGAACTAAACAAGCTAAAGCTCAGGTGAGTGTAAGCCATGTGAAGCTTGTAAACGTGCAACAGCCAACAACTCGTATGTTTGGCTACGTCGACTGTCAAATTAAACTTTTCATAAATGTTCAAGCCCAGACATAGTAACCAATTGCTCTAAACTTGCCATGTGTCCATCGCATGGAATATGTTGGGCTGTGATGAAAGATGGGACTTAGAACCCAGAAGTAAGCTGTATTGTGCTTGAGATCATTTTATTTTATTTTTTTTTAATTAAAAAAAAATTTTTTTTTCAACGTTTATTTATTTTTGGGACAGAGAGAGACAGAGCATGAACGGGGGAAGGGCAGAGAGAGAGGGAGACACAGAATCGGAAACAGGCTCCAGGCTCTGAGCCATCAGCCCAGAGAGCCTGACGCGGGGCTCGAACTCACGGACCGCGAGATCGTGACCTGGCTGAAGTCCGACGCTTAACCGACTGCGCCACCCAGGCGCCCCCTGAGATCATTTTAGAAGTTCCCTTTTCATTGGGTACACTTCAGAATAAGTCACTATGAAGGGAGGCTCTAAAGGAAAGAAGATTTAAACCATTGTATACAACTTTTTTCTACATAACAGAACCTAAGTCCTGAAGAAATATTGTTGCTCTTATCTGTTTGTGATACCCCCTTTCCTCCCTTTCACAAAATTGAACACTTAAAAAAATATAAAATTCATTATATTCTCAACCACTACAGGCCTACCATAAATTTCTAAGAATTCACTCAAATAGCCTTATCAGAATCTTTTTGCTGATGTATAGAACAGAGAAAAGCCAAATGTGTTAATACTAGCTACCGTTTCAACACTTTTTTCAAGTAAACAGATCATAATAAATGGAGATTGTGAGGGGTCTACAGATGATGCATTTAACTTTTCTAAAGAAGCAATTAGGAGACTTTCTGATAGTATGAAAAATTTGACATTACTGTGAATGACATTTATTTGTTCATTTGCTTATATCCTACTTCTCTTCTGGGATTTTTTTCTCTCATATCCCACTTCATACAAAGCTCCTATAATACAATTTTTGGTTATATTGGTGTTGATAATTTTAGTTGTTTTTAAGGACCTAGCAGTGTTTTCTGCTCCTGTTATGAAATTTAATTTGTTATATTTTATTTGTTTTAAAAACAGTCAATTTTTTTGGAAACTTGCAATTGAATTTTCAGTGTTTAAAAAGCACTTCTCTGTTCAGGGGAAATATCAGTTAAAATATATATTTGTAGTAATTCACCATTTCAATTCTGAAACCTTTTTTTAAAAAAATCTGAAAAATTATCCCATTATTATTTGCATTTTCTTTAATGCTTTTTGTATATTCAGTTTTTCTCTTCTTGTTTGCTTTCATATATTGTTTTATAATTTTAATCCCTATTTCTGCCATGTCTCTATGATTGGCTTGTTGTACTTTTCTCATCCTAACCTCTGATGAAAAATTTGCCCTTTCTCAGGATTAGGAAAGAGTATATATAATCCTTAGAATACCTTCTGAAGTTTTCTTTTTTTCTATTTCCATTGTTTCATACTATCCTTTATTCAGTTACTTTGCAACCTTTTACTATTTTAAACTTTTTTGGTTCCCATTGTATCAGTTCTTGAGAATACCGCTTTTGTTCTTTTGACACACAAAAATGTACATTCTATATATTTTTCTGGTGTTTCCCCCCCACCCCAAAGAAATAAGTAGATATCCAAGTAGCTTAATTTTGATCTGCCTTCTTTAAAAAAATATTTATTTTATTTTATTATGTATATAGTGAGAGCACAAGCAGGGAAGAGGGGCATAGGGAGAGAAAGAGAGAATCTTTTTTTTTTTTTTTAAATGTTTACTTATTTTTGGGAGAGAGACAGAGTGTGAGCAGGAGAGGGACAGAGAGAGAGCGAGATACAGAATCCAAAGCAGGCTCCAGGCTCTGAGCTGTCAGCACAGAGGCCAGTGTGGGGCTTGAACTCACTATCCATGAGATCATGACCTGAGCGGAGGTTGGGACACTTAACCGACTGAGCCACCCAGGCACCCCAAGAAAGAGAGAATCTTAACTGGGCTCCACACTCAGCATGGAGCCCAACTCGGGGCTCGATTCCATGACCCTGGGATCATGCATGACCTGAGCTGAAATCAAGTCAGACACTCAACCAACTGAGGCACCCAAGGGGCCCTGACCTGCCTACTTTTAAACTGATATTCAGAAGAACAGTATATCTTTGGGTTAATTTACCTCTGTAAAGCTTATAGATCTTTATAAAATACTACCTTTTCTGACTTGATTCTAATTTAAATTAGTCACTGTGATGGAGGGAAGCCTCATTTATATCCATAGAACCTCTAGGTTTTAGTACTTTTTTTCCAAAATCCTTCTTATTCCCGAAGAGAATGCCTTCAAGCAGCATCACCTTAGCTTGTCAGATAGTCATAATTTTTTGAAGTTTAATAGAGTATAGTGATGTGTGGATTGAATGTTTAAGAGATAGTCATTAAATGCTTGTTATGTTTCAGGTTTAGACTTGGGGGTCTTGGAAGATGAAAATGAATGAACGACATTCTTTGATTTCAAGGGACTGTCAATCTACTGTGCTCTGAAGGAAATAAATAGCAGATACAGCATTCATTTATTTAGCAAATGTTTCCTGAATGCTTCTTCTCTGTCAGGCATTCAGCAGTGGTTCTCATCAGGGCATTGTTGGCATCTTGGGTTGGACAGTTCTTTTGATATGTGGGGATGGCCTGCCTGTTGCAGAACCGTTAGCATCACTGCCTCTACCCATCACATTCTAGTGTTCATGTGACATCAAAAAAATTTTAATCATCTCCATTCCCTATGCACATTCCCAAATGTCTCTGATTGAAAACCACTGCCCTGGGTACTGTTATGGGTATTTAAAAACACGAAAAAGAATAGCTCATAAGTGAACATAGAGGTATTTAATTTCAGATTGTTTCCACAAAGGGTTATCCACATTATCACCTCTATGATCATCATCATCTCAGTCACAGTAAACAGTTACATTGCTTCCATTTCATGTCCTGAATGCTGTCTTATTTAATCATCCCAGCAATCTGGTGCAGAGTTAGCATTGTCATTAACTAGGGGAGATGAAACTTGAAAAGGTTAAAGCTTTGGCCAAGGCCAGATCCTTAGGAAGTGATTGGCAAGGCCAGAACTAGAACGCAGGCCTGAGCTTTGCAGTTCCTGCTGCAAACCTAGGAGAATAGCGGGGACCTAGGGGAGGAAGGTACAAAGCCTGGCCGGTTCATGCTTAGGCTGTCAGCTGGCCAGCACCATGAAGGGTGCACCATTAAGGGAGGCCTTTTCCCTGTGGGATTCAATGACCCACCCATGGTTTTATCGTCTCTAGATTCTCCAGATGAGGAGCATTATTGCTATATGCTCATTCCTGACACTCTTCACCACCCAAACAGGTGCTCTGCCTTTTCTGCACCCCAACCACCCAGGAAAATTCTCACTTTGCCTTGTTTGTACCTAGCCTGGCCCTTATCACAACTCATAATTATATATTAATTTATATGCTTCTCTGACTCTTCCTCTAGACAATAAACTTTTCAGTAGAGAAAGAAATTTTTTCTTTTTCCTGTTTATCTCCAGAGCCTTAATAACTATCACATTCAATAAATACTTTAAGTAAACGAATAATAGACTAGTTGTTCCTTTAATCAAGAGCTTCCTCAAGTGTATCACTGAGGTAACACCTCTATATATTGTCTTAGATACTAAGGAGAGTCACTATCATCTCCCATTTGTTCATTAATGTATTAAATATTTACTGTGGTCCAGGACCTGCCAGGCTCTGTTCTGGCTCAGTATAAGCAATATACCAGTCCCTGCCTTCATTGAGTGTTTGTCTTTTTTTTTCCTCTTAATTTTTTTTTTTTAACATTTATTCATTTTTGAGAGACAGAGCGTGAGTGGGGAGAGAGAGAGAGGGAGGGAGACACAGAATCTGAAGCAAGCTCCAGGCTCTGAACCGTCAGCACAGAGCCTGACACGGAGCTTGAACTAAAGAACCTTGAGATCATGACCTGAGACGAAGTCAAATGCTTAACTCACTGAGCCACCCAGGAGCCCCCATGGAGTGAATTCTGTTTTCTCTAGCACATAACATGATTTTTGTGGAGTTATCCATTTTTATTTTTTCTCTACATTTTATGATAAAATGCCCTAGAAATGATCTTCTAAAGAAATCGAATTAAGTATAAGCCTTCCAACTCTTGGATTATTATGAGTTTTCCCATGTTTTCCAGATATAAGAATGATACTTGATGTAGTTAAGTCATCAGCTAAGACATTTTGATTTAGTTTCATGTATTAAGGCATAGAAAAATGACCCTAGTTTACCTCTTTCATCTTCATGGTCACATATTCTTTTGAGCATTTTGGGCAAAATAAGTTCTAAGTGAAAATCGACTGTATCAGTCATTGTCTATCTCATCTCTGCATGGATGAGAAAAGAGAATGTACGGGGACACACTGGTGAAATTTAGGCCAAAACAGAAGAAGAAAAATTGCACATTATTGGGAGAATAAAAATGTAGTGTTAGTAAAATTTTATTTCTAGGAAATGTATTTAAGTTAACTCCTTTCTCTGATGTGTTTCATGTACTTAATGAAATCTCACACCAAATTCAGTTGGTTCATGAAATCAAAGTAATCAAAGGCCTTCAACTACCTTACATATAACAGAAACTAAGTATAATTTATGCATGAATTGCATAACATGGATGACAAAAACATGCTTTAGAATTTTGTTTCCCAAAGTGGTTAAAAACCTTGGATTATTATTCAAGTCTGTGTTTTAGCCGTATGGCATTTTAACTGTGTTTATGAAGCTTGCTAATTTTATATACCCCTGGCACCTGGGAAAAGCTTAAATAGATAAGATACTGTCATATAGTTTTCATGACTGTAAAGGTTCTAATTCCTTTTGGAGGCTCTTAAAGAAGGATTAATTTGAATGTAAAAGACAGTTATGGCAGGTCAACCCTTTTATAGTTCTTAGAAGATTGACATTATGAACTAGTTTTAAATAATATAAATAAAGATCGTGATCAGTCCTTTCTGATGATTTTCATCATGCGTATGTACAGAAAGATTACATTTATATACGTGTACTTACACAGACACAGAGAGTGCATTAGCACATGAAAGTCATGACTTTTCTTCTTTGTATTCGTTTGGTCCCTGAAGAACCTTCTTGTAGTAGGTTCTAAATTACCATCTAAATCATCGTCCTTCAGATACAAAAGAATACGAATAATTTGAAAAGCTGAAACAACAGTGGGCCAATTCCCACACCAGAGACTCAGAGCTGCCTTATTTCTACCACCAAAGAATGCACTAAGTTAATGAATGATGTTGGTGCACTCCAACACAAATAGCTCTGATTAAATCTCAGAAATAGTGGCATTCATAGTCCCTCAGTCTCCAGTGGGTAGCAGCTACATAAAAAATGGAATATCAAAAATAACCTCAGTGGCATTTTTATATTTAGGGATCAATGTTACCCAAATCCCACTTTATATAATAGCCTGTCTAGAGACTAGGGACTGGTATGTAAAAAAAAAAAAAAAAAAAAAAAAAAAGATGGCGGGGAGCCTGGGTGGCTCAGTTGGTTGAGCATCTGACTTCTTGATTTTGGCTCAGGTCATGATCTCATGGATATGAGAACAAGCCCCAGTCAGGCTTTGTGCTAGGCATGGAGGCTCCTTGAGATTCTTTCTCCCTCTTCCCCTGAAGCACCCCCCCCCCCCCGCCTCAAAAAACAAAACAAAAACTAAATGCTCCATCTGGGTTCTTACTCTGTGTGGTCTTAGGTGACCTTAAGCTAGGTCCTTTAAATCTGCATTGTCTGTTTGACAGTGAGGTTGTAAGGTTCAGATGAGCTAATGTATCATAAAAGTGTCTTGGAAACCAAACAGTGTATTAGAAATGTAATTGGTATTAATAATTGTTCTTAACATGTACCTGTTTTATATAAGTCATCTAATCTCCCAACAACCTTCTAAGGTAGCTGGTGTTATTACCCATTTTGCAGTTGAGGAAGCTGAGGCATGGAGTGAGTATTAAGCTGCCTGCCCAAAGTCACATGGTTAATTTGTGGTTGGTCTTGCTGAATCCTCTGGCGGTACTCTTATCTAATACACAGAAATGCCTGTCAAAGTATACGTAATAATAAAATGTCCTCTTTTTTTCCTAAAGTTTACCAACTGCTTGTCCCAGTAACATCTGCCATATGATGGGTTTTTTCTAAATTTATTTATTTTTGAGAGAGAGAGAGAGAGAGGGAAAGAGAGAGCGAGAGCTTGTGCACAAAAGCAGGGGAGGAGCAGAGGGAGCAGGAAACACAGAATCTGAAGCAGGCTCCAGGCTCCAAGCTGTTAGTACAGAGCCCGACGTGGGGCTAGAACTCAAGAACTACAAGATCTGAGCTGAAGTTGGACACTTACCTAAGCCACCCAGGCACCCCTGAATGTTTTTCAAATATGTAGAAAATGACTTTTCTCAAATAAAGACTATATATGTTTTTTTAATTTTTTCATTTATTTATTCAGCAAATATTTATTGAGCACTTACTGCACCAGGTATATACAATGCCCTGGAAATGTAGAGATTCACATGTTTAAAATCAGCTATGTTCAAAGATGTCAGTGGATTGTTCTTGGATCATGTCTTCTGGTCCACATGTATCTCTGGGATCTCAGGGACTAGACAGTGAGATGTAATGAGAAGATTAATGACCTTTTAGAATCATCTTGGAATTGGCTATTCTACCCCTCTAGAGAAGTATGAACAATCCTTAGAGAGGGTGAAAAATTGTGCTTAAGTCTGGTTGCATCTAGGGGCCTGGCTGGACAGAGAAATGCATGCCTTGCTTTGGACAGCCCTTTCTCTTGCTGGGCTGGGCCTAATCTCAATACTTGTCTTGAAGTAAATGCAACCCATCATGTTGACTTTTAACCCCTTGTAGCCTCCTCATAATGTGAAAGATCAAAATATTGCCCACTTTCAGTTTGTTACTGTTTTTCAGGAAAGTTGGTTTGTATGCATCATTGCATTGAGTATTGCATGGCATTTACAGGCATGCTTCCGCCCAGATTGAGATAAAAGGGTTTGTAAATGATGACCTAACAGCACCTTTGTGCCTAAATCTTATTACAGAATTTGATCATTTAACACTTTTTCCCCTTTATTTCCTTTCCTAAGACATTTTTTCTCTGTGTGTGCATGTGTGTTTGTCTTATTCTTTTTTTTTTTTTTAATGTTTATTTATTTTTGAGAGAGAGAGACAGAGGTGGGTAGACAGGGGCAGAGAGACAGGGAGACACAGAATCCCAAGCAGGCTCCAGGCTTTGAGCTGTCAGCACAGAGCTTGACGCGGGCCTCGAACTCACGATCTGTGAGATCATGACCTGAGCCAAAGTCAGACGCTTAACCGACTGAGCCACCCAGGTGTTCCTGTCTCATTCTTTGGGAGACATTCTTTCCTACCTCTCTTTCTCCCCCACCACTTTCTTCTCCTAACATAAAAATAATAGATGCCTTGTTTTGTAAAAATAGTTCGGGAATGGAATAAAATGGAAAATAAATCAGGGGTAAGAATCAACATTTTCACAATGCTGAGCCTGCCCATCCAGAACTTGGCATATCTTTTCATTTAATCAAGTCTTTTAAAAAATATATTTAATCATTATGTTGTACCTGAAACTAATGTAATGTTATATGTCAGTTATACTTCAATAAGACGACAAAAACTATTAGGAAAATTTAAAAAATACACAAAAATAGGGGTAGTACAATGAACCCTCATCATCCATCATCCAGATTTATCAGTTGTATCAATATACAGCCAATCTTGGTTCGTCTATATCTCCTGCCCTCTACCCCTTGGTGGAATAATTTACCTACTCTAATATTCACCCATTGTATGTAAACAATCAGTGATATCAAGTCTTTTAAAAATACCTATTGCATTTATCCACTCAGTATTTTGACTTGAGTTGAGGATTTTTAAAGTATAATTTAAACAGATTTAAGCAGATTTTTAAAAAAATTTTAATGTTTATTTATTTTTGAGAGAGAGACAGAGACAGAGAACGAGCAGGGAAGGGGCAGAGAGAGAGAGAGACATAGAATTTGAAGTGGGCTCCAGGCTTCAAGCTGACAGCACAGAGCCTGACATGGGGCTCAATGTCACAAACTGTGAGATCATGACCTGAGCCAAAGTTGGATGCTTAACCAACTGAGCCACCCAGGCACCCCATTTAAGCAGATTTTTAAAATATGCCTAGTTGGTGGCATCCCAAAATATTCAGTGTCCAGTGATTTTTTTGTGAGCATTGTGAGCATTGTGTCCTATTTTGTGAGCATTGATTAATTTTATTTACTGCTTTTTCCGTCTGGGTATTATTCAGCAAAACAAAATATCTCTCCATTTGTACTAATGTATTTTTGTGACATTATTCTGTAAATATTTTCCTTTTACTTGTGTCCTATGTTAGTACTTTAAAATGGATTTCCAGCACATGTTACTGTTTGTTAACAATAATTTATAATAAGCATAGCTCGACCAACTCTTAAAATCTTCATAAGGCATATTTGATCTCAATCTCTTCTTATTTCAAATTTTATCTTCCTTTCTGTATTAGTTTCCTTGGACAACTGTAAATTACTACAAACTTAGTGGCTTAAAACAATGGAAATTTACTCTCTCACAATTCTGGAGACCCAAATTCTAAAATCAAAATGTTGGCAAGGTGGCTTCCTCTGGAGGCGCTGTGAGACTGTCTGTTCCATGCCTCTCCTAGCTTCTTGTAGCCAGCGTGGCTTCCCTTGGCCTGTAGCTGCAAAACACCCATCTCTGACTATGTTTTCACATGGCCTTCCTTCTTCTCTGTGTCACACTTCCTTCTTCTTTCTCTTTTGAGAACCTATCCTAAATCCAGGATAATCACACCCCAAGATCCTTAATTTAATTATATGTATAATGACCCTTATTCCAAATAAGATCATATGCATAGGTATGGGGGCTTAGGAGTTGGATATATCTTTTTAAGAGACACTGTTAAATCCACTATATTTCTAAACAGGAACCTTTTCTGGATTCCTATTTTAACATCTGCATATAAAATCTTGGCTGTGTTAGAGCTTTATGACCTATTTATGATGTTTTCTAGGATCATAGGAACAAAGCGAGGCCCTTAACATATTGCCAGGATGACAGCCTAACCTTCCAGTTTGCTTCCTTCCATCTTATCCTTCCCTGATCCATTATCCAAAGAGCTGCCAGGTGACTTTTCCAAAAATGTAAATCTGGTTATGATTCTCACTTTTTTAGAGTATAGGTAATGGAGCTTTGAATAAAGTCCTAACTCCTCATACAACATTTTTAAAGGCTGTGAATGATGCCTTCGTCCTGTCCTGTCAGTACTCTGATCCTTCACACTTAACTGTTCTCTCTGCTTAGATTAGAACATTCCCTGAGCCCTCTCTGCCCGTTAATCTTACTTTAGATCTTAGCATGGATGCTCCTTTCTCTGTGGGTCCTCTGAGATCACCCAGCTCCTGAGTGTCCCATAGCATCCACATTGAGTCATGGCATTTGCCACTTGGAATGTCATTACGCCTATGTTTACCTCTTTTCATCTGTGGGTGATGCAGTCCACAAGGAGGAAGGAGGTACCACGTTTGTCTTGTTCACAGTTGTGGCCTCAGTTTCTAGAATGGTGCTTAGATCATGTTTGTTGAATGAAAAAAATAATGTAAAAAAACAGTTCTGGTTGAAGTCCTAAGTGTTTATTTCTAATTCCTCTTCTATTTAAGAAAGTGTCATTTAGCCAACTTAGCCTATAGCTTCTACTTTCTGAGAATGCTTCAGACTGCCACATATCTTTGGAAATGACTTGCATTTGGGGGCACCCACTGGCAATACATCTTCTGTCCATCGGATCTCACATTGATGGGTCTGCAACTGGTTTGCCTAGTTTAAAGAGGCCCTTGTGAAAATTGTCTGCCATTAGTGGGGCACTCAAAATAGTTTGACCCTGAAAAATCATAAGCTATCTGGAAAGTAGTATAATTTGGGTTCGTTGTAAGAATAACTTTGAAATAAAATATCTTATGTATTGTAGTAATTTGTGAAAATATTCTTAAACTTTGGCTAAGTTTTTCCTGGGGAATTGATATTCATACATTAGATTCTAGCAGGGAAATATGCTTCTGTTTATCTATATCAAGTGTTTTTGGAAAAGCTTGCTCTTGTGCTTCCCTTTAGTTAAAAACTTATTTCTCTATTTTGTTTTACAGATTTTTTTCATATGTTGATGATATTGATTAGCTATTCTTCTTTTATAGTTATGCCCCTTGGTGTCCGTCCTGCCAGCAGACTGACTCAGAATGGGAGACATTTGCAAGGAACGGTGAAACACTTCAAATCAGTGTGGGCAAAGTGGACGTCATTCAAGAGCCAGGTGCTGTACATGTGGGACATGAAATGCAAAAGCTTATTACTTTTAATTTTGAATTTTTTATTTAAATGTATTTATTTATTTTAAAATGTAGTTTTGAGAGAGAGAGAGAGAGACAGAGAGACAGAGAGACAGAGAGACAGAGCATGAGCCGGGGAAGGGCAGAGAGAGGGGGAGACACAGAATCTGAAGCAGACTCTGGGCTTGGAGCTGTCAGCACAGAGCCCGACGCAGGGCTCAAACTCAGGAGCCACAAGATCATGACCTGAACTGAAGTCGGACACTTAGCCAACTGAGCCACCAAGGTGCCGCCCTTTATTTTGAATTTTTTCAAACATATAGAAAAGATGAAAGGCTAGGATATTGAGTACCCATGAACTGACCATCTAGAATCAACAGATAACATGTTAACATATCTGGGTCTGTCTATGTATGCTGGTGTTGACATATATATATTTTATATTGTTATTAATTTGCTGAGTCATTTGAAAATCAGTTGTAGGCATCATGATACTTTACCCTTCAGTACTTAAGTATATTAAAATCTTTTTCATTATTTCCCATTTTGAACCAGGGTATAATCAAGGTTCACCAATTGAATTTGGTAGCTATACTTTTTAGTCTCCCTCATTCTAGAAAATAGTCCCCCATTTTTTTTCATGACATTGATACTCTGAAGAGAACAGGCTGGGGATTTGCCTAGGTGTTTCTCTGTAGGAACATTTAATTTATTCTTATATTTTCTGCAACTTGAATTTTGGTCTAGAGACATGATTCAGGTTAGACATTTATGGCCAAGAGTACTTCATAGGTGATCCTGTGACTTAAATTGTATTCTACCAAAAGACAAATATGTGTGACAGATATCACACATATTAAGACACGTTAGTGATGTTGAGTTTGAGCACTTGTTTAAGGTGATGACATTAAACATCTCCATTGTAAAGAAAAGACCCCATTTTGTGATTAGCATATAATCTATGGGGTGATACATGGCGTTGATGATCTTACCTGAACCAAATGATGATCTTACCCGAACCAAATATTTCAGTGTGTTCCAGAATGGTGAATTTCTAATTCTGTTGTTTCATCTACATTTATTAGCTGTTAATGATATAATTTTTCAAAAGAAAGAGAGAAATAGAGGAAAATTTTAAATTCTGAAAAGATACACACAAGTAGTATTTGTAGTTTAAAAATAACTGTGTAAGGGTTTCCTGAGTGGCTCAGTCGGTTGAGCTGCCGATTCTTGATTTTGGCTCAGGTCATCATTCCAGGGTCGTGAGATCGAGCCCCAAGTCGGACTCTGCACTGTGAACAGAGCCTGCTTGAGATTCTCTCTCTCTGTCTCTGCCCCTCCCCCAATGCTTGTCCATACTCTGTCTCTCTCTTCCCTTTACAAGGGAAAAAAGAAGGTAGGCATGGAGGTGTAGCAATTACTTTTCTGAAACAACTGTGAGTGCAAAAACACAAAGTAATGAATTACCAATTACTTGGACAGGAAAACTGATGGTGTCTGTTAAGATGAATGTGTTGACAAACCCCTGGAGAGAGATTTCTGTTAAAGTTATTACTTCTCAAGCCTCCACCTTTTTAATCATTTGAATCAAATCCATTTCTGCCCATCTGCTATTTAGAGCTGGACAATTATACTTACTAGTTCATGGTTTGGACTATTAGAATGAGTTATTCCATTTGGAAGTCATGTCATTGCAATTACATTTTTGCTGTAAACTTGTTTTTGTCTTTTAGTAGTTTGAGTCCAGTGAAATCAGGTGTAAGCCTTGCTAATTAGTGGGCAGGAGATACATTTGATGATGTGTTTCTTGGAAATGCAGCTGGCCTATTCACATTTCAGTCGTTTGGTGTACCTGCCGTGAATTCACAGCATGATTTGAGTTAAAAGAATTAAACAATTAACTTTGTGATGGATTCACAAATCTAAAGGTTAACTGAATATAGTCTTTCCATCTAAAATGTAGATTTACAGCTACTATTTCCAGTGTGAATGGATTGAGTGCTTTTTTGATAAGGTAGAGAGAAATCTATTATAATGAAATATTTTAAAAACAAATTTATCACTGACTCATACTATTTATGTAAATGTAAATTATATATATTTGAAATATTTATCAAAGAAGAAGGAAAAAAGTCTTTGGTCCAGTATTCTTTAGGAATAGTGAAGAAACAAAGTCCAAAAAAAGGAAAAAATGATTGTTTTATGTATTAAAACAAGTTTTAAAGTATAAGTTCTAGAATTATTTTAAATAGTAAAAATTTAAAAACTGTAACTCATAAATAAAAATTATGAGACAAAATTCCACACACATGATTGAGTGGCCTAAAGAATATTTCACTTCAGATTATACTATTTTATTTTATACTTTCTTAAATCTAATGCTGTTAGGGCCCCTAGGTGGCTCAGTTGGTTGAGTGTCCAGCTCTTGATTTCGGCTCAGGTCATGACCCCAGCGTCGTGAAATTGAGCCTCGCTTCAGTCTCTGCAATGAGCATAGAGCCTGCTTAAGATTCTCTCTCTCTTTCCCTCTCTCCCTCTCTCTGTCCCTCCACCCCTCTCCCCTGCTTGTGTGCACACTCTCTCTCTCTCTAAATTTTTTTTTAATCTAATGCTATCAATTAATCTTTTAAAAGGGTTTCAGAATAATGTACTTATTCAAGAAATATTTGAGTTTCTACCATGTACCAGGTCTTGTTCTAGACGGCAGTGATACAGGGGCGCCTAGATGGCTCAGTCAGTTAAGCATCTGACTTTGGTCATGATCTCACGGTTCATGAGTTTGAGCCCCATATCGGGCTCTGTGCTGACAGCTCAGAGCTCTTCACGTTCTGTGTCTCCTTCTTTCTCCCTGCCCTTCCACCACTTGTGTGCTCACTCTCTCTCTCAACAATAAATAAACATTATAAAAATTAGATGACAGTGATATAGATAAATGATACAAGTAAATAAGGAATATAAAGACCTGGCTGCCCATTGAATTTACATTTTAGTGAAGGAGATAAATAGTAATGAGAGTAAAATGGAAAATAATGTCTGGTGGCAGTAAGGACTTGAAGAAAAAGAAAGCAGGATAAAAATGTAAAAAAATTGTGAGAGCCACTCTTTTATATAGGATGTGCAGGGAAGGACTGTTTGACTAGATGTCTTGACAAATTGAGAAAGTGAATTTCAATAAGCCATAGAGGAGGAGCATTCCAGGCAGAGCAAATGGCATGTGCAGGCAAGGGTGTATTTGGCTTATTTGAGGAACCATATGATAGCCAGTGAGATACTGAAGATAAACAGAACTGGAGGGGTAGCTAGGGACCAGACCATGCAGGGTGTTCTTGGCCATGACAAGGAATTTAGATATTAGTATGATAGAAAGGAAGCTACTGGAAGGTTTTGTGTAGGGGAGTGACATGATATGGTTTATGTTTTGAAAGAATTGCTTTGGCTGCTACATGAAAACTTGTCTGTAGGAAGTCAGAAGTGGAAACAAGAAGTTAAGAGGTTAATGTAGTAGTCCCAAGTGGAGATGATGGTGGCTCGGACAAGCAGCAGCAGTGATGAGTGATTGGAGTTGAGATACTACATTTGGCTGGAATATCCAAAAGGATTTCTTTATAGATTGGCTGTAGCATTTGATGGAAAGAAAGAAGATGGAGAAGACCAAAGGGTTGAAGTTTAAGATGTTCAATAGAAAACCAAATACAGCTGAACTAGAGATATACATTTGAGGATCATCACTGTATATGGTATTTAAAAGAAGGGGAAGAATTGAGATCGCCTAGGGAGGGTGTGCCAAAGAAGTGTTTTGGGGATTGGGAACCAGGGAAGTCTAACATGTAGAAGGAAAGAGCTAGTTCCAACAGAGGAAAAAGAGAAGCAGGTGAGGTAGGAAGGAGCTGGAGGAGTAGGGGGTCCTGGAAGCCAAATGAAGAGAGACATGTCTTAGGTTGTACTGACTCATTGGCAGACCTCCAGGGCAGCTTGACCCTATTCTTGAAAGTTCTTTGGGTATTTACTTCATTTTTACAAAGTCTAACATCCTGAATACTACATTTCCCCAATTTGAACCTTTTACTAGATTTCTTTTTTTCCAGAGACAGAGAGGGCACAAGTGAGCCAGGGGCAGAGCGAGAGAAGGAGAGAGAGAGAATCCCATGAGAAGGAGAATCCCATGAGAGAGAGAAAAGTGGGGCTCAGGCTCACCTGATGTGGGGCTTGAACTCACCAACTGTGAGATCATGACTTGAGCTGAAGTCAGATGCTTACTGGCTGAGCCACCCAGGCACCTCTGGATATTTCCGTATACAGATTGGTGTTTGGTCACAGATCTCCATTGGTATATACTATCATCAGGGCTGCCTTGCCAACACTGCTAGTAAGGCATAATTTCATTTCTTTTCTTTGCAAATAAAATTTAAAAAGAAGTGAAAGCAAGAATTTCTGAAGTGTTTATGCGTGCGTTTAGTCATGCCTGTAACTCTTCCAGGGGTATATCTCACAAGAGATTTTTTTTGTAGGTATTTTGAACAGAAAATAAGATTTCAGAATTATCAAGATTGGGGATTATAAACACATTGCATTTTACAGCTGAGATGTAGAAGTCAAGGGAAGGAAAGTCCTTAGATTAGATCAGATTACATTGTCTGTGTTACACTACATAGGGCAGGCGATAGGTATTTCAGTTGCATGCTCTTTGGGAAAGTCAGTGTAATGAGTATGTACTTGAAACTTCTGTTCCAGGCAGATGAGCTTAGTTGTCAAGGACAGGAAAACAGTAGCTGCTCATAGAGCACCCATGGGTGATGGTTTTTCACTAGACTAGAGGTAAACCAGACTCCCACCACGGTCAAGAATAAGCATTATGTTTAAGTCACTAACAGCAAAAGCTGTTAGTTAACTGTGTTTCAGTTAATGTTCATATTTTAATTTGATAATTATAAAAATTAGTCTTTTGTATTCTATTATATTGACAACTTTATTTCCGTCTCAAAGGTAAGGCTAGTTCTTTTTTTTTTTTATTATTATTGCTTTCCTTCTGCTACACTTTTGGTGATAATAACTAACATTTAGTTAAGCATTTACTTCAACCTGTAATTGTTAGGCACTTATATACATTTTAGTTTCATAACAACTCTAGAAGGAACTATTTATCTCTATATTACTAAGAAACCTGAGGCTCAGAGAGGTTAAATAACATGCCCAAAGTAGCACAGCTAATAATGGTAGAACAAAAGCTGATAGCTATCTCCATTTTTTAAATATTTAACTTAAATAATTTCTATTGTGTTTTTGCATATCAAAATATAGTTCCCTGATGTAGTTTTTCTTTCCATAATCTTTTAATTCTTTTTTTCTTTAAGATAAGCTTTCATGTTTAAGATAAGCCTGCTAATAAGAAATTAAAATTTTTCCTGAATTTTGGATTAATGCCTCTTTTATGTTGCAATAAATCTTCATTTCAAGGGGAAGTTTCCCTTAAAGTAAAAAAGACATGCAGAAATGTTGGCAGACCTTGTGACCAACCTTTATCTCCTTTAGTTAAAGGTTTAGAGTACACTTGTTTCTTTTTCACTTTCTGAAGTTTGTTGCAGTGAATCATTATGCAGACTTTGAAATGAGCTGCTGATCTGTTGTTGTAATCCTTTGTTAAGATCCACACTTTACTTGTTGTTAAAGCTTGAAGTTCACAACCTCAGATGGTACTTCTCCGTTCCAGGGTGGTCATGTTTTAACTTTTCAGGTAATGAAAGGTTCCCTTGATACTTGATGGTATCAATACTAAAGGTTAGAAGACATTTTTGGAGCACTGACATGAAACCCAAAGCTTTCTGACATTGTTAACCTCTCAGAAATGTCATTTATTTGAAGTGATTATCCTATGGTGTCAGATCTTCAAGGAGTTAGTGATGTGTCATAATCTCAGGGCTACATTAATTGTTCTTGATTTTGTTGTTGATTGTCCTGAATACAGCCTCAGTGACGGTATATTATCCCAGACAGCAAACTGAACTCATAT